>NC_083406.1:600000-1200000 GCF_020745735.1 Hemiscyllium ocellatum | reverse complement strand
ATGGAATTTTGTCCTTCATTGCAAAAGGGTTTGAGTTTAAAAGCAGAGAGGTAATGTTGCAGCTGTACAAGGTGCTGTTGAGGCCACACCTGGAGTACTGTGTGCAGTTTTGGTCTCCTCACTTCGGAAAGGATGTACTGGCACTGGAGGGGGTGCAGAGGGGGTTCACTGGGTTGATTCCAGAATTGAGGGGGTTAGCTTACGACAGGAAACTGAGTAGACTGGGACTGTATTTCTTAGATTCAGAAGAATGAGGTGGGAGGGAGATTTTATAGAAACATATAAAACTATGAAGGGAATAGATAAGATAGAAGTAGAGAGGATGCTTCCACTGGCAGGTGTAACTAGGACAAGAGGGCATAGCCTTAAAATTAGGGGGAACAGATTGAGGACTGAATTAAGAAGGAACGTCTTCACCCAGAGGGTTGTGAATCTATGGCATTTCCTGCCCTGTTAAATAGTTGAGGCTTCCTCAGCAAGTACTTTCGAAGTTAAGACAGATAACTTTTTGAGCAGTAAAGGAATTAAGGGATATGTGAGAGGGCGGGTAAGTGGAGCTGAGACCATGGAAAGATCAGCCATGGTCATATTGCATGGTGGAGCAGGCTCAAAGGGCCTGATGGCCAAGTCCTTCTCTTAGCTCTCGGGGTGGCACGGTGGCTCAGTGGTTAGCACTGTTGCCTCACAGTATCAGGGACTCGGGTTTGATTCCCGCCTTGGATGACTCTCCGTGTGGCGTTTGCACATTCTCCCCCTGCCTGCGTGGGTTTCCTCCCACAGTCCAAAGTTGTGCAGGTCGGGTGAATTGGCCATGTTAAATTTCCACGTCTGGGGTAAATATAGGGTAGGGGAATGGGTCTAGGTGGGTTACTCTCCTGAGGGTCGGTGTAGACTTGTTGGGCTGAAGGGCCTGTTTCTATACTGTAGGGAATCAAATCTAATTTTATGTTCCTAAGTTCACCATACATGTCTCAGCCAGCTAGCAACATGCTTTATCAATCAGGACTCATATCTAACATTCATCAATCCTTGTGCTTCACCTTTTATTTATATGCTTATGTGCTTCACCTCACCCATGGTCACTTAGCAACTGTTACCAACCCCACACCCACATCTGTCAGCTTGCACAGAGCTGCAATGTGCAAACACATGGTCCCACACTCAATGACAAATGTCCTTTTTATCGGACTGTATGAAATATTGTGGCATCAGCCATCACTGGTAATGCTCTGATGTCCTCGTGTCATTTTATATACTCCTTGATGCAAACATGGAATGCAATTTCACAAATAGTCAACTGTGGAAACAATGGTTCAATTCTCCTGCTCCTCGGATGCTGCCTGGCTGGCTGTGCTTTTCCAACACCACACTTTTCGACTCTAACCCTCCAGCATCTGCAATCCTCACTTTCTCCTAGCTATTGTTACTTTGAAATTATATGTGATACCTACCCTTTTGCTTGTTTACAATGTTCTTCCCAATAAGCTTATTTAGAAACTAGGAACACTGTAAAATGGGATTCAGATTAATCATGCTAATAATGTTTTTTTGATTCAAACAGAAACTAAAATGAACCACACAGTTGTCATCGCAAATAATAGTGACAACATAATTCCCTGAACTAGTCAATGAGTTCTGACATTCAGTGACAATTAAGGAGTATCTGACTTGGTGGACTTTACAATTATTGGTGACAATGATTCCTTACTGTTTTACATAATTATTATGTTATAACTGGTTATTACATAGACCTTTTGATTGGGTTTTGTGGTAAGATTATTCATTTTGAAAGCTTCTGGACTATGTGGCTTGGCCCAGTTCCTATGATAGTACATTCTCTGAGTAAATCAAATCTGCCTTATTTCCTATTCTTTTTATGAGTAAGCGACTTGTCTATATGACCCCTAAATTTATATTCACCCACCAGTGGAAACAATATTTTCCATTCACCCTGGTCTAGAATTCCTCGACTTTGTTTTACTTCTGCTGTTTGTCAGTCCTGTAGATTCTAAGAAACGTTTTACAATAATAACCCCCGTGTCTCAGTTATCTTGGTTGTTACTCGCTGGGGTACCATGCAGGAATTCAATTCCCAGCATTCCTGGAGACATCACAGAAGTTTTTTTTAAAAAATCAGAATATGCAGCTTACCCAGGATGTCTCCAGCCTGACCTTCAATACATTAGAAGTCACATCAGAAGTAGTTCAGCAAAACCCTTAGACTGTATGAGAGTGGAGAGCAGTTTGTGGCCTTTATCATACCCCTGTTTTATGGCAATAACTGAGGCATTCCAGTTAGTAAATATAGTTTAAGGATCCTAAAGTCACTTTGACAGTGACTAAGAAAAATTAGGTGTGGAAGGTGTGAGAGCGGGCAGGGTAGAAGGTGTATGAAGGGGTTTAGGTGGCAGGTAACTGGTTGAGAGGGAGGCTATGCCAGGTATCAGAGGAGTGGTGTCGATTCAGAGGGAGTCAAGTGTTTGGGGAGTGGTGTTTGTTGCCCAAGCAGTGGGGTGGGGTCTGTCATTTGGAGATGGAGGAAGGTCCAGTCAGGTGTCCATGTTGGGGGATTAGCTGTGCCTTTGAGAGAGTGGTTGTCAGTTGAGGAACAAGGATTTTCTGATTGGCTATCCATGGGGAGAGAGTTGGTGTTGCCAGTGTGAGTGAATGTGGGCTCTGTGTGAGTGATTGCACAGCTCCAGTGCAGAATAGGGGCTTGCAGGATTATGCGTCATTCGGAATTAAAACAGGGTTTTCGTTCCTCTGACTTATCCCAGCTAGCCATTCATGTAGTAAGTCAGCACTCTGCAAATGGTATCTTTGTTCATGATAATATTTTTTGACTATTTATCCAGAGATCCGGTTAATGTTCTGGAGATCTGGGTTCAATTTCTGTCACAGCACATGGCGGTATTGGAATTTAAAAGGATCTGGAATTAAGAGTTTAATCGTGACCATGAAACCATTATTGATTGTTGGAAAAAAACCCCATCTGTTTCCTTGATATCTTTAAAGAAGGAAACTGCTATCCTTACATGGTCTGAACCACATGTGACTCCAGACCCACAGCAATGTGGTTGATTCTTAACTGCCCTCTGGGCAAATAGGAATGGGGAATAAATGCTGGTGCAGCCAGCGGCACCCCCATCCTGTGAATGAGTTTAAAAATTAAATCCCTGACTTTAATTGAGCTTGGGATCTTTTCACAGGGTTCCAGATGTCAGGTATTGCTTGTTGGAAGTTTAAACCAAATCAACAGCAATGATAACCCCTCCTTCAGTCACCTCACAATGAACATGTGAGGATACATACAAAACATAGCAACAAATGCTTACTTAGGTGAGCTGTCAATATTGACATCACTCATCTAGCACATTGCTCCACACAAAGGAACAGAGAGCACTCAACAAAGTTTGCACATGGCACTTTGACAGATGATTTTATTCCAATGAATGCATCAGTTATCACAGGGGAAGAAACAGCTAGAGTTTGTATGAGTACTAGGCTCCTGTTCTCCCAGCCCCACAGCACCCATTGTGTTAAAGGGCATATCGATGAATAAGTGAGGAGGAATCATTTCCATTGCCCTGTTCAGCCTGACTGACCAAGCTTACAGCATCAGTGCGTATCGTACCACTTTGAAAGTTGCTGTTTTCACTCAGATGGCTGTCTTGAATCTGCAAGGTTACAATGTTCAAGATTGCTTCAGACCAGACTTTGTACCTCACACTGTTCGACACCGCGCAATGCTGTAATTACAAATAATTTCAGCTAGACACTCTGTAAGTACCTAATTCATGCAATTGCTTCTTATAATGCGTCACATCACTCATTAGTAAAGCCCACACAGACAGAAGAACTGTAACTCTACCCACTCCACACTTGGTTGTAGCTATTCTCTGTTTACACTACAGGGTTCTGAGGTGATTGAATTTGACAGGAAAAGGTGCACTCATTGATTTTCAACCTTACTTTTGTAATCCTCGCCTCCTCCCTAAACCACAATGTGCCTTTGTTCCTGGCACTCCCTGACCTGCCCAGCAGCATGATTCCTCCACAGGCTCGGGCACAGACGCTGAAAGTTGGATTGTAGCCCCTTCACTTTAATCCCTGACCTCCAGCCCCAGGCTTTAGTCTTGCTAACCGTTATGTTGCACTGTGCCTCCCAACCCCATCTTAACCAGCAAGAGCACTGTTGTGGTGACCCCTCTCAAAGTGTCATATATCCTCCCAAGATTAATATCTATTCCACTTAATGTGCCCAACTTGTCTCTTTCTTTATACTTGACCCTTCTACACTCAAGCTTGTGTCCTCTAATCCCCAGCATTAATGTTCACAACCACCCCCGCACCAGAACAGCGCACTCTCATGACCCCTATTCCCCCTTTGACTTTCATGCAGATAACCCTTAGGACCAACCGTCCCTTAAACTCCCCACCAATGTAAATGGATTGATCCGACCGACGACTGAGCAGACCCATTGAACGATCTGTGTGTAGATTGGAACCTGATCCACCCTGACCTGGCTGACTGTTTGTACTGGCCCCTCCCTGGACTGTTGTGATTCTAATCCTCTAACTGTGGCTGCTGAATTGATTGGCTGAATATGTCCAAACCCTGGACTGAGATTGGACAATACCAATGACTGACTGCACCAAGATACCCTGACTGTCCTGACCGAGGACCACTCCCTTAGACACAGAGTCATGACCGGTTGGCTGATGCACAAGGAGAGTTTGCCACATAAACGGCTGGCCCATGATGTAGGCATGAGATTGACATGGCACTGTACTGTACAGCAACATGTCTATCCCCTGTAACTGTTCGTTGCTGATAAACATGACAAGCCGTGTGGCTTACATCTGCTTTTAAAAACAAGGCATGACTGTAGCCTGTGAGCCCTGGCTGAGTTGGCAAAGTGCCAAAAGGCAATCTCGGGTGTCTGCAAGAGTCCAAGTGGTCACAAAGTAAGTGAACACAAAGAGAGTGAATAAGCAGCCCTGAACTATACCCTGGTCCAATGATGAGCATCTGTCTCTTAACATATAATACCCTGGTAGCAGCATTCCGCTGAAAGGTGCTGGTGCATCCCAAGGGTACAATGATGCAGTACAGAACCATATTGTGGTAAGATCAAAGATAATAAGAACGGGAAGAGGCCATTTGGCCCATTGAACCTGCTGTGCCATTCAACAGGTTTGTGGCTGATCCGACATTCCTCATGTCCATTTTCCTGCCCTTTTCCCATAACCATTGTTCCCCAACTGATCAAGAATCTATCTCACCCTGAGGTATACACAAGGACTCTGCCTCCACACGCTGTCTGTGGCAAGAAGGTCCATAGATTCACAACCTTCTGAGATATGTCATGATGTTGCTGGAAGGCTGGTACACGTCAGAAGGGAAGGTCTGTGGATGGGTGGTCTGTGCTGTCACTGCACACAGTGTACACCCATGGTGGAAGCTGGGAACGAAAAACAACGGGCTGGAATAACCAGGTAAATGCTTTGATTTTAATGCCAGCAACTGCTATTGGGTAGGTCTCATTGCTTACTCACAGGAATCCCTTCTTGGTGTTAGACATCGGGTCAGAAATGGAACTTTGTGCTCTCAACGTCAAGAAGTCTTCACTGGCTTTTTCATATAATTTTCCCAACTTTCTTGCCATGGCCCATGGTGTCAGGGTCTGGGGAGATTCCTGTCCCCGTGGCTCCTATCAGATACTGGCTGGGTAGCTGCAGCCAATCTTCCAGAACCTCCACAAACAGCTGTTCATTGTCAGTAACCAAGGATATATGGCTGGTTGATAATTCAGCATATATGATTTCATATTCACAACTAATCTGAGCCTCATCTGATGTCTAGGTGTGGACAGTTTTGCAATCGGAAATCTATAATTAAGGTTTGGCGCTTAATATATGCCAATATATTGACAATCGGGTCTCTTTCTAAGCCTGAGCTACAATGATATTTGGTCAATTTTGTGGTCAGAGCCACCAGATCCACCTGAGATACTTTGGGAGATTCATTACCAACAATTAGGAATGACTTGTATTGGTAATTGCTACTGTCAATATTATATTGTTGATTACTGATATTAGTCTAAGTTACTGATACGAAATGGCCAGTTGAGTTCAATATAAGCAAGTGAGGAAGGCAAAGACCTAATGGTTTTATTGCTGGGCTATCAATCCCGAGACCCAGGTAATGTGCTGGGGTCTTGGTTCAAATCTTGCCAGAGCAGATGGCGGACTTTGGAAACAATTTTTAAAAATCTGGAATTAAGAGCTTTAAGATGACTGTGAATCTGTTGTTGATTGTCAGGAAAAACCCATCTGGTTCACTCTTGTCTTTTTGGGAAGTGTAGTGTTTGGCACCAGGTGAATCTCATTGGGAACCTTGGGGTACAAGGTTCTTGGTTGGGGTCTTTAACCTGGAAAGCCTTGGCTGGTCACAAAAGCAAAATAAGAGAGAAGGGCACTGTTAGTCACTGGCCAGTCAGGTGTTTCCTTTTTTTCCTGGTGGTGGAATATAAATAAAGATTTAAGTACATGGTGTTCTTTACTGTGTCATACCCCTGTGCACCCACCAGATGGGTGCTGGGGAAAAATAAGAAAAAAACAAAAAATCAGGAGCTAAGTGAGCTGCTCGTCAAAAACAAATAACCAGGAGAGTAGAATCTCCTGTGTTCAAGAGATAAAAAAAGAAAGAAAAGAAAAAAGATAAAAATATTATTATGAGATTAGAATCTCCTCAGTGGAGGACTGACCCTGAGCTGACTGACCACAGCCAGTGTACTGTGGGGAAAGGTTCCCTTGATTGGGAGGCATTGCTTTCTGTTTTTGTGTTTTCGGTTTGTTTCTTTGGGCTATACAGCAGCAACCACCACTGTCACCAATGCAGCTGCTGTAGCCTGACCTGAAAAAAACAGTATAACCAGGAGATTAGAATCTCCTCAGGAGGATTGACTCTGAGCTGACTGACCACAACATGTGTACTGTGTCCTAATAAATAAAGGGTGACATGTGACAGGATACTGACCTCTTATGGTACAGTTATGACTTGGATGTTCTGTTGTTGGACCTGGTGTTGTGTGATTTTTTTTTAACTCTGTACAGTTACCACAAGAAGGAAACTGTCATCCTTATCTGGTCTGGTCTACATGTGACTCCAGACCCACAGCAATGTGGTTGACTGTTAACTGCCCTCTGGGTAAATAGGGATGGGTGATTAGTGCTGACCTGGCCAGTGACACCCATATCCTGTGAATGAATAAAAACAAGAATGAGGTCATCCATTTTGAACGGAAAATGAATAGAGCAGGATACTTTCTAGATGACATGAAAATAAATACAGTGAATATCCAAAGAGACTTGGGAGCTCAGGTGCATACAACTTTTAAGTGTCACATACAGGGGCAGAAAGCAATCAGGAAAACTAATGGAGTGCTGACCTTCATATCTCAAGGGGACTGGGGTACAAGGATACCGATGTTATGCTGCAATTGTACAAAACCCTGGTTAGACCCCACATGGAGTACTGCACCTTTGGAAGGATATATCCATCTTGGACGGAGTACAACAGGGGTTTATAAGAATGACACCTGAACTTCAGGGGCTAAGTAATGAGAAGAGATTATACAAATGAGGCTTATTCTCTTTGGGATTTAGAAAGTTAAGGGCTGAGCTGATGAGCAGGAAAAGACTGGTTGGATAAACTATTCCCACTGGTTGGAGATTCTAGAATGAGAGGCATACTCTGAGAATTAGGGCCAGAGCATTCAAGAGAGATAGAACAAAGAACATAGAACATAGAAAAATACAGCGCAGTGCAGGCCCTTCGGCCCTCGATGTTGCGCCGATCCAAGCCCACCTAACCTACACTAGCCCACTATCCTCCATATGCCTATCCAATGCCCATTTAATGCCCATAAAGAGGGAGAGTCCACCACTGCTACTGGCAGGGCATTCCATGAACTCAGGACTCGCTGAGTAAAGAATCTACCCCTAACATCTGTCCTATACCTACCACCCCTTAATTTAAAGCTATGTCCCCTCGTAATAGCTGACTCCATAGGAAATGTTAGGAAACACTTCTATAGCCAAAGGATGGGAGAGGTTTGGAACTCTCTTCCACAAATGGCAGTTGATGATGGATCAGTTGTTAAGTTTAAATCTGAGACAGATAATTTTGGTTATGTTAGGCCACAGATCAGCCATGATCTCATTGAATGGTGGGACAGGCTTGATAACTGAATGGTCTTCTCCTGTTTTTATGTTCCTAGCATAGGTGTATAACATAATACATACCAAGTTATATTATGTCTCACTATGTGAAGCATTGTTCTAGTTATTAAATTGTTCAAATAATTGTTTCAATTTTTAAAATTAGATTTATCACTAATACATCACTGACTTTTTTAATACCTGAAGATTTGGTTGGGTTGGAAGTCTTTTAGCTGAGGATAAAATATTTAGGTTCATTTTGTTGCTGAACTGGAACTTTGGTAACATCTACATAAATCTCAATAATCACAACATTCTGACAACATCTAAAGTTCATTGATAAAATTGTAAACAGTTCTCTTGGAAGATGTAATCTTCTGTTAAATCTTACTCTCTCCCTTATATTTTGTCTGTTAGTGTATCCTGGATTATAGATGTTATCCAAAATATCTATTTCCTACATTGTCATTTTAAAACATGACCTGCTACTGTACCTGCAGAATAAAGAAACATATTTCCATGTTCCTCTCTGGGTTCTGTACTCCTAAAGCAATTACTTATCTCATGAAATGTCTCTTCCATACAACCAGTCTTAATTCCTTCTCAGAATTATCTGTGATCTTAAATCTGTTTGGAGGTATAATATCTCTCTCCATTGTCGCTGTAATTGATGCTGTTACTTCTCTTATTTTAATGATTTACTTGAAAGCTGTTGAAGGAAACTTTCAATCTACTCAATTGATCACGTTTTCAAGGTGAGAGGTGGAAAGTTTAAGGGGGATACATGTGGCAAGTACTTCACACAGAGGGGGGTGGGCACTTGGAACGCGTTACCAGCAGAAGTGGTAGAGGCAGGCACGGTAGATTCATTTAAGATGCGTCTGGATAAATATATGAGTCAGTGGGGAGTAGAGGGATACAGATGCTTAGGAATTGACCGACAGGTTTAGACAGTACGTTTGGACTGGCTCAGTCTTAGAGGGCCGAAGGGCCTGTTGCTGGGCTGTAAATTTTCTTTGTTCTTTGTTCTTTGTTTGTATATATAGCTTAAAAATGTGTTGCTGGAAAAGCGCAGCAGGTCAGGCAGCATCAAAGGAACAGGAGAATCGACGTTTTGGGCATAAGCCCTTGTTCAGGAATGATTCCTGAAGAAGGGCTTATGCCCGAAACATCGATTCTCCTGTTCCTTTGATGCTGCCTGACCTGCTGCGCTTTTCCAGCAACACATTTTTAAGCTCTGGTTTCCAGCATCTGCAGTCCTCACTTTCTCCTTGTATATATAGCTGTTTAGGCTGTTTGGTGTCATAAATTTAATAATTATTTCAAATGTATTAAATATTGAGTCTTCAGCAAGTTTTTGAAGAATGCATTTTTGCTTTAATTGGTAATA
Organism: Hemiscyllium ocellatum; assembly: GCF_020745735.1. Taxonomy (NCBI): domain Eukaryota; kingdom Metazoa; phylum Chordata; class Chondrichthyes; order Orectolobiformes; family Hemiscylliidae; genus Hemiscyllium; species Hemiscyllium ocellatum. Next base: position 1,190,384 of record NC_083406.1, on the reverse strand, counting down.
AAATATTATCGTTAAGATGCTGTCTTTCAATGGAGCTTTTTTTTAACTTCTTTTATTTTCCTTTTCAGATTGCCAGACTGACAAAATAGTCAGTGTACATATGTTCATCTGAAAATGCTAGGAAAATGTATTAAAAATCCTTGAGCTGTAGTTTTGTAGAAACCTTTTCCTAAAAAGAAATTGTTCAAATATAAATTTAAAATATAATTCTAATATTAAGCAAAGATCAGACGATTGGGATTTAGGGAGTGAAGTGTCTGTTATTACATTGCTTAGCAATCATCATAGAACAGGATATTAATTCTGTCTGTTGTTTTATTAGTTAATTAAATGGCCATGGAAATGGGACAAATAAAGTCCCCATTCTAGTATTCTTAGCTCTCACACCGATAGTGAGTTTATCAAATGCCATAAGGCAGGTTTTTGTTTTGAACTGAAAAAAGAGCTTTTTATCTTCAATATCATGTCTCTATATGTGGCATTGATTTCCATATATACTTCATAGAGTTGTTATTTTCTCTAAGTCATTCTAAGTTTAGCCCAATCTTCTTGCTGTAGTTAACTTTGCCACAGATGAAGTTGGCCAGAAGTCCTACCAAATTTTGCTGGTAGGCATTTGGTTTCCTCCTAATTCACCAATTGCTCACTGAGAAATTTCATTATCTGCTGTTCTTTGGTCAAAGACAATATCACCCCGAGAAAAACATTCTCCTCAGAGGTTCTGATCATCTGTGGTTTGATGAACCATTTACAAAATGCCTTGCAACTAGAGATGATTGAGATTGTTCTTTACATTAATCATCCATCTTCATTTACTAACACAGATCTAGATCTCAGCAATAAATAAAATAGTGCTTTGATTTCTATTAGCTACAAAGCCCTTGACTCCACTCCATTGTTCTTTAGTACAGTTGGATCTTTGTCAAAATCTCTGAAGAAATGGCCATTGCATTGGAACATCAGCATTTTCAAAAAGATACTTTAAATTAATGTATTAAGGCAATCTTGATGCTCAAAATTGTAGCTTGATCTGACTTCAATTCTACTTGTAATGACATGTGATTGCACCTTTTTTGAGAATTTAATATGACTATCCACCTTAGTATCATCTGTTTCAAGGCAGACATGAAATGTGATAAATTACAACATTTTCAAAAATTGAACCAGTGCAAAAGTACCCCTTTCATCATCAGGAAATATCAATGAGCTTCAGTTCAAAGATGTCACGTGCCCTCATTGTGACAAAGTTACAGTACCGACTGACTTTGGAAAAAACTAAACTCATTCCTTTAGCATCCAAGCTTTCCTTATAGCGATTGGAATGTTTCTCACTGTTCGAAGTTCTCTTTGAGTAACTCGCTCACAGTTCCCTGGTTTATCATCAAAACCTGGAACTTGTGCCTTTGAATTCCTAAGGGGTTTGAATTGGGGATGAAAGGTTTTGCGATGAATCTTCACCTATATATTAATTTTCTGGTATTGCTGTTTACAGGTGTTTGTATGAATTATGTGGTCTCTGGATTTCATTACACACTCCAATATTTCTAATGAAGTTGTTCTCATGTAGAATATCAGTAATGATGCAAACAAGCAATAAAAAGGTGATTTTCTTCAACTCGGCTTGGGGATAGTTTTGCTAACTAGAAATCATGTTTGATGTGTTCAATCTTCAGTATTCCAATAACATTTCTGAGGTTTACTTTGACCTGTATGTTGTGAATATGTAGATTTAATAATTTGAATTAAAGAGTAATCTGATGGATTTTGGTCCAATTTTCAGCGTTTGGAAAGGTTTTACATTGGTTAATTGCTTGCATATCTTTGTAAAATTAGATGATCTGCTTATTTTAATGTTTGAGATTTTATTATCCCTTGAGAAACCCAGGTGCATTCGTTCTCGGCTGCTGTTTCTTCCTTCCTTCCCAACTGGCTCCTGCTTGCTTGCTTTGAGGTGACAAAGTTTTGTCGATGAGGACTCTCCTGATGAGTCCAAATTAGTTGCCTAATTAAAAGAAGTGCAAGGCATTTGGTTATGAACACAAATGCAAAACTATCAGCTCCTGCAGCACTTTGATTGCATTCCACAGGCAGGAACTTCACCTGGAGGCAGTACAGAATTCAGTCAATGTTGCTTCACAAGGCAGGTTACTAAAAGCTTATTCATCTGTTGCTCAGTATTCTGCACTGAGGGTCAAAGCAAAGATAATCCTTCTTGTTGAATGGTCAAAGCACAATGTTTTCATATCACAATGTCATAATTTAAAAATAACAAGGTCTTTCATTTAAAACAGAAGTGTGGAAACTGATTTCTTTTTCTCTCAGGGTTGTAACTCTTTGGAATTCCCTTTCTCAAAAATCAGTGTGTGCAGAATCTTTAAATGTCTTTAAGACAGAGATAGATCAAGTCTCGATTACCAAGAGGAATGAAAGATTATCAGGGATGTGCAGGAATGTAGAGTTGGGGTTAAAATCAACCAGCCGTGATCTTATTGAGCTACAGGACAAACTTGAAGGGCCGTGTGGGGTTGAGAATGTGGTGCTGGAAAAGCACAGCAGGTCAGGCAGCATCCAAGGAGCAGGAAAATTGACATTTCAGGCATAAGGCCTTTTCTGATGAAGGGCTTTTGCCCAAAATGTTGATTTTCCTGCTCCTCAGATGTTGCCTGACCTGCTGTGCTTTTCCAGCACCATTCTCTCAAGTCTAATCTCCAGCATCTGCAGTCCTCACTTGTGCCTTTAAGGGTTGTGTGGTCTACTCTTGTTCCTTGTTCATATCGTCATGCAGTAAGTTGAGGCCTTCATCAGAAATCTGCTTTATTGGAGCAAAATTAAGTGGGTGGATGAGGGGAGGACAATTGTTTGTGGAGGAGACTGGAAATTTGGGACACAGTTTAAGAACAAGACTGTGATGAGGAGAATGTTTCTCTCTTAAAGCATTTCTTGTCATAAGTAACGCTGAGTCACTGAATTACAGGCAAAATAATTCATCAGGTTTTTGATTGATGTGAGAATCAAGATAAAGACAGGCAAATGGATTAAAGACCAGAACAAGATCAGCAATGGCTGCACGATGGCTCAGTGGTTAGCACTGCTGCCTCACAGCACCAGGGACATGCATTCTATCCCAGCCTCGGGTCACTGTCTGTGTGGAGTTTGCACATTCTCTCCGTGTCTGCGTAGGTTTCTGGCAGGCACTCCAGTTTCCTCCCACTGTCCAAAGATGTGCAGGTTTCGTGAGTTAGCCATGGTAAGAGGGTCTAGGTAGGATGGTTGATCAGACTTGATGGGCAGAACAGCCTCTTTCTGCACTGTACAGATTCTAAGCTCTTGTTGAATGGTGCAACGTGCTGAAAGGGCTGAGTGGCCTACTTGTGCTCCCAAGCCCCATGTTTCAGGCAGGGTAAAGAGTGTACATGTGTCACAGAGGTGGCAATTGCAATTTTTCTAAGAGACAATAAGTTTCTTAATATTACTGTGAGAAGGAAATTCTTTGTCGCACAGGATGCAGAGTTTTCAGAAAGTTGCACAATCCCCGTGATTGTGAGCAAGTGACTTCAAGCCCATGTAGGCATGAAAGCCTTTCAGAGGTAATTCTCACTTTCAGCAGGAAGATAATGGTTTCCAATGACCACCAGACAACACAACATGAGAATGATTCACACATTACAAGGAGTTTGCAACCTTTGAGATTACCCTGGGAACAATTGGACCTGACATTAGTGAAGAAGTAGGCAACTTAAACTGAAAAGTTGTACAGTTCTAGCCCTGCTCTGCCTTGTTCCTTTACTCATTGACATAACAGCACAATGATTAGTCACAATTGTGTACATATCAAAAATACTGCAATGATAGGAATAGCTCCTTCGAACATGTTTTACTCCGAGACACTGGCTGTATGGAAAGGATGTTGAAGTTATTCAAGACATTGGCTGGATCACAGATAAAGTTCTATTAAGTGTAGTCTTGGGGATTACCTCATAAAAAAGCACGTTAAAGTGATTGTATGTTATTTTAAAAGTTTAAAATTAGTTATGAAAGCAGATACAATGTTGTGGGTATTACAGAGATGTGCCTGCAATAGGATCAGAGCTGGGAGCTAAATGACTAAGGATGTATATCCTATCAAAATGACAGGCAGGTAGGCAGAGAGAGTGGGGTTGTCTTGACAGCAAGAAATGAAATGAAATTAATAGCAAGAATTGTCTTAGAGTCGGAAGGCATCCAATTGGTATGGTTAGAGTTGAGGAAGTGCAAAGGAAGAAAGACCCTGATGGGAGTTATGTACAGACTTCCAAGCAGTAGTCAGGATGTGGGGACAAAAATGAATCAGGAGATGGAAGAGGCACGTAAGAAAGGCATTATTACAATAATCATGGAAGACTTCAATATGCAGGTGGACTGGGAAAATCAGGTTGGTAATGGATATCTGGAATGTTTACAAAATGGTGTTTCAGAGCTGATTGTGCTAAAGCTCACTATAGAACAAGCAATTCAGGTTTTGGTGATGTGTACCGAGGCAGAATTAATTAGGAAGCTGAAAGTGAAGGAACTTCTTGGTCAGTGACCACTATATGATTGAATGAAGCGTGAAGTTTGAGAAGGAGAAGATTGAATCAGGTGTGATGCGATTACATTTGAGCAAAGACGTGAGGGAGGAGCTGACCAGAGTTAATTGGAAAGGGAGGTGAGCAGGGAAGATGGTGGAGCAGCAAGAGCAGCAGTTCCTGGGGATAATTAGGGAGGCACAGCAGAAACTCATCCCGAGGAAGGAGAAACATACTTGGGGGAGGACAAGGCAACCATGGCTGATAAGGGAAGTCAGGGACAGAATAAAAGCAAAATGAAAAGCATACAATGTGGTGAAGATTAGTGGAAGCCAGAGGATTATAAAGCAGCAGAGGATAACTAAAAAAACAATAAGGACAAAGAAGATGAAATATGAGGGTAAGCTAATAAGTAATTTAAAGATGATTGCAAGAGCTTTTGTACATATCCACAAGGCAAGAAAGAGAGGCAAGTGGACAATGGACTGCGGGAAAATGAGGTTGGAAAACTAGCAATGGGGAACAAGGAAGTGGTGAACACACCGAGCAGGTGCTTTGTATGAGTTTTTACAGTAGAATACAACAGTAGCATAACAGAACCTCAAGAGAGTAAGGATCAGAGGTGAGTGTAGTGGCCATCCCTAATGAGAAGGTGCTGGAGAAGCTGAAAGATGTGAAGGTTGATAAATGACCTGGAGCAGACGGCCTACACTGCAGAGTTCTGAAGGAGATAACTGAGGAGATAGTAGAGGCATTGGTGGTGATCATTCAGGAATCACTGGAGTCAGGGAGGATCCCTGGAAAATGCCTAATATAACAACCCTGTTTAAGAAAAAAAGGAGGCAGAAGACAGGAACCTATAGTCCTGTTAGCCTGACCTTGGTCTTTTGTAAGATTGTAAGGTGCATTATTAAGGATGAGATTGTGGAGCGTGAGGAAGGGCATGATAAAATAAGACAGTAGCCCGGATCCTAACTTTGCAAGTAGTTTTGAGCAGGTGTAATGCAGATATTCCTGGAGGGATGCATTTGGTCAAACAATGTAGTTTTAAGCAAAACAGAATTTATTTACAAGATTACCAAATGAAACACAAACAAAAGAGAACAGAATACTGAATAACTTAACCTATTCAAAAACCCAACAGATTGTCCCAACTTAATTATGCTGTTCCAAATACTTGCAATAGTCCCCATAAACACCCCTTGGTACAAAAGATAAAGTCAAGCATGGTGACTCAGTGGTTAGCACTGCTGCCTCACAGCACCAGGGTCTCAGGTTCGATTCTGGCCTCGGGTGACTGTCTGTGTGGAGTTTGTACATTCTCCTAGTGTCTGCGTGGGTTTCCTCTGGGTGCTCTGGTTTCCTCCCACAATCCAAAGGTGTACAGGTCAGGTGAATTGGCCATGTTAAATCGCCCATAGTGTTAGGTACATTAGTCAGAGGGAAATGGGTCTGGGTGTGCTATTCTTCAGAGGGTCGGTGTGGACTTGTTGGGCTGAAGGGCCTGTTTCCACACTGTAGGGAATCCAATCTAATCTAACCCCAGGGTTTTACAGGAAACAGGTCAGAGAGAGAGAGGAGGATCAGCCTGGACCTGCTTCTTGGGTCCGGCAGTTTTTCCAACAGCCTAACCACTTTCAGACTGCAAATAACCAAATCAAATCCAAGCGGAAGCTGAGCTGGGAGGATTGGAAATGCCCTTTCATTCTACAAGTGTTTTTTTTTCAAAAACGTGAAAGCCTTTTTTCTGAGGCAGTATCTGTTAGCCATAATCAAACTGACTCTAAAACCCTTCAAACCCTATCTCCTTCAGAACTCTGGGGTGTAGGCCATCTGGTCCAGATTATTTCAGAGTCTGTGTCTTTAATGATCTCACTGAAAAGTACAACATAACCTTGTTAAAGGAGCAGCATCAGCACAAGATAGAATATAAAGTATGAGGTTATACATTTTGATGGGAAGATTAGATTATTTTATATATGAAGAAAGGTTTTGTAAATCTGAAGCACAAAGATACTGGGAATCCTAGATCAGGATTCTCTTCAGGTTAACATGCGGGTTCAGTTGGCAGTTAGGAAGACACTTGCAATAACATTCAATTCCTGAGGGCTAGAATACAAGAGCAGGGATAGAACATAGAACATAGAAGGATACAGCGCAGTACAGGCCCTTCGGCCCTCGATGTTGCGCCGACCGAATCCTACCTAACCTATACTAGCCCAATAACTTCCAAATGCCTATCCAATGCCCGCTTAAATGACCATAAAGAAGGAGAGTTCACCACTGATACGGGCAGGGCATTCCATGAACTCACAACCCGCTGTGTGAAGAATCTACCCCTAACATCTGTCCTATACCTACCACCCCTTAATTTAAAGCTATGTCCCCTAGTAACACCTGACTCCATTAGCGGTAAAAGGTTCTTAGTATCTACCCTATCTAAACCCCTAATCATCTTATACACTTCTATCAGATCTCCCCTAAACCTTCTCTTCTCCAATGAGAACAGCCCCAAGTGCCTCAGCCTTTCCTCATAAGATTTTCCTACCATTCCAGGCAACATCCTGGTAAACCTCCTCTGCACTCGTTCTAAAGCTTCCACATCCTTCCTATAGTATGGCGACCAAAACTGCACACAATACTCCAGATGAGGCCTCACCAGAGTCTTATACAACTGCAACATGACCTCAGGACTCCGGAACTCAATTCCTCTGCCAATAAAGCCCAGTACACCATATGCCTTCCTCACAGCACTATTTACCTGGGTGGCAACTTTCAGAGATCTGTGTACATGGACACCAAGATCCCTCTGCTCATCCACACTACCAAGTAGCCTACCATTAGCCCAGTAATCCATCATCTTGTTATTCCTACCAAAGTGAACGACTTCGCACTTAGCTACATTGAATTCCATTTGCCACATTTCCGCCCAGCTCTGCAACTTATCTATATCCCGCTGTAACCTACCACTTCCTTCCTCACTATCCACAACTCCACCGACTTTTGTGTCATCCGCAAACTTGCTTACCCAGCTTTCAAGTCCTTCCTCTAGATCATTTATAAAGATAACAAAAAGCAATGGTCCCAAAACAGATCCTTGTGGTACACCGCTAGTAACTGCGCTCCAAGATGAACATAATCCATCAACTACTACCCTCTGTCTCCTTCCAGCCAGCCAATTCCTAATCCAAACCTCTAATGTATCCTCAATGCCATACCTCCGTAGTTTTAGCATTAGCCTACCATGGGGAACCTTATCGAACGCCTTACTAAAATCCATATACACAACATCTACTGCTTTACCCTCATCCACTTCCTTAGTCACCTTCTCAAAGAACTCAATAAGGTTTGTGAGGCACGACCTGCCCTTCACAAAACCATGCTGGCTATCCCTAATCACGTTATTCCTACCCAGATGTTCATAAATCTTATCCCTTACCATTCTCTCTAAGACTTTGCCCACCACTGAAGTCAGACTCACTGGCCTATAGTTACTAGGGCTATCCCTACTCCCTTTCTTGAACAATGGGACCACATTCGCTATCCTCCAGTCCTCTGGTACTATTCCCGTTGACAATGACGACATAAAAATCCAGGCCAATGGCTCTGCTATCTCCTCCCTAGCTTCCCAGAGGATCCTGGGGTAAATGCCATCAGGCCCAGGAGACTTATCTATATTCATCCTTTCCAATATTCCCAAAACCTCTTCCCTGCATATTTCCAGGGCATCCATTCTAATTATTTGTGATTCCATATTCACATCAGCAACAGTGTCCTGTTCCTGAGTGAATACTGATGAAAAGTACTGATTTAATGTCTCTCCAATCTCCTCCGCCTCCACACACAACTTCCCACTACTATCCTTGACTGGACCGATACCTACCCTAGTCATCCTTTTATTCTTGACATACCTATAGAAAGCCTTTGGGTTTTCCCTAATCCTACCAGCTAAAGACTTTTCATGTCCCCTTCTCGCTTCTCTTAGCTCCCTCTTTAGCTCCTTCCTGGCTACCTTATAACTCTCAATCGCCCCTACTGAACCTTCACGCCTCATCTTTACATATGCCACCTTCTTCCCTTTCACAAGGGACTCCAATTCCTTACTAAACCACGGCTGCCTCACAAGGCCCTTTACACCATGCCTGACTGGTACATACCTATCGAGGACACGCAGTAGCTGCTCCTTGAACAATCCCCACATCTCATTAGTGTTCTTCTCTTGAAGCCTGTTTTTCCAATCCACACATCTTAAGTCATGCCTCACTGCATCATAATTTCCCTGCCCCCAGCTATAACTCTTGCCCTGCGGCGCACGATTATCCCTCTCCATCACTAAAGTAAAAGTCACCGAGTTGTGGTCACTGTCCCCGAAGTGCTCACCTACCTCCAAGTCTAACACCTGGCCTGGTTCATTACCTAGAACCAAATCCAATATAGCCTCCCCTCTTGTTGGCCTGTCGACATATTGTGTCAGGAAACCCTCCTGCACACATTGTACAAACACCGACCCATCTAATGAACTCGAGCTATAGCTCTCCCAGTCAATATCTGGGAAGTTAAAGTCCCCCATAACAACCACCCTGCTACCTTCACTCTTTTCCTGAATCATCCTCGCAATATTATCCTCTACTTCTCTAGGACTATTAGGAGGCCTGTAGAAAACACCTAACAGGGTGACCTCACCTTTCCTATTTCTAACCTCAGCCCAAACTACCTCAGATGGCAAGTCCTCTTCCATCGTCCATTCCACCGCTGTGATACTATCTTTGACAAGTAATGCCACGCCTCCCCCTTTTTTACCCCCATGTCTGATCCTACTAAAACATTTGAACTCTGGAACGTGCAACAGCCATTCTTGTCCCTGTTCTACCCACGTCTCTGTAATGGCCACAACATCGAAGTCCCAGGTACCAACCCACGCTGCAAGTTCACCTACCTTATTCCTTATACTTCTGGCATTGAAGTATACACACTTCAATCCACACTTCTGGTTACAGGCACCCTCCGTAGAGATCACTGCATTATTCCTAACCTCCCTACACTCAAGGTCCTGTACCCTAAAGCTACAGTCCTGGTTCCCATGCCCCCGCGGAGTTAGTTTAAACCCTCCCAAAGAGCACTAGCAAACCTCCCCCCAAGGATACTGGTGCCCCTCAGGTTCAGGTGTAGCCCATCCTTTTTATAGAGGTCCCACCTTCCCCAGAAAGGACCCCAGTTGTCCAGAAACCGGAATCCCTCCCTCCTGCACCATCCCTGTAGCCACGCATTTAACTGCTCTCTCTCCCTATTCCTCGACTCTCTATCACGTGGCACGGGTAACAAACCAGAGACTACAACTCTGTTTGTTCTAACTCTGAGCTTCCAACCTAGCTCCCTGAAAGCCTGTCTGACATCCTCACCCTTCTTCCTACCTATATCGTTGGTGCCAACGTGGACCACGATCTGGGGCTGCTCCCCCTCCCCCTTAAGGACCCGGAAAACACGATCAGCGACATCACGTACCCTTGCACCTGGGGGCTTTAGGCAAGTAGTTACTCTGAAAGTTCAAGATAGATGGGTGACAGTGAGGGGGAGTGGGAGGAGGAAGCCAGTGCAGGGACCCCCTGCGGTCATTCCCCTCAAGAACAAGTATACCGTTTTGGATACTTGTGGGGGGGATGACTTACCAGGGGCAAGCAACGAGGTACACATGGATGTACTGCTGAAGCTGTGAAATGCTCTGGTAAGACCACATTTGCAATTTTGTGAGCGGTTTTGCGTCCCGTATCTAAGGAAGGACGCGCTGGTGTTGGAGGGGATCCAAAGGAGGTTTACAAGAATGATCCCGGGGATGAAGGACTTGTCTTATGAGGAGCAGTTGAAGGCTCTGGGTCTGTACTCAATCGAGTTTAGAAAGATGAAGAGGGACTGCACTGAAGCTTACAGAGTACTGAGAGGCCTGGATAGAGTAAATGTGGAGAAAATGTTTCTACTATTAGGGGAGACTAGGACCCAGAGTGAAGAACGACCCGTTAGAATTGAGATGAAGACAAATTTCTTCAGCCAGAGGGTCATTAATCTGTGGAATTCATTGCCACAGAGATGTGTAGGCCAAATTACTGAGTGTGTTTAAGACAGAGACAGATAGGTTCTTCATGAGTACAGGGAATCAAGTGTTACAGGGAATAGGCAGGAAAATGGGGGTGAGAAATACATTAAGATTAGATTGGTGCTGGAAAAGCACAGCAGGTCAGACAGCATCCAAGGAACTGGAAAATGATGAAGGGCTTTTGCCCGAAACGTCAATTTTCCTGCTCCACGGATGCTGCCTGACCTGCTGTGCTTTTCCAGCAACACTCTAATCATGACTCTGATCTTCAGCATCTGCAGTCCTCACTTTCGCCTGAGAAATATATTAGCTATGACTGAATGGTGGAGCAGACTCGATGGGCCAAATGGCCTAAATCTGTTCCGAAATCTAATGTCATAAGGTTTATAATGCCACATGTAAGAGCATTGATATGAAGAAATGTGATAGTTTACACTGATACATAGATGGGAAACAGGTATATATTAGAAGTTTTCAAAATTAGGAAGGGGTTTGAAAGGATAAACAGTAAAAGATTTTATTCTCCTAATTCACACAGTATCTGTAAGTAAACCAATGTCATCAGCATCCTATAAAGAGAATTACCACTCATCCTACAAAGGGAAACGTTAAAAATTCGTTTCGTATGGAACACTATTAAAACACGGAACACTTTTCCCAAGTGGCAATTGAAGCAGGACTGTAACATAATGTAGAAAGAAATTGGATAAGTATTTCAAAAGAAAAAAAATATAATATAAGTAAAGTGCAGGGAAATAGCTGACGATTATCCCATCTTGAGAGTGAGCAGAGGCATTTGCAGTCAGCAGGTTACAACTGCCTTCTGTGATGTAATTCCTATAATTCGATGATTGGTTTAAAAAGCTTTCTTTCTGAACCTTCATTTTGATGAACATGCTTTTTTTTGTTAACCTGACAGATCATGGGGGTCACGTTTGGGAAATGTTGAAAACAGCATTAATTGAGCATTTTAATTAGCCATTAAAGGGTGATTTTGGTCTGAATTGGTATTTGCCATAATTTAATTTACCTGTAGGCTCTAAAACAGCATTCAAGTGCGCCGCATACACAATCTGACTCAGCTGAAGACATGGAGTGCTTTGTGGATATCCAACAGCAACTTTTTTAGATTGATATCAGCACTCAGGAAGAGAGGGTGTGCAGGATCCTGGAGGCTGTGCTGGAGTTGCAAGTGGAAGTGTCCTAGGCCCAACCCCTTCAGCTGCTTCATCAACCATCTTCCCTCCATCATCAGGTCAGAAGTGGGGATGTTCACCAATGACTGCATAATGTTCAGCATGAATCATGACTCCTCAGATACTGAAGAAGTCCATGTTTAAACACAACCAGGTCAGAAGTCACACAACATCAAATTATAGTCCAACAGGTTTATTTGAGAAATGGTAAACACAAATGTCAGGGAATAACCAAGTCCAATAAGAGACTTGACATTCAATGGTGTTATCATTGAATCCCCCACCATCAATATCCTTAGGGTTACCATTTACCAGAAGCTCAGCTAGACTCACCAAATAAACACAGCGACTACAAGAGCAGGTCAGAGGCTGGGAAGATTGCAGTGTGTAACTCACCACCTGACTCCCAAAGCCTTGGAATCAGGGGTGTGATGGAATACACCCCACTTGCTTGGATGGGTGCAGCTCCACAAACACTCAAGAAACTTGACACCCAGGACAAAGCAGCCCAATTGATTGGCACCACATTCACAACCATCCACTTCCTCCACCACTGGCACTCAGTAGTAGCAATGTCTACCATCTACAAGATGCACTGCAGAAATTCACCAAAGATCCTCAGACAGCACCTTCCGAACACATATTCATTTCTATTTGGAAGGACAAGGGCAGCATATCCATGGGAGCACCACCACTTGTAAGTTCCCCTTCAAGCCATTCACCACTCTGACTTGAAAATATATCACCATTCCTTCAGTATCACTGGGTCAAAATCCTGGAATTCCCTCCTTCAGAGCATTGTGGGACAACCTACAGCCTTCAAATTGCAGCAGCTTAAAAACGCAGCTCAAGGGCAACTAAGAACAAGCAATAAATGCTGCCCAGCCAATGGCACCCATGTTCCATGTGTGAATACAAAAAAAAAAGAAATTGAGGGGAGGGGACTATCCAGTCAATTACTAAAAGGGATGAGGAATGGATAAGTTTACTATCTTACTTTGGCTCTAACTCCTGCATCCATTCAACATCCAGGCCCAGGGTGTGGGGAGGGGTTGGTGTAAGGAGGGAATGTGATCATGATCCAAATAATCGTGTCTCCTTTTTCCTGCCAGCTTCTGTAAGATTGACCAATGTTCCTTCCCTGGAAGGATGTGATACACACACAAGCTTGAAGTCCAATGTATTGGTAAGCATTACAAAGACTCCTCAACAGTATTCTCATTACTCTCTCCAGCACTCTATTCAGTGCATCCACATCCTTCCTAAAGTATGACACACAGATCTCTACACTGTAAACCACCTAAGGTCAAATTAATGTCATATATATGTCCAGCATTTTGACTCTGTTTAATGAAGCCTAGAATACTGCATTTTTTAAAGTGCTCTTTCTCTTCTGTCGTGCTACCTTTAATGACTTATGTACATAAACAGCTAGGTCCTCTCTGCTCTTGCACTGTCTTCAGATCAGCTGTGTCAGATGTTTGATAATGGCTCTCTATATTCTTTGTAATAAAGTATATCACCCCATTTCTCCACATTGAATTTCACCTGTCCACTCCACCATTTTGCTAACGTCCTTTTGAAATTCTACACTGTCCTCTTTTTACATTTTACAATCCTTCTTTGTCTTCCACAGATTTTGAAACTGTCCCTTGCAAGGTCTAGAATATTTACACTTAGGAAAAAGCAAAGTCTCAATATTGACCTCTGGGTTCTTCCTCTACAGAGTTCCCCTCAGCCATTAACCATTGCTCTCTGCCTCCTATCACTCAGTCAGTTTTGAATCAATGTTGCCACTGGCCCTTCTATTCCTTACCTTCTCACATGTCTGTTATGTGGTATTTTATCACTGACCTTTGGAAGTTCACATACACGACATCAACCCTCATCAACCCTCTCTGTTATCTCTTCAAAAATACTCTAACACGTTGGTTAGACACAATTCTCCCTGAACCAATCCTTGTTGACTTTTCCAAATTAATTCATATTTCTCCATGTTTAGCTTGAATAGCTGTTTCTAGAAATTTCCATATTGTCAAAATTGACTGAAATCTGTCTTTCTCAGTTTCATTTTATTTATTGCCCTAACATCACTCCAAGTTGTGTTACATGAATTTCATTTCCTTTGGCCTGGAAAATACAATAATTAGACCAAAAGTACAAGAATGAATCTTCCATTATCTCAACTTTATAATTGGATCGTTCACTCTGGTATCCATTTTAAACAACAAGATTCAGGTAGTTTCATGTCAATTCCATGAATTTCTTACTTGTTTTGAAATATCTTGACCTTTATTCCACATGATGTCTGTAATTAAAATTGTGTAAAATTGGTACCCTCCCTACTCTGATGTTCTTTTTATTTGGTTCAATAATTCTATATCAGTTTCTTCCTTTTGCTTCAGTGCACTATAACAATTTCCAATCATTAACTTCTTTTCCTCAGCTTGACAAGTTTCTGCCTAAATGGATTTATTCCTCTCTTGTCTGTGGTTCATTCTTTTTGATTCACTTTCTTATTAACAATGCTTCGGCTCCCCAGGTAATCTTTTTTTCTTCTGTTCCTTTGAACCTTACAATCAGAAGCTCTCATTCAGAATTAGACTTTAATCACATTTCTTACAAGCTGTTATATCTATCATTTTATTTTCATTTGAATGATTCAAGCTTCACTATCTTATTTGTTCTGCTCTGCAGATATTGCAACAAAACACAAACTTATCAATATCTAAAAACATTAAGTTATGATGAAACGTCATCGCGTAACATAAAAATCATGTAATGCTTAACAGTTACTAAGTACAAGGACACTCTCTTGAAACTGGCTACAAACAATCTGACACTGTCCAAAAACTGGACTTTTTTTTTGATTGATCTTATCTCATTATAAACAGTTTGAGTCAATGTAGGAACGTTGGGAGGCATGAAAGAGTAATTAAATCCAGTGTGTGAGAATTGAATTAACATCAGCAGCTACATGGCTATTAAAAAGGTTTAAGTCAGATTTTGTTTTTTTGTGTAAACTAATACAGAAATATAGAATAGTGAAGGTGGGAACAAATCAAAAAGAGACAAACAAAGGACTTTACATTTATGCAATATCCAGTTTGAACCCTTTATGTGAAAAACATTTCATAACCGCTGGATTACTTTGAAATGAGTCATGAATCAGCCTGGCTGTACAAACTAAAAACAAATTAATGATTTTTTTTGGCGGCATTGCCCCAAAAAGGAAAGTTCCCTAGGACACCATCGAACTTCCTATTCATTTAATAATGTTTGGACCACAGTAATGGCAATGTCCCCAAGGTTTTGTGGATCTGGATGGGATACCCTTAAATTGGTTAATTCCCGATTGAGGAATGATAAACTGGCTCTAATTGGTTAAAAGTTCAGCCCTTCAGTTTGCTCAAAGTAAGATTATTTGAACAAGGCTTGCTTCCCTCTTGGATGTCTTTCACCCAGACACAGCTGAACTGATAAGTAAAAACAATGACTGCAGATGTTGGAACCAGAGTTTGGATTGGTGGTGCTGGAAGAGCACAGCAGTTCAGGCAGCATCCAAGGAGCAGCAACTCTCTCTGCCTTTACTCCTGATGAAGGGCTTTTGCCCGAAACACGATTTCGCTGCTCCTCGGATGCTGCCTGAACTGCTGTGTTCTTCCAGCACCAATAATCCAAAAACAAATGAACTGATGTTTTAATATGAACCAATTTAACAAGAATTTCTTGAATTAGCAAAAATAGTGAGTTTATTTTTTGTTAATTATAAGAAAAAATAGTAACAGCACATAAACATAGAGTAGAAGTAAAAGGTTAGTTGGAAAGGATAAAAAGTACAAAATAAATCTCTGAATTATTGATGGTGAGCAGATAGGAAGACATTACAGCTGAGCTTGGTTGGACCCAGTAGCATTGACTTTAGCCATTGAACAGTCAATCTCAAAATTCTTGTTTGTAATTTTGAAATTTCAGTGTCCCAATTCCCTTTGAACTGATTGGTCACAGTCAGAGAGGGACTCTTTTCCTTTGTTTTGAATACAGTGTTGAGTAGTTTTAAACAATGATGATCAACGCTATGGGCCTTCCAGCATTCTAGAGCACAGACTGGGATATTCCTCAATAACATATCCAGCCTTGTGCTGCAGTCTGTTTGTAATCCCAGAGTTTTATATTTATACCGGGAGAGTAAAACAGGCATGTCTGAAAGAGCAGACTTTTTGCTGAGGTGATGAGCAGGAGGGAGGCAATATTTAGCTCGTCTCGTTATCTCTTCTTGCTAAGTTTGAACTGTTTGAATGTTCCTGACCTTTTACAGATAGGGCACACCATTGGCTTCACACAGCATCGAACAAGCCTGTCACTGAATTTACACCCAGCACTTTTCTCTTCCTGCAATTCTATTTTTTAAAAAAAGGAATTAAAATTTAAAAAATTGTAAATACTTTGGGGTTCTGATCCATCACAGTAATACTGCTGAGCTAACTTTAATAAAAAGCCGAAATTTGTGAAAAATTATTTTACTAAATCAACTTAGTTCAAAATGTCTGCTTAACTCGGAGGCAATTCCAGTCCCTGGATCAGTACACCCAGTATTGAAGAAGTTTGGTTGCTTCTGGGTACCTTGTATTCAATCACAATCTCCATGCCACAATATCCCTGTGCCCATTCCATTTGATATGAAGCTTGTTAAATGCCTCTGCACTTTTGTCAGGCAGAAAGAGAGTTTCAGTATAAAGGTACATTGCAAGGGTGTGCTGGGAACTGTATCCAACAGATGAGTTGTCATCATCATTTTCCATAGTATACACTACAGAACTGTTACAGTGCAGATGAAGGCCATTTGGCCCAACATCCTGCTGGACCAGCTCCTCGCTTTGCTCCGTTCTCCCATCTCCTCCTTGTACCTTTGCTCATTTTTCCTTATTCAGATAATTCCCTTCTGGATAATTTGAAGAAGCTGTTTCAAGTGTAACCTCAGGCAATGAGCTCTGCACCTTAATTACTCTGTGTGTGTAAGTTTTCTTCTCATCATAATTTTGATTCTTTGACCAATTTCTTTAAACCTGAGCTCTTTCATTCTTGATACCTTTCTGAGTAGGAGGTGTTTCACCCTGTGTACTCTGAACAGACCCTTCACTAATCTCCCCCCATCAAATCAGGCTCCTCTCATCATCATCAACATCTGGCAAAGCGTTCGGAACTTCTCCAGTCTACCCTCATTGTGAAGTGCCTCTTCTTTGGATTTCCTCTCCTGAATCTTTTCTGCTTTCTCCCTAACCGTTTAATATCATTCCTAAGCATGTGGCAGTTAGAACTGGTCACAATAGACCATATGAAGCCAATCTTGTTGGCTGTGGATGCTGGAGATTCTGAAGAATAAGTTATTTTGGGATCAGAACATTTTCCTCTCCACAGCTGCTGAGTTTTTCTAGCACTTTGTGTTTTAATGTCTTATCTACTTATGAATAATCAGCACAAAATCCATGATAACAGATTCCTGGAAGGCAAAATTTTGAGGATGATGGTTGCTTTTGCTACCACTAGTAAGCTGTAGTTATCAAATACAAAAGGCTTGCTTCTGAAAGTCTGCATGAGTCTGCTGCTATCTGCTGTGACAATCTGAACCTTTGGCATCCCAGTTTTCTGAGAATCCAAGGAATCTGAGCCCCAGCTTGTGTATACTTAGAGAACAACAGCCTATGGCAAGTCCCACCTTTCTGCCTTCACTCTGTCTGCTCAACAGTGCCAGCACCTTCCCAGCAGTCCCACTGAAAAGAGGCACAAATTGGCTTCTCAGCACAGGCACACTCAGCAAGAAGGAAATAGCAAAGCAGCTGTGAGCCTGAGGATTTATTCAACTGACTTTTTATGAGTTGCATGAGTTGTTATTTAGTCAGCTCTCTATGGATTCAATGGGGAGTTTCAAAAGTCGTGTAAAATATAAATGTTGGATTTATATTTCAAAATTTGAAATTTACTATTTCAAATATTCAAATTATGAATCTATTTCTTGGGATGAGTTTATAAACTCATGGCCAAACTCCCCATGTTAAATACAGAATTCTATATGGCAGAGCATTGTATGTGTATTGATGTTAAAATCTCCCAATGGATCAATAAGGTGCCATTAGCACCAGCAGTGAAGGCAGTTTCGCGTCTGCCCAACAATTCACTTCCCAAATGTGGCACATTATTCATTGTAGCTATATGCCTCTCTGAATAACCTGAGACCATATGAAAACCAGAGATGAGCAGGAAAGGGTTCCACTCCTTGAACCTGCATCCAGCTGTTGACAGTTCTGTGAGTTTGACAATGCTGCCCAAGGATGATGTATGTTTTTATCATTTTGAGAAAGATGGATGACTGAGCTGTTTGAAGTGGCAGGTCATACAGAAGGATGTTTGCCACAATCATAGAGATTAATTGTTAAAGCTTCTGCCTGATGTTAAAGGAACAGCACAGGTCTCAAAAAGGACCCTTGCCCCGAATCCACCATCCATTCCCTGGCCTCCCCACACCCTGGCCTTAGTCACTCACTTGCTGCCTTCAAAGAGAATGAGCCTTATCACCTGACACCCAGAAGTGCCCACATGTTTCAGCTTTGGCTCCTTTTAATATGGAAACAGAATCTTTGAAACATAGAAAATAGCAGCATAAGGCGGCCTTTCAGCCCTTTGAGCCTGCATCACCGTTCAATATGATCCTGGCTGATGATGCAACGTCAGTATCCCAATCCCCCCCTCCCTCAATACCCCTTCATCCCTTTAGCTACAAGGGCCATGGTTAGCTCCCTCTTGAATATATCTAATGAACTGGCCCCAATAACTTCAGTGGTGAGCAGTTCCATAGGTACACAACTCTCTGAGGGTAGGAATTCTTAATCATCTCAGCCCTGAATGGCTTATCCCTTATTCTTAGTCCATAATTCTTAGATCTGGACTTCCGCAACATTGGAAGTATTCTTCCCACATTTTGTCTGTCCAGTCTCATCAGGATTTTTTGTTTTTACGAGATATCCCCCCTCGTTCTTTTTTATTCCAGTGACTGTCACTAATAGGATGTTGATTACCAGGTTAAATCACAACTGGACTACAATTCATGCACAAGGGCTTTCTGTCTTTTTAATTTTGTGCTCTACTACATATTTCCACGATTACTTCCTGCTCTGTTGTAAACAGCTGAACACGCCATCAAAGGGTGTTGACATTTAGAAACACTTACTGAGCCATTTGATGAGTGATATCAAAATATTGTGACACAGTCCCTTTTAATGTTAAATCTGCTGCATTCTATATTCCTTGTTGTTTTATAGTCCTTGGAGATAAGTTCTAGCATTAGGTTTATCAATAGCAAAACCCTGAAATTTTCAATCATTGCCCTTGACCTTAGCTTCGGTTTAGATACCTTTCTGCTGATGTGACATGTTAGATCTCTTTCTGCTGATCACATTTGTTCAGTCCAATCTTGCCAAATTAATTCAGGGTTCCCCTTAGACAGTCCTTGTGACCCTTAGGTCCTATTGTATTTATAGTTGTTTCCTTCAGCTAACTTGCATATGTAGCCTTGCATATCCTGAAATCTATTTCTGACATTACCCCCGAATCAGTTACAATTGCATTATGTCAGGAAGATGTCTAATCTTTCACCTTAAGCTGCCCTTTCCTTGACAACAAATCACATCAGCATTAAATAAAGCTAAACATGATATTTTAACCCTACATTTGTCTCTTTCCCTCTGACTGTTTTCTTTATCCTTCTGCTCCAAGCTGGGATAGTCTAATAGCCACGGAAAGGATCTAACCTCTGCCTCAGTATCAGAAAGTGTTGGGAAGGTGGAGCAGCTGGTCATGGACTGAGAAGAGTTTTGAGTATTTCGGGAATGAAGAGCCAGTTGGAATTTAGTCTCTAACTGGATAGTTTCCCGTTCAGCTGCTTTGGGCCAAACATTCCGGGCCCAGCACCCAGAGATGAAACCGAATGTGGAGATGGGAAATGAGTTTTGGGTTCAGAGAAAAGACTAGAACCTGGTAGAGAATGGAGAAACCTGTACCTGAGCGAGAAATGAGAACTTTAACCTGGTTCTGTTTCACATGGATTACAGCTGGGAAAACTGGGGTTTGTTATGCCCAGTGAATTGTAATCAAAGACATGAGCAACATAATTTCGTTTGGAGGCTAAAAACTAATTGCATTTTCTTGGTATGCATAAAGGCTGATACATTTACTGCAGTGCCTGAAGTCATGTCTTTGTTCTTTTGTCAGAAGCAAAAAAGAACTTTAATGATAGGTAACTATTCACTTTGTCTGGAATTTATAATGATGATAAAAACTTTAAATTGAGACTGAAATAGAGACATATTGTGAAGGTTTCCTATGAAAAACAAAACCTGTGGCAGGATTCCTTAAAACCAGCAAAGATTCTCTCTCAATGCAGCAAATAAAGATGGAAAAGCAAAGAGGAAGGTGTGGGGTGGGGAGGGGGTGGTGATGGAGGGGGGGGAGGGGGGTACATCTGTCAGAGTCATAAACACATCTTATAGCCAGTTGTTGAATGAACAAAGTATGTTTTGACTGTTTTCAGGATGGATAAATGAACATGGATTTTCTTACATCAGCTGAAGATCCGATGCATCACTTCGTGAGACGAATTTGTTTTCTAAGACATTTTCCAGGTCGATTTGACAAAATGAGTTAAGCTGTACTTTAACATTCCATTAATATTAAAATTTGATTCCAATTAGATCTCACAACTGCCGATATGACACCTTTCAAGATGTGCCGTTTCTCCATTTAAACTGAATTCACGGGACATTCTGTAACTTAGCCAAGCCAAAACAGACTTCCTGAAGGGAAGTGCAAGTTGCTGGAACAAAACCAGCCATCTCAGATTAACCACCTGAAGGGTAACTGGGTGATTTACATAAAACCGTTTTGTTTTCTCTGTAAATGTGTTAGATTCAGTTTATAAATTGTAATGCATTCGTGTTCATCTTCCAAGACTCTTCAGATGCTGAGACATTCCCCACAGATTGGAGTGTAGCCAATGTAGCTCCTGTATTTACAAAAAGGGAGGTGGAAAGAAAACAAGGAAATATAGACCAGTCAGTCAGACCCTGGTCGTGAGGAAGATGCTGGAGTCCATTATCAAGGATTTTATAGTGCAGTGCTGAAAAAAGAATGAGATAGAATCAGACACAGTCAGCATGGAATATGTGCTTAACAAATTTACTGGAAATCTTCAAGGATGTAATTAGTACAGTTGATTCGGGGAAACAGTAGATGCGGCTTATTTAGACATTCATAAGACTTTCAACAAAGTCCCATTTAAAAGATTAATTAGTAAAATGAAAACATGCAGGATTGGATGTGGTCTATTGAGATGGATAGAAAATTAGCTAGCAGACAGGAAGCAAATTGTAGGAGTAAATAGCAGGCAGTGACTATCTGGGTACCATAGGGATCAGTAGGAGATCCCTAACTATTCACAATATTTGTTAATGAACTAGATGAGGGAACTAAATGCAATATTTCCAAATTTGCAGTTGACACAAAACTGAGAGGGAGGGTGATCTGTCAGGAGGAGACAGAGATGTTTTTGGGTTACCTGTCAGGAGGAGACAGCGGTGTTTTTGTGCGATGTGGATGGGCTGAGTGGGCAAATGCATGACAGATGAAGAATAATATGGATAACTGTAAGGTTATCCACTTTGATTGCAAAAATAGAAAGGCAGATTGTTATTTAAATGTCTGTAAATTGAGAAAGAGGAATGTTCAACAAGACCTGGGTGTCCTTGTGCACCAGTTGCTGACAGAAAGCATGCTGGTGCGGGTGCAGTGTGCAGGTGCAGGTGCAGTGTGCAGGTGCAGGTGCAGTGTGCAGGTGCAGGTGCAGTGTGCAGTGTGCAGTGAGCAGGTGCAGTGTGCAGTGTGCAGTGAGCAGGTGCAGTGAGCAGGTGCAGGTGCAGGTGCAGGTGCAGTGTGCAGTGAGCAGGTGCAGTGTGCAGGTGCAGGTGCAGGTGCAGTGTGCAGTGTGCAGTGAGCAGGTGCAGTGTGCAGGTGCAGTGTGCAGGTGCAGTGTGCAGTGAGCGTGTGCAGTGTGCAGTGAGCAGGTGCAGGTGCAGGTGCAGGTGCAGTGTGCAGTGTGCAGTGAGCAGGTGCAGTGTGCAGGTGCAGTGTGCAGGTGCAGTGTGCAGGTGCAGATGCAGGTACAGTGTGCAGGTGCAGTGTGCAGTGTGCAGGTGCAGTGTGCAGGTGCAGTGTGCAGGTGCAGATGCAGGTACAGTGTGCAGGTGCAGTGTGCAGTGTGCAGGTGCAGTGTGCAGTGTGCAGGTGCAGGTGCAGTGTGCAGGTGCAGTGTGCAGTGTGCAGTGTGCAGGTGCAGGTGCAGTGTGCAGGTGCAGGTGCAGTATGCAGTGTGCAGGTGCAGTGTGCAGTGTGCAGGTGCAGGTGCAGGTGCAGTGTGCAGGTGCAGTGTGCAGTGTGCAGGTGCAGTGTGCAGGTGCAGGTGCAGTGTGCAGTGTGCAGGTGCAGGTGCAGTGTGCAGTGTGCAGGTGCAGGTGCAGTGTGCAGTGTGCAGTGAGCAGGTGCAGTGAGCAGGTGCAGGTGCAGGTGCAGTGTGCAGTGAGCAGGTGCAGGTGCAGTGTGCAGGTGCAGGTGCAGTATGCAGTGTGCAGGTGCAGTGTGCAGGTGCAGGTGCAGGTGCAGTATGCAGTGTGCAGGTGCAGGTGCAGGTGCAGTGTGCAGGTGCAGGTGCAGTGTGCAGTGTGCAGGTGCAGGTGCAGTGTGCAGGTGCAGGTGCAGTGTGC
The DNA here is from genome assembly GCF_020745735.1 of Hemiscyllium ocellatum. Lineage (NCBI taxonomy): Eukaryota > Metazoa > Chordata > Chondrichthyes > Orectolobiformes > Hemiscylliidae > Hemiscyllium > Hemiscyllium ocellatum. Next base: position 1,167,748 of record NC_083406.1, on the reverse strand, counting down.
AGTGTGCAGGTGCAGGTGCAGTGTGCAGGTGCAGGTGCAGTATGCAGTGTGCAGGTGCAGTGTGCAGGTGCAGGTGCAGTGTGCAGGTGCAGGTGCAGTGTGCAGTGTGCAGTGAGCAGGTGCAGTGTGCAGTGTGCAGTGAGCAGGTGCAGTGAGCAGGTGCAGGTGCAGGTGCAGTGTGCAGTGAGCAGGTGCAGTGTGCAGGTGCAGGTGCAGGTGCAGTGTGCAGTGTGCAGTGAGCAGGTGCAGTGTGCAGGTGCAGTGTGCAGGTGCAGTGTGCAGTGTGCAGTGAGCGTGTGCAGTGTGCAGTGAGCAGGTGCAGGTGCAGGTGCAGGTGCAGGTGCAGTGTGCAGTGTGCAGTGAGCAGGTGCAGTGTGCAGGTGCAGTGTGCAGGTGCAGTGTGCAGGTGCAGATGCAGGTACAGTGTGCAGGTGCAGTGTGCAGTGTGCAGGTGCAGTGTGCAGGTGCAGTGTGCAGGTGCAGATGCAGGTACAGTGTGCAGGTGCAGTGTGCAGTGTGCAGGTGCAGTGTGCAGTGTGCAGGTGCAGGTGCAGTGTGCAGGTGCAGTGTGCAGTGTGCAGTGTGCAGGTGCAGGTGCAGTGTGCAGGTGCAGGTGCAGTATGCAGTGTGCAGTTGCAGTGTGCAGTGTGCAGGTGCAGGTGCAGGTGCAGTGTGCAGGTGCAGTGTGCAGTGTGCAGGTGCAGTGTGCAGGTGCAGGTGCAGTGTGCAGTGTGCAGGTGCAGGTGCAGTGTGCAGTGTGCAGGTGCAGTGTGCAGTGTGCAGTGTGCAGGTGCAGGTGCAGTGTGCAGGTGCAGGTGCAGTATGCAGTGTGCAGGTGCAGTGTGCAGTGTGCAGTGTGCAGGTGCAGGTGCAGGTGCAGTGTGCAGGTGCAGTGTGCAGTGTGCAGGTGCAGTGTGCAGGTGCAGGTGCAGGTGCAGTGTGCAGTGTGCAGGTGCAGGTGCAGTGTGCAGTGTGCAGGTGCAGTGTGCAGGTGTAGGTGCAGTGTGCAGGTGCAGTGTGCAGTGTGCAGTGTGCAGGTGCAGGTGCAGTGTGCAGGTGCAGGTGCAGTATGCAGTGTGCAGGTGCAGGTGCAGTGTGCAGTGAGCAGGTGCAGTGAGCAGGTGCAGTGTGCAGTGAGCAGGTGCAGTGAGCAGGTGCAGGTGCAGGTGCAGGTGCAGTGTGCAGTGAGCAGGTGCAGTGTGCAGGTGCAGGTGCAGGTGCAGTGTGCAGTGTGCAGTGAGCAGGTGCAGTGTGCAGGTGCAGTGTGCAGGTGCAGTGTGCAGTGTGCAGTGAGCGTGTGCAGTGTGCAGTGAGCAGGTGCAGGTGCAGGTGCAGGTGCAGTGTGCAGTGTGCAGTGAGCAGGTGCAGTGTGCAGGTGCAGTGTGCAGGTGCAGTGTGCAGGTGCAGTGTGCAGTGTGCAGGTGCAGTGTGCAGGTGCAGATGCAGGTACAGTGTGCAGGTGCAGTGTGCAGTGTGCAGGTGCAGTGTGCAGTGTGCAGGTGCAGGTGCAGTGTGCAGGTGCAGTGTGCAGTGTGCAGTGTGCAGGTGCAGGTGCAGTGTGCAGGTGCAGGTGCAGTATGCAGTGTGCAGGTGCAGTGTGCAGTGTGCAGGTGCAGGTGCAGGTGCAGTGTGCAGGTGCAGTGTGCAGTGTGCAGGTGCAGTGTGCAGGTGCAGGTGCAGTGTGCAGTGTGCAGGTGCAGGTGCAGTGTGCAGTGTGCAGGTGCAGTGTGCAGTGTGCAGTGTGCAGGTGCAGTATGCAGTGTGCAGGTGCAGTGTGCAGTGTGCAGTGTGCAGGTGCAGGTGCAGGTGCAGTGTGCAGGTGCAGTGTGCAGTGTGCAGGTGCAGTGTGCAGGTGCAGGTGCAGTGTGCAGTGTGCAGGTGCAGGTGCAGTGTGCAGTGTGCAGGTGCAGTGTGCAGGTGTAGGTGCAGTGTGCAGGTGCAGTGTGCAGTGTGCAGTGTGCAGGTGCAGGTGCAGTGTGCAGGTGCAGGTGCAGTATGCAGTGTGCAGGTGCAGTGTGCAGTGTGCAGTGTGCAGGTGCAGGTGCAGGTGCAGGTGCAGTGTGCAGGTGCAGTGTGCAGGTGCAGGTGCAGTGTGCAGTGTGCAGGTGCAGGTGCAGGTGCAGTGTGCAGTATGCAGGTGCAGGTGCAGTGTGCAGGTGCAGTGTGCAGTGTGCAGTGTGCAGGTGCAGGTGCAGTGTGCAGTGTGCAGTGTGCAGGTGCAGTGTGCAGGTGCAGTGTGCAGGTGCAGGTGCAGGTGCAGTGTGCAGTGTGCAGTGTGCAGGTGCAGTGTGCAGTGTGCAGGTGCAGGTGCAGTGTGCAGTGTGCAGTGTGCAGGTGCAGGTGCAGTGTGCAGTGTACAGGTGCAATGTGCAGTGTACATTGTGCAGTGTGCAGGTGCAGGTGCAGGTGCAGTGTGCAGATGCAGGTGCAGGTGCAGTGTGCAGTGTGCAGGTGCAGTGTGCAGTGTGCAGGTGCAGGTGCAGTGTGCAGGTGCAGTGTACAGGTGCAGTGTGCAGTGTACATTGTGCAGTGTGCAGGTGCAGGTGCAGGTGCAGTGTGCAGATGCAGGTGCAGGTGCAGCGTGCAGCATGCAGGTGCAGGTTCAGGTGCAGTGTGCAGGTGCAGGTGCAGTGTACATTGTGCAGTGTGCAGGTGCTGGTGCAGTGTGCAGTGTGCAGGTGCAGGTGCAGGTGTAGTGTGCAGTGTGCAGGTGCAGTGTGCAGGTGCATGTGCAGTGTGCAGTGTGCAGGTGCAGGTGCAGTGTGCAGGTGCAGTTGCAGGTGCATTGTGCATGTGCAGCGTGCAGCGTGCAGGTACAGTGTGCAGGTGCAGGTGCAGGTGCAGTGTGCAGGTGCAGGTGCAGGTGCAGTGTGCAGTGTGCAGGTGCAGTGTGCAGTGTGCAGTGTTCAGGTGCAGGTGCAGGTGCAGTGTGCAGTGTGCAGGTGCAGGTGCAGGTTCAGGTGCAGTGTGCAGTGTGCAGGTGCAGGTGCAGGTGCAGTGTGCAGGTGCAGGTGCAGGTGCAGTGTGCAGGTGCAGGTGCAGGTGTAGTGTGCAGTGTGCAGGTGCAGTGTGCAGGTGCAGTGTGCAGTGTGCAGGTGCAGGTGCAGTGTGCAGTGTGCAGGTACAGGTGCAGTGTGCAGGTGCAGTGTGCATGTGCAGTGTGCAGTGTGCAGGTGCAGTGTGCATGTGCAGTGTGCAGTGTGCAGGTGCAGGTGCAGTGTGCAGTGTGCAGGTACAGGTGCAGTGTGCAGGTGCAGTTGCAGGTGCAGTGTGCAGGTACAGGTGCAGTGTGCAGGTGCAGTGTGCATGTGCAGTGTGCAGTGTGCAGGTGCAGTGTGCATGTGCAGTGTGCAGCGTGCAGCATGCAGGTTCAGGTGCAGGTGCAGGTGCAGGTTCAGGTGCAGGTGCAGGTGCAGGTGCAGTGACCCCCAAAGACAAACTGTGTGTTGGATTTTGCAGCAAGAAGATTCAATTACCAGGACAAGGATAACTTGTCACAGTTGCACAAGGCTTTGGTGAGACCACACTTAGAATACTGTGGGCAGTTTTGCTCTCCTTATCTGAGGACGGATGCTCTTGCTGTAGAGGGAATGTAGTAAAGGTTTACCAGACTAATTTATGGGACGGCAGGACTGATGTGTGAGGAGAGAATGAATCATTTAGGATTGTGTTCACTGGGATTTAGAAGACTGAAGGGAGTAGTGATTTCTCATAGGAAGCTATAAAATTCTAACAGGGAGGGACTGCTTCAATGCAGGAAGGATGCTGCCAATAGTCAGGGAATCCAGAAACACAGGTTGTAATTTAAGGAAAAGGGTAAAACCTTTAGGACTGAGATTATGAGAAATATCTTCACCTGCAGTGAGCCTATGGGATTCACTACCACAGAAAGTGGTTGAGTCAAAAACATTTTATTTTCAAGAAGAAGGTGGCTATAGCTTTTGTGGCTAAAGGGATATGGGAGGAAAGGAGATGAGGGTAATGAACTTGATGATTAGCCATGACTTTATAGAATGGTGAAGCAGACTCGAGGGGCTGAAGAGTCTCCTCCTGCTCATGTCATATTGAGATTATATCATTTCCTGTGATGATGGGTATTGTGGTGTTAATATGTTGCACAGTCAGACTGAAGCTGTCCTACAACAGCTACCCACAAAGCTTTGATCAGTTTGCGATGATTAACTACTCCGCTTTGAGTATTTTCAAATCAGCCCATTCAGAGACATTATTACACCCCATTGGAATAGGTAGGACCAGAACTCAGGCTTCCTGGCTCTAAGGTAAGGATGTTACCACTGCATGCCTATTTTAGACTGTCCCATTCAGTTCAACAGTGTCATTACCATAAACAACTACTTATGTGATGAGTAAATATTGATTTATGTGTGTATTGGTACTGATCTGCCTTCAGGTTTTTCAAGACACACAACACATCCTCCTCTCTAATATCAACATGCTCCAGAATATGAGCTTACCCTTCCCTAATCTTACCACCATCCATGTCCTGCTCCTTGGTAAATATCAGTGTGATATGTTCATTAAGGTGACACAAGGCTGGGTGGAAGAGTAAGCTGTGAAGAGGATATAAAGATACTTCAGAGTTACTGAGATCACCTGGGTGAGTGATGCAAGAGTGATGCCAACAGCATGGGTTCAATTCCTGCAGGAACTGACGTTACTATAAGGGACTCTTCCTCTCAAACTCTTCCCTCGTGAGGCGTGGTGACCCTCAGATTAAAGCACTATGAGGCACTTCTCCCTCTCTCTCTCTCTCTCTGATGAGAACAGCCCTATGATCCAGTAGGATTATGGTAATTTTACAGTCAAGATTAGAGTGGTGCTAGAAAAGCACAGCAGATCAGATAGCATCAAAGGAGCAAGAAAATCAACGTTTTGGGCAAAAGCCCTCCATCAGGAAAGAGGCAATCTCTCCACCCCAGAGGGTCCCTGCCTCTATTCCTGATGAAGGGCTTTTGCCCGAAACGTGATTTTCCTGCTCCTCAGGTGCTGTCTGACCTTCTGTGCTTATCCAGCACCACTCTAATCTTGACTCTGATCTCCAGATCTGCAGTACCCACTTCTGCCTTACCTCTACCGCCCCTCATGGGCTTTGTATGTAAATTAGTCAATTGCAAAACAAATGGGGAAAAAATATACTCAAGGTGATTTGGTGATGGTAAAAAAGAAACATTTAGTTCTGTGAAACAGTGCTTCTGGACATAAAAAAAAGTGTAGCAAGGATGTGAGGGCTCTTGTGATGCAGTGGCTGTGTTACTTCTAGGTCAGAATGCCTGACTGTAAGTCCCATGTACCGAAGGCATGTATCTGAACAGGTTGATACATACAAAACTCAGCAAGGATGAGTTAAAACAACATCAAGCATGGATGCCTGTGACCAAATGGAGCTAAGAAACATGGGATGCTTATATGTAAATTTAGAGATAATTGTGTGTACTGTGTATGCAGGGATGGTGGGCGCTGCTTGTGGGTGCAGGAGGAAGAGTAGACAATGTGTTGATCTTTTGTAAAAACCACAAGAACTGCAGATGCTATAAATCAGAAACTAAAACAAGAAATTGCTGTAAACTCTCAGCTTTGTGGAAGGGTCACCAGACCCAAATCGTTAACTTTGATTTTTGCTGGAAAAGCTCAGCAGGTCTGGCTGCATCTGTGGAGAATAATCGGAGTTAATGCTACAGACCTGGTAACAATTTGCCCAGAGCTGAGCTTTTCCAACAACTCCCTGTAGATCCTGGGTGTTGGGCCAGTGGAAATAAAACACTGACCAGAAACCTGTGTCACACAAAGGAGAAAACATTGTCTCAGCGTTTTGTTAGATATATTTTGTTAATGATTTATGTTTATTAAGACAGGAGAAAGGATTGTTAGTTTTTACAGTTTTGGCGGTTATACTGGGATTGACACCTTGAACCATAGGTTGAAAAGTGAGGCGCGGAAAAAGCACGTCACGTCAGGCAGGAGCAGAAGCAGGATGTTTTGGGGCATAAGCCCTTTGTCAGGAAAGTTCACCTTGAACTATAATATTGATTAGAAAGCTATGAATGGTTGTTTTTAAGCTTTTTCAGACACTCCGTTATTACTACAGAGTTCATCAGTTCTGTACCGAGTGTACACTGAATGAATGAGATGGTACCGAGTTTTTACGGGTTGTTTTTGGTGGTTCAGGGTATGCGGGATGATCAGCCAAAGGGTGTGAATGGAGGCACATGTTTTGACATGGAAGTAGTGTGGGATTATTGGGAGTGGATGGGAAATGAGCTGACAGGTATGGGATATAGCTCAGAAAGTAAAACATGCAAATGCTACATGTTAGAGGGTCTAAAATTGAGTAAAACATTGGGAACAAAGTGCCTGACAATCAAGGCAAGTCTTTTCATCAAGAGTGAATAACAACTGTCTTTTCCCCATGGTGGGGAAGTTCAAAACTAGGAAGCATATTTTTAAGGTGAGAGGAGCAAAATTTACTAAGGACATGAAGGACAATGTTTTCACACAGACAGTAAGTCATATGAGGAATGAGCTGCCAGAGGAAGTGGTGGATACAGGTACAGTTATAACATTTAAAGACATTTGGATAAGTTCATGAATAGGAAAGGTTTGGAGGGATATGGGCCAGGAGCAGGCAGGTGGGATTGTTTAGTTTGGGAAAAGTGTACAAAGTGATCATTCTGCAGCGCCATTGATTCACACTTGTTTACAAAACTGGAATTTTTTTAAAAAGGCAAAATAAAGGAAATAGAACCAAAAGGAATGAGAAACATCCAGACATTAAAGTTATGTTTTAGTCATATCTCTATGCAGGGACCTGGGCCAAGCCCCAGCCTGGAGTCTCAGGGGGAGCTGGGTGCTTTGTGCCTCTGACTCTAACACCCTCTGATCTCCTGCCACTGTCTCTGACTCTATAACTACCAGGTGCTGCAACTAGATCCTGCAACATGCTTGGGTAGGGCACACTCAGAGCCTCTGATCACCGGATCCCTCACCAGATCCAGGAAACTTCTTGGATAGAGCCTGCTCACAGCCTCTGATCACCGGATCCCTCACCAGATCCACAAACCTGCTCGGAAAGGGCCTGCTCACAGCCTCTGATCACCGAATCCCTCACCAGATCCACAAACCTGCTCGGAAAGGGCCTGCTCACAGCCTCTGATCACCGGATCCCTCACTGGATCCAGGAATCTGCTCGGATAGGGCCTGCTCACAGCCTCTGATCACCGGATCCCTCACTGGATCCAGGAATCTGCTCGGATAGGGCCTGCTCACAGCCTCTGATCACCAGATCCCTCACCAGATCCACAAACCTGCTCGGATAGGGCCTGCTCACAGCCTCTGATCACCAGATCCCTCACTGGATCCAGGAATCTGCTCAGACAGGGCCTGTCACCAATGCCTTACTGAAGCAATAAGAATTCAAAGAAAAGAGAAGACAAAAGCAAAAAGAAAAAACACTATAAAGAAAAGCAGACAGAAATGAATGAGCTCATAAGCTCAAACATAGCTTCTGCCATTTTGTAGACACATGATCCAGCGTTGTAGCTTCAGCAGTTTAGTACTTCATATTGCTGTACTCCTGGTAAATGTTGTACTCCTTGGTATATTTCTCATTGTTTTCCCCCACTTGACAGTAACAGTAGAGTTATGGATATGTCAGGGTGTGAACACTGCAGATTATAATTGAACACAGTTTTGTTGATACTGATGACTCACAGTACCTACTGGGAATTGTTAGATCCTTATGATTCTGGTTAGAAATGGACCAGAGCGGAAGAAAATAAAATATTTCCTTCAAATGGATTTGAATGTAGCAGATAGGCTTTTACATAACCCAACAGTTTTGCAGTCACCATTACTGATATTTGCTTTTTAGTCCAAGTTGATTTAAGATGCCGTAGCTCCAGTTGTTGTGTGGAATTCAACCTCCTAAGAACATAAGAAATATCAAGAGTAGGACATTAATCCCCTCAAACCTGTCCCACCATTCAGCGAGATGATAGCTGAGGTGGCCCAGATCTCAACTCCTCTTTCTTAACAGCTTTTCCTAGTCCTTAATTCCTCAATATTTCTCAAATCTATCTCTCTCATTAAATATTTCAGTGATCTAGCATCTATAACTCTCTGTGATGGAGAATTCCTGATACTTACCACTTTGTAGGAGATGAAATTCCATTATAAATTCCATTTTAAATAAATGTCCCCTACTTCAAGAAATAAAGAAATGTGGAAACATTTTGTCAACAGCTCCGCTGTCAGTGCTCACTCAGAATCTTTGATGTTTCAGTGAGATCATGCCTCATCCTTCTAAACTCAAATAAATAATGGACTAGCCTGTTTAGAAGTTCTGGAAAGTGAAGTTGTTCATTACCCCACCCTGCCCCACCCTCCTCTCACTTATCTCTCCACCCTTCAGGCACTCTGCCTGTATTCCTGATGAAAGGCTTTTGCCCGAAATGTCGATTTTCCTGCTCCTTGGATGCTGCCTGAACTGCTGTGCTTTTCCAGCACCACTCTAATCTAGACTCTGGTTTCTAGCATCTGCAGTCCTTGTTTTTACCATTACAGGAATAGGCCTAGTGAATCTCCGTTAAACTACCCCAATGCCAGTAAATCCTTTCCTAAATACAGGGACTAAAGTTGTACACTATGTGACCTCACCAACACCCTGTACAGTTGTAACAAGACTTCCCTGTTTTTAAACTTGAACATGCTACTGGCAAAGACTAAAATTTCACTTGCTGTCTTCATCATTTCTGCACCTGCATGCTAATTTTTGTGCTTCATTCACAAGAACACCCAGATTCCTCTCTGCTGCAATTTTTTTGGAGCCTCTCTTCATTTAAATAATAGCCCGCATTTGTGATTCATCCATTTCTGATTTGTCCAGCTAAAATATATAACCTCACATTTTCCGATGTTGAACTCCATCTGCCAAGCTTCATGGCTGGGTGGATGGTGTCCCCTCACTCACCATTACACTCACCTCTACTGCTTCAAAGCAGCCAGTGTCAGACCTCCAGACCCCCTCTGGAGGTCAATGTAAGTCATGGCAGTGATACTGGGCAGTGTATTACCAACACACCAGACTGCTTGGCATTTCCATCAACAATGCCTCCAGTGCCTCCTCCAGCTTCAGCAGGTGGTCTGTTTTACAAAACACTTACGTCCTCCCTGAGACCAGCTCCACAAATATTCACACAACATTTCTCCAAAGCCAGTTTTTACTGACGTTGTGCCTGCATGACTGAAAAATGTCCCTCTGCCAATCATATTTCTTTTAACACTCTCAAACGTACATCCTCCCAGAGTCTAACAAAGAGAACATGACAGTAACACTCTTAATATCTTCTTGAAAGGGGTGCAGCACACAACATTAATGACTTGGAATCATTTGCTACTAACACCTCAAAATAGAGACTACTTGTTTGTTAAGCTGCACCATGTTTTGAGTTACGATGTCATAAAGATGAGGTAGAGCGGTGGCAGATAAAGAAGAAAAGGTGCACTTGGACACCCTGTCTCATGTGACTAAACATTTATTGGTTGAGAATTTATCTTTTTGATCACATGAAGATGTGCAGGAGAAACTCCTAAAGCTTTGGAGACGCCATCCTTGAATCAAGGACTGGCTGCTTCTGATGATAAATGACACCCTGCATTCGAGGGAATGAGCCACATGAAAGAAAATTGCGTGCATCTCCTCTCTCCAGCGCGCTCTCTCTCCATCTCTCTGTTTCTCTCTCTTTATCTTTTCTTCTCCCTCTCTCTATCTCTCACTTTCTCTCTCTGGTTCTCTCTGTTATTTCTCTTTATCTGTCTCTCTCTCTTTTTTTCTCTGGCCCCTCCACTTCTCTCTTTCCATTTTGCTCTCTCACTCTCTCTGCCTCACATACGTTATATCTCTCTTTCTACATTTTTCTCTCCTCTTTGTCTCTCGATCTCTCTGGCTGTCTTCATCGCTCTCTTTTTTTCTATCTATTACTTTCTGTCTCTTTCACCATCTCCATCTTTCTTTCTTTCCATCTCTGGCTCTCTCCCTCTCTCTGTCACGTACACACAAACTCTGCTTCTCTCTCTCTATGTTGCTCTGTTGCTGTAAGACTGAATGATCTTCAGGGCATCAGTGACATGTCTAATGAAACAATAAACTGTTTACTGATTGCTATGACTAATGTCACTGACATTACAAACAGGTCTGCTTATGGAATAATGTTGGAAGTGATGTTCAACATTTGATATCATGGTAGCAAACAGAAGGAAATAAAATGATGGCTAGGTCTTTAATGGTGGAAGTGAGGACTGCAGATGCTGGAGATCAGAGCTGAAAATGTGTTGCTGGAAAAGCGCAGCAGGTCAGGCAGCATCCAAGGAGCAGGAGAATCGATGTTTTGGGAAGGGCTCATGCCCGAAATGCCGATTCTCCTGCTCTAGGTCTTTGATGGTGTTTGGGTATTCAGGTATAGATCGCTGTGGGTCCGATGTTTGAACTTATGCAGCTGCTGCTCCCTTTCTTGATTTTCATTCTCTCCCACTTCCATTCCTTATCCTTCTTCTCAAACCTCAGGATAAGCAGAGTCAAGGGAGAGAGTGAGAAATCCAATGCTTTATCATGCAAAGTATCTTTACATTCTCAATATTTTTCATAAAATATCTAAAAACAGTCCACTTCAAAATAGTAAAATTGGCATCCAGCCCAGCGGATGTTCACTGTTACATTCCAGCATGACCTTTCATCTTCCTGAACCCTTCTCAAATGTAGATTTAGGAATCGGTTTAGGTTTCTACTCCTGGTGATCCACGATGGGCCATGCCCCATGACAAAGTGTTTGGTCATGACCCCTGATTCCTTTCAATGTGGTGGGGCAAATGTTCAGCTGGTGGATTGCCAGTGGACTCAGAGAGAATTCATGGTAAATTTGTTTGTGGGTCAGAGTTTTGGCAGAGAGCCTCTCTGTTTTTTTTTAACCTGTCAAACTAATCTTACTTTCTTCCAGTCAAGGGAGGCTACCTTCTGGAAACTCGGCGATTCAGTGTCATAATCTGCTGCAGCTGCTTTTGTGTCCAGAGACTGTTCATTCCTGGTGTCAAAGCTGAGGCCATTCAACTCCGTTATCTCGCAACAAAGACGTTTAGAAAACCTTCAAGATCATGAATATGCTTCAAAACGAAAATATTGTAACACTCAGTTAACTTCATAAAAATAAAACAAACTCCAGTTTTTAATCACACAATTGATGATGAAGAGAATGACATCATAACATTTATTCTAAAGGTATCAGACTTGTTACCTTGATATGAACTCAATGTACATGACAAGCTGAAGCATCTTACTGCATGGACCGCTTTAAAATTGGTAAAGAACAAGAATTATATTTATTTATTGTGGATGCGCTCTGTGCGTATCAAATGGATTACATTGATAAAAGAACACATTATAAACAATTGTTGCAGACATCTTTTGTGTGGATAAACATGAAAATGAAGACAAAGCATTTTCAACACATACACAGGATTACATATTTGTTGTTCATTTAAGTACGATTAGAAATTCATTCTGTTGACCTTCAATATGCATAAAGGAATGGGGGAGGCAGAGCATGGAACTGTAAAAAAAAAGTTCCAGTTTAAACCAGAAATCCAAAGAAATATTTTCCTAACTATAGAATTATGAAGAAGTTCACAACTATCACGTGACATTGATCTAGTAACATGAGTAATGTGACACAATGTCACAGTGACATTTCATTTCATACTGCCTGTTCTCTTCTCTAATAGGCAGATAGCTTCCTTTCAGTGTCCTTGCTCTACAGTCTACTGTAGTTTTAGTCTGCCTCTAAAACTTCATAATATATTTGATGTTTACATGTCTGGATATTTAGAATTGAGACAAATACTTTAAAAGATAAATTTATGAGTCAAGTTTAACATGCAGTTGCAGATTTAAAACTTTTAGGCTTGAATTCAAACTTAAGAAACTTGAAGGATTGAAATCTGAGTCATTTAAACAAAAGTTATAAGGTAGTAGGGAACAGCACACTAGCTGACCATGAAGTTAAGCTGATGCTATCAACAAACTGTAAAAGCTCTGACCAACACAGCAGTTAAATTGCTGCAACCTTTAACATATACCATTTTCTGAAATGTCTTTTTTCTTTAAGTAGTAATCCAAACTCTTAGTCGAATAGTTTGGGGAATTTAAATTCAAAACCCAGTGTTATAGTTTGAGATTTTGAATTCAGTTTTGTTTAAATATCTGAAAATAATTTTAAAAAGCTCTTATCCAATGGAATGACCATGATGCTGTCAGATTGGCCTTGAGGAAAGGAAATGTTTCATGCTGAGCTGTTTCTTTTTGAAGCCAATCCCACAACATGGTGCCACTTCCAGCCTTCACGACTCAACTTTGAGTCCAACGGTAATTGTTGTACCATTTTATTTCCTTTCCACATTTTTCAGTTTCTCTCTGTTTCTTCTGCCGTTTTTAGATATGTTGGTTGTTGTTTGTAACATGCTTTCTGTAATTGTACCTTTTTGTTCTTTTCTTGGCTCATAGCCATTTTGTTTTGGCCCTGGAAGATTAACTCTTTCTGTCGTTCACTCTCTCCCGTCTTTCCTCCTCCCACACACCTCTTGCTGTATCACACACACCTCTTGCTGTACCACACCCACCTCTCGCTGTATCACACCCACCTCTTGTTGTATCACACCCACCTCTCGCTGTACCACACACACCTCTCGCTGTATCACACCCACCTCTTGCTGTATCACACCCACCTCTTGCTGTACCACACCCACCTCTTGCTGTACCACACCCACTTCTTGCTGTATCACACACACCCCTCTTGCTGTATCACACCCACCTCTTGCTGTACCACACACACACCTCTTGCTGTATCACACCCACCTCTTGCTGTACCACACACCCCTCTTGTTGTATCACACCCACCTCTTGCTGTATCACACACACACACCTCTTGCTGTACCACCCTACCTCTTGCTCAAAACCAATTACATTTCGAAATATTCCCAGTTTTGATGGATCTGAAATGTTAACCCCGTTTCTCTTGTCAGATGCTGCCATAATCTGCTGAGTTTTTCCAGTACATTTATTTGTTTTAATCTCTCATCATTACAGCTGACTCTTAACTGCCCTTTGATGTGGTTTTGCAGGTGATCAGGGGTTATTCAGCTACTATAGAAAATAACAAGAGCTCCCTCGCCAACAGCATCGTGGGAGTGCCTTCAAACAAACAGGAGCAAATCAAGAGAGAATTCTACCACCTACTTTTATCAAGACGAATGCTAAATAATGGCTTTGCCAGCAACAATTGGCCAGTGAAAATGTTTTGAGTTTCTAAGCTGGATCCTTGTGTTGGTTGGAAGCCTGAAGGAACATTAAAATTGCCATGTAAATGCAAGTTCATTCTCAAGGTAACACTAATGACAGAGCATGCTAATAAATAGAATTTTAAAATTTAATGCTATTGAAAATAAAAAAAATTATATACTTAAGGTCTGAGTGTCAAGGAGTGAAATATTTTATTGATTTTAATTACAGTCCATTGACACTTCAGTAATTGGTGTCAAAATACTAATTTTGAAAATAGCAATTTTTATATGGCTTCATAAAAAAGGTTTAGAATTTGCTCTAGCGGTGTTATCCATGACTACGCCCCAGAATGACTCAGTAGTGCCACTAATAATCTGGTTGGCCAAGTCCCAAGGAACGGAACTGCCAGAACGGCCTGAGTCAGATAATGAAGGATCCAATTCTGATGGAGTTTTATGATCTCAAGTCAGCTATTGCAGATATGTTTGTCCATCATTGTATTGTGAAGATAGAGGCTCATGTTCAAAGTTAGAACATCTTCCCATGTATTTTGTGGTGCAACAATGGTGCTGAGTGGGACACATCTGGGACATATTTGGGACAAATGTTGAACACCAAATTGGAGTAACCTACAGCATTGTAGCCATCAGCAGCAAAAGTTGTACATCACCACATTTGTAAGCTAATGGATTGGTAAATCCCTCATTGCTGCACTTCCATCCAGTCTGGAAACCAACTCCGACTTAATGCATATTAAATGAGAGAGCATGGTAGGTTTAATACAAGGGGAATTTTAGAATGAGGTACCAACTTGGTGAAGCTACAGATCTCAATGGGGAAGCAATAAAGGCAGCGCTTATGGGCAGCACTAAGATCAAAGCCAAGGTGTGTCACCATACCACAATGAGGTGGTAGTGGGCAACCAAGCAATTAATAAAGGAGAATGTTCGAAGAACATCTTCAAATAACCTCAACTATGGAGAGAACCAAAAGGAAAGTGCAAGAGACAAGAATGAAGATTAGAAAATACCTTCAACAAAAAGACCTAAAGTGTACAACCCCAATCTCTCTGAGCTTCCCACAATTTGAACTACAGTATAGAAACAATTTGACTCACTAAGAATGATTTTGAGAAGGATCTGAGGCACCCAACCCAAAGTACAGATAACAATCGTCAGTTGGTCTAGATGTGTTGGACAGAATCTTCCAGGTCCATCTGGAGTTTTTAGAACAGTGGATAGGAGAATATTATTGGGTGGGAGATGTACCAACCATCTAGATCTTCAGGTAAAGAATAAGGGGAGTCTGAGGAAGCACTAGTGAGAAAAGACAAACAAGCCTGAGAGAATCTAATTCCAGCTAGATTTGCAATCAAATGACTTTGTATCAACATCTGAACCATTCATACGTATTAACCAATTGTGGTGCAGAGATGTTCCTGTTTTCAAGGGAATTCTTGCTTCAGAAATGTGAAACATTAAGATACGTTTGACACTGATTATGTCTGAATTTGTTTTCTTATCCACTCTAACCTTCCATTTTGTTTCTTGGCTGGAGTTCTCAGGAGTGCTCCGCAGACTTGTATCACTCTGTGTTTTTGACTCAAACAGATTATTTGCAAAAGGCATTAATCCATAGTTGGGAGTGGTAGTGGGGCTGCACTATGCTGATTGGCTGCTGAAACCCAACCCCCATGTAGATTACCCTCCTGCTCACAAGAAGTTTTACTCCCCCAGAGTACGTCAGCAAATTATAGCCTCAACACTCTTCGTACTGATCCACCTCGGAGTGATTGGAATAATCATCATCCCTCAGGATAGTCATCAAAGAAAACTGGAGAAAACTCAGAGGTTTCAGCAGATTAAAACAGACCAGAGGATTATTGTTGTATCCAGTTGAGATATAGTGCTGTGAGAAGGTTGACACCCATGCAGCTAAAGCAGCTTCAGTGTTCTATAGTCTTTGTTTTACTATTGCTATATCTCAGTGCCACAGTGGGAGCCACTGCTGAACTTGAGGGACCCTGCTTTCTGCTTTGCTGCCTAGCCTCTGGTGTCCTTTATACTGGGCCTAGGCTTAAAGGCTGGGGGTCTCTGTGCAGGAGCCACCTCCTTGACCTGACTGATTACAGTTAAGAAGGCACAAGGAAACAAAATCCCAAGAACAAAAAAAAACTGAGACATTATGACTGCATGAGGTCAAAGAGAGTCAACAGAAATTTTGGACAATCAAATTAATCATAGAATCCCTCCAGTGTAGAAGTATGTCATTTGGCCCATCAAACGAACACTGACCCAGGCTACCCTATCCTGTAACCTTATGGGCAATTTAGCATGACCAAACCATCTCACCTGCACAGCGTTGGACTGTGGGAAGAAACCCACACAGACACAGGGAGAATGTGCAAACTCCACACAGACTGTTGCAAGAGGCTAGAACCGAACCTGGGTCCCTGGCGCTGTGAGATTGTAGTGCTAACCACTGAGCCACCAAGCTGCCCAAATGGCAAAGATTTCAAACAAAAAGTAAATGTGACGTGAGGCAGCTGTTTCAATAGTGCCTGACAGCTTGCCATGGTTGAAGTCTGTAAATATAAAATTCCAAAGGCCTGTGAAAGACAGATTTTCAGATTTAGAACATAGAACATAGAACAGTACAGCACAGAACAGGCCCTTCAGCCCACGATGTTGTGCTGACCATTGATCCTCATGTGAGGTAAACCTAATGTACGAACTCTCAAATTTCTGTGACCATATGCATGTCCAGCAGTCTCTTAAATATCCCCAATGGCCTTGCTTCCACAACTGCTGCTGGCAACGCATTCCATGCTCTCACAACTCTCTGTGTAAAGAACCTGCCTCTGACATCCCCTCTATACTTTCCTCCAACCAGCTTAAAACTATGACCCCTCGTGTCAGTCATTTCTGCCCTGGGAAATAGTCTCTGGCTATCGACTCTATCTATGCCTCTCATTATCTTGTATACCTCAATTAGGTCCCGTATCCTCCTTCTTTTCTCCAATGAAAAAAGTCTGAGCTCAGTCAATCTCTCTTCATAAGATAAGCCCTCCAGTCCAGGCAGCATCCTGGTAAACCTCCTCTGAACCCTCTCCAAAGCATCCACATCTTTCCTATAATAGGGCAACCAGAACTGGATGCAGTATTCCAAGTGCGGTCTAACCAAAGTTTTATAGAGCTGCAGCAAGATCTCACAGTTCTTAAACTCAATCCCCCTGTTAATGAAAGCCAAAACACCACATGCTTTTTTAACAACACTGTCCACCTGGGTGGCCATTTTAAGAGATCTATGTACCTGCACACCAAGATCCAACTGTTCCTCCAAACTGCCAAGAATCCTGTCTTTAATCCTGTACTCAACTTTCAAGTTCGACCTTCCAAAATATATCACTTTGCATTTATCCAGGTTGAACTCCATCTGCCACCTCTCAGCCCATCTCTGCATCCTGCCAATGTCACACTGCAGCCTACAACAGCCCTATATACTGTCAACGACACCTCCAACCTTTGCGTCGTCTGCAAACTTGCTAACCCATTCTTCAAAATCTCCTCTTCCAAGTCATTAATAAAAATTCCCAAGAGTAGAGGCCCAAGGAGAGAGCCCTGTGGAACATCAGTCATCACTGACTTCCAGGCAGAATATTTTCCTTCCATTATCACACACTGTTTTCTATTGACCAGCCAATTCTGTATCCAAGACAGCTAAATTTCCCTGTATCCCATTCCTCCGGACCTTCTGAACGAGCCTACTATGGGGAACCTTATCAAATGCCTTACTGAAGTCCATATACACAACATCGACCACTCAACCCTCATCAACTTGTCTAGTAACATTTGTGGTCAAATCATCACAAAATTCAATTACAAAGAAGGACAATCAATGATTCTGAGGAAAGGTCACTCAAACTGAAACCTTAACTCTGATTTCTCTCTACAGATGCTGCTAGACCTGCTGAGCTTTTCCAGCAATTTGTTTTGTTTCTGATTTACAGCATACGACAGTTCTTTCTTCTTTTTTCAGACAATGAGACACTCTACACACTTGAAAATCAGAATTCCTCACAAATAAATACAAATCATAGAATCCCTACAGCGAGGAAATAGGCCCTTTGGCCCAAAACGTCCACACTGACCCTCCGAAGAGTATCCCACCCAAACCCAATCCCCTATCCTATTACTTGACATTTACCCTGACTCATGCACCTAACCTATATATACCTGAACACTATGGGCAATTTAGCATGGCCAATTCACCTAACCTTCATATCTTTGGATTGTGGGAGGAAACCCACATTGCCATGGAGAGAATGTGCAAACTCCACACAGTCACCCAAGGCTGGAATCAAACCCAGGTCCCTGGTACTATGAGGTAGCAGTGCTAATCACTGAGCCATCATGCTGCCCATGCTTACATTTGGCTAGACTTTTTAGAGGGAGCTGAAGCAATGTGAGAATGAGGGGAAATTTTTGACAAGAATTTGCAACGTGTTTCAGAGTCTCAGGTAAAATAAAACAGGAGTACTAGATAACTCCACAAAATGATGCTGGGCCCATGTGCCTGTACACTCCAAGGAAAATTCCTCAACTTCAATTGGAAAAGATGGAATCTCACTTTGACACGTAATAAAAATCAAGGTCGTATGAAGGGTTATGGGATCAGTTGATTCAGAGCTAGTAACCGCTCCCAAACAAGCTGGAGAACTAATATTATGTGGAATCACGGTTAGTTTTATTTAGTAGAAGAGAAATCCATGATAACCAGCAGTACAGTGTTCCTCCTGTGGGATGTTTGAGGTGAGGGACATCATTAGTGTCCCAGTTGAGTACATCTGCAGGAAGTGCATCCAACCCCAGCTCCTTGAAGACTATGTTAGGGAACTGGAGCTGGAACTGGATGAACTCAGGATTATTCAGGAGGCAGAGATAGTTGTAGAAAAAAGCTACAGGGATGTAGTTACTCCTAGAAATGAAGATACTTGGGTGACTGTTAGAAGGGGTAAGAAGCAGTCAGTGCAGGGATCCTTTCTGGCCATTCCCCTGTATAGCAAGTATACCGTTTTGGATACTGTTGCAGGGGAACGATTTATCAGAGGTAAGCCATGGGGTACAGGTCTCTGGCACAGAGGCTCCCTGTTGCTCAGAAGGGAAAAGGGAGATGAGCAGTGTATTAGTCATTGGGGAGTCCATAGTTAGGGGGACAGATAGAGGTTCTGTAGGAACGGGAGAGAGACTCGTGGTTGGTGTGTTGTCTCCCAGGTGCCAGGGTCATAATGTCTCTGATCATGTTTTTGGGATCCTTGAGGGCAAGGGGGAGCAGCCCTGAGTCGTGGGCCACATAGGCACCAATGACATAGGTAGGAAGAGAGATGGTGATTTAAGGCAGAAATTCAGGGAGCTAGGGTGGAAGCTTAGAGCTAGAACAAACAGAGTTGTTGTCTCTGTTTTGTTGTCCGTGCCATGCGCTAGTCAGGCAAGGAAAAGGGAGAGAGAAGAGTTGGACACGTGGCTACAAGGATGGTGCAGCAGGAAGGGTTTTGGATACCTGGATAATTGGGGCTCATTCTGGGGTAGGTGGGGACCTCTACCAACAGGATGCTTTACCTGAACCAGAAGGGTATCAATAGTCTGCGGGGGGAAATTTGTTAATACTATTCGGGAGGGTTTAAACTAATTCAGCAGTGGAATGGGAACCTAAATAGTAGCTCCAATGTACTGGAGGTTCAGAGTAGTAAGGTCAGAAATATGGTTTCAAAGTCGCAGGAGTGTTGCGGAAGGTGGTTTGAAGTGTGTCTACTTCAGCACGAGGAGCATTTGGAATAAGGTGGGTTAACTTGCAGCATGGGTTGGTACCTGGGATTTTGATGTTGTGGCCATTTCAGAGATACAGATAGAGCAGGGACACGGATGGTTGCTGAGAATGAACAGAGAAGATGGTAAAAAAGGTGGAGGTGTGGCATTGTTAGTCAAGGACAGTATTATGGTGGCAGAAAGGATGTTTGATGAGGACTTGTCTACTGAGAAACTAGGGGCTGAGGTTAGTAACAGGGAAGAAGAGGTCACTTTGTTGTGAATTTTCTATAAGCCTCCAAATAGTTCCAGAGATGTAGAGGAAAGGACAGCAAAGATGTTTCTGGATAAGAGCAAAGGTAACAGGATAGTTGTTATGGGGGACTTTAACTTTCCAAATATTGACTGGAAATACTATAGTTCAAGTACTTTAGATGGGTCAGTTTTTGTCTAATGTGTGCAGTAGGATTTCCTGACACATTATTTAGACAGGCCAACAAAGGGTGAGGTCACATTAGATTTGGTACTGTGTAATGAACCCGGCCAAGTGTTAGATTTCGAGATGGATGAGCAATTTGGTGATAGTGACCACAATTCGGCTTTGCTTACTTTCGCAATGGAAAGGGATAGGTATATACTGCAGGGCAAGAGTTATAGATAGGGGAAAGGCAATTATGTGATTAGGCAAGATTTCGGATGCATAGGATGGGGAAGGAAACTGCAGGGGATGGCCACAATTGAAATGTGGAGCTTGTTCAAGGAACAGCTATTGCTGGTCCTTGATAAGTATGTACCTGTCAGGCAGGGAGGAAGTGGTCGAGCGAGGGAACCATGGTTTACTAAGGAAGTTGAATCTCTTGTCAAGGGGAAGAAAGAGGCTTATGTAAAGATGAGACCTAAAGGCTCAGCTCGGGCACTTGAGAGTTATAAGTTAGTCAGGAAAGATGAAAAAAGAGAGCTAAGAAGAGTCAGGAGAGGACATGAGAAGTCTTTGGCAGGTACATCAGGAATAACAGAATGTTTAGGGTAAGATTAGGGCCAGTCAAAGACAGCAATGGGAAGTTGTGTGTGGAGTCTGAAGAGATAGAAGAGGCGTTAAATGAATATTTTTTGTCAATATTCACACTGGAAAAAGACAATGTTGTGGAGGAGAATACTGAGATACAGGCTACTAGACCAGACAGATTGAGGTCTACAAGATGGAGGAGTTAGTAATTCTGGAAAGTGTGAAAATAAATACGTCCCCTGGCCCAGATGGGATTCATTTTAGGATTCTCTGTGAAGCCAGGGAGGAGATTGCAGAACATTTGGCTTTGATATTTATGTCGTAATTTTCTCCAGGAATTATACCAGAAGACTGGAGGAAAGCAAATGTTGTCCCCTTGTTCAAGAAGGGGAAAAAAAGATAACCCTGGTAATTATAGATCATTGAGCCTTATTTTGGTTATGGATAAAGTGTTGGAAAAGATTATAAGATTATAAGAGATAGGATTTATAATCATCTAGAAAGAAATAAGTTGATTAGGGGTAGTCAACATGGTTTTGTGACTGGTAGGTTGTGCCTCACAAACCTTACTGAGTTCTTTGAGAAGGGTGACGTAGTTGATGTGCTGGATTTCAGTAAGGCATTTGATAAGGTTCCCCACAGTAGGCTCTGCACAAAATATGGAGGCATGGGATTGTGGGTGATTTAGTGGTTTATATCAGAAATTGGCTAGTTGAAAGAAGACAGAGGGTGGTGGTTGATGGGAAATGTTCAACCTGGAGTTCAGTTACTAGTGGTTTTTGGATCTGTTTTGGGGCCATTGCTGTTTGTCATTTTTATAAATGACCTGGATGAGGGTGTAGAAGAGTGGATTAATATATTTGCGGATGACACGAAGGTCGGTGGAGTTGTGGATAGAACTGAAGGGTGCAGCAAGTTACAGAAGGATATAGATAAGCTGCAGAACTGGGCTGGGAGGTGACAACTGGAGTTTAAAATGGAAAAGTGTTAGGTGATTCACTTTGGAAGGAGTAACAGGCAGAGTACTGGGCTAATGGTAAGATTCTTGGTAGTGTGGATGACCAGAGAGATCTCGGTGTCCATGTACCTAGATCCTTGAAAATTGCGACCCAGATTAACAGGGTTGTTAAGAATATGTATGGTATGTTAGCTTTTATTGTGAGAGGGATTGAGTGTCGGAGCGATGAGGTCATGTTGCAGCTGTACAAAACTCTGATGTGGCTGCACTTGGAGCATTGCGTATCGTTCTGGTCACTGCTTATAAGAAGAATGTGGAAGCATTGGAAAGGGTTCAGAGGAGAGTTACTAGGATGTTTCCTGGTATTGAGGGAAGGATTTATGAGGAAAGGCTGAGGGAGTTGAGGCTGTTTTTGTTCGAGAGAAGGTTGAGAGGTGACTTAATAGGACATATAAGATAATCAGAGGGTTAGATAGGGTGGACAGGGAGAGCCTTTTGCCTCGGATGGTGTTGGCTAGCACAAGGGGACACAGCTTTAAATTGAGGGGTGATAGTTATAGGACAGATGTCAGAGGTAGGTTCTTTCCTCAGAGAGTAGTAAGGGCATGGAATGCCCTGCCTGAAATAGTAATAGACTCACCAACATTAAGGGCATTTAAATGGTCATTGGATAAACATATGGATGAGAATGGAATAGTGTAGGTTGGATGGGCTTCAGATTGGTCTCACAGGTCAGCTCAACATCAAGGGCCAAAGGGCCTGTACTGTGCTGTAATGTTCTATGTTCTACGTTCTAGTTTATTGGTTGATTACAATTTGGCCAAGTTAGCAAGAAGCAATTTTTTTTTACTAATTTAGATGCAAATGATGGATTCTGGCAGGTATTACTAGAGTCTGAATCATGATTACTGAATACATTCATTACACCATTTAAATTGCATTGTTTTAACAACTTACCATTCAAAAGCGTCTCTGCATGAGATATGAACAGTGTCAAGACTTCTGGAAGGAAAACAAGGAACCATCTGTCACATGGACAATATTCCAATGCATGGTTAAACATAACACAACACAATCAGAGAGTTAGGGAAGTTTTAAGGCTATGGAGGAATGTAAATCTTACACAACAAAAACCGTTAATTCTTGAAAATGATAATTCCATTTCTGAAATACATATAACCCCAAAAGGTAACGCTGTAGATCAGAGGAAAGCATGGGTGAACCATGAATTTCCAGCACAAAAATATGAAAATTATATCCACTGTTTCTTCAGTCTAGTGGGAAAGTTCACCCCTAACTTAGCCACTACCACTCAATCTGTATGGGAGGGTTTGAACAAAGACTTACAATAAGGCTGAACAAAGGAATAGACATCACTTTTTTCAAAAATATGAAAGAGGATATATTCTTCACTGATGTTCCAGCTGACTGTAATCCAGGTTCATTTATGAGGCTACAAATGAACTATCCACTAGTCTAGGATCAGTCTAGGATCCCGGGGCAAACTGATTGAAAAGGAAATTCTGAACATTTCAGGTTGAGGGCTTTCACAGAAACTGAACAGAGTTATGCAACAATAGAAGGGGCAGCACTGCATACCAAATGGGAAGGTGAAATGTTTATGGACTATTCCATGAGTTTGAGATTCCAGGTCAAAATGGATCATAAGCCAGTTGCAACGTTACTTGGGCCAAAGGAAGTCACTACAAGTGCATCATAAATACAAAGATTGAGAACTGATGAGGTGTGACTGAACAAAGGACTCGGGTCCAAGGAAGGCAGAAGTATCACTTTTGATTCACCCTCAATTGCGGCAGTTGAAGGAAGCAGACAACAAAGGGTTAATTCTTATCAAAAAAAATGAAGTCTCATTCCTCAATAATTACCAATCTGCGACCAGCAATTCAGGAATATCACAAAGGAATCCATGCATCTCAACAAACAGATGAGGGGTGCACAAAAGTTGGATAACTCTGCCTACAACAATATTTGAAATAATGTTAAATGGATCATTTATTGAAAGATATCACAAGCAGAGACATGATAGATGGGGAAGACATATTGATGTATAACCATAGCATGGTTATACAATAGTTAACAATGACCTGACAATGCCCCACAAAGGGGATGTATGCAATCACAAAGTTCACACAATGATGGCCGGGCGGTTCAAAACATGTCAAACATTATCTTGTCATGTCACTTGTACACCATAAACAGTCAAGAAAAACAGACTCTTAAATTTCCTCATAATTTTCAGAAAGTTCATGGGAAAGTCTAACAACAGATTTATTTGACCTCAAAGGGAAGATGTATTTGTTCTTGATAGATTTCTGTTCAAGATGAATTAAAGTAGCACAATATCATCAAACCACAGCAGACTCAGTGAGTTCAGCAGATCTTTCTAACACAGTGTTTTCCAGGGGAGCTAGCATTGGATGTTAGACTTCAGTTTGTGATGTGGATCTCACAGAATTCACTTCAGAAGCAGGAATCAGCCAGGTGACAACTTCCCCAATCCATCCTCGGTCAAATGGAGAAGAAGTGAGAATATTCAAATCCCTAAAGTCAATGTACAAACAAATGCTGACTAGAAATTAGCACTATTCAAATAGTGAAATTGAACATAATTAAATAATGGGCATTCATCAGGTGAATTAATGATCGACTCATAGACATTTACAATGCAGATGGAGGCCATTTGGCCCATCATGTCCACATTGATCAACAAGGATTTGACTACACTAATCCCATTTCGCAGCTCGTAGCTCGCAGCCCTAGAGGCAATAGCAATGCAAGTGACTATTTAAGCAATGTTTACAAGAGTTTCTGAATAAGTCACCCTTTCAGGCAGTGAGTTCGAGACTCCTACTACCACCTGGATGAAAACATTTCTCAAAGAGTTCTCTAAAAAAAATTCTAAGAAATTTGGAAAATTAATGTATTAATGTTAAAATACAATGTCAAGCCAAACATTATCTTCTCATGGTCTTCAGAGATTACAAAAATGGTGAAACATTACAACAAAATAGAGCAGAAATGTTACCACTCAAGACAACACAAAATCAATATTAACTTGTAAAACAGTTCTGAAAGTATGGTTAAGAGAGATAAAAACAATTCAGAAGTAGCAGTCACTGGGGATGACTATGTTAATCTAAGATAGATAGAACACCTGACAGAAAACTCATGAGGAACAGAAAAGCATTGAGTCTTCTCGAACCAAGAAAGGGGACTGAATTCAAATTTTCATTGAATGTGGGATGGAGATACCAATACAGAATATCAGAACAATTTCTGGAATGATATAAAACTATCATCTTCATGAATAAACCAGGCCTGGGTATCTATTCAGAGTTGCTATGAAGGTTGCTCCTTATCAAGCTCTCTTCTCACCTGAGACACATGGCCCTCAGTTTAATCCATCACTAGTTGTCACTCTGTGTTAGCTGGCTGTTGTTTCATCCTTGCTGGGTCATATTATTTGATCTCCATCTTCTAAAGTCCATTTATATCTTGAAACTGTCTTCCCTGTTTGAACATTCACCTCACTTGCCAACCTATTCATTACTATATAATTTAGTAAAACATAAGATTTTAATTAGTTAACTGAAAAGATTTAACTTATATTTGAAAGCACCAACATGTCAAATTGAAGAAGAACTCATCATAGCATATGTGACTGGCCATGCACTTTGCATCAAATGTATTCTGTGTATGCTAGTGTTTCATCGTCAAAAGTTCAGCATAATTTCAGGAGATGATTGCTGAAGCCCTGAAGAATCAGGACAAATGTCACTTACACTGTATCGCCAAGGTCTCTGCGGATCTTTAGCAAATGTTGCAGCGGACAATTGGGAGAATTTCGATGCAATTTGCTGGGAGTATGGTGTATGCTTCGATTATCAATTGGGAAATAATATGTTTGACAGAAATCCAAAGGGCTGAAAATGTGTTGCTGGAAAAGCGCAGCAGGTCAGGCAGCATCCAAGGAACAGGAGAATCATGTTTCGGGCATGAGCCCTTCGTCAGGAAACGTCCTGAAGAAGCTCTTCTTGAAGAAGGGCTCATGCCCGAAACGTCGATTCTCCTGTTCCTTGGATGCTGCCTGACCTGCTGCGCTTTTCCAGCAACACATTTTCAGCTCTGATCTCCAGCATCTGCAGTCCTCACTTTCTCCTAGAAATCCAAAGGGGTCAATTTACTTAAAATGTTATATTTTAAAATCAGGCCAAATTATCAACGCTAGAGGTAGAAAAAACATGAGGTTGCCTCTGTTATGTACTATTGCATGCAGGATTAGGAGTAAAAATTCAGGTATTTCACATTTTTTAACTGAAGGAGTATTAATCCCTTAATCTTCTCTGAACGCACACTGTGTTTTTGATGATAAATGGAAAACAAGTTGGACTGGGGCAGAAATTAGAGCACATCACAATATTAAGTTCCCATCATCTTTTTATTTAGCATTTACCCAAAAAGAGGAAGGCTTTTTAAGACAATCTACAAATGGGGCAATTACTTACACCATTTGAATCCAAGCAGAGGCCTGGAGACATATATTACTGGCATTAAACATTACAGTTAGGAGACAGCAATTTTAAAAGATTAAAAAGTATTGAAGCTTCCCACATTTTTAGACTTCTTGCAGCTATTCTGAGATCTATTTATACTGTGACTCGATGCAACTTTTCACACCTGATCCCCCTGCATTAGTTGTTCTAACTATTAAAGCTGTGGGCATTTGTCTGAAACATGTCTCTGACTCTCACTCTGAAAGTACATTGTCATATCAATGAGACAAACAGACGTTCTGCCTGACCCCAAATCAAACCCCAGATCAAACACCTCCACAGGATTCCTTTTTCCCCTGAGAAAAATTCCAAGCCTCTCATTCCCAGAGTTTTGTCTGAATGTTCCTTTTGGAAAAAGTAGCCTAATTTCAGGAATGTGGATGTTTTGAAGTTGTACAAAAACATACCTTGGTACAAATATGTTTTTAGGAAGCTGCAGTGTCTATTTTACAGGTAAACCTAATGTTGGTTAATTCTGCATCTTGACCCATTTTTCTTTAAAATTTTAGTCCACTTGTGAAAGTTAACATTGACCTTCAAACATCAAAGTAAACCTGCTGAGAGAGAACAAAAACAGACCAGATTCTGCATTCTCACTTATTTAAAATAAAGTAAGTTTTTAAAGATAAATTGTTTCCCAGCAATTCTGAGAAGGCCATTACAAATTCTGATACTTTTGAAACCCTTTTACTAATTTGTGCATTTTCACTTTTTGATATGGAGGGAGAATACTTTACAACTGATAGTTAAACTGTACAATAAGAGGTCATTTTAAATGTAGATGCCAAACATCATTAATGCTTTTTTTCCATCGTCTTTAAATTTTTTAATGACAAATATTACATTTTACTTTTAGTTTTATTTTTAAAGTGCTATCATGGATAAATGCCAAGTTTCTGCTTGGGAAAAGTTTTGAAAACCATGTTTCAAGGGTGAATGGTAATAAAAATGCATAAAAGCCTGAGCTACTAAAATGGAAACTAGCAAGAGATATTTTGTCTTCCAAGCAATTAGCAAATACAGTAAGTTGCACACTGGTCTTAAAACTGTTGATTCAATATTTTAATCCTGATGTTGTCACCTCTGGGCAAAGCCAACTTTAGTCAGTCACATCTAATACTGACAAAGCAATCTTTGTTGAACAGCATTGTTGAATTCAGGGTTCACTTTTATTTCACTCTAATATCTCTCTCTACTTTTTTCACCCAGGATGAAACATTTTGAAACATTTTAAACTTAGTCACAAAAATGATCACACCAAAAAAAGTGATTGAATGCTTCTGTCGCTTAATCATTTTGTAAATAAATTTGTAAATGAATCCTTTGCCCAATCCTTGCTAAATCCCTTATACCTAAGGAGCATCTAATTTGCTGTCTCCTGTTCTAATGCGAAACCTACTCAATTGAACACAATAGCCTCATTAAAATGATGTTCTGAAGAATATTTTTAATGGATTCCACTTAAAGTTGCACCTCAAATACATTCATCACTGCTGAAAGCTCAATCAGAATTTGATTGCCTTCCATCATCCAGATAGAATTGCTCCTAACGCTGTGTAGAGTTGAGGCGAGTAGTGGAATTAGACTGTGTTTTTTGTTCTATCCATTATCTATACCACATGGAATACTTACTTAGGAATATATTAATATTAAACTATCTGTGATTTACTGTCAGACCATTTGCCAAAATTATATGTCCTAATAAAGTATTCAGCAATGTGGACATTTGATCCAAATATTGTCATGGCGCTGAATATAGTGAAGAAATCCCTTGACCACTACAACTGAGATAGATTTCCTAATGTATCTCTGTAACCTTAACAGAAAGTAAAATAGATGGATTGCAGTTTGTTCTTGTATATTTGACTCTTTGAAGTTGAAACATAGAGTGGGAAGATGCCAAAGCTGATAATAAAACACAAGAAAAGAAACACATAACTCCTCTGAATACCTCCTGGAGGTGTTTCATTAAATAAAATCCAAATATTAGCACAGCTGCATCTATGAGATTTAATTTTATCAATAGTATGACATGCAAAAGCAAACGATTTCTGCCATCAGATTATTGTATTTAATCTGAAATACGAGAAAGGTTCAGTTAATTGGCAGAATTTTATACTCCCCTTTCAAACAGTTGTCTCTCCCAACACAGCATAAACTCAGGCATCAAAGCATTAAATCTGCTTCCCGACATGATTGCGTTAATTGTAATAGCACAGCAGCCAGGGTGCACAGTCAGAGGTCAACCCATCTTTCAGAAGAGTCTAACTAAAGATATTTGAGTCAATGAGCTCTCCAACTGAGCATGCCTTTTTGCTGCCTGTGAGAATTCATACTGCTGACATATAGTCTACAAGGGATGGGATGGGGGCAGTAATTATGGTCGTGTTTAATCAGAAGTACAAAGGTGGGATATGAAGATTGATATGAGGAAGACAATGTAGAGTTTGAGGCTGCAGTTAAAACTGAAGTCAGGGAGTGGGCATCAGATCACGTTCTGTGCATTTCTTAATGAGGGATTGAATCAATGACTGCAGCCATAAAGGTACTGGCTGGGGAAAGCTGACAAGGGAGTCAGCACCATGGTGAGAATGAAAGCTAGGCCAATGCCCTGCTGACCAATGAACTGTTAGTAACAGTGACTCTGGAGAGCAAAAAAGGGGAGAGGGATGTTGGCTGTGACTTGGTCAGGAGCAATCCCGAGATTCTGGATTCCAGTCTTGCTCCAGAGCTGAAGCTCCGGTGAGGGAGCACTGTCCTTGCTGGAGATGTCACCTTTCAGATGAAACATTCCACCAAGGTCCCATTTCCCAAGTGTTCCACTAAATGTAAAAGATCCGATGGCACGTCTTAAAATGAAGCATAATGTGTCTTGCTGGTCAAAGCACAGCAGGCCAGGCAGCATCTCAGGAATAGAGAATTCGACGTTTCGAGCATAAGCCCTTCATCAGGAATAAGAGAGAGAGCCAAGCAGGCTAAGATAAGATTTTATCTTAGCCTGCTTGGCTCTCTCTCTTATTCCTGATGAAGGGCTTATGCTCGAAATGTCGAATTCTCTATTCCTGAGATGCTGCCTGGCCTGCTGTGCTTTGACCAGCAACACATTTGCAGCTGTGATCTCCAGCATCTGCAGACCTCATTTTTTACATAATGTGTCTTGACCAATCTTTATCGCCGAATCAATATCACAGAAAAATACACGACCTGGTCATTGTTACATTGCTAATTTGAAGGATGATTGGTGAAATACCACATGGAGTCTGCCATTCCAACAAGAGGATCAAGAGAAGTTCCGACCATAAGGGAAGTTTACACTGAATCATGTAAATATAGGCAATGCTCAAATTACCTCTCCAACTCCATGTGTCAGTGAATTTGGTGACTTCAGCTGTCCAGAGGTTTGGCCACATTTATTTATTTCTCACAGTTTGTTTGTCAGGACAATCAGCTGAGGGGACAAGTGGATTTGGGGGTCATTGTGGAATTAAATACAAAGGCACTTTGCTGCACCCATGTGCCCATTCAGCCACCAACATGACCCCCAGCAGGATTTGCCAACCCAGAGAGATTTCAGCCCTAATGTGGTGATCAGATATAACCAAAGTCCCATCATCCTTCAGGGGGTTGCACAGTACCCTGTAAGTAGTTATATACGTGCATCCTCAGGCATTCCCAGGTATCACAGTTGTTTGTGCTACATAACGATTGAGCAGTTAGCAACTTGGAAATAAGGATTATCTATGAAAGAGCTGCCTGATGACACTGGTCAGGCTCTGTATTCTGAGGCAGACGACAACATGTTTCAACAGGAGAACTATTGAGATAATCATTGGTCTCATGAACTTCCACTCCGTGGTCTGACATGCTGGTGCCTGCAGGATCCGGTGTTTACCTCCCCAGTCATTTCCGTTTGCAGTGCACTGCTGAACTTGGCTCTGGAATGTGGGGAAGAACTTTCCCATCAAGATATCTTTCATTATCAAGCCCCCGCATGTGAGGAATCCAGTGATGAATCAGATCAGGAACAATGAGGATGCAGATTGGCATTGCCTGAGCAGGGAATCATGGGAATCTCTGTGAATGAGGCAATTCACATCAAACTTAGAGGTTCACTGCTGTCATTTTATAATGAGATGCTGCCTTTCATCTGACAAGCCAAAGGCTCACACCTTCATTTTTCTTCTTCTGGGAGTCTTTAGGTCCATTGAAAGTGGCTTCTCACTATTGTGTAGGTGCTACAGCCATCTCAGATATGGCATTGTCATCACAATCAGTTTGTGAAGTGGTTCGCAGGGACATTACAGTCAGTCTAACATAACACGGGTGGCTTCAACAGCCCCTTCATGTCTTTCTATGTATTACACCATAGTGCTCCCTCCTCACTGCAAGCTGTGCTCTAGGCAGGATTCCCATTCACCTTGGTAACTATAGAAGATGTCTGTAAGGGTCACAACATTCTGCATGAGGCCTGCTCAATGCCAGGACTCCCCTCTGTCACTACTGCATCCAAAAACGCTGGTGCAACTGGCAAGGGGACATGGGAATGAAGGGGGCGGGAGCGTGGGGGTCACGGTATGCGATGGGGGGAGCAGAATGGGGTGGGGGGACATCTGTCACCATGAGGATTGCTCTGTGAAGAGACTGTTGATGGAAACAACTGATGTCCATTCACTGGTCACAAGGCCACGATGCCTACCTGAGAGGGAGAGGACCAGCAGTCTTGTCCCATTTCAAACATGTTGGCTTGAAGGTTTGCACATCACCTGAAAATGCTGCTGAACTCAGTTCTCCAACAGAGTCACCATCTTTCAGTGGAGAAAGGTAGGTGTGCGGGTGAGAGGGAGGCTGTCGTGCTCCCAGCTTGGATAGATCCCTTCACTGTCCTTGCCAGGGAATGTCTACCCTCTGGAATCTCAGCCTAGTATACGCGTATCTCATGCTGAATGGCCAGCTTGTGCCAACTCACAGAGGAGACCAGCTCCAGCTCCTGCTCTGTGCGGTCATTCTAGGTGCATGGGCCATTGACGTTGCTGTGCTGGTGGTTGTGAAATTCAACCTCAGCTGCAGTTAGCATCATAGGAGGACGTCTGATGGTAAGGATGGCTTGGCTTCTCAGTGTGGGGCATTTACTCAGTGTCCCTGTAAATCTCTCTGTGTGTTGGACACTGCCTCTTGCTGGCCTGCTGTACCCAGACAGTGAACCTTTAACTGACCCAAAGCCAGGCACTTACCTGTCAGCCAGGCCCCACACTGTCTGGCAGCAGCTATTACAAGCGGCTGTGAATGGACTGTTGGGTTATAGGGTCGATGGGACTCATCAGGAAGGGGCACATTGGTCTCCCCTTCCACTAACATTACAAAAAACTGCTCCCAATATTTCAGAATATAATTAACAACTTGTGTCTGATTATATCATGCAAGATCTTTTTCTCTTGAAGGTACTAAAGACATGAAATGCAATTTCCAATATTTCATTTTAATTTCAGGTCTCTAGCACTTGCAGTTTTTTTCATTTCCAATTTATTTATGATCCTGGTATTAAAGGTTGAGATTACTTGAAAATGCATTTTAGTCAAGTTGATTTTTTATTTGAGAAAAATCATGATTTAATATGTCACAAATGACTGTGATCCTCAGGGACATCACATGCCACAGGCTTTGTCATTGCCACCCTCATCACATCTAATGGGCTCCTGTCAAGCTGTACTTCCCTGACCTTGTGTGTGCTGTGGTCGTGTGGGAGAGGAGGTGGAATGGAACTACAGCACCGTGACTGGGGACTGTTTCTTCTGGCGAGGACAGTGAAGGAATCTACCCAAGCAGCCTCCCTCTCACCTGCTGGATAACCGGAGGTATATGGCAACACTGCTAGACATGAAGCCAGCTTAAAATAAAATACAGGGAACACTCACAATACATTTTGGAACATATGCAGAGAGAGATGATTCACAGTGGTGGTCTTTCATCAAAGGTAGCTGAGTCCCAATGAGGTGTCATTAATTTTCTTGTGGCCCCACTGTCACATCCTCGGAGACTGACTCCAGGCCCTTCCCCACCTCACCACTTGCCCACATTGTCTTTGTGCAGACCCACTGACATCTTCTTCATCCTCTATGGGAAATTACCTTTGCTCCCCTGGCCAATCTCGATCAGTATGTTCTCTTGAGCTGGAATCCTTCTCCCTTCCTTGCTGTTTCATCAGTGCAACTCAGTTCTGGAACATATCAATATACAAAGTGAAATCAGGATTTAAGGAAGAAGGCCACTTGGCTGCTTAATACTGCTCTGTCATTCAATAAGATTTTAACTGAGCTGATTGTTCCACACTCCTGCACACCACTAATCACCTTTCAGCCTCTTAACAAAAAAGTAATTTAATTCTGCTTCAAAAATATTCAGACGGTATTTTCAACAAACTTTGAGGAAAAAAGTTCCAAACATTCATGACCTGTGTGAGAAAAACAAAATTCACCTTAACTTTGCCTGAAGTGAGTGACTCCTTCCTTATAAGCAGTGACCCTATAAAGCTGTTCATTCAAAAGAGGAATCACTTTTTCATAGAATCCCAAAAGTATGGAAACAGGCCCTTCAGCCCACCAAGTCCACACTAACCCTCTGAAGCAAATCACATCCAAACCCATACCCCTACCCTATTACTCTACATTTAACCCCTGACTAAAGCACCTAACCTACACATCTCTGAACACTATGGGCAATTTAGCATGGCCAATTCACCTAACCTGCACATCTTTGGACTGTGAGAGGAAACCGGAGCACCCGGAGGAAACCGACGCAGGCATGGGGAGAGTGTGCACACCCCACACACATAGTCACCCGAGGCTGGAATCAAACCTGGGTCCCTGTCACAAGACTTGTCTGCCAAGACATCTTAGGATCAGATATACTTCAAATAAGTTGGTTTTCACTCTCCTAAACAAGCTATACTTTGCATCGTTTCTTCCCAAGTGAATTTGCTTAATCCAGGGATTAGTCCAGTAAGCCACCCATTTCCAATCATTTCTTAAATGAGGAGACTAATATTGTACACAGTAGTGGAGAAGTGGTTTCACCAATGCTCTGTAGCTGATGTTCCTACTTTTGTATTTAATTCACTTCACAATAAATGATAAGTCTATTAGCTTTCCTAATTAGGAAAGCTGCTTTTTAGACTTTTGTGATTACTCCGAAAGTTGGTGTGCTTCCAATTAAACCTGTTGGACTATAACCTGGTGTTGTGTGTTTTTCAACTTTGTACACCCCAGTCCAACACTGGCATCTACAAATCGTAAAAGTTTGAGGTTTTAGCACTAATCCCTGTTGCACACCAGTTACTAAAGCTTGTCAATTGAAAATGACACATTTATGTTCAACCAGACTTCTAGCCATGGCAATGTTTTACCCCTTACACATGAGTTTTTATTTTCTGTAATAACTTTTGATGTGAGAGCTTATCAAATGCTTTCTGGAAATCTAAGTACAGTACATTCTCTGGTTTCCCTTTTCCCATATGTTACTTCCTCAGGATGCTAAGGAAATACCACATGTCCAAAATGACACTTACCAATTTTAGAAATCATCCTCTTCGAAAGTATCTCAATTTGTTGCGACAACTGCTCTGCCCAAGACCACAAGCAGTTACAGAGAGCTGTGAGCGCAGTCCAGTCCACCACGCAAACCAGCCTTCCACCCACTGACTCTGTCTACACTTCCCACTGCCTCGGGAAAGCAGCCAGCGTAATGAAAAACCCCTCCCATTTTGGTTATTTTCTCTTCCATCTTCTTCCATCAAGCACAAGATATAAAAGTTTGAAAACATATATCAACAGATTTAAAATCAACTTCATCTCTGCTGTTATCAGATTTATAAAGGGACCTCTCATATGTTAGAGTTGATCTTTCTCTGCACTTTCTCTGTCACTGTAACACTATATTCTACATTTGGTTCTATTCCGTGGTGTACTTATGTAAGACATGGTTTGTTAGCACTCAAAACAATACATTTCACTGTATCGCAGTACATATGACAATGATAAATCAAATCAAAAAATCTTCAGGAAACTCTAATAAGTTATTAAACGTGCTTTCCCTTTACAGAATTCATAAGAATTCCTATGCACTAAGTGCAGATACCCTTAAGACGGGGAAACCTCTTCAGAAAATCATGTTAACTCAACTGTACGATAAACTAACCAATGCTGGAGAACATGGAAAAAAATGAGAGATTACTTTGATGCTGAGAGAATAAACAGAGTGATAAAACATGAGTTTGAAATGCTTAAGTAAAAAGTAAAAAGAAATCTTAACTAAAAATTAACTAAAATGTTGATGCAGCAATGAAAAAGGGGCCTATATTAAAACAGAGAAGCTGGAGAGACACATGTATTTGGAAAGAAGCAGACACACAGGAGCTACAGAGACCTGACACCAGAAAACTCAGGATTCCAAACCCAGAATTGACGAATGTAATCTATTTACAAAAGGTCAGAAGTTAGATGACACCAGGTTATGGTCCAAACAAGTTTATTTGAAATCACATGCTTTTGGACGAAGGGGCAATGCTCTGAAAGCTTGTGATTTCAAATAAACCTGTTGGACTATAACCTGGTGTCATCTAACTTCTGACCTTGTCCACCTCAGTCCAACATTGGCACATCCACATCATGGCTACATGGAAAAGATCGTGAGAGCAAACAAAGAAATGGAGTCGCTGTACTTACCCAGGCTCTCAGAATGTTTTTTTAAAACACAGCTAACAATATAGAAATTAAGTAAATAAGACAACGAATAATAAATGGGCCATTACCATATTGCCAAGTCGTGAGATAGAGGAGAAAATGTAAATGCAGTAAAAACCATGGAATAATGTTCATGATAGATTTCAACCACCTTGTTATTTAATAGACAGCATGTCGAGGCAAAAGTGGACAAGAGATTGCAGTCACTACAATGTGTCTGAGTTCTTTCTAATGCATTATTTCAAAACGCTGGATAAAGCAAGGCTGGATTATTGGGTCTCATAATGAGGAATGAAGTATACCAGAGCAGTGAAATAAAAGTAAGGGGCATCGAAGAATAATGGCCACAGCACAACACGGACTAACATTGACCAGGATCAATGACAAGATCCTGAAAAATATGAATCATTCTCTGTCACTTCTAAGGGTGAACTTGAAGGGAAGTGAAGACACTGAAATGCATCATCACCTTCAATATGCCACTTGGTGACATACTAACAAAGGGATATTTGAGAACTTAGTTAGAATCTCCAAAGCAAAAGCTGAAATGGTTTATGGGTGACCTCAAAGCATTTCTGGAGAACTCAGAAATCTTTACCAACCCATGTGAGTCACTGTCCTGTGAACAACTAGAAAGAAAGAGAAATTATTACAGAATAAATCATGGAGCACATCATGAGATTTCAACAAGAGCTGGCAGAAGTGTTTGTGCACATCTCGTCCATCTCCGACCCAACCTTCATCAATCTCCGACACAACCCCTCTTCCACCTCATACACAACCCCTCATCCACCTCCCACACAACCCCTCATCCACCTCATACACAACCCCTCATTCACCTCCGACACAACCCCTCATTCACCTCCTACACAACCCCTCATTCACCTCCCACACAACCCCTCATCCTCTTCCTACATAACCCCTCATCCACCTCGTACACAACCCCTCTTCCACCTCATACACAACCCCACATCCACCTCCTTCCCAACCCCTCATCCGCTTCCTACACAACCCCTCATCCACCTCGTACACAACTCCTCATCTACCTCGTACACAAGCCTTCATCGACCTCGTACACAACCCCTCATCCACCTCCTACACAAACCTTCATTCACCTCCTACACAACCCCTCATCCACCTCCTACACAACCCCTCATCCACCTCCTACACAACCCTCATCCACCTCCTACACAACTCCCCATCCACCTTCTACACAAACCTTTATTCACCTCCTACACAAGCCCTTATCCACTTCCTACACAACCCCTCATCCACCTCCTACATAACCTGTCATCCACCTCCTTCCCAACCCCTCATCCACCTCCTTCCCAACCCTTCACCCACCTCCTACACAGCCCCTCATCCACCTCTGACACCACCCTTCATCGTTGTCCTACACAACCCCTCTTTCACCTCTGACACAATCCTTCATCTACCTCCTACACAACACTTCATCCACTCTACTCAATCCTTCATCCACCTCCTACCTAACCCTTCGTCCACCTCCTACACAACCCCTCACCACCTCCTACACAACCCCTCACCACCTCCTACACAACCCCTCATCCACCTCTTACACAATCCCTCACCCCCTCCTACACACCAATGACCAGCCATTCTTCAACCAAGCAAACTGAAGTGAAAGCAAGTCGCCTTAATCCTGAGAGACTCCCCAAGGAGATGAAGATAATACACTTTGGTATAAGATGATGATAGAGAAAGATATATAGAAGACAAAAAAGCTAGTTAATGCATTAGTAGGAACGTGATTTTGAGTGACTGTCAATAGAAATTTGGAAAATAAATGCGCAACAATGCAGGAAAACAACAATATCAAACACCAATAGGAAATGGTTAACTGTGTTTAACAATGTTCAGGAGATACATTCTGTGAAAATAGAAGAACAGACTAGAACCGTACAGGTGAAGGTTGGAAAGGAGGCATCTGTTAAATACACAGGTAGGAGAGGACTGGACATTCAGAGACAATATGAAGAGATTAAGAGAAATGTAAAAAAAAACAATTAGCAAGGCAAAGAGGAACTGTAAAACTAAATTAAGGAACATAAAACAAAATAATAAAATATTTTACAGGCACTTTAAAGGGATGAAAGTAATGGGAGTAGGATCATTATGTGATCAACAGGATTATGTCACAATTAGCAATAGAAAAAAGACAGAAATATTCCATCATTATTTCAGACCAGTCTTTACCGGGGAGACTGGTCAGCTCAACGTGGCTTTGAATGATCAGGTGTGGAATATGGGACCTGGGTTTAAAATGAAAAAAAACGAGATGCACTGAATAACTGAAACAAACTCAGGTGGATGTGCTTTGGATTGCAGCCAGGAATTTTAAAATAATCTAGGGAAGACATAGCAAAGGCATTACAGTATGTATTTAATAAAGTGGAGATAAAGAGTCGTGCCAAAACATTTGTAGGTAGCTCAAGTAATTCCTACATTGAACAAGGGATCAGAAAGTAGTCAAGGAGTTTAAAACTAGTCAGCTTCAAGTTAGTGACAGGAAAATTAATTGAAACCTTAGTAAGTAAACTAGTGTAGTTGCTCTAGTACCAGGGGATCTCTCATTAGACAGAGACAACTGGTAGTGGTTTAACCATGGGGGTCACCATGCCTCAGGTGAGAACAGAGGGTGAGAAGGAGGGTCCTTCACGGTGACTTCAGCTGATGCAGGAATTACAAACACAAAGGTAAAGAAAGGAAGAATTGCTAGAATTGAGAGTGCTACAGGACAATGATATGAACATAGAGCCATAGAGATGTACTGCATGGAAACAGACCCTTCGTGTGGTAGATATAAATAATTCAGATTCTCAAAAGGCTTTTGATAAAGTGCCCCGGTTGATTATTGAGAACAAATTGGGAATGTGAAATCAGGGAACAAGTGGCTGAAGGTATTGTTAGCTGGCTTCAAGGCAGAAAGTAGAGAGTGGGAGTAATGGGTAACTATTCAGTATTTCACACATCACTGGGCCAGGTTCACAATCTACACTAATGATGCACGTTTTGGAATCAGTCACCAGGCGGGGTGTTTCCTCTGTCAGGAAACACTTCAGCAGTCAGGGACATTCAGCCTCCAATCGTCTGTGTCCTTCAAGGTGGCCTTTGAGATCCACAACAATGCAGATTCACCCAGCAGAAACTGATCATCAAGTTCTGTACCTGTGAAGATGTCCTCAACCATGACCTTGGGTTCATGTCTCGCTACATGTGACCTCACCACACTCTACTAGATCTGTCAAACATTCCTTACTGCCCTGCTATAACACTATCACCTTGATAAATTGCTCTGATCTCTCCACCTGAATTAGTTTTGCAGTTTTGGATTACTTATGATACAGTGACACACACACACACACACACACACACACACACACACACACACACACACACACACACACACACACACACACACACACACACACACACACACACCTACAATTCAGTGTCTGACAGGAGATGTCACCTTTTGTATCTCTGCCTGATTGAAGTTTAGAAAGTGAAGCAGACACTGATGTAAACGTTAATTATCTTGACGCAGTGACTTCAAGCAGATTCTGAATTTGTATCTTAATCAATTGAAACTTGTATCTCCTTCTTAACAGAGTTCTCCATCAGCTGTTTTAGGGTTGTTCACTTCACTTATACCAATTGTATGATCCTTTGATCTCTCTCAGCATCCAAGGAACAGGAGATTCGACATTTCGGGCATAAGCCCTTCTTCAGGAAGGGCTTCCTCATTCCTGAAGAAGGGCTTATGCCTGAAACATTGATTCTCCTGCTCCTTGGATGCTGCCTGACCTGCTGCGCTTTTCCAGCAACACAATTTTCGGCTCTCATCTCCAGCATCTGCAGTCCTCACTTTCTCCTTTGATCTCTCTGCCTATAAACTCTGTGCCGGTATGCTCTCTCTCACTGTCTCTGACAAAGGAGTATCACTCCGAAAGCTTGTGATTCCAAATAAACCTGTTGGACTATAACCTGGTGTCATATAATTTTTGATTTTGTCCGCCCCAGTCCAACACCAGCAGTTCACATCAAAACATAAGTATGAGGTAACATTTAAATGGGAAGAATAGAGAGGTCACTTATGACTTGGAAAGTGTGAGTCTAGTTGAGGTAGAGGAACAAAGAGATCTATGAGGATAAATATATCATTCACTAAGAAGTGCAACATAACTTGTAAAGCATAACAAAACTCAAAGAGAGTACTAGACTTTAGTTCTAGAGAATTTGGGTTGTGAAGATGCTATATTCTCCCTAACAAATCTTGGTTAATTCAAATGTAGAATATTGAATGCAGTTCTAGGAGGCATTCAATAAAAGGATTTGCTACACTTGAGAGTGTGTGAGGAGGTTTTTCAAAGATTTAACTAAAAATATGTGGGCATTTATAAAAGGAGGAAATTGGCATGCTGTGACTGATGAAGGACTTATGCCCAGAACGTCGATTCTCCTGCTCCTTGGATGCTGCCTGACCTGCTGTGCTTTTCCAGCACCACTCTCTCGATGTTGAGTCTATTACTACTTGAAAAGCAGATGTTGAGTGGTGACTTTAACTTGTCTATAAAATGATTATGGTATTGATTGGGTGGTACAGAAGGAATGTTTCCTCTTTTAGGGAAAACATAACAAGAAACATCAAAGCAGGACAGTCATCAATAGATTTAATGGTAATTCAGTAGACATTTCTCCACC
Source organism: Hemiscyllium ocellatum (assembly GCF_020745735.1). Taxonomy (NCBI): domain Eukaryota; kingdom Metazoa; phylum Chordata; class Chondrichthyes; order Orectolobiformes; family Hemiscylliidae; genus Hemiscyllium; species Hemiscyllium ocellatum. The sequence continues at coordinate 1,128,604 of NC_083406.1, read as the reverse complement.
CAAAGCATTGTAAGAACATGGAAATTGCTACCACAGGAAATAGTTAAACAGAATCCAGTAGGTGCATTTAAAGGAAAAGCAGACCAGCTTTTGAAGGAGAATGGAATAGATTGTTACAGTTTAGATTTATTTGAGAAAAGATAGGAGGAGTGGACCATGAAGCCAGCATGGGGACAGGTTGAGCCATATACATGTATATCATTTACACAGTTTCCAGCCCACTGCTTAGTGCTCAGACAGCCAGCACCACAGACCATACTCAGGGAAAGATAGAGTCAGCACAAAATTAATTGCTGTCTACCTCCATGGTAACGGATGTGAGCAGGTTACAAATTATGACTCCAAACCCCAAAATGATTTTCAAGTTGTATCTTTATTCATATCAATGTCGTATTAGATTGCTTAAACCACTGTCTTCTCAATATACTCATGAACGCAGATAAACAAAATGGGTTTTGGGTTGCAACACCTCCAGGTAAATTATAACAGAAATCAGCAAGTCATTAATTTCACAAATTTTATGGATGGTTTCTTTTCATGAACTCTAGTTGAGTTTTCACCCAGGATCTTCCCAAATTTGCCTCATTACCCAATGCCCCCCTCATGGTACCCCCATGGTGCGAGTACTGGTCACTGCCAGGAACTTTCAAGTTCTGGGCTCCATCACCACCTTAACAACCCAACCGTGCCCTGGGCACCACCTTTACAGACCAACCGCGCCCTGGGCACCACCTTTACAGCCCAACCGCGCCCTGGGCACCACCTTTACAGCCAACCGCGCCCTGGCAATCTGGAGCTGACTTGCATAATCCTGTCAATTGTCCCAGAAGAGAATTGGCATCTCTCTTTGACAATAGGCACCTGCAGATCTTAGTGGATGGGAGAGCATGCAGTCACTGCTCATGGAGCATAACCTGTGATGTTGATGGCTGATGGAGGGTCTGGAGGAGCAAGCCGTGGGCTGAAGTTGCCAGGCAACCACTCTGATGTCAAATGTGTCAGGAATTGTCATCGTCCAGTTTTTATCCGAGGATTGGGACGATGAGAAACTGCTTACCAACAAGTTGTCATAATAAGGTGTTTCTGCATGAAAGTAGTCCTCTCATTCTCACAAGTGAGAATCTCATCTCACTGTTCAACACGTGATCTCTCTGTCAGGAATCTCCTCTCTGTCAGTCTCACACAGCTCTCTTAATGCCACATTGTTCACTACCTGGGGAGATCCCAAATTCCAGTTAGTATTTGTTGTCATAAAACAGAAACAAACTTTTTTAAAACAATTATTCATTCATGAGACATGGGCATCACTGATAGACCAGCATTTTTACCGATTTTTAGCTGCCATCGTGAAAGTTAGGGTTCAATGATCAGCTACCTTCTAAAAGTGCTACGGTCCATTTACTAACCCCCATTATAATGCTGTTGGGGAGGGAGGTTTAGGATTTTAACCCAGAAACACTGAAGGAATAGCAACATATTTCCAGACCAGGATAGCGAGTGGCTTGGAGGGAAACTTGTAGGAGGTGGTGTTCCTATGCATTGCTTGTCCTTGCCCCGCTAGGAGGTTATGTGTGAATTTGGAATGTGTGTCTGACTTTCAGATATGGTTATTATGCGGGACGGGAGTAAATGAAGCCGTAGGCTCGCAGGAGCAATCCTGTGTCTATATTATAAACAGACCTCTTGGCTGAGCTCAGTGGCAGTCCCTCCCTGTTAGACCTCAAGCGTAGGTGCTTTTCCTAAACCAGGCACAAGTGGCATGCCATCAGGGCCAACACGTACTGCACGAGGTTTCACAATGATATTGATTAGCTTATTTGTATCAGCAATGTGTCTAACACTCCACTGAGATCTCCCCACACACCTTCAAACTCTTTATTCAATGTCTTCTCCAATTTAGCTAAATGCTGACAAAATTAATGGGTGGAAACTCACGGTGCCACATCCAAATTTCCACTATGTTTGGTCACATGTAAATGGTAGAGATGCTGGGGAATGGTAATGTTAAAGTCCAAAGGAAAGGTTACGCCAGGGCTCAATAACTAGGATTTAGGTCTCTCAATGGGGGCATGGGATTGGGGAGTGGGATGAGGGATGTCAAGGAGGTTTAGGAATTAGAGGTGGGGAATGGGGGTAAGGGATGGGGGCATAGAGCATAAGGGAGGACTGAGGAGAGCAGTGTTCGGGTGGAGAGGTGGGCTTGGGTCAAGAACTGCAACAAAATCTGTGATTCCTGTCCCTGTCATTTGATAATGACACAGAACTAGTAATCCAGAACATCAGGCTAATATTGTGGGGATGTGTGTTTGAATCCCACTTTGCCCAGCAATGCCCACCACCCCATTAACAAATAAAGCAAGAACAATAAAGGCTCTATAACATATTCCTCTTTCCACTCATCCGCTCACTCACTCACTCGCCCACTCATTCAGTCACTCACCCACTCACTCGGTCACTCACCCACTCACTCGGTCACCCGCTCACTCAATCACTCGCCCACTCAATCACTCGCCCACTCAATCACCCGCTCACTCACTCATCCACTCAAAAACTCACTCGCCCAGTCACTTACCCACTCACTCACCCACTCACTCACTGACACACTCATTCACTCACCCACCCACTCACCCACTCACTCACTAAACTTGCACACTTTAAAACAAAACCTGCATAAACATTTTTGTGCCACTATAATTTTATAATCAACCCATAGCATCTCTTTCTTTTCACACTGTCAGGAACAGTAACAGTTAGCATGTGAAAATCCTCCAGAAGCAATTGTTTTGATTTAAAGAAAAGCTGATCAAACTGTAAAATAAAGCAAAAACATACAGATGCTGGAAATCTGAAAAAAAAACAGAAATTACTGGAGAAACTTAGCAGGTCTGGCAGCACGTGGAGAGAAGGCAGATTTAATGTTTCAAATCCAGAACTGACCTGAACTAATACTCTGAAATATATAAAAGAGTACTTCAAAGATCTTACCAAGCAGAAAAAGAATGGTTAAGACAATGCCATAACTGAAAAAGAATCTCTCTCTCCATGTCTCTCTCTCTGAAGTTGTGTGCCCAGTTGGAAGGCGATAGGTCGAAACAGATGGGAGATGATGTTGAAAGGTTGGAGTGGAGAAGTGGAGTGGATAGGTGGGTAGGAAGATGGCGGAGGATGATGCGTTGTATCCGGAGATTGGTGGGGACCAGGTCACTCCCGGCATCTTCCCATGCCACCGCAAAAGTATAAAACCTGTGCCCACATCTTCCCCCTGGTCTCCATCCAAGGCCCCAAAGTATCCTTCCACATGTGGCAGCGATTTTCCTGAACATCTAAATTTCCTTCCCACGTATCTGCTCCACCCTCTGCTCCAACCTATCACCGTCAAGCCCCACTTGCATCCACCTATCACCTTCGAAGCTACCTTTCCAACCCAGCTCCACCCGCCTTCCTATTTATTGCTTAGCCCCCTTGGGCCTCCCCCAAATTCCTGATGAAAGGCTTTTGCCCAAAAGGTCGACTCTCCTGCTCCTTGGATGCTGTCTGACCTGCTTTTCCAGTAACACACACACGACTCTGGTCTCCACCATCCACAGGCTCAAGAAAGGATATGGGTTTGAATCCCATAGAAATTAAGGGAAAATGAGGAATTGAAAAGCTAGCCTCATCGTAGCCATGTAACCATTGTCAATTGTTGGAAAACCCCATCTAGTTCACTAATGCCCTTTAGGGAAGGAAATGCCATCCTTACCTGGTCTGACCTACATGTGACTCCAGACCCTCAGCAATGTGGTTGACTATCTAATGTCCTTTAGCAAGTCATTCAATTCAATCAGCAATAAGGAATAGTTAGCTACACCCAGACCCTGTGAACGGATTTTCAAAAACGCTGATTCCTTATGAAGTCCAATGATGTGCAGGTTAGGTGAATTGGTCATGCTAAATTGTCCATGGTGTACATGGATGTGTAGGCTAGACGGATTAGCAATGGGGAATTTAGGGTTACAGGGATAGGTTAGGAGGTTGGGTCTGGTTGGGATGCTTTTCAGAGTGTCAGTGTGGCCTTGTTGGGCTGAATGGGCTGTTTCTACAAAGTAAGGATTCTAAGCTGAATCTCCTACCCTGCCAAATATACACATGTGGTGAACCCAGTCAAATGTGTGTCACTGTGTGAGTGGTGTCAGCAGATGGTTAGAGGCAGTGCCCAGGGTGGGGTGGCAGGGTGGGGGTGGTGCAGGAAATGTCAGCAGACAAATGGGTTGTTGTTAGTAAGCCAGGAAAAAAGAAGCTAGATAGGTCATAATGGGGGCTGTGAGTGGGCGAAAATAGATTGGTCATGTTGAACGAAACCCATGTAAAGAGTGGGCCTGAGCCATGAGGGTGGGTAAACGACATGAAAGGGGGTGTTCATGCTCTGAAATTAGTGAACTCTATCTTGAATCCTGAAGGCTGCAGGGTCTCCAAGTGGAAAATGAGATGTTGTTCTTCCAGCTTCCACTCATTGGAGCACTGCACCAGGCTCGAGACAGAAATCCAACTTCTCTATCACCTACTTTTTGTGAGACTTTGGTGCTGTCCAAACCATCTCCCTCATATTTAATACAAAAATACTAATTTATTGTCTCTGAAGTATTTTGGAATATCCAGATGATGCACAAGGTTCTATATAAGTACTAGTTCTTCCTTTCATGGTTCCTGTTGCAAAAATTAGTTCAAACATGTTTCTGTTATTTTAAAATATTCATCTGTTTCCTAATAATCATCATTTTTTTTCCCTCAGGCATTATACTGAAACTCACAACCTACCATTATCACACCGATGCATCACTAAATCATTTCGATCCTTTCACATAATTAAAAATAGCTAAATTAATGGACACTTTAATGTTTTTGTTGGAACATTTAATTCATGGTTATTGAGTGTAGTGAGGTGAAGACTGTATAAATAGTGGAGTTTTTTTTTCTATTCTGAGTGGGAAAAATGTTGTGCACTAACATTTCCACAAGAACATCAAAATTTCATCAATTCAATCATTCTACTTAATTAATGAATCAATATTCAGCAACGTTTTTCTGACTACATCAATAATTATATCAGAAGGAAAGATAAAGATTGATGTAAACTTTCAGTAAAGTTCAGTCAGTGTCCATTGATTAATACTTTTTTAGAAATATGAAAAGGATGATATGAGCTTGAATGATGGCTGTAAGAGCATTATTAAAATCTACAAAATGGGAAATAAATGAACAGTTCTTTTCATGCATCTTTAGCCCAGTCCAACCTCATTATGCAAGATGCTCATATGATCTTAAAAAGTGACAGATCAGAGATGATCACACTATAGAAGTGTTAATGAATAGTTTTAGTTATTCTTACAACCATCTATATACACAGTGGAACCCACTTAACTTGACATCTGATAAAAAATCAAAGCTAATTAAAAATTTATATCCCAAACCACTTTTATACATGGTAATGGGGAATATTGTAGTTAAGATCAATTATATAAGATTACCAGATTAGAATTTTTAGAAAATGTTTTAATGCTCATCCTCCTGCATCCTTCCGAAGCCACAATAATGTAATCAAAAACTGCACAGATGAATCAAATCAGTCTGTGAATTAGACTGTGTATCTTCAACCACATATCAAGCCTTCAATATCTCTAGCCTTTCCACATTAACACAACAATATCATCAACATACTCTGATACACAGATGAAAATTTAACAAATTAACAAAACCGATGGTGTGAACCGGGGCTTACATAAGAAATCTTAGTTGAGTAAGTTATCCTTATTTCTGTGTTAATACAGTTTCCATATAAAAACATGTGATTTCATTTTTGAAACAATTATTTTTCAACAGACTAATAATACAGATACAGTGCAGCAAAACCTTACTAAAGTATAAAAACAAATCTTCCAGTGTCAGTAAATGTTCTACCTGATTTCCATTAGTAAGAAAATAGTTTGGCTAGAAGGAAAGAGAGTGCTTCAAGCTGATTTTCTGTCAGACCTGTTTATTCTGGAATGTTTGGAAAACATTCTGAACAACATTTAAAAGCATCAATTTTGCCACTTAGTAGATGATGCATTCAATCAAATTCACAAATCTGCACAGGATCTCGCCAGGTGCAAAATTAAGTTGATTTTCAAACTTGGGTTTTCAGACAGCTTTTAACAAGATTTCAGATGAATGATTAATGGCTAAGGTAAGAGTTCATTGAATAAGAAATGTTCCACATGAGCTGGAAAGGATCTGAGGAGTTAATTAGAAGCAAGTTCTGTTGATGCTGGAGATCTAAAATAGAAATAAAAAGTGTGGAAGAAAATCATCAGGTATTGCAGTGCCTATAGAGAGAGAATCAGAATTATAGGGCTGTATTTTCCCAGCCCTGATGATATGGGCAATGCTGAGTCGTTTGGAAAAGTTTGGAGAGAACTGAAAAATTAGGTTAATGATGTTGAGAAAAAAGACATTTTCCACCCAAGCTTTTAAGGGCTAGATTAAAAACTTCCCTGTGAGTGGCGAGGGTCCTATTTGCACATATCACCATCTCATTATTACCTACTCTCACCTCATTTACATACATGTTGTCATTTTCCCAGAAAGTGAAGAGAAACTAGAAGACAACAATTCTTGACATGAAATCCTGCAGCAGGACCTACCGGCTGTTATTTGACCTCCTCCTCTCCAGGTCTACAACACAGCTGACACCCCACACCCCCCACATCCCAGAATCTCAGGGCATGCTCTGTGGATACAGAATACCTGTCACCAAATCCACCCACATCAACAGACAAACGCAGTCTCATCATAACATCATCATCACAACTTGGGTTCACTTCAGTGCTGCACTGTGGAGCACTGCAGTGCCAGACACTGCAGTGACAGGCAGGATAGCACCAACGCCACTTCAGTGTCACACTTACAGCATGTGCCAGCAGCTTTTGCAGCAAATACACTGTATGCACCGCAGCAACATGGCCATGTCGCAAAGGCTAAAGGAACAGTCCTCAGTTAAATCCTGGCAACCTATGCCAGTTAGGGGTGCTGCCAGACATTGTCTGATTTCAGTCTCAGAACTTGGACCTGGTCAGTCAGCTGTTTGGATTGGTCAGTTTCAGGAGTAACATATTGTTACATTGCAGAGACTGGGCCTTTAGTCAATCCGGTAAATCCGGTGTAACTAATCTGGGGATTAGTGGTAAACCAACTGGAGAGATCCACACTCATCAAGGGTTTGAAATCTTTATGGTTTGAATATTATCTTTGTTTGTCTCAGCACAGATACTGCCAGAGTTTTTCCGGCACTTTCTGTTTTTATTTTAGATTTCCAGATCTCTTCTCCAAAAACACACATCGTTATGTGGGAGGAAATCACCAGTGTACTTTTCTATATCTTAAAAATACTTAATTATCCAGCAACTGTTTTCTCCAGGTTTACAATCCTTCAAATTTAACCACTTTGGAAGCAGATGAATCCCAGAAAACTTCAGAGTGTGCCACTCCCAAGATGTCAAACATGTTACCTTTGGTCATTATGACAGCTTGAGAAATCTACTCCAATACTGAAAAACATACTCTTCATTGCTTTTAGAATGCAGAATATTCAGAAATAACCACTCACTGAGTATTTCGATGTTCAAACAGAAGCACAGGCTGCAAGAACAACATTTCATTTACCACTTGGGAACCCTGCAGACTTCAGGACAAAATATCAAGTCCAATAACTTTAGGATCTGAACACCACCTTCCATGTCCTTTACCCACACCCACGGCCACACCCACACCCACACCCACACCCCACGTTCTGTCACCACATGGGCTGCTTTCAGAACAGCCAACTGTCTCACGATTGTACGGTCCGCACTAGCAGTTTTTCCTCCTTCCCTGACTTGCCATTATCTGTCCACTTGTTTGCTTAATTATGGTTGTCTCCCTCTGGGCTCTATCTCCGTCTATCATCTTTCTCTGTTACCTGCCCTGCTCGGTCTTCAGCATCTGTGCCACCTTATCCTCGCTACTATTCACTCTGAAGAAGGATCACCAGACCCAAAACTTTAATTCTGTTACTCTCTCCACAAGTGCTACCAAACCTGCTGAGTTTCTCCAGCAATTTCTGTTTTTGTACAATTCATCCAAGTCTGAAGAAATCACATTTGAGGAGGACAGATTATTGAACGTGTAAAGTCAAAGAGCTGCTGGGAAACAGGGCACTGGGAAATGTAAATATACAAATAAATACCTAACAAAAATTGTGGGTGATGGAGGAGGAGGAACAGGGGTGGAACTTGGGGTTGGAGATGCTTGCTCTGAATCTGAAAAGGATCTAAAAGAGTGAATGATTTATTGAGTAGAATAGGAACCACCTGCTGACATGACGTATTGGAGACTTGTTCAGCAAGTAACCTACAAGCTGGCAGGGAACAAACATGAGGCTTTTGTGTTCCTAGACAACTCCATAGCACAGGCAGCCCCTGAGTTGTGAACAGGTTTCATTCTGGAATTCACTTGTAGGTCGTACTGTTTGCAAGTTAGAATAAAATGCAGGACAATATAAAGGAACTATTCTAAAGCGCAGAAAGTGTCTGTGTGTCAGGTCTTGAAAATTACACCCAGTATGAGATTGCATTTGTAACCACAAGTGTTCACAAGTTGAATGTTTGTCAATTGGTGAGCCCCAGTAAAGGGTGGTCTGTAAGTAGTTACAGTGATGTAATAAACAACACTTAAGAGTTCTGAAGAAAAGTCACTGGACCCATAATGTTAACAATACTTCCTCTCTCTCCACAGATGTTGCTAGAGTGTCTCCAGTGATTTCTGTTTTTGACATTTCTAGTCAGGCCAGAAAGGTGAATATCTTCATCTATCTTAGACCATTTTGGGCTGAAAAGATCACAGATACATAACGGGAACTAAACTCTGACACTGGGAGACAAGACTTGTTAAAGAAACAGGTAAAAGACAACAGTCATAAGTTGGAACTTTACAGGTCAAAGGCAAGAAGGATTAATCTTTGGAAATTTGCTTTTTTAAACATATAGCTCCATCACACTAAACAGACATTGGCTAATCTGGACCACAAAGATAAAGTACCGCAGACACTGAAAATCTGAAATAAAAACAGAAAAAACCCGCTGAAATATGGAGGCAGTCAGGCAGCAGATGTGAGAAACAGGAGAGTGGAATTCTGATCGGAGTCAGTCAGCTGAAGATCTAATGTTGCGTTTTTTGTTATTAGTTAATGCTATTTCTTCTGCTACTGATTCTGCCTAACTGACTAAATATTGTCAGCATTTTCTGTTTGTATTAAACTGGCATGGAGTGGTTTAGTCTGGCCTGGAGTGGTTTAGTCTGGCGTGGAGCGGTTTAGTCTGGCCTGGAGTGGTTTAGTCTGGAGTGGAGTGGTTTAGTCTGGAGTGGAGTGGTTTAGTCTGGAGTGGAGTGGTTTAGTCTGGCGTGGAGTGGTTTAGTCTGGCGTGGAGTGGTTTAGTCTGGAGTGGAGTGGTTTAGTCTGGAGTGGAGTGGTTTAGTCTGGCGTGGAGTGGTTTAGTCTGGAGTGGAGTGGGTTAGTCCGGAGTGGAGTGGTTTAGTCTGGAGTGGAGTGGGTTAGTCCGGCGTGGAATGGTTTAGTCTGGCCTGGAGTGGTTTAGTCTGGCCTGGAGTGGTTTAGTCCGGCATGGAGTGGTTTAGTCTGGAGTGGAGTGGTTTAGTCTGGAGTGGAGTGGTTTAGTCTGGAGTGGAGTGGTTTAGTCCGACGTGGAGTGGGTTAGTCTGGCCTGGAGTGGTTTGAATATACACAGCTGGAAGGAGACCCAAGTCAGTAACCCGGAATAAAATACAACAACTGATCAACTCCTGACATCAAGGAGCGTGAAATTGCAGTGACATTGTGCAGCTCTGGCTGCAGGTACAAACCCAACAGTGAGGGTTTTCTTTCGTCTTTTTAACACTTTATTAGTTGAAAATTGTACGTATGCACTGCATAATTCTTCTTCTTGACCACAGTTGAGGCAAAAGTGTCAGAATTGGGGATACATTCTGATCGACTCTCCATGGTGACAGAAGGTTTGACCATGTCTGGGGCATCTGTAGATTTCTACAAGAGTGATTCCAGTAGACTTGAATCGAGGACCCCCTCCTGTGAACCTGGCCTCTGGCATTTTTGTGGGAGGAGAGTTGTAATTTGTAATTTGCACATCCATAATTCTCAGTGCAGCAGCCTCCAATCAGATCAAAGTTTTGCCAGTGGGCTGTCAAAATCTGACACGTCCACATTAGCGTGGATCTGCAGCAACGGTTGAAAAAAAAACAATGACAGAGAAAAGTCGTTGACTTTAGTGACGTGTCACAGATGTGACAACTGTACACCATCATGGAGACAAAGTATTGTGTAGTGCTAATGCCCGTGCTAATTGTAATAGATTCCTAACAGATCTGGCAGCTCAAAATCAAACATCCATGAGGTGTATGAGCCAGCTGCAGCATCGGAATTTTATTCAGGTACGGTCTGTAACCCTTTGGCACAGCACATTCCCTGCTCCAGGAGACCGACCCTGGCTCAAAGAAAAATGAAGGAGAGCCAGGATCCACACCAATCTGAAAATGAGGTGTCAACCTGGTGAAGCAGGACCCTGTGATTACATTCACAGCAAAGGGCATAAACAGCATGGAATAGAGAAGGTGACGTGGTCCCATGGTCACTGGATCAGATTTAAGTTCTGAGTTGGAGGCACATCCACACTGGAATGGAAGGGAGGCTCCACAAATATCCTCACCCTGAAAGAAAGGGAAATCCAGGACATCGGTATAAAAGAGAAGATGAAGCAATGGCACCTGTCTTCAGCCAGACACACAGAGCCGAGGAGTGAACTTAGCATCCTCCTGAGGCTCCCACTGACACAGGAACTTACACCATCTGTTTCACTTTTTCCAGCTAACGGTTTCTTGTACTCTGTTCTTTCTCCTTATCAATCTTTTAGTTAATCTTTGATGTTTTTTATATTCCATCCAATCTTTTAACCTGTTGCTCATCCTCACACAAGTGTATGCTTCAGTTTGATTCAATGTTTTTTAAAACTTTAAACACAGATGGTGGGTCATTCCCTTGAAATGATTCCTTCTTGTTGGATATATATCTGTTCTTAAATACTCCTTAAAATGTCTGGCATTGCATCACTGTTGACTTATCCCTTAATCTGTCAGTTCACTTTTATTTTGCTTTCATGTTATCATAATTCCATTCACTTCACTTTATAATGCTAAATGAGGACCCACAGCTCCCTCTGTCAACTTAAATGAGATCATTAATTAATCAATTTCATTGCAGTGTAGCAGGTGTAGTAAAGCTTACTTGCTGATCAACTACAGAGCTTACTCTTCAGAGAAACAAAGGCATTCTTTGAACTGCTCATCTAGGCTACCTTTGTCTATCTGATTGCTTCAATTGTAGATCAAGATCGTAAAAATTATTGATGTACCTTTTTGACAATCTTCAACGAATTGTCCATCAACACTCCACCGTGCCATGCAGTTACTGCTGGGGTGTGACATGTCACTCCCTCAGTGACTTTGTGCTTTCGTCATGTCTCTTTGCAAATCAAATCACTCCTACAGGCTAGGGGGCTTGCAAATTCAGGCCATCCCCCTGTACTTTGCTAACGCCTTTGTTAATTAATAGGGCTACCCCTCTATGTTTTCCCAGCTTCTGTCCTTCCTAAACATCCAGTGCCTTTCAACATTCACAGCTCAATCTATGTCACCCTGCAGCCATGTAGGAGTCGAGTGGGACAGGCCTGAGGGGCTGAATGGCCTCCTCCTGTTCCTACGTTCTTTATGGGTTATCAGATCACATTTACTTCTGTTTACATGATCAGTTTATTTGTTTATTTCTGAATGTGACATGCACCATCCATCACATACACTTTTATCCGAGCTGTCACTGATGACCAGGAATTTCCGCATCCTGCATTCGCAACATATTCTCTGCCTTATCATCCTTAATGTTTCATAATTAACTAATTTGTATTAATTAATGTATAATTATTAAATCCGACTACTCACAATAAACGTTATTCTACTAAGACTAAAAAAACCTGACCAATACATGTCCTGTGTTTCAAAAGATAATGTAAATATTTCAAAATACTCATCAACCAATCAATTTCCTTCCCTACTCTTGCCCACTTTCAGCAAGGACTGTTCACTCTGTGACTCCCACGCCAACTCTACATTCCCCCGCCCCCAAACTCTACATTCCCCCCCCCGAACGCTACATTCACCCCGAACTCTACATTCCCCCCCCCGAACTCTACATTCACCCCGAACTCTACATTCACCCCGAACTCTACATTCTCCCTCCCCAAACTCTACATTCTCCCTCCCCAAACTCTACATTCCCCACCAACTTCTCCACCACAGCCGGTGCCTTTCCCTACCTGACCTTTCACCTCTGTGCAAGGCCCCAGACAATTCGTCTAGATCTGACAGAGGTTCTCCTGCACTTCATCCAATCTGATCTAGTGTATCTGTTGCTCCCGATATGGTCTCCTCTATATCGGGGAGACCAAACGCAGCCTTGGAGACTGCTTCGCAGAGCATCTGAGCGTTGCATGCATCAACCAACCCAACCTTCCGGTTGCCATCCAATTTAATTCCCCCTCCCACTCCCTTGGCAACATGCCCATCCCTGGCCTCCATCACTATCAGAGCGAAACCAAACACAAACTGGAGAAAATAACACCTGACATTTCATCTGAGGAGCTTACAGCCCGATGGCCTCAACATTGACTTCACCAGCCTCAAACTCCCTCCACCCCCAGCCTTAACCTCCCCCCCCACAATTTGCCTCCCTGACTTGACCTAACCTTACCTGTCCATCTTCCCACTCATCTATCCATGCCAACCTTCCCACTGACCGATCACAATAGCCCCTACCTGCATCGACCTATCACCATCCCACCTACTCTTCCTCTAGTCCCATCCCCCTCTCTCTATTTACTGCTGGGCTGTCTCCCCTCCCCAGTCCTAACAAAGGGTATTGACCTGAAACATTAACTTTCCTGCTGCTTGGATGCTGTCTGACCTGCTGTGCTTTTCTAGCTTCACCTCTATTGCTTAAATGAATGTTTCATTTAATGAGTATTTAAACTCACTAGGTATTAGTCAATCTGTCTGAGAGTATTTCTCAGCCTATATTGTTTCATTCCCAGACAATCAGAGGTGTATTTAGCAACAGTTGGAGGGAAAATCATGAAGAGGTTGTGCTGTTGCCTTTTGGTGTTCTTATGTTTTTCTGGAGGAGGGTTCGGTGCTATCATTATCGCAGGAAACTGCAGGAAGCTTATCGAGAGTCATTATCAATCAATCAGCAGAGCTTTTCCAACGTCAATGAGATTTGACTGGTATTACTGTCGAACTCTGTGTCTGCAGCTTGGAGGAAACGAGAAGGCTCATGCAGAGCAGAAGTCTTTTCATATCAAAAATATGCTTTTATCATAAAACCATCGATAAAGGCACACAGGTTTGAAATAATATTTGTACAGTTTTGCAAAGAGAAGAATAACAATGATATATTCAAATGTTGATGTTTCTCAGGGCCTCTCTGCAGTTGCAAAAAAGGCAGAGGCATTTCCTGTTTATAATGGCAACAATTTATGTTCATTTTGAGGATCTGAAAGAGTCTGACAATTGAACAGGCCCTCATAATTCATTGGCCGAAAGACCTCAGACAGTGGTCTTTCCTCACTGTGTCTTGGCAGCAGCTGCCTAAGTGCATCCCCCAGCACGTAGTCCTGGACCTTGGGATGTGTCCATCTGCAACACTCGGTCAGAGCCAACTCTTTACTCTGGAAGAGCAAGGAGTTTTGGGCAGACCAAAGAATGTCTTTTAATGAGTTGATGGTTCTCCAGGTGCAGTTAATGTTTATCTTGGGGTTGGTCCCAGGGAACAGACCATGGAGAACAGAGTCCTGCGTCAGGGAACTGCTTCAGACAAACCTCAGCAAAAACCACTGCATCTTTCTCCTGACTTCCATGCAAAGGCAGATTCCAGAAAGAGATGTGTGACAGTCTCTTCATCAGAACAGCCACTTTGAGAGCAGCATGCAGCGGGGCACACAAACTGGGCATACATGAAGGATTCCTAGGGCAGTGCCCTTCCCACCACAAGCCAGGTGATGTTTTGGTGTTTGTTGGAAAGTTCTGGTGATGACACATCCTGCAAAATGACTTTGACAGTCTGCGCAGAGAACCACACAACAGGCCCCACCTTCTCCTTTTTCTACAAGGTCTCAAGGACATTACACACTGACCATTTCCTGATGGACCATTTCCTGTGGTCAAAGGTTTCTTTCTATTGTAATATTTTCCATGAGTGAAAAGTGAGAGGAAACAAGATTAGAGTGGTGCTAGAAAAGCACGGCAGGTCAGACAGCATCCAAGGACCAGGAAAATCCTCCTCCTCGGATGCTGCCTGACCTGCTGTGCTTTTCCAGCATCACTCTAATCTTGACTCTGATCTCCAGCATCTGCAGTCCTCACCTTTGCCTAAGTGAGATGGAACAGTCCCAACTACCCGGAGTGTTCTGCAGCAAAAAGGCCAGGCCTATTCTTTATATCACTGGGGCAGATAAAGCCTCAGTACGTAGTGACACTTGGTACCGAGGGTCTACAGCAGCTATGTCTCTTGGTGGTGGGTATTGGAGTTCCCTATCCAGAGAATGTTCTGTGCCATTGCCAGGATTAGTGCTTCTTTTAACTAGTGTGGACACAGAGGAGCACTGATTCATCAACTGAAGAGGGTGATGGTTGTAGTATGTGTCAATCAGCAGGAGGTTTCCATGCCCTTGTTTGATCTGATGAAGACTTAAGGAACATCTCTGGGACACATGCACCAAACAACCTCACGCCCTGTTGCTGATCAATTCAATTCCCCCTCCCTCTCCCCCAAGGACATTCAAGTCCTGGGCCTCCTCCACTGTGTCACAAAGCCAGTCCCTTTATTTTCTAAAAGCTGTTCCTTGACTCAAGGCGACTCTATTCTTGATTTTTTCCAGAGGAGCAATAAACCAGGCCGGGCTCCGACCAGTCTGGTTTGGTACAGAGATGGAAAGGATTTTGAGAGGCCTTTTCTTTATATGTACACAGATGGGAGTTCAGGCCAAAGTTCTTATGCTTTAGAAGTGACCTGTACAAAGAGAGAAGTGTGGTCAGCTCTCTGGCTGAGCTGAGCAGAACAGTCTTAGTTCAGTCTTGAACTGGGAAGTTCAACGGGGAGCTGTGTGGAAACTCTCTCTTTCTTTTGTACCCTTCAACTTCAACCTGTGGGCACGAGTTCCGTTTATACTGGTTTTTAAAGGGAGTTTCCTTATTGGGTCTGTTGTGCATATTCTGAACAGCATAACTGAATCTAGTTGGATATGTTGGGTTCTGTAGATGTTCTTTATTCTGTTCTTAATGTTTCATTGTGTAATGTTGTGAATAAAATTTTATCTGTTTTAAAATTTAGTAGTCAACCTAGCTAACTTAATCCAGGTAATTTTCACTGTAAACTTACCGAAACAAATTGCAAAGTTAGGTCTAGGGCTGCCTGCTTAAGAATGTTTTGAGTGATCTGGCTTAGTCCATAACAGATTGGGAGCTCGTCTGGGATTTTAAACAGCGAGTGGTAGGTGCTAGTGTCTTTATTTCGGGGGTTGGTTTGGTTGGGTAGACAAAGCTTAGGATAGTAATGGCTCTTTCAGTCACCAGAAGTGACTTGCAAGAAGTGAATAAGACCATGTTGCAAGAATTAGCAGAGAAGATGGGATTGGACCTGCCTGCTTCTGTGAGGGAAGGAGAGATATCTACAGCAGGAGCTCAGCATTTAAACTGGCTGGAGAAACCATCAGGATCTATCGAGATGGCAAAGATTCGATTGCAAGTGAAGCAAATTGAGTTAGAGGCGAGAGATAAGGAAAGGGCAGCAGAAAAGAAGGAGAAGGAGAGAGGAGCAGATGAGAAAGAAAAAGAGAGAGGTTTTGAACTTCAAAACCTGACACTTTAAAAGGCTGAGGGTAGGTTTAGTGAGGAAGGGAGTGAGGGTGAGCAAGCCCCTGGTAATCAGAAGCCCAGTGAGAAACTGTGTAAGCATGTTCAAGCATTGCCTCAATTTGATGAGAAGGATGTGGAAGCCTTTTTCATCTCATCCAAAAAGGTAGCTAACCAAATGCAGTGCCCAGTGGCAATGTGGGTTTTGTTGATCCAAACAAAACTTGTAGGTAGAGTTAGTGAGGTATTCGCATCGCTATCAGAGGAGGATCTGGGGAATATGAGGAGTGAAAAGAGCCATTTTAAGTGCATGTGAACTTATACCAGAAGCCGAGAGACAATGTTCCAGGAATTTAAGGAGGAATCCTGGTCAAACCTACACTGAGTTTGAAAGGATTAAACAGAGTACTTTCAATAGATGGATAAGAGCTTTAAAAATCGAACAACTTCGAATACCCTTCGAGAGGTAATTGTTTGGAAGAAATTCAAAAATTCACTGCCTGAAGTAGTGCAAACATGGGGAAGAGCAGAGAGTTAAAACAGTGAGGTTAGCAGCTGAAGGGGCTGATGGTTATGAGCTGGTCCATAAAACACGGTTTGGCTTCCAGAATCAATTCCGGTCCATGAGGGATAGAAACTGGGGCAAAGAGAAATCCACACATGGAAAGGCAAAGGTAGATCTCAGTGAAGATCATAAGGAGAACTTACCACAGGGTAAAAAAGAAACCCTTGAGGGGGACAAAGAAGTTAAAAGCCTCCGATGTTTTCGTTGTAATAAAGGGGGGCACACAAAATCACAGTGTTGGCAGGCTAGGAAAAAGCCAGATGCAGGAAAACCAGACAAGCCTGGGAGTTTTGTTGGAATAGTAACAAAAAGCAGAAGGGAACTTAGACAACTGCCTCCGAGTGTACACGGTGATCAGAGGTTGATTAAAGAGGAAGTGCCAGATCTGCTTAAAGAATATACATGCAAGGGTAAGGTTTATTCATATGGGCCAGGAGTAGCAGGTGAAGAGGTTACTATATTAAGGGACACAGGATCCTCTCAGTCTGTGATGCTGAAGGATGAGGAGATATGTACTCCTGAGGGACTATGGCCAGAAAAGGTCCTGGTAAGAGGAATTCAGGGTGAGACAAAAAGTGCTCAATCATGTAAAGTGAGGCTGGAGAGTCCAGAGAAGAGTGGAGAATTTGTGGTAGGAGTACTGAACAAACTCTCAGCTCCAGGAATACAATGTGTACTTACAAATGAGATCGCTGATTCACTAGTAGGTGTGCTGCCTACTCTAGTTGAAAAGCCAGTGGAGACACAGGCAACTGAAGAAATGAAGGATGTTTATCCAGGAATTTTCCCTGATTGTGTGATCACAAGGTCACAGACACACAAGCTGAAGCAGGATAGTTCAAGAGGCACAGATAAGGAAGCTGTTATAGTGTTATCCAAAATCCTCTTTGATCAGATAAGTGGGACAGAGCAGGAGCAAATAGGTAAATATGTAAATATCTTTAGTTCTACTAAATTGATTGAATTATAACAGAAAGATGAGGGGTTAAAACAGCTAGATCAAATGACATTTACAGAGAAAGCAAATGAATGCATTCTGAACAAATGATGACTTAATGAAGAAATGGTGACCATCACACAGTTAAGCAAATGGGAAATGAACAGAGATTCATCAAATTGGTTTGCCAGTAATATATAGAAAGGAGGTGCTGTGAGTGTGCATGAGCTACCACTTGGAGGTCATTTAGGGGTGAGGGAGACACAAGTTAAATAGAAAGACATTTTTACTGGCCTGGACTACACAAAGATGTAGTTGAATTTTGCCAGACGTATCATATATGTTAACTAATTGGAACACCACATACAGTAATAAAACCTGCACCTTTAATACCTCTTCCAGCATTTGAGGAACCTTGCACAAGAGCGTTGATTGATTGTGTAGGTCCTCTATCTCAGACAAAAAGTGGGAATAACTATTTATTAACAATAATGGATGTGTCAACTAGATTTCCAGAGGCAATCCCATTATGCAACATCACAGCTAAAAGGGCTGTAGAAGGATTACTTAAACTTTTTACTCGATACGGACTGTCAATAGAGATCCAGTCAGGTCATGGATCAAACGTGATATCCAAACTATTCAAGGAGGTTATGGATAAGTTGAGAATAAAGCACTTTACATCTACTGTGTCCCATCCAGAATCACAGGGAGGGCCAAGAGATGGCATCAACCACTAAAGACCATGTTGAGGGATTATGGTCAGGATTATCCAGATAATTGGGATAAGGGAATTCCATTTGTACTTTTTTGTGATCAGAGAGGCACCAAATGAATCAACCAAATTCAGTCCATTTGAATTAATTTTTGGGCATGAAATAAGACGACCATTAAAACTGATTAAGGAGAAATTAATAAGTCAGAATTCAGAGACCACATTTGGACGATGTGTCACATTTTAAGAGAATGATTAAATAGAGCTGGGGAGTTGGCCAGACAGCAGTTAAAAGTATCACAGTGTACAATGAAACAGGAAGTTGATAAGAAATCACAAATTCACAATTTTACAATTGGGGATAAGGTATTGGTGTTACATCCAGTAACAGGTGAGCCAGGGTTTAGTGAACCGTATCAAATTGAGAGGAAATTGAGTGAGGTGACCTACTTGATAAGGACTCCAGCCAGGAAGAAATCTCACAGAGTGTGTCATGTGAATATGATCAAAAGGTATTTTGATCGGGAAGGAGAGCAGGAGGAGAAGGTGTTAATGATGACAGCACAGAAGGAAGGACCACGTTCAGAGGATTCTGAATTAGACATTCCTCAAATCAAACTGTACATTGAGGAAGTTGTCAAAAATTGGGATAAATTGTGGAGTTACCTTCCACAAGAAAATTGAAATGACCTGAAAGAGTTACTGCTATCACTTGAGGAGATATGTGGAAATAAACTGGGAAGTACTAACCTCATTGTGCATGATGTAGATATAGGAGATGCTGTTCCGATTAGCAACATCCTCATAGGCACAACGCTGTAAAGTTGGTACAGGTTCAGAAGGAGATAGAGTGCATGCTCCAAGATGGCAAAATCAAAGTGAATCACAGTGACTGGAGCTCACCCATAGTCATGGTACCAAAGCCAGATAGTACCCAACGGTTATGTGTGGACTATCGCAAAGTCAACGCCGTTACAAAGACTAATACGTATCCAATTCTGTAGTTAGAGGATCCTATCTGAATTGATGTGCAATTTTCAGTCACTTTAAACACCATTTCAGGCAATGACAAACATCAGAGTATCAGGAATTGAAGTTATGAGAAATGGTTAAGGAAGTTTGAGTTTAAGTCGTGCAAAAATGGAGAATTTTAATCTAATTGAAGCTTTCCAAGTGATGAAAAGGCTGAGTAAAATGATTTATGGAAATGAAGTTCTTTCAGCCAAAGACTTCAAATAACATAGAAAACATGCTACAAGTTAAAACAGTTAACAGTTAACAGTCTTTGAGAGGGAAGTA
Organism: Hemiscyllium ocellatum; assembly: GCF_020745735.1. Taxonomy (NCBI): domain Eukaryota; kingdom Metazoa; phylum Chordata; class Chondrichthyes; order Orectolobiformes; family Hemiscylliidae; genus Hemiscyllium; species Hemiscyllium ocellatum. The sequence continues at coordinate 1,109,062 of NC_083406.1, read as the reverse complement.
AGTGGTTTTTGTCTGAAGCTGATAACACAGTTTATTTGCAAAGTAGATTTACAGTCTGTCTACTCACAGTCAACTTCATCTCCTGCCCCTGATTTGTTCATAAGGACAAAAGGGTAACTAGGGAGAGAATAGGGCCCCTCAAAGATCAGCAAGGTGGCCTTTGTGTGGAATCATAGGGGACGGGGGGATACTAAACAAGTTTTTACATCCATGTTTACTGTGGAGAAGAACATGGAAGATTTAAAATGTGGAGAACTTGATGATGACATTTTGAAAAATGTCCATATTACAGAGGAGGAAGTGTTGGATGGGTCTTGAAATGCATTAAAAGTGAATAAATCCCCAGGACCTGATCAGGTGTACCGTAGAATTCTGTGGAAAGCTAGCGAAGTGATTGCTGGGGCTCTTGCTGAGATATTTGTATCATCAATAGTCACAGGTGAGGTGCCAAAAATCTGGAGATTGGCAAACATGATGCCACTGTCTAAGAATGGTGATAAGGATAAGCCAGGGAACTATAGACCAGTGAGCCTGACGTCAGTAATGGGCAAGTTGTTGGAGGGAATCCTGAAGGACAGGATGTACATGTATTTGAAAAGACAAGGACTGATTATGGACAGTCAACATGGCTTTGTGCGTGGGAAATCATGTCTCATGAACTTGATTGAAGTTTTTGAAGAAGTAACAAAGAGGATTGAGGAGGGCAGAGCGTTAGATGTAATCTATATGGACTTCAGTAAAGTGTTCGACAAGGTTCCCCATGGGAGACTGGTTAGCAAGGTTAGATCTCATGGAATACTGTAGAACTAGCCATTTGGATACAGAACTGACTCAAAGGTAGAAGACAGAGGGTGGTGGTGGAGGGTTGTTTTTCTGACTGGAGGCCTGTGACCGTTGGAGTGCCACAAAGATTAGTGCTGGGTCCACAACTTCTCTTCGTTTGTAAAAATGAATAGGATGAGAGCATAACAGGTATAGTTATTATGTTTGTAGATGACACCAAAATTGGAGGTGTAGTGGAAAGCGAAAAAGGTTCCTCAGAATACAACAAGATCTTGATCAGATGGGCCAATGGGCGGAGGAGTGACAGATGGAGTTTAATTCAGATAAATGTGAGGTGCTGCATTTTGGAAAAGCAAATCTTAGCAGGACTTATACACTCAATGGAAAGGTCATAAAGAGTGTTGTTGATCAAACAGACCTTGGAGTGCAGGTTCAGAGCTCCTTGAAAGTACAGTCGCAGGTAGATAGGATGGTGAAGAAGGCGTTTGTTATGCTTGCCTTTATTGGTCAGAGTATTGAGTACAGGAGTTGGGAGGTCACGTTGCGACTGTATAGGGCATTGGTTTGGCCACTGTTGGAATATTGTGTGCAATTCTGGTCTCCTTCCTATCAGAAAGATGTTGTGAAACTTGAAAGGGTTCAGAAAAGATTTACAAGGATGTTGCCAGGGTTGGAGGATTTGAGCAATAGGGAGAGGTTGAACAGGCTGGAGCTGTTTTCCCAGGAGCACCGGAGGCTGATGGGTGATCTTATAGAGGTTATAAAATCATGAGGGGCATGGATGGGATAAATAGACAAACTCTCTTCCCTGGGGTGGGAGAGTCCAGAACTTTAGGATGAGATGGGAAAGATATAAAGTGTTGTTGATCAAGGAGACCTTGGATTCCAGGTTAATAGCTCCTTGAAAGTAGAGTCGCAGGTGGATAGGATAGTGAAGAAGGCATTTGGTATGCTTTCCTTTATTGGCCAGAGGCAGTATGATGGCTCGGTGGTTAGCACTGCTGCCTCACAGCTGCAGGGACCCAGGTTTGATTCTAGTCTTGGGCGACTATCTGTGTGGAGTTTGCACGTTCTCCCCGTGTCTGCGGGGGTTTCCTCCGGGTGCTCCAGTTTCTTCCCACAGTCCAAAAGATGTACAGGTCAGGTGAATTGGCCATGCTAAGTTGCCCACAGTGTTAGGTGCATTAGTCAGAGGGAAATGGGTCTGGGTGGGTTACTCTTCAGAAGGTCAGTGTGGACTTGTTGAGCTGAAGTGCCTGTTTACACATGTAGAGGAATCTAACTTAATCATAAAAGAGACCTAAGGGGCAACTTTTTCACACAGAGGATGGTACGTGTATGGACTGAGCTGCCAGAGGAAGTAGTGAAGGCTGGTACAATTACAACATATAAAAGGTATCTGGATGTGTATACGGATAGGAAGGGTTTGGAGGGATTTGGGCTGGGTGCTGGCAGGTGAGACTAGATTGGAGTGGGATATTTGGTTGACATGGACAAGTTGGACCGAAGGATCTGTTTCCATGCTATGTATCTCTATGACCTGAGGTCATAAGGAATTATTCAGATTTGAGATTCCCTGTGGCCTTCAACTTTTCTCTTGTTTTGTCTCTCCCAGAAGATTATATCCTTTATTTTTTAGTGAGGGTTGGAAAGTGCCTAGTCATGATGATCCAGGCATTGTAACTGGGGGGTAGACTTGTCAGACAAGCTAGTGTTTTCACACTGTCATACGAATGGTTTGTAAATATGTTCAAACCAAGTCATTATAGATCTGGTGAAAAGACAAGTGTACAAAATGAGACTTAGAAAAAAGGTTGACGTGGTCTTGTACCAGAACACATTTTTATGTTTCTAAGGTACAATAAGATTAAATTTTAAAGTTGTATTGTTTGTAAAGTAACAAGTATAATTTGAAATTTAATGTAATTGTTTCACAATGATATTTTTACCCTATAAATAACTCTAACAATAAATATACCAACTCTTGTATCCATTGCTAAGTGCCAAAATGACATTTCCTCAATTGTGCCAGTAGAATTAGGCTACTGCAAAGCAAAGAAGGAGCATGTTTCCATTTTAAAAATGCACATGACAAATAACCAAATGTTATAACCTAGATCAGATGTTTCATGTAAATGAAGACAGGGCACATTATATGTAACAGTACCACAAGGGAGAGATAATTTCAGGAACTCTTCAAATGCTGCTATCACTACTCACAATCACATTACAACTAATTTCTGATTTTTACTTGAAGCATAACATAAATACTGCCATGTGGAAAGAAAATAGGCATCTTTTATTCCGAAGAACAGGGAAACTTTTCCATGCAGATTTTAAAAGAGATTCCAATATAACTGATCATAATTGATTATATCCTGCTCCTCGGATGCTGCCTGATCTGTTGTGCTTTTCCAGCAACACACTCTCAACCATAATTGATTATTGTTGAGTAATCTTAAAGCAAGAAATTTCAGATGGAGTAAGATCAAAAAGGAACAAAGACCTATCTATTTCTCAAGTTCAAGAAGCATTTTTTTTCAGTTCCCTGGATTTGCAAAGGTTATATGGACCAGAAGACTATGGGTACAACTGGAGTGTCAGAAATACAATATGGAGCTTGTAACAATAGTGGTAACTATGGACTATTGAATCTTAACTGGAATTATTTGATTGTTTTACCTGAAATCTTCCATGGACTAAATGACTGATGAATGGTAGAGCCTTAAGGAGTGCAGTGGGACAGAGGGACCTTGGAGTTCAGGTTCATGGTTCTCTGAAAGTGGAGTCACAGGTAGGAGGGCAGTGCAGAAAGCTTTTGGTACACTGGCCTTCATCAGTCAGGGCATTGAGTATAGAAGTTGGGAAGTTATGTTGCAGTTGTACAGGAGGTTGGTGAGGCCGCACTTGGAGCATTGTGTTCAGTTTTGGTCACCTTGCAATAGGAAGGATGTTGTTAAACTGGAAAGAGTCCAGAAGCTAGGACCTTTTTCTTTAGAGCGTAGGAGACATAAACCTGAATTGTTGCGGTGTACAGCTGATAACAGATCAAAAAAAGCTTGAGGAAATTCATGCAGAGTGACTAAAGGCATCTATCCTGAAATTACAACTTGTTTCTAAAGACATTGAAACCAGACAACTGGTTCAGCACCAATAACTTTACATCTTTTGTTTAATTCACATCTGTATGCAAATTTCACAGTTTGGGAGATTAAAGGTTTTCCTGCCAGTTAGTCAGCTTGGAAAGACAATGGAAATGGCTCCAGAATGCACACTGGACAACATTTCAGCAGCTGCTTTAGAGCAGTAGTGCTGAGGAAGGAAAGAAAAATTTGCAACAACAAGAGGTAGAACTCTCTCACTCACTCACTCTATCTTTCTCTTCCTCTATTTCTCTCTTTCTGCAAAACAGCGGCTGCCAAAAAAAAAACGACTTGGGAAAGGAAACATTCATCCAGAAAGATCACCCAGAATGTGAAGAGGCTATAAATTCTGCTGCTACCACAGAACCAACTCAACAAGTCATCAACTGTGGTAATTAGCTCCTTCAATTTTTTGGGTATTGCATTTTAATTGAGCTGCGACAGCGATGTGTTAAAAAGAAATAAAAATATTTCTTGTATTAACTGAGAAAGGGTTAAAAAGAGGAGAAAGTGAGGACTGCAGATGCTGGAGATCAGAGCTGAAAATGTGTTGCTGGAAAAGCGCAGCAGGTCAGGCAGCATCCAAGGAGCAGGAGAATCGACGTTTCGGGCATGAGCCCTTCTTCAGGAATGAGGAGAGTGTGCCAAGCAGGCTAAGATAAAAGGTAGGGAGGAGGGTCTTGGAGGAGGGGTGTTGGAAATGCGATAGGTGGAAGGAGGTCAAGGTGAGGGTGATACGCCTGAGTGAGGTGGGGGCGGAGAGGTCAGGAAGAAGATTGCAGGTTAGGAAGGTGGTGCTGGGTTCGAGGGTTGGGACTGAGACAAGGTGGGGGAGGGGAAATGTGGAAACTGTAGAGGTCTGAGTTCATCCCTTGTGATTGGAGGGTTCCCAGGCGGAACGTGAGGTGCTCTTCCTCCAACCGTCGTGTTGCTATGGTCTGGCGATGGCGGAGTCCAAGGACCTGCATGTCCTTGATGGAGTGGGAAGGGGAGTTGAAGTGTTGAGCCCCGGGGTGGTTGGGTTGGTTGGTCCGGGCGTCCCAGAGGTGTTCCCTGAAGCGTTCTGCAAGTAGGCAGCCCGTCTCCCCAATATAGAGGAGGCCACATCGGGTGCAGCGGATGCAATAGATGATGTGTGTGGAGGTGCAGGTGAATTTGTGGCGGATATGGAAGGATCCCTTGTGGCCTTGGAGGGAAGTGAGGGAGGAGGTGTGGGCGCAAGTTGTACATTTCCTGCGGTTGCAGGGGAAGGTGCCGGGGGTGGAGGTTGTGTTGGTGGGGAATGTGGACCTGACAAGGGAGTCACAGAGGGAGTGGTCTTTTCAGAACGCTGATAGGGGAGGGGAGGGAAATATATCCCTGGTGGTGGGGTCCGTTTGGAGATGGCGGAAATGACGAAGGATGATACGATGTATCCGGAGGTTGGTGGGGTGGAAGGTGAGGACCAGTGGGGTTCTGTCCTGGTGACAATTGGAGGGGCGGGGCTCAAGGGCAGAGGGGCGGGGAAGTGGAGGAGATGCGGTGGAGGGCATCGCTGATCACGTCTGGGGTGAAATTGCGGTCTTTGAAGAAGGAGACCATCTGGGTTGTGCGGTGTTGGAACTGGTCCTCCTGGGAGCAGATGTGGCAGAGATGAAGGAATTGGGAATATGGGATGGTGTTTTTACAGGGCCAGGGTGGGAGGAGGTGAAGTCTGGGTAGCTGTGGGAGTCGGTTGATTTATAGTAAATGTCCGTGTTGATTCGGTTGTCCGAGAGAGAAATGGAGAGGTCTAGGAAGGGGAGGGAGGAGTCTGAGACAGTCCAGGTAAATTTGAGGTCGGGGTGGAAGGTGTTGGTAAACTGGATGAACTGTTCAATCTCCTCGTGGGAGCACGAGGCAGCGCCGATACAGCCATTGATGTAGCAGAGGAAAAGATGGGGGGTGGTGCCAGTGTAGCTGCGGAAGACGGACTGTTCCACATATCCTACGAAGAGGCAGGCATAGCTGGGCCATGTGGGTGCCCATGGCTACTTCTTTGGTTTGGAGGAAATGGGAAGATTGGAAAGAGAAGTTATTCAGGGTGAGGACCAGTTCAGTCAGTCGAAGGAGGGTGTCAGTGGAAGGGTACAAGTTGGGTCAGCGGGAAAGGAAGAGGCGGAGGGCTTTGAGTCCTTCGTGATGGGGGATGGAGGTGTACAGGGACTGGATGTCCATTGTGAAGATAAGGCGTTGGGGACCAGGGAAGCGAAACTCATGGAGGAGGTGGAGGGCGTGGGTGGTGTCCTGAATGTAGGTGGGGACTTCTTGGACTAAGGGGGACAGAACCGTGTTGAGGTATTGGGAGATGAGTTCTGTGGGGCAGGAGCAGGCTGAGACAATGGGTCGGCCGGGGCAGTCAGGTTTGTGGATTTTGGGCAGGAGGTAGAAACGGGCGGTGCGGGGTTGTGGGACTATGAGGCTGGAGGCGGTGGATGGGAGATCTCTTGAGGTGATGAGGTTATGGATGGTCTGGGAGGTGATGACTTGGTGGTGGGAAGTGGGGTCATGGTCAAGGGGAGAGTAGGAAGAGGTGTCCGCAAGCTGGCGTATAGCCTCAGCGGTGTAAAGGTCGGTACGCCAAACTACTACCGCCCCTCCCTTGTCTGCCGGTTTGATGGTGAGGTTGGGGTTGGAACAGAGGGAGTGGAGGGCTGCATGTTCCGAGGGAGAGAGGTTGGAGTGGGTGAGAGGGGTGGAGAGGTTGAGGCGGTTAATGTCGCAGCGGAAGTTGGCAATTAAGAGATCGAGGGCGGGTAAGAGGCCAGCACGGGGTGTCCAGGTGGATGGGGTGTGTTGGAGGTGGGAGAAGGGGTCGTCAGAGGGTGGGCGAGAATCCTGGTTGAAGAAGTAGGCGCGGAGGCGAAGGCAGCGGAAGAATTGTTCGATGTCTCGCCACGTGTTGAACTCGTTAATCCGAGAGCGTAGGGGAATGAAGGTGAGGCCTCTGCCGAGGACTGGGAGGGGAGGTATTTTTTGCTTCCTCACCTGATGATAAAAGATGGTATTTTAGACAAGTGGTTGGTTGACTGTATCAAAAATCCTGATGTAGTGACTGACAAAGTTGGATGACTGTTGAATGAGTACAATGTAAAATTGATTCTTATATGCTGCAATATTCACTTTAATGCATTGGAAAATATAGCTTTTAACAGTGATGATTTTCAAAAATATGAAAATTCGATTTGTATTTTTGGACAAGTGTTATAATTGAGGTAAGCATTTGCTGATTATGGTAAATTTGTTTCTAAATGATTCCTAAATGCAGTGTTTAATTGCTGTAAATGAAAAGAACCTGCCAGAAAGATTAACAGGCACCAGAATGTATCTGCAAATCTTCCCGTGTTTACATGCTAGTGCCAATGGAAAGACTTCTGTTTGCTTCAGGTCAGTAGGCAGCCTATTACAGAATTTTGCAACCTCAAGTCAACTTGCAACATTAGGTTGGAGCTGACAATAGTTGGCAAGATCACTCCGATTCTCAATTATGCTTCTCCTGTTGTGTTTCTGACTCACACAGAAATATCAGCGAATGCGCTGCCAATACATGCAGCAAAACAGAGACTGATGGATTGATCACGGAGGTCAGCATGGCTATCTCCATTTCAATCAAATACCCTGACACAGTGGTCTAATTTTTGAAAAATGCAAATTATTAACAATTAAGATCTGGAACAATGTCTGACAAAAGCCAAATAATATATCACGTGTCACTTAAACCTGAGAGCAGCCATCTCCCTAAATCAGCTATTCCTGGCTGGTTAGGAAGTGACTTTGCTTATGCTTGAATAATCTGTTGTGTGAAGCCATTTGAATATTTGAGTGTGGTGATTATATATTTCACCATTGTTGCACATCGTACATTTCCATACACACAATGAAAAAGCGTTGTGAGAATCTTTTTAAAAATCACAACTGGGACATAGGCATTGTTGGTTGGGCCAGCATTTATTGCCTGTCCTGAGTTATCCTTAAGGGGGTGACGGTAATGAGCTGAAATTGATGTAATAGAGCATTCAATATGGGATTGATTTCTGTCTAATGAGAAAGAAAAACAAACCTGGTGAACAAGATGCAGATTGATGACAGGCTGCCGTTTAATATTTTCACCCAAGATGCAAAATCTCAGCAATACTAAAGGGTGATTCGTTGGAGATAAATAAGTTGTATTTATTTGAGCAAAATCCTGCACATACTGGAAATCTGAACAACACAAAATGTCTGGAGAAACTCAGCAGGTCTGGCTGTGTATATGGAGAGAGATAAAAGTCACACAACACCAGTTTATAGCTTTATTGGGAAGCATTAGCTTTCAGAGTGTTACCCCTTCATCAGGTAGCTGTGGAGCAGGACCATAAGACACAGAATTTATAGCAAAAGATTACAGTGTCATACAATTAAAATCATATATTGAACAAACCCTGATTACTGTTATGTCTTTTATCTTTTTGAATGGGTTGCAGGTTTGGGTTCATTAATATGTAAATCCCAGAACTTCTTCTAAGTTCCATTCTCAACTTAAGGTTTTATTAAAAAAGGTGACATCTCAGCTCAGACAATGTATTAAAGGTGTAAGGTTAGAGTCTGCCTGTATCCCGATCTTGAGTCAGGCAGGTTCTATTTCCAAAATAGGAATTCATAAAATGTTTTATGAATTAAGTGCCTGCAGGTTGTGTGCTTTTTGGGCAAAAATAAAATGTATCTGTAAATACAAATTCACTCCATAGAGTGAGTGTGCATGTGAGAGAATGTGTGTTCATGCTTGGTAGAGTGTGTGCATGAGTGTGATGGAGTATAAGCCAGAGAGAGAGAGAGAGAGAGAGAGAGAATACCCATGAGGATGGCCACAACGGGGACCTTGGGTTCATGTTATACTACAGGAGACCCCACTGCACTACACACACATGGTCACACAGACCCTCTCTCATACAAACATTTTCTCTCAGGCAATTGACAGATTGTAACTACAAGAATATTGTAAAGATAAGTGCTGGGGTCTTGGCTGCATGTTCTTGATCAGGAAGCCTCTGCCTCTGCAGTACTGAGGGTGAGCCATTGTCAGAATGAGGGATGAAAGATGAGTCGAGGGGGTGGGGTTCCTGAGCACCCATCGTCCTTGCTGCAGCGTTACACTGAGAATGACCAGGGCAGCCTGACTTGCAGCATTGAAGAGTAGAAACAGTCTATAAGTGGATTAGGGATGTGCCACGAGGTTTCTGAGACACTGGCACATGTCAGATCCATTTGGCTGGAGCCCACACAACAGGCACTGAGATGCCACACAAGGTGGAGGTTGTTCAGACCAAGTGGTGACCTGAGTCTGCCAGGAATGCATTCTAGTTACTTTGTTGATCCTTCTCAAAATTGAGCTTGTTTGATAAGTTTGGTAAGATGGGAGGCTGAATATTAATGAGATGAGTCATGGCATTAACATCAACATCAAAAACTGTAAGTACTTTATCTACCCACCTCCATAACCAGCGCTCCTCAAACATTCCAGAAGATTCCCCCGGCCTCTGCAACTACTTGTACTCCATTAGCCATGTGGCTGATGCAGCTGCCACCCCCATGCTGATTGATGATGTCACTTCCGCCCCCATCATGGCCACTCCCACAACCGCTTCCACCCCTCACAATTCCTCATGTATCACATGTGACATCACTTCCGCCCCTCACATCATCGCTGATGCCACGTTCTCAGTGACTTCCACCCCCCACCCCCCCCACTGCCGTGGTCATCACCACTTCCGCCCCCACCAACGCCACTCACCTGTAATCTGCTGACACACCCCCCCACAGATCCCACTGTCACCATTCCTGCCCCCCAGAACCTTGAGGGGAGCACCACCCCTGTTCATGACTCCACCCCCATTCCCCCCCCACCACCACACCCACTCCAGTTACAGGTTCCGCCCCCCACTCCCAGCTCCACACCCACACCAGATCCCAGCTCCCAGCCCTGCCGAGTTTTCACCATCCCTCCAGACCTCCCCCTCACTGAGGACAGTCCTCAGCAAAGGACACACCTTCATCCCCCTCCATCCATGCATCAATGAATTTAATACACGCCGTGACGTCGAACAATTCTTCCGTCGCTTCTGACTCCGAGCTTACTTTCACAATCAGGATTCCCGCCCATCTTCACCCACCTCCAACACACTGCATCCACCTAGACACCCCGCGCTGGCCTATTACCCGCCTCGACCTCTTCATTTCCAACTGCCGCTGGGACATTAACTGCCTCAACCTGTCTACCCCCCCTTCCACCACTCCAACCTCTCACTCTCACAACGCGCAGCCCTCCAATCCCTCTGCTCCAATCCCAACCTCACCATTAAGCCAGCAGATAAAGGGGGCGCAGTGGTAGTTTGGCGCACTGACCTCTACATCGCTGAAGCCAAACGCCAACTCGAGGACACCTCTTCCTACCGCCCCCTCGACCATGACCCCACTCCCCCATCACCAAATCATCATCTCCCAGACCATACAGAACCTCATCACCTCAGGAGATCTCCCACCCACAGCTTCCAACCTCATAGTCCAGGAACCCCGCACTGCCTGGTTCTACCTCCTTCCCAGGACCCACAAGCCTGACCACCCTGGCCGACCCATTGTCTCAGCATGCTCCTGCCCCACTGAACTCACCTCTACCTACCTCGACACTGTCCTATCTTCCCAGTCCAGGAACTCCCCACATACGATCGAGACACCACCTACGCCCTCCACCTCCTCCAAGACGTCCGTTTCCCCGGCCCCCAACGCCTCATCTTCACCATGCATATCCAATCCCTCTACACTTCCACCCGCCATGACCAGGGCCTCCAAGCCCTCCGTTTCTTCCTCTCCCGACGTCCCCAACAGTACCCTTCCACCGACACTCTCATTCGTTTGGCCGAACTGGTCCCCACCCTTAACAATTTCTCCTTTGAATCCTCCCACTTCCTCCAGACCAAAGGGGTAGCCATGGGCACCCGTATGGGCCCCAGCTATGCCTGTCTCTTTGTTGGCTACGTAGAACAGTTGATCTTCCGTAATTACACCGGCACCACTCCCCACCTCTTCCTCCGCTACATTGATGACTGCATTGGCGCCACCTCGTGCTCCTGCAAGGAGGTTGAGCAATTCATCAATTTCACCAACACATTCCACCCTGACCTTAAATTTACCCGGACCATCTCTGACACCTCCCCTCCCCTTCCTGGACCTCTCCATCTCCATTAATGGTGACCGACTTGACACTGACATTTTTTACAAACCTACCGACTCCCACAGCTACCTGGATTACACCTCTTCGCACCCTACCTCCTGCACAAATGCCATCCCGTATTCCCAATTCCTCCGCCTCCGCCATATCTGCTCCCAGGAGGACCAGTTCCACCACAGAACACACCAGATGGCCTCCTTCCGCAGAGACCGCAATTTCCCTTCCCACGTGGTTAAAGATGCCCTCCAATGCATCTCGTCCACATCCCGCACCTCTGCCCTCAGACCCCACCCCTCCAACCGTAACAAGGACAGAACGCCCCTGGTGCTCACCTTCCACCCTACAAACCTTCGCATGAACCAAATCATCTGCCGACATTTCCGCCACCTCCAAACAGACCCCACCACCAGGGATATATTTCCCTCCCCACCTTTCCGCCTTCCGCAAAGACCGTTCCCTCCGTGACCACCTGGTAAGGGCCACGCGCCCCTACAACCCACCCTCCCATCCTGGCACCTTCCCCTGCCACCACAGAAACCGTAAAACCTGTGCCCACACCTCCTCCCTCATCTCCAGCCAAGGCCCTAAAGGAGCCTTCCACATCCATCAAAGTTTTACCTGCACATCCACTAATATCATTTATTGTATCCGTTGCTCCCGATGCGGTCTCCTCTACATTGGGGAGACTGGACACCTCCTAGCAGAGCGCTTTAGGGAACATCTCCGGGACACCCACACCAATCAACCACACCGCCCCGTGGCCCAACATTTCAACTTCCCCTCCCACTCTACCGAGAACATGGAGGTCCTGGGCCTCCTTCACCACTGCTCCCTCACCACCAGACGCCTGGAGGAAGAAAGCCTCATCTTCCGCCTCGGAACACTTCAACCCCAGGGCATCAATGTGGACTTCAACAGCTTCCTCATTTCCCCTTCCCCCACATCATCCTAGTTCCAAACTTCCAGCTCAGCACTGTCCCCATGACTTGTCCTACCTGCCTATCTCCTTTTTCACCTATCCACTAATCCAGAATCTGGTTTCCAGCATCTGCAGTCATTGTTTTAACCTCATGGCATTAACATCCCACCCAGGCGCTGGCAGGTTAACAAGTGTTAATCTGTGCCTTTGGGAATCTCCTCATGCTGCTTGTGAGAAGCATAAAATATGGAGCAAGATGATTGAGATAGGTATCCTGGGACTTCTCACAAAGTTTGTGCGAAGATTTGTAGCTCGGGTGCTAGTTGTAGTGGTTCTGTTCGCCGAGCTGGAAGTTTTTGTTGCAAACGTTTCGTCCCCTGGCTAGGAGACATCATCAGTGCTGTGGAGCCTCCTGCGAAGCGCTTCTTTGATGTTTCTTCCGGCATTTATAGTGGTCTGTCCTTGCCACTTCCGGGTGTCAGTTTCAGCTGTCCGCTGTAGTGGTTGATATATTGGGTCCAGGTCGATGTGTCTGTTGATGGAGTTTGTGGATGAATGCCATGCCTCTAGGAATTCCCTGGCTGTTCTCTGTCTGGCTTGCCCTATGATAGTAGTGTTTTCCCAGTCGAATTCATGTTGCTTGTTGTCTGAGTGTGTGGCTACTAGGGATAGCTGGTCGTGTCGTTTCGTGGCTAGTTGGTGTTCATGTATGCGGATTGTTAGCTGTCTTCCTGTTTGTCCTATATAGTGTTTTGTGCAGTCCTTGCATGGTATTTTATAAACTACATTAGTTTTGCTCATGTTGGGTATTGGCTCCTTTGTTCTAGTAAGTTGTTGTCTGAGCGTGGCTGTTGGTTTGTGTGCCGTTATGAGTCCTAGGGGTCGCAGTAGTCTGGCTGTCAGTTCTGAAACGCTCCTGATGTATGGTAGTGTGGCTAGTCCTTTTGGTTGTGGCATGTCCTCGTTCCGTGGTCTATCTCTTAGGCATCTGTTGATAAAGTTGCGCGGGTATCCGTTTTTGGCGAATACCTTGTATAGGTGTTCCTCTTCCTCTTTTCGCAGTTCTGGTGTACTGCAGTGTGTTGTAGCTCTTTTGAATAGTGTCCTGATGCAGCTTCGTTTGTGTGTGTTGGGGTGGTTACTTTCATAGTTCACTGTTCACTTCGATTGACAAAACCCTAGCCAGAGAAACAATAGCCAACCTACTGAACATACATAACAGAAAACAGGAGGCGGAACCTATCAACAAAGACGGCATACTTAAATTACTGGACTTGTGCCTCACTACACACTTTACATTCAACAATCAGATATACGAACAAATCAACGGAACACCCATGAGATCACCAATCTCGGGACTCATAGCAGAGGCAGTTATGCAAAGGTTAGAACAAACAGCCCTACCACAAATTCAACCCAAACTCTGGGTCGGATATGTCGATGACACTTTCGTAATCATCAAAAACACGGAAATAGAAAAAACACACCGGATCATCAACGCCACACTCACAGGCATCCGATTCATGAGAGAAGTAGAAAAGGATAGCCAACTCCCATTCCTAGACATGATAGTACAGAGAACACCGAACGGAGAATTCACCACAAGGGTACACAGGAAAACAACACACACAGACCAAGTCCTAAACTATGAAAGTAACCACCCCAACACACACAAACGAAGCTGCATCAGGACACTATTCAAAAGAGCTACAACACACTGCAGTACACCAGAACTGCGAAAAGAGGAAGAGGAACACCTATACAAGGTATTCGCCAAAAACGGATACCCGCGCAATTTTATCAACAGATGCCTAAGAGATAGACCACGGAACGAGGACATGCCACAATCAAAAGGACTAGCCACACTACCATACATCAGGAGCATTTCAGAACTGACAGCCAGACTACTGCGACCCCTAGGACTCATAACAGCACACAAACCAACAGCCACGCTCAGACAACAACTTACTAGAACAAAGGAGCCAATACCCAACATGAGCAAAACTAACGTAGTTTATAAAATACCATGCAAGGACTGCACAAAACACTATATAGGACAAACAGGAAGACAGCTAACAATCCGCATACATGAACACCAACTAGCCACGACACGACACGACCAGCTATCCCTAGTAGCCACACACTCAGACAACAAGCAACATGAATTCGACTGGGAAAACACTACTATCATAGGGCAAGCCAGACAGAGAACAGCCAGGGAATTCCTAGAGGCATGGCATTCATCCACAAACTCCATCAACAGACACATCGACCTGGATCCAATATACCAACCACTACAGCGGACAGCTGAAACTGACACCCGGAAGTGGCAAGGACAGACCACTATAAATGCCGGAAGAAACATCAAAGAAGCGCTTCGCAGGAGACTCCACAGCACTGGTGATGTCTCCTAGCCAGGGGACGAAACGTTTGCAACAAAAACTTCCAGCTCGGCGAACAGAACCACTACAACTTCTCACAAAACTCTATTACAAAGTTCACCATAACTCACACTCCCATCGGATTTTCACCAGAAATTCAGTACGTAGCTATCGGAAACAGTCGGGAAGACAAATTACATGTTTGACTTTCTTGAAAGGAGGTTAAAGTACAGAAATAAAAAGGCCATTCTGTAAGACTATAGAGAAATAGTCACTTGGTGATTTTAATCTTCTTGTCTGTGTCTCTTCCTTCTAACAGGCCTTATTCCACTGTCAAGGGCCATTAGAGAGGGAGCAACAGAAACTGGTCTTTGCCAGAGACACTCACATCCTGGAAATGAACTGCACTTGAACAATTCTTTATTTTCATGTATTCTGTAGGTAGATCAAAGATTGATAGATGCTCAGAATCATTATTCAGAAGAACTTACCCTGGAAAATAATTCTTTGTAATAGTTCTTCATGACCTAGCATTAACTTCTACTGTTAATGAAATGTGCCCTTTTGCTTTGAGTCAGTGACATTTGACAAGGAAAATGACCTATGTTTTGACCAAAATAACCAAAGTACTTCAGTTTGAGTTAAACACAAAAACAGAATTGCTCAGTTCTGAAGAAGGGTCACTGGACCTGAAACATTAACTCGGATTTCTCTCCACAGTGCTGCCAGACCTGCTAAGATTTTCCAGCAAGTCCTGCTTTTGTTTCTGATTTCCAGAATCTGCAGTTCTTTAGAGTTTTCACAAGAGATTGAGTAGCAACTATTCCTCACAATTGTCTTTTATGGCAATTGGTTATACCATGTATCCGTGAAATCTTACAGATTTTCACAGAGCACCTTTTAAGGTTTCTGTTTTTCTTTATGAATCCTTACAAAACAAGAACTGTTGTTTATTTAAAATGTGTGCTCTTAAACAGCGTCACAACTTACTTTATCTCACTTTCAAAGTCAAAACCTTTAGGTCACAATGACCATATGACAGATTGTCACCAGAAAGACTTAATTTTCTTGTTCATGAGAAATAGCTTTGGCATTATACTGCGAGCGATTTATCTACTGAAGTATAACAAGTGCAATCTTTCTTTGAGCAACTGAGAAAGTAACAATTAAGTGATAAATATAGCCTTCAAGAAAGCAGGGCACAGATATGTGTTCTTTTCATGTAAATTACCTGCTTGAAGCTTGAAGCCGTCAGTTAGCAAACGCAGTACCAAAACTAACATTCGGGTTTCATGATGACTTAAAATGTACACATTAAAGAAGATCCCATAGCCGTGGTGAAGATTAGCTTTTCACCTGTTGATGTAATTGCTGATTATGAATAGTGAAATGTGCTGCACAACAGAAAATTCCACGTGCAGTGGTATTTGCTTTAATGATAAAATGACTACAAATTAAACATTGGGGCTGAATTGTGTTTTTACGGCCCATTTGTGGGGGGAGCCTGGTAGTGCATTTGAAACCAGAAAATCTCAGCGTTTGTCACAGGCTGGTGTATTGACATCTAATTTTCAGATGACTTAGAATGAGCAGAGATGCAATTCTGGTCTCCTTCCTATCGGAAAGATGTTGTGAAACTTGAAAAGATTCAGAAAAGATTTACAAGGATGTTGCCAGGGTTGGAGGATTTGAGCTACAGGGAGAGGCTGAACAGGCTGGGGCTGTTTTCACTGGAGTATCGGAGGCTGAAGGGTGACCTTATAGAAGTTTACAAAATTATGAGGGGCGTGGATAGGATAAATGGACAAAGTCTTTTCCCTGGGGTTGAGGAGTCCAGAACTAGAGGGCATAGGTTTAGGGTGAGAGGGGAAGGATATAAAAGAGACCTAAAGGGCAACTTTTTCACACAGAGGGTGGTACGTGTATGGAATGAGCTGCCAGAGGATAAGACCATAAGACCATAAGATATAGGAGTGGAAGTAAGGCCATTCGGCCCATCGAGTCCACTCCGCCATTCAATCATGGCTGATGGGCATTTCAATTCCACTTACCCGCATTCTCCCCGTAGCCCTTAATTCCTCGAGACATCAAGAATCTATCAATCTCTGCCTTGAAGACATTTAGCGTCCCGGCCTCCACTGCACTCTGCGGCAATGAATTCCACAGGCCCACCACCCTCTGGCTGAAGAAATGTCTCCGCATTTCTGTTCTGAATTGACCCCCTCTAATTCTAAGGCTGAGTCCACAGGTCCTAGTCTCCTCACCTAACGGAAACAATTTCCTAGCGTCCACCCTTTCCAAGCCATGTATTATCTTATGAGTTTCTATGTGGCAGAGGCTGGTACAATTGCAACATTTAAGATGCAATTGGATGGGTATATGAATAGGAAGGGTTTGGAGGGATATGGGCCGGGTGCTGGCAGGTGGGACTAGATTGGGTTGGGATATCTGGTCAGCATGGACTGGTTGGGCCAAAGGGTCTGTTTCCATGCTGTTCGTCTCTATGACTCTATGACTCTATTCATAGCAGTCTATATCAGTGAAAGTATGTGAAGGAGCCAAGCAAGGATCAGAGTCGAAGCTGAAGGAAAGGACATTAGAAACAGCCACTGGCTGCAGAAATGGAGGTACAACATCATTGTGCTTCAGCAATACAAGTTTGGACATGTCTCTGTGGGGTGTAATGACCTGCACAGAGATTCTGTTCCCTATGGGTGACAGGAAGAAAAATTTGAATCTAAAAATTTGTAGCTATGGCTGCAAGTGACTGAACAGAGCAGGAGAATGGGACAATGAGAGCTAACAAGATAGTAAAAGTGAGTGACATGACCCACTCCACTGTACCCTGATGTGTATTTTATAACAACCTCCCGCACTCTGCACTCTCAATACTCTCATATACATCATCTTCATGGTGAGAGATTTTGCAGGTTCACACATTCTTTCATATTAAAGCAACTCCACACATTCCCATCAGTTTTGGTCCCAGTAACATTCACCATTGTCTAAAGGCAATGCTATAATCAGCCCTCACAGTGACTCTCCACAAACATTGTCCTTCCAATTTTTGAAAGCATTTTTTTTCTCATACGTCTCTCTTTTCTTTACTCACAAGTGAAGAGAGTATGGAACACCAAGGAGATGTAGAGAATAAGTGATGGCCTTTCAAACACAAGAATATAAACAATAAGAGAAAGAGTATACCATATTCTTTCAACTCCAATATTCAATAATTTCATAATAGATCTGATTTTGACTACAACTAATTGTCCCACCCATAACCTTTGACTTCCCAAGTAATTTAAAAATCTATTTGGTCTTGAATATTCCAGGGTACCTTTCTCAGCTCTTTGAGGTGAAGAATTCTAAAGATTGAGGTGCTCAATTGAAGAAATTCCACTTCATCCACAGTTTTAATAGGGCAGTTTAATGCTGATACAATGCTCCCTAGTTCCTGAATTGCCCATGAGGTGAAATGTTCTCTCAGTATCCACCCTGTCAAGTCCCTTCAGAAATTTAGCTAATTGATTAGAGTATTTTGTCATTTTACAAAAACCTGAATGGATGTCGGCCCAATCTGCTCAACTTTCCAACACAAGACAATACCTATGTCCCTGGAATCAAGTTCATCGAACTTCTCTGGACTCCTCCAATGCAGGTATATTTTGTCTTGATTACGAGAGTAAAGCTGTACTCAGAGCTCTGGACGAGGTCTCACCATCACTCTGTACAGTTTAGCAGCACCTAAAGCACTCTCTAAACCCCCTGTCATGAAGGCCAACATTATATTTCATTTCCAATTTCCTGTTGTACCTATTTGCTAGCCTTTTGTGATTTATGGAGATACAGCCTTCCTCTCTTCTCTCTTATTTAAGTATGTTTCTCTGCGACTCTTCCTGTCAAAGGAGTGCCTTAATACTTTTTCCACATTATATTACATCTGCAATATTTTTGCACTAGCATTTAACGTCTCTATGACCTTCCAAAACCCTGTAGATGTTGAGGAGTCAGAGCAGGAACGTGAGCTCAAGCCCCTGGGATAGCAGCATCCAGAGTAATAAAAAAAGGAAGAAAACTAATTAGTAATTACGCAAGGATAATACTTGGGTGTCGAACACAATGTGACATTTTTGATTTATGATTAAGCACAATAGCATTTTATTGTTTAATTGCCTCACTCTGCCTTTTTTGGACTGTTGTCTACCAAGTGGCCTCCTGACTTGTGAAGAATGGAAGGAAAAAGGTTAAAGATGAGCAATGTGAGGACGTTGAATTGTTGACTGTGCAAACACTTTGTATTGTGGGATAGGGGTGTCTACTCGATTCTGGATGTCTACACTGCTTTACTTTAAGTGAAAATGTGACTGAATCTTTAGGTTATTTCACATCTTTGACAGCTATGACAGTGGCTACAGGCTTCACCCCATCACACTTCTGTTCCTGTGAAAATACAGACCACTGACACCCATTCGGAATCTCCAGATTTGTTGCTTCAAAATGATATGAAAAAAAAGAGAAATGCTGGTCTCCTTCCTTTGAATCCTCTCTTCAGACAGTAACAACAACTTTTTAAAAATGTCTTTAGCATGTAGCTATCACACCAGCTGAAACACTTCACAACATCAAAACTAAGAAGCCAATTAATTGCATGGCCTTTTTGATCAAAATAAAATAATCACACGACACCAGGTTATCGTCCAACAGGTTTATTTGAACACAAGCTTTCGAAGCCTCACTCCTTTTTCAGGTGCTAGTGAGAGAGGAAGATGCAGACACAGAATTTATACGTAAAAGATCAAAGGGTCATACAACTGATGTAAATGAATTGAACACACTGAAGATGGCTGTTAAATCTTTAATCAGTTAGAATGGAGGTGATTGATTAAAATGCAAGTCACTGACCCATGATAACTTAAGGTTTTATCAGAATAAAAGAGGTGACCTCTCAAGTCAGACAATGTATTTTAGGTGTGAGGTCTTGTTGAGAGTCTGTCTGTCTTAACCTGGAGCCAGACTGGTTTTACTTCCAAAGCAGGAATTTACAAAGTGTATAACATTTTTAAAACTTATAAAATGCCACATTGACTGACATTGCATGTCTGCCTATAAATTCTGTGCTTCTGTGTATCCCTCCACTTCACCTGAGAAAGGAGCAGCACTCCGAAAACTTGTGATATCAAATAAACCTGTTTGACCATAACCTGGCGCCGGCTGACTGCTGAGTTTGTCTATTGCAGTCCAACACTGACACTTCTACATCATCACGAGTAAGTACAGAGAAGTGTTCTAGTCCAATGGTTCCCAGCCTTTTCAGAGCACACAGACTGCATAACCTTGTGGATTTCCCTTCACTTTGGGTCTGTGGTGATGTATGTCAGGTGACACTGCCTTCAATGGCAGGCACTACAGCGCCAGAGGAAGCACACACCCAAACATTTTGTGGCACACTTTTCACCTTGTCATGGCACATCCATTGAAAAAGCATTTTAAAAATCTTCCAGGATATCCCCAGATCCCACTGCACCCAAATCCCACTGCACCCAGATCCCACTGCACCCGGATCCCACTGCACCCAAATCCCACTGCACCCAAATCCCACTGCACCCAGATCCCACTGCACCCAGATCCCACTGCACGCAGATCCCACTGCACCCAAATCCCACCGCACCCAGATCCCACTGCACCCAGATCCCACTGCACCCGGATCCCACTGCACCCAGATCCCACTGCACCCGGATCCCACTGCACCCAAATCCCACTGCACCCAGATCCCACTGCACCCAGATCCCACTGCACACAAATCCCACCGCACCCAGATCCCACTGCACCCAGATTGCACTGCACCCAGATCCCACTGCACCCAAATCCCACTGCACCCAGATCCCACTGCACCCAAATCCCACTGCACCCAAATCCCACTGCACCCAGATCCCACTGCACCCGGATCACACTGCACCCAAATCCCACTGCACCCAGATCCCACTGCACACAAAATCCCACTGCACCCAAATTCCACTGAACCCAGATCCCACTGCACCCGGATCCCACTGCACCCAAATCCCACTGCACCCAGATCCCACTGCACCCAGATCCCACTGCACACAAATCCCACCGCACCCAGATCCCACTGCACCCAGATTGCACTGTACCCAGATCCCACTGCACTCAGATCCCACTGCACCCGGATCCCACTGCACCCAAATCCCACTGCACCCAGATCCCACTGCACCCAGATCCCACTGCACACAAATCCCACCGCACCCAGATCCCACTGCACCCAGATTGCACTGCACCCAGATCCCACTGCACCCAAATCCCACTGCACCCAGATCCCACTGCACCCAAATCCCACTGCACCCAAATCCCACTGCACCCAGATCACACTGCACACAAAATCCCACTGCACCCAAATTCCACTGAACCCAGATCCCACCGCACCCAGATCCCACTGCACCCAGATCCCACTGCACCCAGATTCCACTGCACCCAAACTCCCACTGCACCCAAATCCCACTGCACCCAGATCCCACCGCACCCAGAACCCACCGCACCCAAATCCCACTGAACTCAGATCCCACTGCACCCAGATCCCCCTGCAACCAGATTCCACTGCACCCAAATCCCACTGCACCCAAATCCCACTGCACCCAGATCCCACTGTACCCAGATCCCACCCAGATCCCACTGCACCCGGATCCCACTGCACCCAGATCCCACTGCACCCAGATCCCACTGCACCCAAATCCCACTGCACCCAGATTCCACTGCACCCAGTTTCCACTGCACCCAGATCCCACTGCACACAGATCCCACTACACCCAGATCCCACTGCACCCAGATCCCACTGCACCCAGATCCCACTGCACCCAGTTCCCACTGCACCCAGATCCCACTGCACCCAAATCCCACTGCACCCAGATTCCACTGTACCCAGATCCCACTGCACCCAGATTCCACTGCACCCAGATTCCACTGCACCCAGATCCCACTGCACCAGATTACACTGCACCCAGATCCCACTGCATCTGGCTGTCACCTTGCTGTTGTGTGAATACAATGGACAGGGGTCTTTTAAAAGGCAATGGTTCTGCAGGTGTGGAGATTTCCTGACTTGACCTTCCCACCTCCTCTATCAAACGTTCTGCTCATTAACATTAAAAGCCACCAAACTTTCTGGTATTTCTGCTTAACCATTTTTCCCATCAAGTATTTTGACTGTCTCTTCTTTCATTATATCTATGGCAGTATCCTTATTTTTGGTAAAGTCAGATGTTCATTTAACACAAGAACTATATCCTCTGCGTCTGTGCACCTCATCAGCCCTGTCCCTTCTTTAAATACTTTTTTTTAGATTAGATTACTTACAGTGTGGAAACAGGCCCTTCGGCCCAACAAGTCCACACCGACCCGCTGAAGCGCAACCCACCCAGACCCCTACATTTA
Organism: Hemiscyllium ocellatum; assembly: GCF_020745735.1. Lineage (NCBI taxonomy): Eukaryota > Metazoa > Chordata > Chondrichthyes > Orectolobiformes > Hemiscylliidae > Hemiscyllium > Hemiscyllium ocellatum. Next base: position 1,087,171 of record NC_083406.1, on the reverse strand, counting down.
CCCCTTACCTAACACTACGGGCAATTTAGCATGGCCAATTCACCTGACCTGCACATCTTTGGACTGTGGGAGGAAACCGGAGCACCCGGAGGAAACCCACGCAGACACGGGGAGAACGTGCAAACTCCACACAGACAGTCGCCTGAGTCGGGAATTGAACCCGGGTCTCAGGCGCTGTGAGGCAGCAGTGCTAACCACTGTGCCACCGTGCCGCCCACATGTTCATTCCATTAAAATACACTTATGTTCATTCCATTAAAAATTTCTGGCAGCTGAAAGCTCTTCTCAATCTTTTCCTTCTTACTGTCCATATTTAGCCTTGTCCTCACCTTAACCCTTCAACTGTATGTCTTTAACTCTTAATCCTGTAACCTCTCCTTTTGCCTGCACCTATCCTTCCCTGAGCGCTCCAACCCCCAAAACCGCAGTAACCATGGATTTCAGGAACATATGACAATTGTAAAGAATAGATGATGGAGAATCTGTCACATGATTATCCGAATGTGATTGTCTATATTTTGTACAACATTTTGAACAGGAGATTTTGACAGTGGTATAACTGACAAGATTATTATGCGCGGACTAGCTCTTTTCCAACATCATAAGCCTTTTGCAAATTCTTGTTCTCTGTGAAAGATGACAGCAATTTTAATATACAGATTTTTAAAATATTGCTCACTGAAAAAAAGAGATTTTTGAGAAGTTTGCCATCAACAATATTTGAGGCTGATAATACTCTGTCAATGACAAATGAAATATTGAATTTTTATTTAATGCAGGGGAGCGATTGTTTTTATGGATTTAGTTCAATGCAGTAAATTTTGTACCATGAGTTAATTTTCTTTTAAATCAAATATGTCACTTGCAGTCACTTGTTAATAACCATTCCTTCAAAACTGGATGCATAGACAGAATCTTTGTGGATCAGTATGTGTCGAATCCTTCCATCTGTTAGCATGGAATGTGTGGAGCATGTTACGGAATGCCTCAGGGATGGAGGAGAAAGGCACACGGGATTGTAAATGTGATACCGTAAGTGTTGTTAGAGGAAAATCCTCCTGTAACCATGGACAGAGGTCAGGGTGGGGGGAAATACATCTCAGCCTCTTGTTTCTTTCTCCAGTCTGACCTCTTGTATCAGGTCAAGATGGAAGTGCATTGCCAGCACGATACCAATACCCAAGCAGCCCCTTTCTTCTGTTGATTCATATGAGGTATCCAAAGTATTTGTGCCCTACAGCTCTTATACATTTTGGGTGAAATCCTCAGACAATTTCCAAAAATAAAGTATCCGATAAAATCTTCTAATTTGTCCTCAAGGTCCTCTTTAGGCTCCAGCAGCTAAGGTCACAGATATTCCTCTTAATTGTACTTGAAATCATCAATGTTGTATGTATTCCCAAACTGTTCCCATTGATAGGAACTTGTAGCCAACAAATTTCCCCTTTTATTTTAGTTAATAAGCCACCCAGGGCAGCTCACACTTTTAATGCATTATCTGCGTATAAATGCCACCAATTGTTAAAGTTCACTTGAGAATGTAGCATTTAAATGTTCTGCAATTTACATATGAAAGAACTGAAACTAAAATATTTATTCTAAAAGATTAGCGACTTAAACAATCCACATTTTTTCAATATATAATTTAAGTTACATCACACTGTAAACCTTTGCTATAAATTCTGATGATCTTGTACTCCGCAACCAACTAATGAAGGAGCAGCGCTCCAAAAGCTAGTGCTTCCAAATAAACCTGTTGGACTATAACCTGGTGTTGTGTGATTTTTAACTTTGTACACCCCAGTCCAACACCGGCATCTCCAAATCATGGTTATTTGAAGCTGAGAATATTTAAACTCAGTGATGTGAAACTCCCCAGGCAAGAGGCTATCATAATCCCAAATCTGGGAACTGAAGCATCCATTGAGTGAAACACTACAGATTAGATTAGATTACTTACAGAGTGGAAACAGGCCCCAACAAGTCCACACCAACCTGCCGAAGCGCAACCCACCAGACCCATTACCCTAGGTTTACCCCTTCACCTAACACTATGGGCAATTTAGCATGGTTAATTCACCGAACCTGCACATTTTTGGACCGTGGGAGGAAACCAGAGCACCCGGAGGAAACCCACACAGACATAGGGAGAATGTGCAAACTCCACACAGTCAGTCGCCTGAGGTGGGAATTGAACCTGGGTCCATGGCACTGTGAGGCAGCAGTGCTAACCACTGTGCCACCATGGTAGAGAAAGGAATCCCTTCTGCTGTGAGCAGGATTGGTAGGATTATACTTTATACTTTGAAATCTATAAACTTGTGCTATATATGAATAGTTTGGTTTAATCTATTTTACCATAATTTCTTTTTGAAATAAACTTCTGTTTATTTTTAAAATTAAATCTGCAGTATTGTTTCATTGATAAACCAACTCACTGAAACCGAGGAAAGAAAATATGATCTATCAAGCCAGATTTCAGTCTGAGATCCGACTACTCCAGCAATAATATCATTTGGGATTATAACAATGTTCTTACATTTTTTTTCCTGCTCTATTCTATTTGAATATTTGCACCTGTAGTTTTATTGTCTTTTAACAGAGCATTGCTGATTACTTCAGTCTAAAGCATTAATTATTGGAACTATAAACATCAGTTTGGATGCAGATGAGAAAGGTCCTTTGTAGTTTTAAAAGAAAGAATAAAGTGTACAGCAAATTAATATTAAATGAATCACATTCATCGGATTCTAGGGTAATTTAAAATTTACTTCCAAGTAATTACAGAATTGTGAGTTTCCTTGTGTCCTTGGGGCCAACCTATGAAACAATTTGAAGCAAAGGGTGCACATCAAACACATCAGACCTCTCTTTATAGACGTGGACTCATATAACATGCGGTTCCAGCATTTTCAACTTTATTGAAGGTTTCTAGTATTTTCACTTTTCCTTTAATGATAATAAATGACAGAAAAACAAAATTAAAAACATCTTGTTCTCATCACTTCCATTTTACATCATTTTAACATCCCAATCTTTCTAACCATGTTTCTGTCAACAGCACCATTGATAAGTATGGCAATAGCTTCCATGTGCATGCTGCTCACGTTAAGCTTGAACCCTTCGTGCTTGTCTGAGACTCTCCTGCAGCAATATTAACAGGCCTCATGTTTAGTATCAGGCTTAAATGAGCCAGAATGTTTTCCACGTAAAGATTAGGAAGTCTATAACTATTCCCTTTGAACATCCAGGCATTAAATCCTAACCAATGCTATCAATTCCATCCCTTTCTAAAGCAAGAGTTCTCTGGATGATGATGGTTGATTGAATCATGTTGTTAGTTTAGCATAAAAGAAAGCCATTCAGCCCACCGATCAATGGTCATTCTCTATAGATCATTCTAACCAGTCCCATTCTGTACCTATCAATCTTTCAGTTTATTACCTTCACATCTCCAAAGAAATTCCTTTTGAAATCATTATTATGTCTGTTTCCACCACCTTCCAAGGCAGCCAGTTCCAAACTATCATCACTCACTGTGTAAACAATCTCTTCCTCACATGCCCCCTGCCTCCCCATCCTCAGTTCTTCTACTGTCAACTAATGGGCTCAGGGTTCTTTTGTCCACCTTTTCTAAACCTGTCATAATCTTCTGTCCTTAACCTTCTCTCTTCCAAGAAGAACAACATCATTTCCTCTAATCTAACCTTGGAGCTAAATTCTCTCATTTTCCATTCCTGAAAAATTCTGCAAAGTCTCACTATAAGGAGCAGCAAATAGAGATTAAACAGAAAAATGGAACATGATAATTCAATGCGAGTGAAGAAGGTCAGGAATGAGACAAAGTTCAGGAAACTGAACCTGCAAATAAAAGAAAACTAAAAGACTGTATGAGAAATAAATAAGCGGAAGTATAAAGGGAAAGCCAATGTATTTTTATTAAGATATCAACTAGTAAAATGGTGATTGAAGAAAAGGTGGAACCGATTCAGAATGGGAAAGGAGCCTTTCTTTAATCAATGTGGAAAGGATGACTGAACAAATAAGAACAGGGTGGATTCTAGATTAGAGTGGTGCTGGAAATGCACAGCAGATCAGGCAGCATCTGAGGAGCAGGAAAATCGACATTTCAGGCAAAAGATCTTCATCAGGAATAAAGACAAATAGCCTAAAGCATGGAGAGGTAAATGAGAGGAGGGTGGGGTGGGGAGAAAGTAGCATAGAGTACAATAGGTGAGTGGGGGAGGGGATGAAGGTGATAGGTCAGGGAGGGAGGGTGGAGTGGACAGGTGGAAAAGGAGATAGGCAGGTCGGACAAGTCATGGGGACAGTGCTGAGCTGGAAGTTTGGAACTGGGGTGAGGTGGGGGAAGGGGAAATGAGGAAATTGTTGAAGTCCACATTGATGCCCTGGGGTTGAAATGTTCCGCGACGGAAGATGAGGCGTTCTTCCCTCAGGCTCCTTTAGGGCCTTGGATGGAGGTGAGGGAGGAGGTGTGGGCACAGGTTTTGCAGTTCCTGCAGTGGCAGGGAAAGGTGCCAGGTCAGGAGGGTGGGTTGTAGGGGGGGTGTGGACCTGACCAGGTAGTCACGGAGGGAACGGTCTTTGCGGAAGGTGGAAAGGGGTGGGGAGGGAAATATATTCCTGTTGGTGGGGTCTTTTTGATTTACATATGAAAGAACTGAAACCAACATGGTCATTCTAAAAAATGTTTCATTTAACAAAAATTCAGGTCTTTTTCAATATAATTTCAGTTACGCCACACTGTAAACTTTTGCTATAAATTCTGTGTCTTACAATCTTATTCTTTACAACCATCTGATGAAGGAGCAGTGCTCTGAAAGCTAGTGCTTCCACATAAACCTGTTGGATTATAACCTGATGTTGTGTGATTTTTAACTTTGTACTTCATGAATGAAATTGAAAGCTGCTGTAAAGTCACAGCACAATGGCAGTCCACGTTGAGGAGATAGCATCACAGTGTGTAGAGACATGGGCTGATGCCTCCTACTCGCAGAGTTCACATTCTTGGCATCTTCTGGGAGGACCAGGCATCTTGCTGTTTAGTTGGATAAGCATAAAAAATTGTAAGTGGTGTCACTATTAGAGCTGGCCACATACCTTGGAGCAGCTGACAGAGGGCTGCATTTGAAATAGATTAATTGCCAGTCAGTTGTAACATTCATGGATGCATATTAAGAAAACATTAAACTGCTAAACAGTTAAATACTAATTACCTCATTAAAGTATACTGAAAACACTAATCCCCAAAATAAGTACATCTTATGCAGATTTTTCACGAACTTAGCATTTGGAGTGAATTATACTCACACTCAGTCAGAGATAAGTGAGTCGATCAAAGCCAGAGGCAGACTCCAGGCAATTCTCTTGTTCCAGGAAAAAAAGATTGGCTCCAAACATAATCAAACAAAATGGAGTAATAATGGAGTAATAACGAAGCATTATGCAGTTCGACTCATACTGTACATCTGTGCCTACAGAACATTGAGTGATGTCTTATAATGATACTTTAATAAAAAGAATTAATGTTCCAAGTGTCAGAAAAATCCAAAATTCAATGCCTAGATTTGTCTTTGTGATGGTGTAACATTTCATCTAATCTCACTTATGACGATCAGATTTTAAAGACATCAGTCTTCAGTTATACGTACAGATAGACAAGGTACTGAAGCACTGAATCTTTTCAAGTTTCACTCTAATTGGATACTCCAATATGAGACTAAATTATTTTGAACTTTACTATTGAGATGAGTGGAAAGCTAGTTGTGCAGTTCTTCTTTTATAACCTGTTGAGAATCGATAGAGGATTTCAAAGAAATAAATCAGGTCTCCAGATTACAATATGTTTAGCAGATACTGCAAATTAAGAAATATTTGATGATTTTACATAACAACATAAGGATTAAGAACTATTTAAATTCCTCAACTATCCAACTCCTCAAGCCCTGCTAGATCAAGCAATAAGATCATGGGTTAAACTGATCTTCACTTCAATTCCAATATCCTGCCCATTCCCATTGATCCTTGCTTCCCTTTCAATCAAAAATCAGGCTAATTCAACTTTGAATATATTCAATGATCCAGTCTCTATTGCTCTCTGGGAGCAGAGAATTCCAAACAGTAATCCTCAGAAACAAGAAATGACTCCATGTCTCCTCATAGAGTCATAAAGTCATAGAATCATACAGCAGCAAACAGACTTTTCACTTTCACTGGTCCATACCAACCATGTCCCCATAACCAAACTAGTCCCACTTGCCTGTATTTGGCTCATATCCCTCCAACCCTTTCCTGTTCTGGTACTTATCCAAAAGACACTTAAATGTTGTAAATACTCTTGCCCCCACCACTTCCTCTGGCAGCTCATTCCATATATGAACCACTCTCTGTGTAAATAAGTTACCTCTCATAATTTTTAAATCTGTCTCCTCTAATCTAAAAAATACATACCCGAGCATTGAACTCCACCACCCTATGGAACAGATCCTGCCACTCACCTTTTCTACACCCCACATGATTTTATAAACTTCTAAAACATCAATCCTCAACATCCTATGCCATGGTGAAAGAACTCCCAGCCTAATCCAGCCTTGGTTGATAACACAAACACCCCATTCCCTGGTAAATCTTTTCTGAAACAAAGGCAGAAATTGCTGGAATCTTCAGTTGGTCTGGCAGATCTGTGGAGAGAAATCAGAGTTAACGGTTCAAGTCGAGTGACCCTCCACAGAGTCTTTTCTGAGCCCTCTCCAGTTTAATAATATCCTTCCTATAACAGGGTGACCAGAAATGCACACAACACTCTAGAAGAGTCCTCACCAACAACCTGTACAACCATAACATGACATCCCAAAGCATGTACTTAAAGATCTGAGCAATGAAGGCAAGTGTGCTAAACACTGCCTTAACCACTCTGTCTTCATGGGATGCAAACTTCAAAGAATTATATACCTGCACCCGTAGGCCATCTGTTCTACAGCACCACCCATTTCACACCCTCACTCCAGATTCATTCTGGGGAGAGGAAGCTTCATTTCAGCATTTACCCTGTCAAGCCTCCTCAGGATCTTATACCTTTCAGGATATTTCACACTCTTCCTTCCAAACTGCAATGAATAAAAGTTTAACCTGCTCAACCTTTCTTTATAAGAGAAGCCCTCATCCCAGGAATCAGCTTAAAGAACATTCTCTGAACTACTTCCAATGCATGGCCATCCCTCTTGAGGCAAGGTGACCAAGGATGGACAGATACGACAGGAAGCAATTACTATTCTCTGCTGTTTTAATGATCATCAGGTGGAAGTAGGTCCATGCCAGAGACTGGAAAATACAATACTGTGAGCACCCACCATCAGTATCAAACATGCCAGCCTTAGGCCAATCGAAAGATGATGCTTTCCACAGTACCCCTGAAACTCCAACACAAGTCCTTTTTCATTGTCATTTGATTGTCAGATTACCATTAATTAGCAAAAATTTAGGGGAGGGTGGTGTTAATTGAGCCCTTGATTCATAAACAATACGAACAGGTTCCTCTGGTACATTGGTAGTAGCCCTTAAACAGAATTAGATTAGGATTGGGATTAGGGTTTATTGTCTTATATACTCAGAGGATACAGAAGTACAGTGAAAAGTTTACAAAGTCACCATCTCTGGCACCATCTCAGATACAAAGTTGAAAAATAAATAAATAAGGTTAAAAATTCAACATTACAGTTCTTCTTAAGGGCTTGATCTCTTCTGCATTGGGCTCCTCTACAACAATGGGCATCTTGTCCGCTTGCTGGATCCCTCTCCCTGCGATTGACATCACCATGGATACGAGGCGAAAGTGAGGACTGCAAATGCTGGAGATCAGAGTCAAGGTCAGACTGGTGCTGGAAAAGCACAGCAGGTTAGGCAGCATCTGAGGAGAAGGAAAATCGATGTTTCGGGCAATAGCCCTTCATCAGGAATGAGGCTGGATGCCTCCAGGGTGGAGAGATAAATGGGAGGGTGGGGGGGTGGGGCTGGGGAGAAGGTAGTAAGAGTGCAATAGGTGGATGGAGGTGGGGATGGAGGTGATAGGTCGGAGAGGAGGCTGGAGCGGACAAGTGGGAAGGAAGATTGGCAGGCCGGACAGGTCATGAGGATGGTGCTGAGCTGGCAGGTTGTAACTGGGGTAAGGTGGGAGGAGGGGAAATGAGGAAACTGGTGAAGTCCACATTGATGCCCTGGGGTTGAAGTGTTCTGAGGCAGAAGATGAGGTGTTTTTCCTCCGGGTATCAGTTGGTGAGGGAGTAGCAGTGGAGGAGGCCCAGGACCTGCATGTCCTCGGCAGAGTAGGAGGGGAAGTTGAAATGTTGGGCCATAAGGTGGTGGGGTAGATTAGTGCAGGTGTCCCAAAGATGTTCCCTCAAGCGCTCTGCGAGAAGAACACTTTAAGGAACATCTCTGGTACACTCGAACCAATCAACCCCACCGTCCCATGGCCTGACATTTATCTCTCCAGCCCAAAGGCTCCCCACCTCATTTGATGAAGGGCTTTTGCCCAAAATGTCGATTTTCCTGCTCCTCTGATGCTGCCTGACCTGCTGTGCTTTTCCAGCTCCACTCTAATCACCGTAGGTACCTCAGCCTGCCAGCTGTCACCTTGCCAACAGATGTTGGGTCCTCTCTCCCTGCTCGATCTCCGCTGTGCTGCACAAACCTACTCTCTACATGCAAAAATGTAAATACAGAAGGTCTTCATTCTCATCTTACCCAGATGTCGTGCTCTGACCTGAAATCAGAAATCGTATTTCAGAGGCCTTCACCTTCTGCATGAAGACTTCCTTCCCTTTGATCTGGGTGAACCCCTAGTTGCTTCTCCTGCCAGTTCATTCACACAGCCCCACCCTCCAAAAACACAGGCATCTTCTGCTGCATCCGCTAAATGGGTCTCCTTGGTGGTAGCTGTAGATGGTCACCCTGGGCTCTGCATTGGGTGCTGCCTGTGTAGCCATGCTTGTTGTTTTAACAAGGGATTGAACGTTTTCGGGCCAGAGGTGAGGTGCCATTGACCATGTGCCATTTGTGTAGATCTGTCTCTGCATTTCTGCAACATTGTACCTCAGTTTTACAATGCGTTCAGGTATTGAGGTGGGCAAGGAAACTCACATACTCTCCATAGAAGTCCAGCCTTATACTGTGCCTCAGTAGACCAAGGCAATTTGTGTCTAATTATCTTTGCTCCAATTGTAGCATTGTAAATTGGAAGCAGAAACTTCAGCAGCAGACTGCTTTGCATGTGTTCATTTCAAATGTCCGCACACAGACAGTAAATAAACTCCAGAAGTTAATTCACTCCTTCTCTGTTTGTATGTATGTATGTTCTTCCCACTTTCTCTGTATTTCTTAATATCTCTGTTTGTCCTCCTCCAGGATCCCGACTGAACAGCCATCTAAACACCCCACCCTGCATCTAACATGCTGCAATGGAGGCAAACAAATGTTGACATGATCCTTCTCAACATTTGTCCCAGTCTACCAAGTCACAATAAAAGCTGAGTTGCTACAAAGGTAATTATTTTCTTCTCTGGGACTCTAGAAGGATATGCTGCAGGTAAGGTATTCATCTTTTGGTGTCTTCCCCTTCCATGCTTGTATCTGATTGGTCTTCTCTTCATTCTGTAACATCATGAAAAACACCACAATGAACATTGAAGTCAGATAAAAACTGGAAGCACCGTGGATGTTGTAAATCAGAAACAAAACCAGAAGTGGCTGGAAAAGCTCAGCAGATCTGGCAGTTTCTGTGAAGAGAAATCAAAGGTAACATTTTTATAAAGAATTTATGCTTCTTGTTAATGAGGTGAGAATAGAGGTTGGGGTGGAACAGGAGCTGTGAAAACATAAACTGAGTATATGGACTAGCGAGGGTGGGCGGGGTCAAAGGTGGGAATGAAGACAATGAGGACGGGGGGGCTGAGGGAGCAGTGAGGGTGGGGGTGGAGCTTGTGCAGGAGGAGTGGTGAGGGGCTGGTGAGGTTAGTGAGGGAGTTGAGTTGTGAGTATTGGTAATCTGGGGAACAGACTGTGAATGTAGGTATTTGGAATTGGACATTAGGATGAATTGTGAGGTTGGAGAGTGGAGTGTGAGGGGCTGTGAGGGTTGAGAATGGTGGAGACAGGGATTGAGGACAATGAGTCAGGGTGGGCAGGAGCTTTAAATAAAGATATCGGATAAGGAACATAATCCTTCAAGGGATTTTATACACCAGCACACACAATGATACTCAGAAACAGTATCAGCTTTAGTACAGAGTCATCAGGGTCTGAATGGTTAAGTAAACTACAGTCCAACAGAGTGCCCAATCCTGTGGTTATCTCCAGTATGAACTCAAAACCTGTACGCACCAGTAAATCCTGTCTATGTTCCATGCGGGTTTTATATTGGTTTGTTTGAGCTTTCTCACTCTGGGAGGCCTGGGCTCAAGTCCCACCTGCTTTCGTGGTATGTAATAACATTTCTAAACAGGCCATTTTAATAAAAAGAGCAACAGCAGCAGAATCGAGACAGCTTCAATTCATTTCCATTAAAATCTTTACAGACAAAAGCTAGTGACAGTGTTCACTTGTGTGCTCCAATCTGAGTTATGACCTAAACCCCAGGAATGTAAACGTGCATTACAAACTCAATTTGACCATCAACTTTCTGGCTATTTTGTCCTGTAGTCTTGTATCTACAAAAATTTATTTTGGCTTCATGTTATTTGTTAAAGTACATTTGTTTTCATGTCAGGATATGTGCAGCAAACCACAATCATATAAGCGTTTATATTAATTTTGAACATATGCATTAGGTAAAATAAATGCTGCATTCACATTTTTTTTTTCAGTGAACAGAGATGCGTATTTCTTGTTCATGACATTCAATGTTTTTTAAATTTATCAAATGCATTTTTAAATTAAATTCATAACAAAATACGCTATCATAATTTTGAAAGAAGGAAGAAACATTATTCCAAACCTGAGATGACCTTTCCTAAATAACATGAACTAAATTAGTCAGTATAAAGATTCTTTAGGACATGGCCTTTATATTAATGACTGAGGTTTGGCTAGAAAGAACATAAGTTCAAATTTTCAGGCAATATAAAAGTCATTTTAAGCAATGTGGAAAATTGTAACAGACTTTAAGAGAACACTGATTGATAAAAAGGCAGCCACATTGGAGTAGAGGTAATATTGGTTAATGCATTTTGATCTGAAGATCGAGGAGAAATGATAGTTTCAGTGGGTAACAAATCTTTGAAGGGCAAATCAAGAGATTTTAAAAAAGAACTAGATGGGGTCTTTTAGCTTTATTAATAGTGGCATAGAGCAATGACAGAAGAAAGTTTATTTGATTTGTCACATGTACCAAGATACAATGAAAAGTATTGCTTTACATGATAACCAGACAATCATACCTTACATAAATACATCAGGGTAATAGAAAAGAATGCAGAATATAGTATTACAGCTACAGAGAAGGTGCTGAAAACACAACTCTAATATATATGAGAGGTTCATTCATAATTCTGAATAAGTTATTCTTAAATCTGTTGGTGTGTGTTTTCAAACTTTTATATTATCTGCCGAATGGAAGAGGATGGAAGAGAATATAACTAGGGTGGGAGGAGGGTCTTTGATTCTGTCAGGTGCTTTCTCAAGGCAGCAGGACATCTAAGACTGGGTCAATGAATGGAAGCTGGTTCTCATAATGGACTGGTCTGCCTTCAGAACTCTCTCTGTAACTCTCTCTGTGGCCTTGGCTAGTGCAGTTGCCAGACCAAACTGTGATGCATCCAATTGGATGCTTTCTATGGTGCATCTATAAAAATCTGAAACCGTTATTGTGAACACGCTGAATTCCCTTAGCTTTCTGAGGAAGGCTCAAATCTCTATAAAAGTATAGGTGGGTTTCAATAGTGGCATTGTCATTGAATTAATAAACCATAGTCCCAGGCAGATGTTCTAAGGACATGATTTTGATTTTGTTTTTAAAGTTCTCAAATTAGAAGTTCATCAAATCGCAACCCTGTGTTGATTGGTGTAAAACCCATCTGGTTCACTAATGTCGTTTTGGAAAGGAAACATACTGTCCTGATTTGGTCTGGCCCACAAATCGCTTCACACACACAGACAATGTGATTGCCTCTTTACTGCCCTGTGGCTGTAGAGGCCATTTTAATCAGTTCAAGGTCATCGAGGGATTGGCAATAAATGCTGGACTTGACAGTGAGCCCCACATCCCATACAAGAAATAAAAGGAAAGAGGGAATGAAAATGCAAAATGTTCAATTCTGGACATTGCACTTTAGGAAGGATGTCAAAGTCTTAGGGATCATGCAGAAGAGTTTTACAATGATGATACCACACACATAGTGAGATTGGAGAATCTGTAAATGTCCTTCTTTGAGCAAAGAACATTTGACGTTAATGTTCGAAATCATAAATGCATTTGATAAAGTGAAAAAGCCAAAACTGTCTTCAATGGCAGAATATTACAGATTTTAGATAGAGTCGTAGGGGTCATAGAGTCATAGAGTCCTACAGCACAGAGACAGACCCTTTGGCCCAAACTGGTACATGCCAACCAAAATATCCATCCACACTCACCCCATTTCCCTGCACTTGGCCCATATTTTTCTAAACCTTCCTATCCATGTATTTGTCCAAACGCCTTTTAAACATTGTTAATGTACCCACTTCAACCATTTCCGCTGGCAGCTCATTCTATATGCACGTCATCCTCTGTGTAAAAAAGTTGCCCCTCGGGTTCCCTTTTATTCTTTCCCCTCTAACCTTAAACTGATGTCCCTCTAGTCCTCAATTCTCCAACCTTGGGAAAAAGACTGAGTGCATTCACCCTATCCATGCCTCTCATGATCTTAGTCACTTCTATAAGATCCCCCCTCAGTCTCCTACACTCTAAAGAAAAAGTCCTAGCTTGTCCAGTCTCTCCTTATAACTCACGCTGTTCAGTCCTGGCAACATCCTTGTAAATTTCATCTGCACTCTTTCCAGTTCCCTATAGTAAGGTGACCAAAACTGAACACAATACTCCAAGTGTGGCCTCACCAATGTCCTGTACAACTGCAACATGACTTCCCAACATCTATACTCAATGCCCTGATGAAGGCCAGTGTGTCAAAAGCCTTCTTCACTGTCCTGTCTACCTGGGACTCCACTTTGAGAGAACCATATATCTGAACTCCAAGGTCCCTCTGTTCCACTAGACTCCTTAAGGCCCGAACATTCACCATGAAACTCCTACTTTGATTTGACTTTCCAAAATGCAAGACCTCACAGCTACCTATATTAAACTCCATTTGTTATTTCTCGGTCCACTTCCCCAGCTGATCAAGGTCCTGTTGCAATTTCTGATCACCTTCCTCACTGTCCATGATACCGCCTGTTTTAGTGTCATCTGCAAACTTACTAATCATGCCTTGTAATTCTCATCCAAATCATTGATAACAAACAGTAGTGGACCCAACACCGACCCCTGAGGCACTCCACTAGTCACAGGCCTCCAGTCTGACAATTATCCTTCCACTATTACCCTCTGCTTACTACCATCGAGCCAATTGTGCATCCAATTTGCCAGTTCCCCCTGCATTCCATGGGATCTAAACTTCCACAGCAGCCTACCATGTGGAACCTTGTCAAAGGCCTTCCTGTAATCCATACGGACTATGTCTACTGCCCTGCCATCACAAACATTCTTGGTCACTTCATCAAAGAACTCTAACAAATTTGTGAGACATAATCTCCCACGCACAAAGTTATGCTGTCTATTCCTAATCAGACTCTGTCTTCCCAAATGCATGGAAATCTTATCTCAGAACTTTCTCATGTAACTTACCCATCACAGATGCTAGGCGCACTGATCTATAGTTTCAGCACATTTACTAGTTTAAGTCAATTGGGTATATTGCTGAAAAAGACACATTTTATTAAACATTTTCATCTTTCACTCATCAAGCACTTTTTTTTATGGATTAATCTTTCCTCTAGTTTAAGTAGAAAAAAAATCAGTGCGCAGAGTAATAAAAAAGGTTCAAAATGCATATAGAACTAACTCAAGATACACTTAAAACCAAGAATCAAATTAGCATTGCTTGGATTGGTAAATGCATAAAAGAAATGAAATCTTTGATGAATTAGATCAATTAATTGTAGAAACTAACATATCTTTATAAAGGAGTAAACTAAAATGTATCTACAGTCAATCAATGTAATATTTGACAAATATGTGTTAACATATTGATAGATGATCTAGGATTAAAATTCTAGTTTTATATTTACAAAGAATAACTTTTCTCACTTTTTCTTCGTTGACCTGTCTCATGCTGTGGCAGTTTTATATTTGTTTGGGGTCATCCTGTTTGGAGTGCATTGCACTCAACGAAAGACTTTTTTTGTGAACTTTGAGAGCTGGTGCTGGCAAATTGTTCAATTGTGGGAGATGAGACGAAGATCAGAGCCAAGCCGAGTGCAGTGTTCAGCTGATGTCTCCACAGCCATTTCAGCACATTTAATAGCTTAAGTCAATTGGGTATATTGCTGAAAAAGGCACATTTTGTTAAACATTTTCATCTTTCACTCATCAAGACAATTGCGATTTTGGAGAAGATTTGTAGCTCAGGTTGAGGTTCAGGTTGTACGTTTGCTCACTGGGCTGGTGGGTTTGTTCTCAGACGTTTTGTCATCATGCTCGGTAACATCATCAGTGAGCCTCCGATGAAGTGCTGGTGTTCTGTCCCATTTTCTACTTATGAGTCTTAGTCTGTTAAGTGGGTGTTATTATTTCTGGTTCTTTTTCTCAGAGTTTGGTAAATTGAACTGAATTGAATTGAATTTATTGTCACGTGTACCGAGGCACAGTGAAAAGCTTTGCCTTGTGATCAATACAGGCCGATCACAGAGTTAAGTAGCAGAGATAGTAAATAATAGGTAAACAGCGGCAAAAACAAAAACACAGGTACAGGCGAATGTTCAGAGTTTGAGTCCATTCAGTATTCTAACAACATTAGGGGAGAAACTGTTTTGAAACCGGCTGGTGTGTGTGTTCTCCCTAATAGTAGAGTTTTGTAGAAAATCATTGTCAGGGTGGGGTGGATCTTTGAGAATGCTGGAGGCCTTTCCTTGACAGTGGGCCTGGTAGATGGATTCTATAGATGGGAGGTTGGTCTTTGTGATTGTCCGGGCTGAGTTCACCACTCTCTGTAACCATCTCCGATCTTGAATGGTACAGCTGCCATACCAGGTAGTGATACACCCAGACAGAATGCTCTCGATGGTGCACCTATAAAAGTTGGTAAGGGTATTCGCTGTCATGGCAAATTCCCTCAGCTGCCTGAGGAAGAAGAGACATTGTTGGGCCTTTGTAACCAGTACGTCCACATGAAGAGTCCAAGAAAGCTTGTTGGGAATAACCACTCCCAGGAACTTGACATTCTGCACTCCTTCCACCTTTGTTAATGTGTGTGTGTTTGTGTGTGTGTAGGGTGGGTGGTGGGGGGAGCATGAGTAACATCCTGCCAAAAGTCAACAATGAATTCCTTGGTTTTGCCAGCATTGAGAGCTAGATTGTTCTCAGTGCACCATCTTTCCAGATATTCCACAAGCTCCTGTGGCCAATCCATCTAACTTGTACACCTTTAGACTGTGGGAGGAAACCAGACCACCCCGAGGAAAGACACGGGAGAATGTGCAAAATCCATTGAGACAGTCACCCGAAGGTGGAATCAAACTCAAGTCGTGGGCACTATGAGGCAGCTGTGCTAACCAATGAGCCACTGTGCTGCCTAAGTCCGAGATAATATCCATGCTTAAGTTAACAATCGGCAAGTAACTTCTGCATCACACAGGTCCTAGGCAATGATCACCTCCAACAAGAGAGAATGCCATCGGCATTGCCATTGCTGAAGCGTTCTCTATCTTGGGAGTACCATTGACTAGAAATTGAACTGGATGTATACATACAAATGCTGTGATACAAGAGTAGATCAGAAGCTTGGAATCTTGCAGTGAGTAACTCATTTTCTAACCCCCCCTCGCCGGATCTTGCCCGAGGCAGAAGTCAGGAGAGTGAAGGAATACCTCCCATTTTCCTGCATGAGTGCAACTTCAACAATTTTGGAAAAAAATTGGCACTATGGTGGCACGGTGGCTCAGTTGTTAGCACTGCTGCCTCACAGCTCCAGGGACCCGGGTTCGATTCCTGCCTCAGGCAACTGTCTGTGTGGAGTTTGCACGTTCTCCCCGTGTCTGTGGGGGTTTCCTCTGGGTGCTCTGGTTTCCTCCCACAGTCCAAAGATGCGCAGGTTAGGTGAATTGACCATTCTAAATTTCCCAGAGTATTATGTGCATTAGTCATGGGTAAATATAGGGCAGGGGACTGGGTCTGGGTGGGCTACTCTTTGGAGGGTTAGTGTGGACTTGTTGGGCTGAAGGGTCTGTTTCCGTACTGTGGGGAATCTAATCTAATCTAAAAAAAAAGCAGCTCTCTTGATTGGCTCCACATCCTCAAACATTCGTGACCTCTACCAATGACAATAGCAGCAGTGTGTTCCATCTATAAATACACAAGGGAAATTCATCAAAGGCTTCTCAGAGCACCTTCCAAACTCACAGCCACATCCACTAAGAAGGTTAAAGGAGACTGGCACATGGGAACATCACACACACGTTCCCCTGCAAGCCACTCACCATCCTGACTTGGAAATACAATTCTATTCCTTTACTGTCAAACTCCCTTCCTAATAGCATTATGGATGTACCTATCTTACCTAAAGAAAGGCAAAGAAATCTGATTTGAACAGCCAATGGACCTATTTCTTGCTGATATGCTCCACTGTGACCAAAGTGAATGCACAGAGGTGAGTACTCCCACGGAGAAACGAGGAGGCTGGGAGGTCTTTGACCAGTGAACTGGAAACGCTGCAGCCATCCTGAGGTGAGAAGTCAGAGCAAATCCTTCCAATCCTTGACAGATACTTGCCAACCCCTTGTGAATCACTTCAGCTGCCTGATGCCACACCCTCATTCAATGGTACTTCTTTGCTGCCAGTCTTCATGATAGCAAGGCTACAGCTTATGTAGGTCTACCTTTCACCTCAGAGGAAGTACAAGAGAGTCAGCAACACCATCACCAATAGACCCAGCTGAAGCATGCTGAATGCCAGCAGAAGAATCAACTTCCATTTTCTCAGCCATATTCCATTCCACATGAAGAAGGCACTGTCTCTGAGACACTGTTAGAAACAGGATTTACCAGCAAAGGGTCAGCTTTCTAGAGCCACCATGTCTGTGCATCAGTACCCTCTGAGTTTCACTGATACGTACAGCCTCTGAGAACACCATCTCAGTGGAGTGGGTGGGCACACATTTCCAATGGCCAATTTTGATACAGATCTCCCGCCTCATCTCTCTGTCTCTCTGAGTCTATGTGCTGGTTTAGTCTGCCAGGAGACAAATCGGGCAGTTACCTGGTACCACCTGTCACAAAGAGGGGCTAAAAGCCAGCAGTGTGACAGTGATCTATAGCAGCTGGAGATAAGTGTGCGTATCGACGATCAGATGGAAATGTCGTGTTTCTGAAGGTAAAGGCACTCGCTGCAAGGCAAGTTGACCTGAGGAGATGTTGGGAAAGTCAGAATGTCATGCAAGTTGATTGGTCAGTTCCTCTCGAGTACTGGATGTTCTTTCCGCACCTATGGGCTGAGGAAGCATCAGACAAATATTCAGAATCATGCAGCCTGCCCAGTCCGATTGTTCTGGGATCCTGGAATGACAGTGAGTTACAGAGCTATGGTAAAGCCCACTGAAGGTGTGGACACCTCCAGACATGCTCCATGTCTTCTCATTATGGCAGGGCCTTGTGTCATTGAATGAGTTGTTGCCAAACCAGAATTTTCATATGAGACAACAGGCCAACCAGATTTTGGATTCAATGCTAACACACACACATACGCAGCCAATCTTACTGCCAATTTCAGATAAGGCAAAAAGCACTTTGCAATTTTAAAGGAAACATAAAATAGGTTTATGTGAATAAAATGTATTGTACTGAGATAGGAAATAATAACATACCTTACAAAAATGGTAACATATTCAAAAGCACAAAACTACGTCGGTCTGAATTTGAATACTTCAGGCACATGAAGCTAAAACAAAACTAAAGTCCTTAATGATACCAGAAAGGAACAATGAGTCCTTACTAAACGACGAGAGTCCAAGCAATGTTTCCAACTTTTGCAACTTTAAACTGTAACCGATGTGTTCGATGCAATTTATGAGAAACATTGCGTGGGGATGGGGGAATGGGGGGATGGGGGATGGGGGGATGGGGTGGTAGTGAAATACAAGAGCAAGGCAAGATTTGGGAAATAACTTTAAAATGAACCAATCTAAAGTTCTCAGATTCCATGTGCTCTTATCTGAACGGTCAGAGTATTTCTCGATTGGTCTTCCCTTTAGGATAAACCAGGACCTAAATACCATTTAGCTGTATAACTGATTATTTGGTCTCTTAGCTAGGTGTCTGTTATTTTAATAAAAAGAGGGATGAAAGGCTTGTGCCTGCACTGTCAGCGAAAGTCAAAGGGGGGACATAAAACTGAGCAGTGGATAAGTCCACAACTTACCTACTCAATGCATATTTTGCTCAATTAAAGTCAGCATTAACTAGCAAGAATGCTGTGAATGGAGTGTTTAAATAAACATTGTTGTATTTTGTTTGTGCTATTCTACATTTCCAATTGACATGGTGTCACCTGTGTGGACAAAAGGAAGGAAAGAAGGCATTGCCATGAGGTAGTGCCAGAGCCAGTTGCTATTAAACAAACAACTATCTTTACTGGCACACACATAGAGGTAAACTGTTTGGGTTACATAGAAAACAAATTATTATTAACTTCACAATCATTTATTGCAAGGAGACTTACAACCAGCTCTTCACCATAGGAACAGTACACTCACAATCTACATGAGACTCCAGACCAACAGCAATGTGGGGGACTCTGAACTGCCCACTGAAACGGCAGAGCAAACCATTCACTTCAAGGGGAATTAGAGATGGCAAGAAATGCTGGCCTTACCAATGATGCTCACATCCCATACAAGGTTCAATTCCCACCTCAGGCGACTGACTGTGTGGAGTTTGCACATTCTCCCCGTGTCTGTGTGGGTTTCCTCCGGGTGCTCCGGTTTCCTCCCACAGTCCAAAAATGTGCAGGTTAGGTGAATTGACCATGCTAAATTGCCCGTAGTGTCAGGGGCAGGGGTAAATGTAGGGGAATGGGTCTGGGTGGGTTGCTGTTCGGCAGGTCGGTGTGGACTTGTTGGGCCGAAGGGCCTGTTTCCACACTGTAAGTAATCTAATCTAATCTAATCTAAAGGATATAGAAAAGCAAAGGGAGTTACTTCCTGACATCACTTTAATGCTCATGCCTTTTCTAGGGGAGTATAAGGAACAACTGATGTGTCAGGAATTTCCTCCCTCACGTATGTCATCACCACATTTCACTAATCTAACGTTTTGTCAGGTGTTTTGTTCTTCATGGTGAGTGTTCTGTCAACGGGTTCTGAAATCAGTGGAAATAGCAACTCTGTTAGAAAAGCAGTGGAACTCAGGGTCACGTTGTAAAGCAGGCAACTCTTTGGCTGTCTCCAGTGTTGGAGCTGCCCTTATTCAGGGTGACACCCTGACTCCCCTAGGCCAATCAGAGAGCTGCCTGCTCATCAGTCAGTATTGACCCTGCCTCATGTGAGTATGGTCGAGGAGCAAGGTCCTCACTATTAAAGAAGAGCTCTAGGTTTTGCCTGTGCTATCAATATCGGTGAGTCAGCGTCATAGAAACGAGGTGAGGGATGTGTCCAGCTTTGTCATCGAATGTTCCTAAAACCTCACTGAAAACACAACATACTTCCTAGTTCCTCAGAAATCTAAAACCTTTATTTTTGTATTTAGTGTTCAAAGATTAAACATTCTCAGGATGAAAATCACAGAGAAGTTATTCTTTTAACATCACTTTATTTGTCCAGATAGAAATTGTTGCTATGGGAACCCATATCGGTACCAGCTATGCCAGCCTTTTGTGTTGGATACATTGAGCAGTTCTTGCTTCATTCTATTTTAGCCTTTCCCTGGTGTCGTCTTTTGTTCCATCGATTACTGTTGTACAAGTACTCCTTCCTCTTGCTTTGGTCGGAATAGTACAGAATTCTTACTTCCATCCATGTTTCGTCTTTATAGAACCTAGAACATTACAACACAGTACAGGCCCTTCGGCACTCGATGTTGTACAACCTGTGGAACCAATCTGAAGCCCATCTAACCTACACTATTCCATTCTTGTCCATATGTTTATCAAAGTACCATTTAAATGCCCTTGATGTTGGTGGGTCTACTGTTGCAGGCAGTGCGTTCCATGCCCTTACTACTGTCTGAGTAAAGAAACTACTTCTGACATCTGTCCTATATCTATCACCCCTCAATTTAAAGCTATGTCCCTTCACACTAGCCATCGCCATCTGAGGAAAAGCTTCTCACTATCCACCCTGTCTTACCCTCTGATTATTATATACTCTTAACCTTCTCTCCAATGAAAACAGCCTCTAGTCCCTCAGCCTTTCCTCATAAGACCTTCCCTCCATACCAGGCAACACCTTTGTAAATCTCTTCTGAACCCATTCCAAAGCTTCCACATCCTTCCAATAATGTGGTGACCAGAACTGTACGCAATACTTCAAGTGCAACTACACCAGAGTTTTGTACAGCTGTACCATGACCTCATGGTTCTGAAACTCAATCCCTCTACCAATAAAAGCTAACAAACTGTACGTCTTCTTAACAACCCTGTCAACCTGGGTGGCAGCTTTCAGGGATCTATGTACATGGACACGACATCTCTTTGCTCATCTACACAACCACGAAACTTACCATTAGCCCAGTACTCTGCATTCCTGTTGCTCCTTCCACATTAAACTCTATTTTCCCAGCTCTGCCCAACTCTGCAGCTTCTCTATGTCCCTCTGTAACCTACAACATCCTTTGGGACTATCCACAATTCCACTGACTTTAGTGTCATCTGAAAATTTACTAACCCATCCTACTACACTCTCATCCAGGTCATTTATACAAATGACAAACTGCAGTGGCTACTAAACAGATTGTTGCAGTAGACCACTAGTTACTGAACTCCAGGTTGAACATTTCCCATCAACCACCACCCTGTGTCTTCTTCCAGCTCGCCAATTCTGATCCAAATGGCTAAATCACCCTCAATCCCATGTCTCTGTATTTTGCACAATAGCCTACCATGGGAACCTTATCAAACACCTTACTGAAATCCATATACACCACATCAACCACTTTACCCTCATCCACCTGTTTGGTCACCATCTCAAAGAACTTAATAAAGTTTGTGAGACACGACCTACCCTTCACAAAAGCATGTTGACTCTCCCTAATCAATCTATTGCTTTCTGGATGATTTTAAATCCTATCACTTAGAACCTTTTCCAACACTTTACCCAAGTAAGGCTCACTGGTCTATAATTTCTAGGGTTGTCTCTACTCCCTTCTTGAACAAGGGAACAACATTTGCTATCCTCCAGTCTTCTGGCACTATTCCTGCAGAAAATGACAACATAAAGATCAAAGTCAAAGGCTCTGAAATCTCCTCTCTGGCTTCCCAGAGAATCCTAGGATTAATCCCATCTGGCCCAGGAGACTTATCTATTTTCACACTTTCCAGAATTGCTAACACCTCCTTCTTGTAAACCTCAATCTGTCCAGTCTAGTCGCCTGTATCTCAGTATTCTCCTCTACAACATTGTCTTTTTCCAATGCGACACCTTCCCACCACAATCCTTGATTGGTCTTAATCTTTCTCTAGTCATTCTTTTATTCCTGATATACTTATAGAAAGCTTTTGGGTTTTCCTTGATCCTGTCCACCAACAACTTCTCATGTCCCCTACTGGCTCTTCTTAGCTCTCTCTTTAGGTCTTTCCAAGCTAACTTGTAACGCTCAAGCGCCTTAACTGAGCCTTCAAGTCTCATCCTAATATAAGATTTCTTCCTCTTGAAAAGAAATTCAAATTCTTTTGCAAACCATGGCTCCTTCACTCAACCACTTCCTCCCTGCCTGACAGGTACATACTTACCAAAGACCCGCAATAACTGTTCCTTGAATAAGCTCCATATTTCAGTTGTGACCATCCTTTGCAGTTTCCTTCCCCATCCTATGCATCCTAAATCTTGCATCATAATCTCCTTTCCCCCATCTATCACTCTTGCCCTGCAGTTCCTTTCCATCTCCAAAGTAAACATACCCAAATTGTGGCCACTATCAGTAAAGTGCTCACCTACCTCCAAATCTAACACCTGGCTGAGTTCATTACCCAGTGCCAAATCCAATAAGGCATTGCTCCTTGTTGGCCTGTCTACATACTATGTCTGTAAACCCTCCTGTACACTTTGGACAAAAAACTGAGCCATCTAAAATACTTGAACTATAGTATTTTCTGTCAATATTTGGAAAGTTAAAAGTCCCCCATAACAACTACCCTGTTAGACTTGAACCTATCCAAAATCATCTTTGCTATCCTTTCCTGTACATCTCTGGAACTATTCAGAGGCCCATAGAAAACTCCCAACTGGGTAACCTCTCCTTTCCTGTTTCTAACCTTAGCCCATGCTACCTCAGTAGACAAGTCCTCAAATATCCTTTCTGCCACCGTAATACTGTCCTTAACTAACAATGCCACACCTCCCCCTCTTTTGCCACCTTGTCTGTTTTGACTGAAACATCTAAATCCCATGACGTGCAACAACCATTCCTGCCCCTGCTTTCTCCATGTCTTCGAAATGGCCACAACATTGAAGTCCCAGGTAATAACCCATGCTGCAAGTTCCCCCACCTTATTTTGGATGCTCCTGGCGTTGAAGAAGATACATTTCAAACTATTTCCTGCATGCAGGTGAACTCTTGTGACCTTGAAATTTCATTTTTGACCTCACTACTTTCAACCTCCTGGACACTGGAATTACAATTCAGGTTCCCAGCCCCCTGATGAATTAGTTTAAAACCACTCAATTATCCAGGAATCCAAAACCCTCCCTCCTGCACCATCCCTGTAGACACGTGTTCAACTCCTCCCTCTCCCTATTCCTTGTCTCACTAGCATGTGGCATGGGCAACAAACCAGAGATAACAACTCTGTTTGTTCATGCTCTAAGCTCCCACCCTAGCTCCCTGAATTTCTGCCTTAGATCCCCACCTTTCTTCCTACCTATATCGTTGGTGCCGACATGGACCAAGACTTGGGGCTACTCCCCCTCCCCCTCAAGGATCCCGAAAGCACAATCAAAGACATCACTATCCCTGGCACCTGGGAGGCAACACACCTACCGTGAGGCTCTCCCCTCCCCACAGAACCTCCTATCTGTCCCCCTAACTATGGAGTCCCCAATGACTAATATTCTATTCCTCTTCTCCATTCCCTTCTGAACAACAGGGACATACTCTGTGCCAGAGATCTGTGCCCCATCGCTTACCCCTGGTAAGTTGCTCCCCCCCCCAAAAGTATCCAAAATGGTATACTTGTTATCGAGGGGAACGGTCACAGGGTCCCCTGCACTCTCTGCCAGTTCCCTGACTGTAACCCATCTGCCCTTTTTCTTGTCAAGATTAGTGTAGTGCTGGAAAAGCACAGCAGGTCAGGCAGCATCAAAGGAGCAGGAAAATCAATGTTTTGGGCTAAAGCCCTTCATCCAGCATCACTCTAATCTTGACTCTGATCTCCAGCATCTGCAGTCCTCACTCTCTGCCTTTTTCTTGTACCTGAGGAGTGACTATCTCCCTGTAACTCCTCTCAATAACCCTCTCCGCCTCCCAAATGATCCGAAGTGCACCCAGCTCCAGCTCCCAGTTCACCTTCATGGCGAATGAAGTCAGTGGGGACGCTAGTGGTGACCCTTACCTCCCACATTCTGCAGGAGGAACATTCAACTGCCCTCACCTCCATTCCCACTGTTCTAAATTCCCAAAGAGACTGTAGACAAACAAAGAATAAAACAAATCTAGTTACCTTACCAATCTGGTGCACAGAACTCTAACCAAAACAAAGAGGAGGGGGATGGGTGAGAGACACAATTGAAGTAATGTTTTGGGTAAACTAACCACCCAAATATATTACCTCACTTACTGAGCCATCCCGTGACCACTCCTGCTCAGAGTGCGGTCCACCTGTTGGTAAGGTAAGAATTGAAATGAGTGGTTCACTCTCCCGTCAGCCCCCGGTCAATGTTCCCACTCTTCCTGCTGCTGCTGCTGAGCTCAAAATGATACCTCTCATCTCTGCTTCTCTGTTCTCTCAGGAATTACCATCTCCTGTGATGAGGGCAGAACTTTCTCCACTCCCGAGTTTTTCAGACAGCAACAGCTTAATGACGTAGAATTTAACCTCTTCCAAAAAAAAGTGAAAAGGGCTGGAAATTTCTCACCCTTTCTGCACAACCTGCTGATTCCTCTTATATCTTCTCCCACAAGGAAAGCAATATTTCTGATGTGTTGCAATGTGGTCCTCAGGTATAGCCCCGCTGAATATTAGTAATCTAACATGCAACAGGTGGTTACAATTTATTAAAGTGGTTAGCTGTCTGGGTAAGATATATGATTCATCTGTGCCAAATTAATGGTAAGGTTCTAGTAAAAAAAACACAAATGGTGGCTTGTACAGCTGAGCAAATTGTTTGCTATATGAAACTTTTACGTAGTAACTTTTTATAAGTTATGCAAGCTTACTTCTGATATTTACACTTGAGTTATCTAGATTTAACAAATAACATTCCCTCTGTCAGATACACCAGCAAAGTAATCCTATTCTGTTTATCCATGATAGTTTTTCCATGTGGCAAAATTGCATTTTGTTGGACAGAATCTTGTAGGCATTGGAGCTTGGTAAGCTATGGGGAAGTTTCTGGCAGGATTGGGTGAGATATCTACCGAGGTTAATCTGAATATCACAGCATCCAGCTCCATTTTGTTCTGCTTTTCACAAGAGGGTATGGGAGGTGTCTGCAGCACAGTCAGTGGCCAATTAAAGGAGGTTGCCCTTTGTGGGATACTTCGCTGACAGTCATAGTCTCCTCAATAATACTCAGGTTTTTTTAGATTTTAGCAAACTCACCAAAGAAGCTGGATGTTGTGAAAACTTGACATGGGAAACAGAGTGAATACCAGAGTGGGGTGGGGGGGAGGGCGGGTGCGGGGGATGGGGGGTCAGTCATTGATTGCTCTGAACAGCCTCCATCCTGTTGCAAACTTGTTGCCAACAGACATTGGCATGTGGAGTTTGGCAATTTCTCATCACCATCATGTCACCTTCTTGATCCATTAGCATCAGCAAACACACTACAGTTCTCCCTGTGTCTGCGTGGGTTTCCTCCCACACTCCAAAGATGTGCAGATTAGGTGAACTGGATTAGTGGTGCTGGAAGAGCACAGAGGTTCAGGCAGCATCCGAGGAGCAAGAAAATCGACGTTTCAGGCAAAAGCCCTTCGTCAGGAATAAAGTGAGCCTGAAGCGTGGAGAGGTAAGCGAGAGGAGGGTGGGGGTGGGGAGAGAGTAGCAGAGAGTACAATGGTTGCGAATTTGTTTCAGGACATGGTTGAAGAGCTTCAGGGCAGAGGAAATGACCTGGGAGTTGCAGTGGGAGAGGGACTCCCTGAGATTCTTGTAGAGAGAGGAGGAAAACTTCTTCAAGGCAGGCATCCTTGTAAGAGGACTCGCAGTAGGGTTTACCTAGATTAGGTGAACTGGCCAAGCTAAATTGCCAGTAGTGATCAGGGACGTGTAAGTGAGGGGCATCAGTAAGGAGAAATGTAGGGGAATGGGTCTGGGTGGGATACTTTTCGGGTGATTACTGTGGACTTATTGGGACAATTGATCTGTTTCAACATTGGAGGGACTCTAAGATTGATTCCAAACTGCAGCTCACTCCCCTAACACAATGCACCTTTCCCCCATCAAACACACTGCAACACACTCCCCAGACATACTGCAACTCACTCCCCAAACACACTACAACTCAGACCCCCAGATAAACTGCAACACACTCCCCAGACACACTGCAACTCGCCCCCCAGACACACTGCAACTCGCCCCCCAGACACACTGCAGCTCACTCCCCAGACACACTGCAACTCACTCCCCAGACACACTGCACCTCACTCCCCAGACACAGTGCAGCTCACTCCCCAGACACACTGCAGCTCACTCCCCAGACACACTACAACTCAGACCCCCAGATAAACTGCAACACACTCCCCAGACACACTACAACTCAGACCCCCAGATAAACTGCAACACACTCCCCAGACACACAGCAACTCGCCCCCCAGACACACTGCAGCTCACTCCCCAGACACACTGCAACTCACTCCCCAGACACACTGCAGCTCACTCCCAGACACACTGCAACTCACTCCCCAGACACACTGCAGCTCACCCCCCAGACACACTGCAGCTCACTCCCCAGACACACTGCAGCTCAATCCCAGACACACTGCAACTCACTCCCCAGACACACTGCAACACACTCCCCAGCCACATTGCAGCTCACCCCCCAGACACACTGCAACACACTCCCCAGACACATTGCAGCTCACTCCCCAGACACACTGCAGCTCAATCCCCAGACACACTGCAGCTCACTCCCCAGACACACTGCAGCTCACTCCCCAGACACACTGCAGCTCAATCCCAGACACACTGCAACTCACCCCTAGACACACTGCAACACACTCCCCAGACACACTGCAGCTCACTCTCCAGTCACACTGCAGCTCAATCCCCAGACACACTGCAACACACTCCCCAGACACACTGCAGCTCACTCCCCAGACACACTGCAACTCACTCCCCAGACACACTGCAGCTCACTCCCCAGACACACTGCAGCTCACTCTCCAGTCACACTACAACTCACTCCCCAGACACACTGCAACTCACTCCCCAGAAACACTGCGGGTCACTCTACACACACACTCCAGCTCACACCCCAGACATACTGCAGTTCACTCTCCAGTCACACTACAGCTCACTTCCCAGACAGACTGCAGCACACTCCCCAGACACACTGCAGCTCACTCCCCAGACACACTGCAGCTTACTCCCAGTCACACTGCACCTCACCCTCCACATACTCTGCAGCTCACTCTACACACACACTCCAGCTCACCCCTGAGACACACTGCAGCTCTAACCCCAGACACACTGCAGCTCACTCCCCAGACACACTGCAGCTCACTCCCCAGACACACTGCAACTCACTCCCCAGACACACTGCAGCTTACTCCCCAGACACACTACAGCACACTTCCCAGACAGACTGCAGCTTACTCCAAAGACACACTGCAGCTCACTCCCCAGACACACTGCAGGTTACTCCCCAGACACACTGCAGCTCACTCCCCTAACGGCGGCACAGTGGCACAGTGGTTAGCACTGCTGCCTCACAGCGCCTGAGACCCGGGTTCAATTCCCGACTCAGGCGACTGACTGTGTGGAGTTTGCACGTTCTCCCCGTGTCTGCGTGGGTTTCCTCTGGGTGCTCCGGTTTCCTCCCACAATCCAAAGATGTGTGGGTCAGGTGAATTGGCCATGCTAAATTGCCCGTAGTGTTAGGTAAGGGGTAAATGTAGGGGTATGGGTGGGTTGCGCTTCGGCGGGTCGGTGTGGACTTGTTGGGCTGAAGGGCCTGTTTCCACACTAAGTAATCTAATCTAACTCATTGCAGCTCACTCCCCAGACACACTGCACCTCACTCCCCAGACACAGTGCAGCTCACTCCCCAGACACACTGCCATTCACTCCCCCAGACACACTGCCATTCACTCCCCCAGACACACTGCCATTCACTCCCCCAGACAGACTGCAACTCACCCCCCAGACACAGTGCAGCTCACTCCCCAGACACACTGCAGCTCACTCCCCAGACACACTGCAGCTCACTCCCCAGACACACTGCAGCCCACCCCCCAGACACAGTGCAGCTCACTCCCCAGACACACTGCAGCTCACTCCCCAGACACACTGCAGCTCACTCCCCAGACACACTGCAGCTCACTCCCCAGACACACTGCAGCTCACTCCCCAGACACACTGCAGCTTACCCCCCAGACACACTGCAGCTCACTCCCCAGACACACTGCCGCTCACTTCCCTCACCCACTGCATTTGCCCCAAGCAGACAGCCAGGTGTGAGTGGAATAATTCCCACCAATGTTCACGGAGGGTGCTCCCAGTTGTGTGAAGGGTGTCCTGGTGAAATAAGTCAAGGGCAGCCTCCCATCCCAGTCCAGGAAAATGTGCCACAGGCTCAGAATGATCTTGTCCAACTGTCCTCATCAAACACTTCTTCCGTTCAGCAGAGAGCGGTGGGTGCTGTGAGGACGTTAAGTCGGAGCGCGGAGGCTGTTGGGAAGGTGGGTGAGTGTTATTTAAGTCGGTGTGTTGTAGAAGGTGAAGACACGATTGCTAAGATGAGTCAGTGTACTGCGTGCATGATGTGGGAGGTCAGGGACTCTGGTGTAGTTGGCTCATATAACTGCGGAAAGGGCGTACACGGTCAGCTTCTGACCATATTGCGAAACTGAAGAAAGAACTCGATTACCTCAGGCTCACCCAAGAGAACGAGATCTTTCTGGACAGGACCTGCAGTGAGGTTATTACACTGAGCACTCCAGAAGAGAGCAGACGATGAGGAAGGCTGTGAGGAGACAGGTGCAAAGACCCCGGGGGAAGTACCTGTCAGGAACAGGTTGAATCTCTTGGAAACCATAGAGACAGACGTCACTGCCAGTCTGAGAGTCGGTCAGGTCTGCCAATCAGAAATTGGCGTGGAGGTAGAGCCAAGGAGTCAGACATCACACAGAGTGGTGGGGATAGGGGACTCCATAGTGAGAGGGACTGAAAGGGGTTTCTGCAGCAACAGGTGGGATTTGAGGATGGTGTGTTGCCTTCCTGGTGCCAGGATTAAGGACATCGCAGACAGAGTGCAGGAAATCCTCAAGGACGAGAGTGAAGAGCCAGAGGTGGTGGTACATGTCGGCACAAATGATGTCGGGAAGAAGAGGAGGAACATACTACAGCGGGACTTCGGAGAACTAGGAAGAAGGCTGAAAAGCAGGACGTCCAAGGTGGTTATCTCCGGTTTGCTTCCAGTTCCTCGGGCTGGTGAGGCCAGAAACAGGGAGATAATGGATTTCAACGTGTGGCTGGGGAACTGGTGCAGGAAGCAAGGATTTAAATTCTTGGATCACTGGGGTATGTTTTGTGGTAAGGATAAATTATACAAGAGAGATGGGTTGCACCTTAATAGGTTAGGGACCAGCATTCTGGCAGGCAGGTTTGCTACTGCAACACAGCTACGTTTAAACTAAATAGCGGGGGGGGAGGGGACAGACTGGATGTTTAAGAAGAAAGTTAAAGGGGAAGTTAGAACAAGGGAAGTCAAGAAAGACAACGGTATCAGTGGAGCAGAAAACTCAAAAACGGATCATGCCGTAAGGTCAAGTGAAATAGGAATTGATAGGAAGGGTGAGGGGAGTGCAGGTTCATAGGGTCATAGCTCCTTGAAAGTGGAGTTGCAGGTAGATAGGATAGTGAAGAAGGTGTTTGGTATGCTTTCTTTTATTGGTCAGAGTATTGAGTACAGGAGTTGGGAGGTCATGTTGTAGCTGTACAGGACATTGGTTAGGCCACTGTTGGAATATTGCGTGCAATTCTGGTCTCCTTCCTATTGGAAAGATGTTGTGAAACTTGAAAGGGTTCAGAAAAGATTTACAAAGATGTTGCCAGGGTTGGAGGAAGTGAGCTATATAGAGAGGCTGAACAGGCTGGGGTTGTTTTCCCTGGAGCGTCGGAGGCTGAGGGGTGACCTTATAGAGATTTACAAAATTATGAGGGGCATAGATAGGATAAATAGACAAAATCTTTTCCCTGGGGTCCAGGAGTCCAGAACTAGAGGGCATAGGTTTATGGTGAGAGGGGAAAGATATAAAAGAGACTTAAGGGGCAACTTTTTCACGCAGAGGGTGATACGTGTATGGAATGAGCTGCCAGAGGATGTGGTGGAGGCTGGTACAATTGCAAAATTTAAGAGGCATTTAGATGTGTATATGAATAGGAAGGGTTTGGAGGGATATGGGTCGGGTGCTGGCAGGTGGGACTAGATTGGGTTGGGATATCTCGTCGGCATGGACAGGTTGGACCGAAGGATCTGTTTCCATGCTGTACAGCTCTATGACTGTATGAGTAACAAATTAAAAATATTATATATGAATGCACAAAACATTAGAAATAAGGTGGATGACCTTGAGGCTTATTTGGAAACTGGCAGCTACGATGTTGTGGGGATAACTGAGACGTGGCTTCAAGTGGACAGGGCTTGGGAAATGAATATTCAAGGCTATATGTGCTATCGTAAGCATACACTAACTGGCAAAGGGGGTGGGGTGCCCCTGTTGGTAAGGAATGATATTCAGTCCCTTGCGCGGGGGGACCTAGAATCAGGGGATGTCGACTCAGTATGGATAGAGCTGAGAAATTCTAAGGGTAAAAAGACCCTAAAGGGGGTTATCTACAGGCCCCCAAACAGTAGTATGGATGTAGTGTATAAGTTGAATAAGGAACTGAAATTGGCCTGTCGCAAAGATGTTACTACAGTTATTATGGGGGATTTCAACATGCAGGTAGACTGGGAGAATCAGGATGGTATTGGACCTCAAGAAAGAGACTTTGTGGAGTGCCTCCGCGATGGATTCTTAGAACAGCTGGTGCTGGAGCCGACCAGGGAGAAGGCAATTCTGGATCTGGGATTGTGCAATGAACTGGATTTGATCAGGGACTACACTACAATAAGCTTTAATCTGCAGTTTGAAAGGGAGAGGGTAGAATTGGAAGTGACAATATATCAATTGAATAAAGGGAACTATGGAGCTATGAGGGAGGAGCTAGCAGGGATGACAGTGGAGGAACAAAGGCAAGTATTTCTGGGTATAATGCAGAAGATGCAGGATCAGTTCATTCCAAAAAGGAAGAAAGATCCTAAGGGGATGCAGGGGTGGCCGCGGCTGACGAGGGATGTTAAGGACCATATAAAGACAAAAGGGAAAAAGTATAACATAGCAAAGATAAATGGGAAAATGGAGGACTGGGAAGCTTTTAAAGAACAACAGAGGATTACTAAGAAGGAAATACGCAGAGAAAAATGAGGTATGAAGGTAAACTGGCCAAAAATATTGAGGATAGTAAAAGCTTTTTTTGGTATGTGAAAAGAAAAAAAAGGTTAAGACTAAAATTGGGCCCTTGAAGACAGAAACAGGGGAATATATTACAGGGAACAAAGAAATGGCAGAAGAATTAAATGGGTACTTCAGATCTGTGTTCACTGGGGAAGACACAAGCAATCTCCCTGAGGTAACAGTGGCTGAAGGACCTGAACTGAAGGGAATTTATATTTGCCAGGAATTGGTGTTGGAGAGACTGTTAGATCTGAAGTTTGATAAGTCCCTGGGGCCTGATGGTTTACATCCCAGGGGACTGAAGGAGGTGGCTCGGGAAATCATGGATGCGTTGGTGATTATTTTCCAATGTTCTATAGATTCAGGATCAGTTCCTACGGATTGGAGGATGGCTAATGTTGTACCACTTTTTAAGAAAGGTGGGAGAGAGAAAGCAGGAAATTATAGACCAGTTAGTCTGACCTCAGTGGTGGGAAAGATGCTGGAGTCTATTATAAAGGATGAAATTATGACACATCTGGATAGTAGTAACAGGATAGGTCAGAGTCAGCATGGATTTATGAAGGGGAAATCATGCTTGACTAATCTTCTGGATTTTTTTGAGGATGTAACTCTGGAGATGGACAAGGGAGATCCAGTAGATGTAGTGTACCTGGACTTTCAGAAAGCTTTTGATAAAGTCCCACATAGGAGGTTAGTGAGTAAAATTAGGGCACATGGTATTAGGGACAAAATACTGACATGGATTGAAAATTGGTTGGCTGACAGGAAACAAAGAGTAGTGATAAACAGCTCCCTTTCGGAATGGCAGGCAGTGACCAGTGGGGTACCGCAGGGATCCGTGCTGGGGCCGCAGCTTTTTACAGTATATATTAATGATACAGATGAAGGTATTAAAAGTAATTTTAGCAGTTTTGCTGATGATACAAAGCTGGGTGGCAGGGTGAAATGTGAGGAGGATGTTAGGAGATTACAAGGTGACCTGGACAGGTTAGGTGAGTGGGCAGATGCATGGCAGATGCAGTTTAATGTGGATAAATGTATGGTTATCCACTTTGGTGGCAAGAACAGGAAGGCAGATTACTACCTCAATGGAATTAATTTAGGTAAAGGGGCAGTACAGAGAGATGTGGGTGTTCTTGTACACCAGTCAATGAAGGCAAGCATGCAGGTACAGCAGGTAGTGAAGAAGGCTAATAGCATGCTGGCCTTCATAACAAGAGGGATTGAGTATAGAAGCAAAGAGGTGCTTCTGCAGCTGTACAGGGCCCTGGTGAGACCACACCTGGAGTACTGTGTGCAGTTCTGGTCTCCGAATTTGGGGAAAGACATTCTGGCTATTGAGGGAGTGCAGTGTAGGTTCACAAGGTCAATTCCTGGAATGGCGGGACTACCTTACACTGAAAGACTGCAGCGACTGGGTTTGTACACGCTTGAGTTTAGAAGATTGAGAGGGGATCTGATTGAGACATATAAGATTATTAAAGGATTGGACACTCTGGAGGCAGGAAGCATGTTTCCGCTGATGGGTGAGGCCACTTAGAATAGAGTTGAGGAGAAACTTCTTCACCCAGAGTGTGGTGGGTGTATGGAATGCTCTGCCCCAGAAGGCTGTGGAGGCCAAGTCTCTAGATACTTTCAAGAAAGAGTTGGATAGAGTTCTTAAGGATAGTGGAATCGAGGGTTATCGGGATAAGGCAGGAACAGGATACTAATTGAGGATGATCAGCCACGATCATAATGAATGGTGGTGCTGGCTCGAAGGGCAGAATGGCCTTCTCCTGCACCTATTGTCTATTGTCTATTGTTCCAAATATTAATCTAACGAATCTTCTCTTAACTGCTTCTGTTGCAGTTAAAACCTTCCTTAAATGTGACGACCAATAGTGTATACTACTCTAAATGTAGTCTCACCTATGCCCACATAACTGAAACATATCTTCTGTACTTAAGTCCCTCACAGGCACCATAACAGTTTATTGGCTTTCCCAATTACATGCTGTACCTGCAAAGTAGAATTTTTGAATTCGTGCATTTGGATCTCTCAGCATCTCAGAGCTTTGCAGTCTCTCAACACTTTAGTAAAATGCTTCTGCTGATGTCATTGATATTGACATGGACATTGAAAATGGGATCATCTCCCTCCTACTGGAAGTTCATCTCCAGCCTTGAGTGTACGTCTGCTTTCTGTACTGGAACTTTTTTGCTCCAGAGACAATCTCACTTTACTATCTTAGAATGAATACATCCCTTTTTAGGTCAGGAGATCCTACATTCATGATCTCTAGGGAGACACGACATGTAGTTGGAAGAAGCCAGCTTTGATGCATTGTCCCATCAGTAACTGCAGTACTTACTGGGCAGTTTAAAGGTGGGGATACAACCTGCAGTGTTGAAGAATTGGAAGGTGGAAAGATTTTAATGATTTAAAGTGACCACATTAATTGGAGGAAGGTAATGACATTACCAGCATGATCAATCACTCACAGACTTTACTGCCTCACACTTTGTGATTTCTGATTTCTTGGGGATCTCCAGAAATGATTATATAATGCTCTATGTGTAAAACACCATATTTTGAAATGAATCAACTTTACAGTTTTAAACAAGCCACAGTTGAAAGCTACTTAGACAAAAGATGTATTTGTTACTGGGCCAGCTCTAAAAATATGTGTTGAAGTTAGACGAGATAGTTTGCAAAACACCATGGGATTATTATCTGTCTGTAACTGGAATGTTAAGGATTGTCTCACGTAGGCTCCAATAATGCAGGACCCCCTTCCAGTCAATCAGTCAAGTAGGTCTCAGCAGGAATCTCTGAGGGAAATCAAGGGAAAACCCATCCATCTTTAAGTACATTTAAGTCGTCATTGGACAGGCCTATGGACGTACACGTAGTGTAGGTGGGATGGGCTTCAGATTGGTATGACAGGTCGGCGCAACATCGAGGGCTGAAGGGCCTGTACTGCGTTGTAATGTTCTATGTTCTATGTTCTATCTGTGGATACCCAGGAATCAGAAAGACGTCAAACTAAAATTATACACAATATTTGTGTGTGCTGTATTTTATCACATGTATTTTATTTTTCAGTGGTTAATTTGTTGATTCAAGGTGAGATTGTATTAGAATTGTAACTCTGGATTTACTGTCTGCCAAATGAAATGACTTAACAATTCATATTTATGAAATTATTCCACTCAAGTGTTGAGTTTGAAGAATCTAAATTGATCACAACAACTGGAAAATATCTCAACATAGAGAGCTTTTGGACACCTGATGACAAGTGAGCACCTGTAAGTACCCACAGTGCTAGCAGGCACACAACATTATCCCAGAGCCCATCCTCAATCAAGACTTTCCCATTGTGGCTATGTTCTTAATGTAAACCATGATTATGTAGCATGATCACCACAGGGTGGAGCTGAGGAGAATGAGGCATATTTTAAGCATGATATAAACCATCAAATATTCCACCTCCACAGAAATACATCCTTTAAGGACCAGTTTGTACGACTGAAGTGTGCTTTATTCGCAGTCAATAGAGAAGCACTGTCATCTGGACTCATATGCTCTTAACCCTGATTCAGTAGCTATGAATGCTCTAACGTCCTCAAAGTCTGAGATATGGGGGTTATTTTAAGAAGTCACTTGGATCTATACACTCTAGTTAGGTAGCAATGCACGCTCGCAATTATTAGATCACTGATTTCTGCTGCAGGAAAGTGAACAAATCTTCACATTTGGCATCACAACAAATGAACAACTGGAAAAAACCTCCGATATTATCAGGTTGTTGCATTTCCCAAAAACCCAAGGTGCTCCTGATGGCACCTCCCAAACTGATCCAGTATAGTGTAAAATAGAAGTGTTTGGATACAAATCTTACTGACAACAACTGACAGTGAATCTTTGACTGTGTTTTAAGAAAAGCAGGAAATGCTAAAGCACCAAATCCTACATTCCTTCTCAGCATAATCTGACAGAATATTTCTGCTGTTAATTGTAGCGGGCTCTGAGGTACTGATGAGAATCAAATGTTGGAATGTATTGCCCGTATATTTTCATTGCAACATTATTTTTTGATTCTGACTAAGCCATAATGCATCATATCCCACAGTTTAGCCCACTGTTAAAGTGCTTTGCAAATTAGCACTCTATACATATCAGGACTTTTTTCTGCGAACAGACAGCATGTCTGATAAAATTTCCACCTCATTGTCAGTATAGATCACCAATCCTGAGATATACCATGCTCTTTATATGAAATTTACATTCATGAGAAATCGTTTTCATCCAATTCATATAAATTGAGAGCATTTCATAGGATTTCCTGACTTGAGTTTGATTTTGAGTTTCAAAATATTGCTATTGTTTTATTTAAATCAAAGGATTTATTTCGGTTTTGTAGGAAAAGTTTAAACAAGTTCACTGTTACAGTTTGCTGTTACTGCCTTTTTATAACTAAGCTTGCTTTGAAATACTGTTTCATGTCTTACATACTTTCGATTTAAAGGAGTGCTGCGTTTCAAAGCAAAGAGTAAAGGAGTGTTTTAAAATAATTGAAAGATGCTGACCATTCAGAAGCATTATGGTGTAGAGCACCTTTGTTCAGTGTTCCTACGCTTGTTATTTGTCAATCTTTAATCTGGACAAAACTGAAAATTCTTTTTTTCCCCATTCACTTTTCATTAAGTCATAGGCTTTCATCTGCAATTCTCTTTTTAAATCCAAACCCATAGCCTTTTAATTTAATGCAACAGAACTGAAAGAATATTGAAGATGCTGGCCTAGAAATGTAATGGTGTGGTGTTAGGGTTTCAGGTGCTAAGACCTGCAAGATATCTGGTCGAAGGTGTATATTCATCATGAGCTTGGGGAATGCTGTCTGACCAATTGATGAAGGCAGTAAGACAGATTTTCCAGACTATGCTCAAACAACTGATCATTCCTTTGTCCTTGCAAATAAACAATCTTATATTTGCTTGAGGACCTCAATGCCAAAATTATTTTTTCTGAAACATGGCTAAGGCTGGTCCAGGCAAAGGTAGGAATACCATGTCTACTTGTGGCCTATAATATACCTTCTTAGCAAGCCAAAGACAGTTTAGAGATAGCCTAATGTGGAAATGGCTGATGTATTTGTGCTTGCCTGGTGGTCAGGCAAGTTGAAACAGTTATTCAGAAGGCTTAAAGGATCCTTGCATTTACAAGTAAAGGCATAGAGTATAACAGCACCAAAGTGATGCTACACCTCTGCAAATCATTGATTGAGACTACATTTGGAGTATTATGTTCAGTTCTGAGCATCTTATGTAGAGAAGGATGTAAATACCCTGGAAAGCGTTCAAAGGAGATTGATGAGAGTGATACCAGGAATGCGAGATTTTAGACAAAAGAAAAAGAATAGAGAAATTGGGCTTATTCTCCTTGGAGCAGAGATTAAAAGTTGACCTTATTGAGGTGTTCAAAATTCTGAACAATTTTGACAGGGTAAAGAAAGATATTTTGTTTTCACTGGTTGGTATGCCAGTAACTAGGTGTCATAATTTCAAGATTGCCGATAAGAGAGCTAGGAGTGAGAGAAGGAAAAACCTCTTTACTCAAAGGGTTGTTGGGATTTGGAATGTGCTGCCTAGGAGAGTGGGGGAGCTAGTGAATTCCATTGGAGGTTTCAAAATGGGCATGATATATATTTGAAAGGAATGAATTTAGAGAGTTGAAGAATGAGAATAGTTGGTAGCTCTTTCAGGACCATTTCAGTATAGACATGATAGGTTGAATGGACTCCTTCTGTAGTCTAAAATTCTATGATTTTTTACTCTATTGCAGTCCTGAAACCTGTTGCTGGCTCATAGCTGGCACTCCTACAGCCCAGTCCCTTTTCCTTAAGGTACCCCCATTCACCAGACCCCAAGGTCTTTCCTTTCTGACCTGACAACTTGTCAACGATGTAGAGAGATGAAATTTCAAGAACTTTTGCTGTTGTACTACCTGGGGATGGTATGCACATGGTAGCAGGTTGACAGGGAAGGTGATAGTCTAGTGGTATTATCGTACCACTACGATAGGGAAAGTGAAAGCGACAGGGAGTATGGAGTTAAATGGAAAGATAAGCAGCAAGATAGCATGTGTGCAGGTGGATCTAAACTCGAGGCAGACTGGGAATGCAGCAAAAACAAAGGATAACTTAGGACATCTTATGATTTCCAATATCTCTAATGATAATGTTAGCATTAAGGCACTTTACCTGAATGCTCATAGCATTCATAACAAAGCAGATGAACTAATGGCACAGATCATAGTGAATGATTATGATGTGTAGGCATCACAGAGACATGGTTACAGAGGGGTCAGGACTGGCAGTTAAACCTCCAAGGAATTTCAACTTATCAAAAAGACAGGGAGGTGGGCAGAGGGGGCTGGATTGCCTTGTTAGTTAAGAACAAAATTAAATCTATGGCACTGAATGACATAGCGTCGAATGATGTGGAGTCTGTGTGGGTGGAATTGAGGAACCACAAAGGCAAAAAAACCATAATGGAAGTTATGTACAGACCACCCAGCAATGGTCAGGACCAGGAGAGGGATAAGTGTGCACTGCAGGGCAAGAGTTATAGCTGGGGGCAGGGAAATTATGATGCGGTGAGGCATGACTTAGGATGCGTGGATTGGAAAAATAGGCTTCAAGGGAAGAACACAAATGATATGTGGAGATTGTTCAAGGAACAGCTATTGGGTGTCCTTGATAAGTATGTACCAGTCAGGCAGGGAGTAAAGGGTCTTGTGAGGGACCCGTGGTTTAATAAGGAATTGGAATCCCTTGTGAAAGGGAAGAGGGCGGCCTATGTAAAGATGAGGTGTGAAGGTTCAGTTGGGGCGATTGAGAGTTATAAGGTAGCCAGGAAGGATCTAAAGAGAGAGCTAAGAGCAGCGAGAAGGGGACATGAAAAGTCCTTAGCTGGTAGGATAGGGAAAACCCAAAGGCTTTCTATAGGTATGTCAGGAATAAAAGGATGACTAGGGTAGGTATCGGTCCAGTCAAGGATAATAGTGGGAAGTTGTGCGTGGAGGCGGAGGAGATTGGAGAGACACTAAATCAATACTTTTCGTCAGTATTCACTCAGGAACAGGACACTGTTGCTGATGTAAATATTGAGTCACAAGTGATTAGAATGGATGACCTTAAGGTATGTAGGGAAGAGGTCTGGGGAATACTGGAAAGGATGAAAATAGATACGTCCCCTGGACCTGATGGCATTTATTCTAGGATCCTCTGGGATGCTAGGGAGGAGATAGTGGAGCCATTGTCCTTGATTTTTATGTCATCATTGTCTACAGGAATAGTGCCAGAAGACTGGAGGATAGCGAATGTGGTCCCCTTGTTCAAGAAGGGGAGTAGGGATAGCCCGAGTAACTATGGGCCAGTGAGTCTCACTTCTGTTGTGGGCAAAGTCTTAGAGAGAATTGTAAGGGATAGGATTTATGAACATCTGGATAGGAATAATGTGATCAAGGATAGTCAGCATAGTTTTGTGAAGGGCAGGTCGTGCCTCACAAACCTTATTGAGTTCTTTGAGAAGGTGACTAAGGAGGTGGACGAGGGTAAAGCAGTAGATGTGGTGTATATGGATTTTAGCAAGGCATTCGATAAGGTACCCCATGGCAGGCTAATGCAAAAACTACGGAGGTATGGCATTGAGGGTGCATTAGAGGTTTGGATTAGGAATTGGCTGGCTGGAAGGAGACAGAGGGTAGTAGTTGATGGTAAAGGTTCATCTTGGAGTGCAGTTACTAACGTGTTCCACAAGGATCTGTTTTGGGACCATTGCTGTTTGTCATTTTTATAAAGGACCTAGAGGAGGGGCTTGAAGGCTGGGTGAACAAGTTTGCGGATGACACGAATGTCGGTGGAGTTGTGGACAGCGAAGAAGGATGTGGTAGGTTACAGCAGGATACAGATAAGTTGCAGAGCTGGGCAGAAAAGTGGCAAATGGAGTTCAATGTAGCTAAGTGTGAAGTCATTCACTTTGGTAAGAGTAACAAGAAGATGGATTACTGGGCTAATGGTAGGCTACTTGGTAGTGTGGATGAGCAGAGGGATCTTGGTGTCCATGTACACAGATCTCTGAAAGTTGCCACCCAGGTAAATAGTGCTGTGAAGAAGGCATATGGCGTACTGGGCTTTATTGGAAGAGGAATTGAGTTCCGGAGTCCTGAGGTCATGTTGCAGTTGTATAAGACTATGGTGCGGCCTCATCTGGAGTATTGTGTGCAGTTTTGGTCGCATACTATAGGAAGGATGTGGAGGCATTGGAACGAGTGCAGAGGAGGTTTACCAGGATGTTGCCTGGTATGGTAGGAAGATCGTATGAGGAAAGGCTGAGGCACTTGGGGCTGTTCTCATTGGAGAAAAGAAGGTTTAGGGGAGATTTGATAGAGGTGTACAAGATGATTAGGGGTGTAGATAGGGTTGACCATGAGAACCTTTTTCCGCTAATGGAGTAAGCTGTTACTAGGGGACACAGCTTTAAATTAAGGGGTGGTAGGTATAGGACAGATGTTAGGGGTAGATTCTTTACTCAGCGGGTTGTGAGTTCATGGAATGCCCTGTCAGTAGCAGTGGTGGACTCTCCCTCTTTATGGTCATTTAAGCGGGCATTGGATAAGCATATGGAGGTTATTGGGCTAGTGTAGGTTAGGTAGGCTTCGGTCGGCGCAACATCGAGGGCCGAAGGGCCTGTACTGCGCTGTATTTTTCTATGTTCTATGTTCTATGTACCGGGAAATAGAGAAGGCATGTCAGAAAGGCAAGGTCATGGTGATCATGGGAGACTTCAATATGCAGGTGGACTGGGTAAATAATGTTGCCAGTGGATCTAAAGAAAGGGAATTCATGGAATGCTTACAGGATGGCTTTTTGGAACAGCTTGTCATGGAGCCCACAAGGGAGCAGGCTATTCTGGACCTAGTGCGATGTAATGGACCAGACTTTATAAAAAATCTTAAAGTAAGGGAACACTTAGGAAGCAGCGATCATAATATGGTAGAGTTGAGTCTGCAGTTTGAAAGAGAGAAGGCAAAATCAGATGTAATGGTGTTACAGTTAAATAAAGGTAATTATGAGGGCATGAGAGAGGAACTGACGAAATTAGACTGGAAGCAGAGCCTAGTGGGGAAGACAGTAGAGCAAAAATGGCAGGAGTTTGTGGGTATAATTGAGGACACTGTACAGAGGTTCATCCCCAAGAAAAGAAAGATTATCCAGGGAGGGATTAGACAGCCATGGCTGACAAAGGAAGTCAGGAAATGTATTAAAGAAAAAGAGAGAGCCTATAAAGTGGCCAAGAGCAGTGGGAAATCAGAAGATTGGGAAGGCTACAAAAACAAACAGAGGATAACAAAGAGAGTAATAAGGAAGGAGAGGATCAAATATGAAGGTAGGCTAGCCAGTAATATTAGAAATGATAGTAAAAGTTTCTTTTAATACAAAAGAAACAAACGACAGGCAAAAGTAGACATTGGGCCACTTCAAACTGATGCTGGAAGCCTCGTGATGGGAGATAAGGAAATAGCAGGAGAACTTAACAAGTACTTTGCGTCAGTCTTCACAGTGGAAGACATGAGTAATATCTCAATAATTGAAGGGAGTCAGGGGGCTGAGTTGAGTATGGTTGCCATTACAAAAGAGAAGGTGCTAGAAAAGCAAAAGGTCTTAAAATTGATAAATCTCCTGGCCCCGATGGGATACATCCTAGAGTTCTGAGAGAGGTGGCTGAGGAAATAGCAGAGGCATTGGTTGAGATCTTTCAAAAGTCACTGGAGTCAGGGAAAATCCCGGATGATTGGAAGATCACTGTTGTAACCCCCTTGTTCAAGAAAGGATCTAGACAAAAGATGGAAAATTATAGCCCAATTAGCCTAACCTCGGTTGTTGGTAAAATTCTAGAATCCATCAGTAAGGATGAGGTTTCTAAATTCTTGGAAGAGCAGAGTCTGATTAGAACAAGTCAACATGGATTTAGTAAGGGGAGGTAAATAGTGCTGTGAGGAAGGCATATGGTGTATTGGGCTTTATTGGCAGAGGAATTGAGTTCCGGAGTCCTGAGGTCATGTTGCAGTTGTATAAGACTCTGGTGAGGCCTCATCTGGAGTATTGTGTGCAGTTTTGGTCGCCATACTATAGGAAGGATGTGGAAGCTTTAGAACGAGTGCAGAGGAGGTTTACCAGGATGTTGCCTGGAATGGTAGGAAAATCTTATGAGGAAAGGCTGAGGCACTTGGGGCTGTTCTCATTGGAGAAGAGAAGGTTTAGGGGAGATCTGATAGAAGTGTATAAGATGATTAGGGGTTTAGATAGGGTAGATACTAAGAACCTTTTACCGCTAATGGAGTCAGGTGTTACTAGGGGACATAGCTTTAAATTAAGGGGTGGTAGGTATAGGACAGATGTTAGGGGTAGATTCTTCACACAGCGGGTTGTGAGTTCATGGAATGCCCTGCCCGTATCAGTGGTGAACTCTCCTTCTTTATGGTCATTTAAGCGGGCATTGGATAGGCATTTGGAAGTTATTGGGCTAGTATAGGTTAGGTAGGATTCGGTCGGCGCAACATCGAGGGCCGAAGGGCCTGTACTGCGCTGTATCCTTCTATGTTCTATGTCATGCCTGACAAACCTGTTGGAATTCTTTGAAGAGGTGACAAGTAGGTTAGACCTGGGAAACCCAGTGGATGTGGTCTATCCAAAAGGCCTTTGATAAGGTGCCACACGGGACGCTGCTGAGCAAGGTGAGGGCCCATGGTGTTCAAGGTGAGCTACTGGTATGGATTGAGGATTGGCTGTCTGACAGAAGGCAGAGAGTTGGGATAAAACGTTCTTTTTCGGAATGGCAGTCGGTGACAAGCGGTGTCCCGCAGAGTTCAGTGTTGGGCCGCAGCTGTTCACATTATATATCAATGATCTGGATGAAGGGACTGGGGGCATTCTACCGAAGTTTGCCGATGATACGAAGTTAGGTGGACAGGCAGGTGGTACTGAGGAAGTGGGGAGGCTGCAGAAGGATCTAGACAGTTTGGGAGAGTGGTCCAGGAAATGGCTGATGGAATTCAACGTGAGCAAATGCGAGGTCTTGCACTTTGGAAAAAAGAATAAAAGCATAGACTACTTTCTAAACGGTGAGAAAATTCATAAAGCCAAAGTACAAAGGGATCTGTGAGTGCTAGTCGAGGATTCTCTAAAGGTAAACATGCAGGTTGAGTCCGTGATTAAGAAAGCGAATGCAATGTTGTCACTTATCTCAAGAGGGTTGGAATATAAAAGCACCGTTGTGCTACTGAGACTTTATAAAGCTCTGGTTAGGCCCCATTTGGAGTACTGTGTCCAGTTTTGGTCCCCACACCTCAGGAAGGACATACTGGCACTGGAGCGTGTCCAGCGGAGATTCACACGGATGATCCCTGGAATGGTTGGTCTAACATATGAGGAACGGCTGAGGATCCTGGGATTGTATTCATTGGAGTTTAGAAGATTAAGGAGAGACTTAATAGAAACTTACAAGATAATACATGGCTTGGAAAGGGTGGACGCTAGGAAATTGTTTTCGTTAGGCGAGGAGACTAGGACCCGTGGACACAGCCTTATAATTAGAGGGGGTCAATTCAAAGGAAACATGCGGAGACATTTCTTCAGCCAGAGAGTGGTGGGCCTGTGGAATTCATTGCCGCAGAGTGCAGTGGAGGCCGGGATGCTAAATGTCTTCAAGGCAGAGATTGATAAATTCTTGTTGCCTCGAGGAATTAAGGGCTAAGGGGAGAATGCGGATAAGTTGAGTTGAAATGCCCATCAGCCATGATTGAATGGCGGAGTGGACTCGATGGGCCGAATGGCCTTACTTCCACTCCTATATCTTATGGTCTTATGGAGATCCATGCAATATTCTGGGGAGTTGGGTTCAACACTGCCATGGCAGATGGTGGAATTTGAAGTTAATTTTTAAAAATCTGGAATAAAGAGTCTAATGATGGCCATAAATCCATTGTTGACAGTCGGGAAACATCCATCTGATTCAGTAATGTCTTTTAGGGAAGGTAACTGTGTTCTAACCTGGTCTGGCCTATATGTGACTCCAGACCCACAGCAATGTGTTTGACTCTGAACTGCCCTCTGGGCAATTGGGGATGGTAATAAATGCTGCTACGCCAGCGATGCCTTCATCCTGTGAAAGAATACAAAGAAAATCACACTTAAGAGAGGCTTGAAGCCAACTGATGTAATGACTTTGTGAGCCTGAATTTTTGCCCATGTGTTGGGTGCACACTTAGTTCAGGTTTAATGAGAAGCACTAGCTCTCAGAGAGCTGCTCCTTTATCAGGTGGTTGTGAAACACCAGCAATTCCAAATCATCACTTAGTTCTTGAGCTCATTACAGCCTTGGTTTAAACATGGGCCAAAGAACCAAACTGAAGAGGAAAGCTGAAAGAGACTTCCCTTGACATCAAGGACACATCTAACTGAGTGAGGCATCAAGGAGCTCTATCGAAATTTGACTCAACTCGAATGAAGCGAAAGCCCTTGACTGGTTAGAGTCATACTTAGCATCAAGGAAAATGGTTGTGGTTGTTGGACGTCAGTCATCTCAGCTCCAGAACACTTCTGCAGGAGTTCCTCAGGGTTGTGTTCTCAGTCCAGCCATCTTTAGTTGCTTCATCAATGTCCTTTTCTGCACGTCAGGGTGAAAAATAGAGATGTTCATTGATGATTGTACAATATTCAACACCATTCATGTCTCCTCAGTTAGTAAAGCAGTCGGTGTCCGAATGTAGCAAGAGAATATCCAGGCTTGCCCTGACAAGTGGCAAGTAGCATTCACAGAACTCAAGTGACAGATAGTAACTACCTCTGGCAAGAGTGAATCTGATCATTGCATGTTCACATTCAATGACATTAACGTAGTTGAATCCCTCACAGTCAGCATCTTTGAAATTACCATGACCAAAAGCTGAACTGGAATGGCATATAAAAGCTGTAGCTATCAGAACAAGTCAGCAGTTAAAAATCCTGCAAAGGTTAATTTACATCCTGAACCCCTCAAAGCCGGTCCACCATCTACAAGGCACAAGACAGGAGTGTGATGGAATACTCCCCAATTGCCTGGATGGGGACAGCTCCAACAACACTCAAGAAGCTTGACACCATGTGTACTATCTATAAGATGCACTGCATAAATTCACCAAAGATTCTCAGGCAGCACCTTCCAAACCCACG
This sequence comes from Hemiscyllium ocellatum, assembly GCF_020745735.1. Taxonomy (NCBI): domain Eukaryota; kingdom Metazoa; phylum Chordata; class Chondrichthyes; order Orectolobiformes; family Hemiscylliidae; genus Hemiscyllium; species Hemiscyllium ocellatum. The sequence goes on along the minus strand of NC_083406.1, from coordinate 1,042,558 downwards.
ACCACTTCCATCTAGGAGGACATTGGCAGCACTTACATGGGAACATTGCTCCCTGCAAGTTCCCCTCTAAGCCATTCACCATCCTGACTTGAAAATATATGACCATTTCTTAAGTATCACTGAGTCAAAATCCTGGAACTCCCTCCCTAATGGCATTTTGAGTCTACCTACAGCCAATGTACTACTGAGGTCCAAGAGGGCAGCTCACCACCACCACCTCAAAAACAACTAGGGATGGATGGGCACAATATGTTGGCCTAGCCAGTGATGCCCTCATCCCATTGGTGAATTAAGGAAATAGAATAAAACCATAAGACCATAAGACCATAAGACATAGGAGTGGAAGTAAGGCCATTCGGCCCATCGAGTCCACTCCGCCATTAAATCATGGCTGATGGGCATTTCAACTCCACTTACCCACATTCTCCCTGTAGCCCTTAATTCGTCAAGACAACAAGAGTCTATCAATCTCTGATAAGAATAGATTTATTGTGGTTCTGTTCGCTGAGCTGGGAGTTTTTGTTGCAAACGTTTCATCCCCTTTCCAGGTGACATCTTCAGTGCTTGGGAGCCTCCTGTGAAGCGCTTCTGTGCTGATTCCTCCGGCATTTATACTGGTTTGAATCTGCCGCTTCCGGTTGTCAGTTGCTGTCCGCTGCAGTGGCCGGTATATAGGGTCTAGGTCGATGTGTCTGTTGATAGAATTTGTGGATGAGTGCCATGCCTCTAGAAATTTCCTGGCTGTTCTCTGTTTGGCTTGCCCTATAATAGTGGTGTTGTCCCAATCGAATTCATGTTGTTTGTCATCTGAGTGTATGGCTACTAGGGATAGCTGGTTGTGTCGTTTCGTGGCTAGTCGGTGTTCATGGATGCGGGTTGTTAGCTGTCTTCCTGTTTGTCCTATGTAGTGTTTTGTGCAGTCCTTGCATGGGATTTTGTACACTACGTTGGTTTTGCTCATCCTGGGTATCGGGTCCTTCGTCCTGGTGAGTTGCTGTCTGAGAGTGGCTGTTGGTTTGTGTGCTGTTATGAGTCCTAGTAGTCGCAGTAGTCTGGCTGTCAGTTCAGAAATGCTCCTGATGTATGGGAGTGTGGCCAGTCCTTTGGGTTGAACTGACAGCCAGACTGCTGCGACCACTAAGACTCATAACAGTACACAAACCAACAGCCACTCTCACAAACTTTAAGTATAGATTTACTCACATCTGAAAACTAACATCTACACATACTTAACATAACCAAAACGACATAATTCTTCACTACATGGTAGTTATAAGAATAGAGATGCTCATCTGTAAATGGATGCAGAAACATTCCAAATGCTATGAAAGGTAGCACCAGGCTCCTAGTTCACTCCAGAGTAGTCAGCTTGTTAGTGCAGTGTCTGCTAGCATGCAGAACATACCGCAATGTCACAACAAGGTTAATGACCTTCTGCATTTGATAATCTTCCAAATTCACCATCTTCTCTCTGCTCCTTCACAGTCACGTTTTCTTTGCCTCTGCACCTACCTCCCAGCAAGCCTCACGGCCCACGATCCTCAATATTGCATGTTGCATCTTACCTCAATGGCTCTCATTCAGCCTATCCCCTAGATGTCCTGCCCTCTTCCTTCCTACTCACTCTGATGGACACTTTTTCTGACTGACAAAGGCCCACCCTGTGACTGACGATAGATTTCCTGAATGGACATTGTTGCTGACATGTCAGGTCACCTGACTATCTGTCCGTGCTCTAAGGCCAGACAGAGCAAGGCAGAGATGCTGTGAGTATCCAACCAGGTGTAAATGGAGTGAGTACTCAGAAAGCAAGCTGTCAGATGTGAGATACTCCCTGTTCCGATGAAACGAGGTGGGAGTCTGTCCCTTTGCACAAAGTGGCCTGGCAACAGCATTACAATGTGAGATGTCAGTGAGCCCTAGAGTGCAGCATTGGAGAACTATATTATAAATGAGTCACAAGTATACCTTGAAAATGTGGTGAAGCTGGTGTTCTGACAATGCCCATTTCTGGGTATGCAGGCTGCCTATGGCACATGCCCTGGGCTGCTGCAGAAAACTGGCTAAGGTAAAGGACTCGGCAAACTGTAGCAGCCAGGGAGCTACCTCAGGCTTTCATTGCAGGAACTGGCATCATCTCGTTTCTCTTCATTGTCCGGGAAAAGAGCAACTGGCATATAAATAAGATGTGATTAAATTATAATGATATTGATGCATGCAAATAAATCTCTCACTGCTCACTAGTGAGATTCTCACCACGCCATTCTATCCTTAGAATCTAATGTTTCAGCTCTCACCAAACTTTCTCAGCTGATTCATCATTGGCCACATCCTCCCAGTGGTGGGGGGTGGTGTTGGTGGTGAGGTGTTGAGTCCCATCCCCCACAGTTGGCATCAGTGGGATCATCTTTGCTGCTTTGGCACATACAGGTTTCTGAACGGTACCTGACAGCCCAGTGTTCAATCAAACAGGGTGGGCAGCTTCATGCTGCTTCCAGGCCCATCAATGGGGCTGATTGTTCTGAAGTTACAGCAACACGACAGTGTGCATTCATCAAGCAGGTGGCTCTTAAATCTTGGTCAGAAAAGTAAAAGGAAAGTGAATATTCAGGGCGCTAAAGATCAAGGGGAAAATTCCTGCTGAATATTCACTGGGTCCATACCAGGTCCTTAATGTCAGTCAGTTGGCATTTCCCTCAATGTAAAAAGTGAGGTCTGCAGATGCTGGAGATCAGAGCTGAAAATGTGTTGCTGGTTAAAGCACAGCAGGTCAGGCAGCATCCAAGGAACAGGAAATTCGACGTTTCGGGCATAAGCCCTTCATCAGGAATGAGGAGAGGGTGCCAGGCAGGCTCAGATAAAAGGTAGGAGGAAGGGACTTGGGGGAGGGGCGATGGAGATGTGATAGGTGGAAGGAGGTCAAGGTGAGGGTGATAGGCTGGAGAGGGGGTGGGGGCGGAGAGGTCAGGAAGAGGATTGCAGGTTAGGAGGGCGGTGCTGAGTTGAGGGAATCGACTGAGACAAGGTGGGGGGAGGGGAAATGAGGAAACTGGAGAAATCTGAATTCATTCCTTGTGGTTGGAGGATTCCCAGGCGGAAGATGAGGCGCTCCTCCTCCAACTGTCATGTTGTTATGTTCTGGCGATGGAGGAGTCCAAGGACCTGCATGTCTTCGGTGGAGTGGGAGGGAGAGTTAAAGTGTTGAGCCACGGGGTGGTTGGGTTGGTTGGTTCAGGCGTCCCAGAGGTGTTCCCTGTTCTGCAAGTAGGCGGCCTGTCTCCCCAATATAGAGGAGGCCACATCGGGTGCAGCGGATGCAATAGATGATGTGTGTGGAGGTGCAGGTGAATTTGTGGCGGATACGGAAGGATCCCTTGGTGCCTTGGAGGGAAGTGAGGGAGGAGGTGTGGGCGCAAGTTTTGCATTTCCTGCGGTTGCAGGGGAAGGTGCCGGGAGTGGAGGTTGGGTTGGTGGGGTGTGGACCTGACGAGGGAGTCACGAAGGGAGTGGTCATAGAACATAGAACAATACAGCACAGAACAGGCCCTTCGGCCCACGATGTTGTGCCGAACATCTATCCTAGATTAAGCACCCATCCATGTACCTATCCAATTGCCGCTTAAAGGTCGTCAATGATTCTGACTCTACCACTGCCACGGGCAGCGCATTCCATGCCCCCACCACTCTCTGGGTAAAGAACCCACCCCTGACATCTCCCCTATACCTTCCACCCTTCACCTTAAATTTATGTCCCCTTGTAATACTCTGTTGTACCCGGGGAAAAAGTTTCTGACTGTCTACTCTATCTATTCCTCTGATCATCTTATAAACCTCTATCAAGTCACCCCTCATCCTTCGCCATTCCAACGAGAAAAGGCCGAGAACTCTCAACCTGTCCTCATACGACCTATTCTCCATTCCAGGCAACATCCTGGTAAATCTTCTCTGCACCCTCTCCAGAGCTTCCACATCTTTCCTAAAGTGAGGCGACCAGAACTGCACACAGTACTCCAAATGTGGCCTAACCAAAGTCCTGTACAGCTGCAACATCACTTCACGACTCTTGAATTCAATCCCTCTGCTAATGAGCGCTAATACACCATAGGCCTCCTTACAAGCTCTATCCACCTGAGTGGCAACTTTCAAAGATCTATGTACATAGACCCCAAGATCCCTCTGTTCCTCCACCTGACTAAGAACTCTACCGTTAACCCTGTATTCCGCATTCTTATTTGTTCTTCCAAAATGGACAACCTCACACTTGGCAGGGTTGAACTCCATCTGCCACTCCTCAGCCCAGCTCTGCATCATATCTAAGTCTCTTTGCAGCCGACAACAGCCCTCCTCACTGTCCACAACTCCACCAATCTTCGTATCATCTGCAAATTTACTGACCCACCCTTCGACTCCCTCATCCAAGTCATTAATAAAAATTACAAACAGCAGAGGACCCAGAACTGATCCCTGCGGAACTCCACTTGTAACTGGGCCCCAGGCTGAATATTTACCATCTACCACCACTCTCTGACTTCGACCGGTTAGCCAGTTTTCAATCCAATTGGCCAAGTTTCCCTCTATCCCATGCCTCCTGACTTTCCGCATAAGCCTACCATGGGGAACCTTATCAAATGCCTTACTAAAATCCATGTACACTACATCCACTGCTCTACCCTCATCCACATGCTTGGTCACCTCCTCAAAGAATTCAATAAGACTTGTAAGGCAAGACCTACCCTTCACAAATCCGTGCTGACTGTCCCAATCAAGCAGTGTCTTTCCAGATACTCATAAATCCTATCCCTCAGTACCCTTTCCATTACTTTGCCTACCACAGAAGTAAGATTAACTGGCCTGTAATTCCCGGGGTTATCCCTATTCCCTTTTTTGAGCAGGGGCACAACATTCGCCACTCTCCAGTCCCCTGGTACCACCCCCGTTGACAGTGAAGACGAAAAGATCATTGCCAATGGCTCTGCAATTTCCTCTCTTGCTTCCCACATAATCCTAGGATATATCCTGTCAGGGCCGGGGGACTTGTCTATCCTCAAGTTTTTCAAAATATCCAACACATCTTCCTTCCTAACAAGTATCTCTTCTAGCTTACCAGTCCGTTTCACACTCTCCTCTTCAACAATACGGTCCCTCTCGTTCGTAAATACTGAAGAAAAGTACTCATTCAAGACCTCTCCTATCTCTTCCGACTCAATACACACTCTCCCACTCCTGTCCTTGATCGGACTTACCCTCGTTCTCGTCATTCTCATGTTTCTCACATACGCATAAAATGCCTTGGGGTTATCCTTGATCCTATCTGCCAAGGATTTTTCATGCCCTCTCTTAGCTCTCCTAATCCCTTTCTTCAGGTGCCGTCTGGCTATCCTGTATCCCTCCACTGCTCTGTCTGAACCCTGTTTCCTCAACCTTATGTAAGCCTCCTTCTTCCTCTTTACTAGACATTCAACCTCCCTCGTCAACCAAGGCTCCCTCACACGACCATTTCTTTCCTGCCTGATAGGTACATACATATCAAGGACGCGTCGTATCTGCTCCTTGAAAAAGTTCCACATTTCCACCACATCTTTCCCTGAAAGCCTATGCTTCCAACTTATGCTCAAATCCTGTCTTACAGCATCGTAATTTCCCTTCCCCCAATTGTAAAATCTACCCTGTTGTGCGCATCTATCTCTCTCCATAACCAAGGTGAAAGTCACAGAATTGTGGAAACCATCACCAAAATGTTCACCCACTAACAAGCCCATCACTTGTCCCGGCTCATTACCGAGTACCAAATCCAATATGGCCTCCCCTCTGGTTGGACAATCTACATACTGAGTTAGAAAAGCTTCCTGAACACACTGCACAAGCACCGCCCCATCCAATCTACTTGATCTAAAGAGCTTCCAATCAATATTTGGGAAGTTGAAGTCGCCCATGACTACGACCCTGTGGCTTCTGCACCTTTCCAAAATCTGTTTCCCAATCTGTTCCTCCACATCTCTGGTCTTTGCGGAAAGCTGATAGGGGAGGGGAGGAAAATATATCCCTGGTGGTGGGGTCCGTTTGGAGGAGGCAGAAATGACGGCAGATGATACGCTGTATACGGAGGTTGGTGGGGTGGTAGGTGAGAACCAGTGGGGTTCTGTCTTGGTGCTGGTTGGAGGGCGGGGCTCAAGGGCGGAGGAGCGGGAAGTGGAGGAGATGCGGTGGAGGGCATCGTCGATCACGTCTGGGGGGAATCTGCGGTCCTTGAAGAAGGAGGCCATCTGGGTTGTACGGTATTGGAACTGGTCCTCCTGGGAGCAGATGCAGCGGAGACGAAGGAATTGGGAATAAGGGATTGCGTTTTTACAGGGGGCAGGGTGGGAGGAGGTGTAGTCCAGGTAGCTGTGGGAGTCAGTCAGTTTATAGTAGATGTCGGCGTTGATTCGGTCGCCCGAGATAGAAATGGAAAGGTCTAGGAAGGGGAGGGAGGAGTCTGAGACAGTCCAGGTGAATTTGAGGTCGGGATGGAAGGTGTTGGTAAAGTTGATGAACTGTTCAAACTCCTCGTGGGAGCACGAGGCAGCACCGATACAGTCATCGATGTAGCGGAGGAAAAGGTGGGGGGTGGTGCCAGTGTAGTTGCGGAAGATGGACTGTTCCACATATCCTACAAAGAGACAGTTAAAGGAGTTGTCATGGGCACCCGCATGGGCCCCAGCTATGCCTGTCTCTTTGTAGGATATGTGGAACAGTCCATCTTCCGCAACTACACTGGCACCACCCCCCACCTTTTCCTCCGCTACATCGATGACTGTATCGGTGCTGCCTCGTGCTCCCACGAGGAGGTTGAACAGTTCATCAACTTTACCAACACCTTCCATCCCGACCTCAAATTCACCTGGACTGTCTCAGACTCCTCCCTCCCCTTCCTAGACCTTTCTATTTCTATCTCGGGCGACCGACTCAACGCAGACATCTTCTATAAACTGACTGACTCCCACAGCTACCTGGACTACACCTCCTCCCACCCTGCCCCCTGTAAAAAAGCCATCCCATATTCCCAATTCCTTCGTCTCCGCCGCATCTGCTCCCAGGAGGACCAGTTCCAATACCGTACAGCCCAGATGGCCTCCTTCTTCAAGGACCGCAGATTCCCCCCAGACGTGATCGACGATGCCCTCCACCGCATCTCCTCCACTTCCCGCTCCTCCGCCCTTGAGCCCCGCCCCTCCAACCGCCACCAAGACAGAACCCCACTGGTTCTCACCTACCACCCCACCAACCTCCGCATACAGCGTATCATCCGCCGCCATTTCCGCCAACTCCAAACGGACCCCACCACCAGGGATATATTTCCCTCCCCTCCCCTATCAGCTTTCCGCAAAGACCACTCCCTTCGTGACTCCCTCGTCAGGTCCACACCCCCCACCAACCCAACCTCCACTCCCGACGCCTTCCCCTGCAACCGCAGGAAATGTAAAACTTGCGCCCACACCTCCTCCCTTACTTCCCTCCAAGGCCCCAAGGGATCCTTCCATATCCGCCACAAGTTCACCTGCACCTCCACACACATCATCTATTGCATACGCTGCACCCGATGTGGCCTCCTCTATATTGGGGAGACAGGCCGCCTACTTGCAGAACGCTTCAGGGAACACCTCTGGGACACCCGAACCAACCAACCCAATCACCCCGTGGCTCAACACTTTAACTCTCCCTCCCACTCCACCGAAGACATGCAGGTCCTTGGACTCCTCCATCGCCAGAACATAACAACACGACGGTTGGAGGAAGAGCGCCTCATCTTCCGCCTGGGAACCCTCCAACCACAAGGGATGAACTCAGATTTCTCCAGTTTCCTCATTTCCCCTCCCCCCCACCTTGTCTCAGTCGATTCCCTTGGACTCAGCACCGCCCTCCTAACCTGCAATCTTCTTCCTGACCTCTCTGCCCCCAGCCCGTCTCCAGCCTATCACCCTCACCTTGACCTCCTTCCACCTATCACATCTCTGTCGCCCCTCCCCCAAGTCCCTCCCCCCTACCTTTTATCTTAGCCTGCCTGGCACCCTCTCCTCATTCCTGATGAAGGGCTCTGGCCCGAAACGTCGAATTTCCTGTTCCTTGGATGCTGCCTGACCTGCTGTGCTTTAACCAGCAACACATTTCCCTCAATGTGGCAGACCTGTGCAGGGGGTTGAGGTTGGTTGCCTGATTTGTACAGTGAGGTAGTTCGCCCGTGGACTGAAGTCATTTTCCTTGGAATGATCCAAATGACTTTCATCTGCTTAGCAATCCAACTTCTTTTTCTGCTGATTGCTTTGACAGCAAAATGCTTTGGAGTGAAAGAGAATTTCCTTTCTTCACATGTTCCATGGCAACATCAAATAATTGGACAGACAGGAAAGTTGTGGTGAACACCACCCTGCCCATGATTATTCACTCCAACCTTTAAAAAGTACAACTTTCCATTAAGTCGGGGGGTGGGGGCAGGGGGGGAGCAATCTCTCGTGAGAATTCCCAACCTACCAATCATTGACATGTCTACGAGAAGTTCAATTCAGCCAGACCACAATAATTGATCAAATTTCCAAGTGACCTTATCAGGCAGCTAAAGCAATTCCTTTGGCCACTTCCAGCTCAATCATACACTCCCAGAGGAAATCACCTTACTCTGGGTCATGCCAAAATAGATTCAATTGCAGATGGTAGAAATTTAGCAGCATGTTCTCATAAAAAGGGCTTCAAAGGAAATGTTGGCTGCTGATATAAGTAAAAGAAGTTAATTTTCCAATTGGGACATTGATCTTTAAAAGTGGCAGAGAGTGGTTTTTGGGGAGGAACATTTCCTGGAATAACATCATCCAAAAACACTTACTTCCCATGTGTCACATGTGGCACCCCAGCAGCTTTGCTACCGTGCAAATCATTGTATTGCAAAACCTTCCTTAAAAAAATGTAAGTTACATGAACCAAGCATGGGTCACTTCTTAAAGAGCGCTGGTGAGAATGGATGATGAAATAAATATCAGCGATGAAAAATTGTCCAATAGCTATAAAAAATAAACATGATTACAGGCTGACACTTTTGAATAAGTTTCTCAGAATTGATGTTGAACTAGAGGATTGTAGAATAAAATGCAGAGAGTTTCAGTAGTTGGAAAGTTGATGGTACAAAGACAAAATAAATTTACAAAATCACAGTGGGAAGTTAATATACCATGGTGCCACAAGGACACACGGCTAAATATTATGAATAACCACATGCCAATATGGAGAGACAAATGAAACAAACTCGCTCAGGGAGATGTTATGGGGTTCAAAGTTACAGTGGAACATTTTTGCAACAGAAAGTTATTATTTCAGAGAAAATGAGTTTATTGGCATAAATGTAAATGTTTAGGAATGGAATATCTGGAACATCAAATCCTGACTTGATAACAAAGGACAATTTATACAGTGCCTTTTTCAGCACAGTCTTGATGCATCTGTACACACGTCAACATATTTCGCAAAATATGTTCTCTGTGTTTAGCCTTTATCTGCTGAAGATTTTACAGCAGGAATTGATAACTCTCTTTAGTAGTTATTTGGGGAAATGACTACAGTAGTTAAAAAGGAAGCTAGCATTGGAGGTTACACCACCAGTCCATGCCTCTGGGTTAAAGCATCTGGAGGAATGCCCTAATGACCTTCTCCCCTCCACCAGGGAAATGTCCACCATCACCTCAAAGGTTCATGCTCAACCACACTGACTCGCACCAGCAACATCCTCCCTCAATCACTCTGGCCTCCCCAATCCTTACTCCACTAACCCTGTATGCCCTCTGCACTCCCCACTTACTCAGTCACTCAGGACATCTCGCCACCTCAACCAACAGCAATAGCTGTGCCACCTATTTACCTTTCCCATAATCCCTGCCTCTTACTCATTCCAAGAGGAATACAGTTCACGTGGGCGTAACAATAGTCAGAATGAATGGGGTTGGGGTGGGCTGGGGTGCTGCTCAACCTCTGTTTCTCATTCCTTATGTAGAGGGAATACTGACCCTGACCAGCCAAGCTGGGCATGGGCATCAGAGCCTGCCCTCACCTTACAGTGCTGGGAATCTCGGAGTGAAGGTTATCCCCCTCAACTTGACTGAGGCCTGTTGACAACTGTGACTAGCTTCCTGGCTTTCTGTCTGCACTAACTGGCACACCAAGCCCTTATTACAAGCCTGGTATCTTGGGCTGAGAAGCTAAAGTGCAAAGAAAAGCAAGGTTATACAAGACAGGGATGCTGTTAGCACTGAAGTAGACTCGGAGTGTGTGACAACTTTGACAGCAAGGAACCATCCTGGGATACTGGAAGTCTGAAAACAAAGAAAAAGCAGAAATTGCTGGAGAAACTCAACAAGTCAGCAGCATCTGTGAAGAGAGAAAGTGGAGTTAACATTTTGATTCTGGTGACTCTGCAGTTAACAAAAGCAATTAAAGAGTATCCAATTAAAGACCAAGGCACATGAAGCAGCAACAACTAGCATTAGGCCAGAGGATTGAGGATTGTTTTTGGAACCAAAATTGTTTGATTAAAAAGTTATTTGAAGGAGAAAATTGATCATAAAAGATGAATATTTGGATTTGAGAAGGTATTCAATAATTTTCCACATAAAATATTGTTACACAAAACAGGAGCGGGTTATGTATTTGCATTTTTTGAAGATTAGTTAACACACAGGTGAGCAGAGAATCAGGAGAAATGGTTCTTTTTCAAGTTGTAAAGACAGAGGTAGTAGAGTGTTGCAAGAATCAGTCTTCAGATCTCAATTATTTGCCATCAATATTAATGTCTTGGAAGATAAGACCACAGGACATAGAAGTGGAAGTAAGGTCATTCGGCCCATCAAGTCCATTCATGGCTGATGGCATTTCAACTCCACTCTCCCGTAGCCCTTAATTCCTTGTGAAATCAAGGATTTATCAATCTCTGCCTTGAAGACATTTAGCATCCCGGCCTCCACTGCACTCGGTGGCAATGAATTCCACAGGCCCACCACTCTCTGGCTGAAGAAATATCTCCTCATTTCTATTCTAAATTGACCCCCTTTAATTCTAAGTCTGTGCCCATGGGTCCTAGTCTCCCTGCTTAACAAAAACAAATTCCCAGCGTCCACCCTTTCTAAGCCATGCATAATCCTGTACGTTTCTATTAGATCTCCCCTCAACCTTCTAAACTCTAATAAATAAAGTCCCAGGATACACGGTTGTTTATTGTATGTTAGGCCTACCATTCCAGGGATCATCCATGTGAATGTCCGCTGGACAAGCTCCAGTGCCAGTATGTCCTTCCTGAGGTGTGAGGCCCAAAATTGGACACAGTATTCTAAATGGGGTCTATCTGCAGCGTTGTAAAGTCTCAGTAGCACATCACTGCTTTTATATTCCAACCCTCTTGAAATAAATGACAACATTACATTTGCTTTCATAATCACAGACTCAACCTGCAAGTTAACCTTTAGAGAATCCTGGAGTAGGACTCCCAGATCCTTCTGTACTTTGGCTTTATGAATGTTCTCACTGCTTAGAAAATACTCCACACCATACAAAATGCAAGACCTCACATTTGCTGATGTTGAATTTCATCAGCCATTTTCTGGACCACTCTCCTAAACTGTCTAAATCTTTTTGCAGCCTCCCCACCTCCTCAGTACTACCTGCCTGTCTACCTAACTTTTTATCATCGACAAACTTCACCAGAATGCCCCCAGTTTCTTCATCCAGATCATTTATATATAAAGTGAACAGCTGCTGCCCCAACACTGAACCCTGCGGGACACCATTTGTTACCGGCTGCCATTCCGAAAAAGAACCTTTTATCCCAACCCTCTGCCTTCTGTCAGACAGCCAATTCTCAATCCATGCCAGTAGCTCACCTCAAACACCATGGCCCCTCACATTACTCAGCAAGATGGTATCAGCAATAACATTAGCAAATTTGCTGATGATACAAAGCTGGGTGGCAGGGTGAAATGTGATGAGGATGTTAGGAGATTACAGGGTGACCTGGATAAGTTAGGTGAGTAGGCAGATGCATGGCAGATGCAGTTTAATATAGATAAATGTCTGGTTATTCACTTTGGTGGCAAGAACAGGAAGGCAGATTACTACCTCAATGGAATTAATTTAGGTAAAGGGGCAGTATAAAGAGATCTGGGTGTTCTTGTACACCAGTCAATGAAGGCAAGCATGCAGGTACAGCAGGTAGTGAAGAAGGCTAATAGCATGCTGGCCTTCATAACAAGAGGGATTGAGTATAGAAGCAAAGAGGTTCTTCTGCAGCTGTACAGGGCCCTGGTGAGACCACACCTGGAGTACTGTGTGCAGTTCTGGTCTCCAAATTTGAGGAAAGACATTCTGGCTATTGAGGGAGTGCAGCGTAGGTTCACGAGGTCAATTCCTGGAATGGAGGAATTACCTTACACTGAAAAACTGAAGCGACTGGGCTTGTATACCCTTGAGTTTAGAAGACTGAGAGGGGATCTGATTGAGACGTATAAGATTATGAAAGGATTGGACACTCTGGCAGCAGGAAACATGTTTCCGCTGATGGGTGAGTGCCGAACCAGAGGACGCAGCTTAAAAATACAGGGTAGACCATTTAGGACAGAGATGAGGAGAAACTTCTTCACCCAGAGAGTGGTGGCTGTGTGGAATGCTCTGCCCCAGAGGACAGTGGAGGCCCAGTCTCTGGATTCATTTAAGAAAGAGTTGGATAGAGCTCTCAAAGATAGTGGAATCAAGGGTTATGGGGATAAGGCAGGGAGCGGATACTGATTAGGAATGATCAGCCATGATCATATTGAATGGCGGTGCAGGCTCGAAGGGCTGAATGGCCTACTCTTGCACCTATTGTCTATTGTCTATTGTCAGCAGCCTCCCACGAGGAACCTTATCAAAGGCCTTTTGGAAGTCTAGATAGATAACACCCACTGGGTTCCCCCGGCCTAACCTACATATTATTTCATCAAAGAATTCTAACAGGTTTGTCAGGCACGATCTCCCCTTACTAAATCCATGCTGACTTGTTCTAATCCAACCATGCACTTCCAAGAATTTAGAATTTCATCCTTAACAGTGGATGTGAGGATTTTACCTATAGCCGAGGTTAGGCTATAATTTTCCATCTTTTGTCTTGATCTTTACTTGAACAAGGAATTACAACAGCAATTTTCCAATCATCTGGGACTTTCCCTGACTCCAGTGATTTTTTAAAAGATCACAACCAATACCTCCACTATTTTCTCAGCCACCTCCCTCAGAACTCTAGGATGAAGCCCATCGGGGCCAGGAGATTTATCAATTTTTAGACCTTTTAGCTTTTCTAGCATTTTCCCTTTTGTAATGGTTACCATACTCAACTCTGCTCCCTGACTCTCCTTAATTGTTGGGATATTACTCATGTCTTCCACTGTGAAGACTGATACAAAATATTTATTAAAAGTTCTTCAGCTATTTCCTTATTTCGTGTCACTAGCCTCCCAGCATCAATTTGGAGCAACTCAATTTCTACTTATGCCTCTCATTTGTCTCTTATTTATTGAGAGAAACTTTTACTATCATCTCTAATATTACTGGCTAGCCTACCTTCATATTTGATCCTCACCTTCTTTATTTCTCTCTTTGTTATCCTCTGTTTGTTTTTGTAGCCTTCCCAATCTTCTGATTTCCCACTGCTCTTGGCCACTTTATAGGATCTCTCTTTTTCTTTGATACATTTTCTGACTTCCTTTGTCAGCCATGGTTGTCTAATCCCCCGCCAGAAAATCTTTCTTTTCTTGGGGATGAACCTCTGTACAGTGTCCTCAATTACACCCAGAAACTCCTGCCATTGTTGCTCTACTGTCTTCCCCGCTAGGCTCTGCTTCCAGTCTATTTTTGTCAGTTCCTCTCTCATGCCCTCATAGTTACCTTTATTTAACTGTAACATCATTACATCCGATTTTGCCTTCACTCTTTCAAACTGCAGACAGAACTCTACCATATTATGATCGCTGCTTCCTAAGTGTTCCCTTAATTTAAGATTTTTTATAAAGTCTGGCTCATTACATAGTACTAGGTCCAGAATAGCCTGCCTCATGGTGGGCTCCATCTTAAGCTGTTCCACAAAGCCATCCTGTAAGCATTCCATGAATTCCGTTTCTTTGGATCCACCGGCAACGTTATTCACCCAGTCCATTTACATATTGAAGACCCCAGGTCACTGCGACCTTGCCTTCCTGACATGCCCTATCTATTTCCGACTATATCTTGTGCCCCTGGTCCTGACCACTGTTAGGAGGTCTGGACATGACTCACATTATGGGTTTTTTGCCTTTGTGGTTTCTTAACTGCACCCAACAAACTTCACATCATCTGACCCTATGTCATTCAGTGTCAGAGATTTAATTTCATTCTTAACAAGGCAACCCCAACCCCTCTGCCCACTTCCCTGTCTTTTCGATAAGTTGTATGTTTAACTTGGATGTTTAACTGCCAGTCCTGAACCCCCTGTAACCATGTCTCTGTGATGCCTACCACATCATAATCATTCACGACTTTGTTACGAATACAACAAGCATTCAGGTAAAGCACCTTAATTCTAATTTCCTTATCCTCATGATTTCCATCATCTCTAGTAGCATGTCCTAAGTAATCCTTCCTTTTTGCTTCATTCCTAATCTGCTTTGAACTTAAATCCTGCCCACCTGCTAAGCTGCTGTTATCTTCCTACTTGACTCCATACTCCCTGTCATTTTTCCTTTCCCTTTCCCCTGACTCAAGTTTAAAGTCCTAGTGACCATCCTGTTTATCCTTTTCGCCAGAACACTGGTTCCAGATCAATTCAGGTGGAGACCGTCACATCGGTACAGATCACCCCAGTTCCAAAACTGATGCCAATTTCCCATGAAATGGAATCCCTCTTTCCCACACTCCTCTCTTAGTCTCATGTTTACTTCCCTAATTTTCTTATCCCTTTTCCAATTAGGACGTGGCTTGGGCAGTATTCCAGAGATTATGACCCTCAAGGACCTGTGTGAGGTCATGCACTTTGACAAGAAGAATCAAAAGGTGGACAGTTATTAAAATAGAATGAGCCTCCAAAATATGCAGTGCAGTTTAGAGAGATCTTGGTGTTTTTGTACATGAAACACAAAATTAGCTTACAGACAGAATAGATAATTATGAAAGCAATATTTAGAAAATCTACATTATTGGAAATCTATGATGTATGGTTGACTTTGATGCATTTAAGAGCCTGTCCATGCAAGAATAAATCCAGTGAATGTTGTTGGGTATATAGAAGATAAAAAGTATCTAGAAATTCCCAAGTTGTTTGGGATCAAATGAATTAGATTGTGTGCAAATGCTGTCCATGGAGACATATTTGGTTTTGACAAGGGTTCAATCTTATGGAAGAATCCTTGTTTTGGACAAATGACTGCTGTCCTGAAATAAACTTTTTGGAAAATAATTGTTCAGCTACTTTCATGTCACAAATTCAAATACTGCAGAGGGAATGGGGTGTTCCATGCTGTCTCACTTCCCAAACTACTGAGGGCCTCATGTCAGATGTCTGTACAAAGACTGTGTGGTTGAAAGACAATGTGAGATAGGTCCAACGGGTCACAGATTTGTGAATCATATCAAAATGTTGATGGAAGTTAAAAGTGAATGAATATTACAAATGCAGAGAAAATGATTAATGAGTATTGTCACTATGAGTCTATGCAACGAATTGTCTGAAAACTTGGAATACTTGAAGAAACTCATGACATGGAAGAACTTACTGATTTTAATAAATAGCATAAAATTGTATTATTGGGAGAAAACTTAAAACTGAACCATTCAATGGCTGCATCTCAATCTTGTATGATTAATTGTTAAACTGTTATTTGGAAACAAGAGAGAAAAATGTAAAGATAATAAATTGAAAGCACCACTTGCTTTAGGTTTAGAAATGATAATAAATTTAATGTATTTAAAGAGTAGCCCTCTGCTGCAAATGTGTTGCTGGTCAAAGCACAGCAGGCCAGGCAGCATCTCAGGAATAGAGAATTCGACGTTTCGAGCATAAGCCCTTCATCAGGAATAAGAGAGAGAGAAAGAGTAGCCCTGTCAATATGAACAGAAGGAATGTATCATTTTATCATCAATTTAGTACTAAGTGATATCATATTTCTGCTGAGTAATTCTTTAAGGAAAGCAAAAATGAAGTTGAACAAAGAATGACCAAGCATTAGTATTTGGTAAAGTTGCATATTTATAGTTCACTGGGTCAAGAAACATATTCTATTCTGTTGTGGAACACCAAATATTGCTCAATGAAATGTTCATGAAGATCTCCAATACAAAGTGTCTGGGTAAAAAAGCATATTATCTGGAAGTTCTATAGACAAATTAGGCTACTGCTGAAGACTGCTGGAGATGTGGATAAGTCAACCCCAATGCCATATATTTATGAAATATCAGCAGACACCACTATTCCCAAACACAGGTGTCCCAGTAACCTAGGAATGTAAGACATTGGTGTCTATAGACCTGAATAGGGATGGAGACTGAAAACCTCCAACAGTTTGTGGAGATGCTGACCCGAATAACCACGTCGATGGTAAAGAAAAACAACAAGCACAAACAGACAACAGCAGATAGGATTATAGAAAAGTGGATTGGCATAAACCTTGGAATGCCAACGCAACTTCAATCAGACAAGAGGAAAATTTGCAAATGAGGAGTGTAGAATCATGTGAGAACTTGACTATAGTGGTCATTCATTCTAGTTGGTAAATGGCTGTATTCCAAAACTGCCATTCAAATCATACAGTAATTCCCAGGCTGCAGGGGGAATGGTTACTAGCTCCATGTTTTTCTGTTACATTCTGGTAAAAAAGCACTTATTAAAGCCAAAGCTTCAGAAATTGAGAGGATTAAGATATGATGGTGAAATATATCCAGCAGAGATTTGTTCTGGTGACCCAGATTCTTCATAACAAGGGCAAAGGTAATGGAGAGGTCTGTGCAAAAATTTATTGGATGTGATGGGAAGATTCTAATAAAACAGGAGAATCAGATTGTAAAAACACAGCTCTCACAATAGGAATGCATTCAGGAATTTTCAAATACTGAACATGAGCGAAGATGGTAATATTGAAGGATGCTGTACGTGCCATACCGAGGTATTCTGCAAGTTCAAACCAGAGGAATAGGATTTAAGAGTTAATTACCAAAGCATTTTCTGTTGCACAAAAAAGGGCAATCTTGCCAGGGATTATAAACCATCCGGAGCGATGCAGTGGCCAGAAGAATCAAATAACTGTTTAAAGACTGAATTTTTTTAGATGAACAGGAAAGTCCAAAGGGAAATACAAAAACTGGTTCAATAGCCAAGAGAAAGGGCAAGAGGTGATTTGATTTGATTTATTAATTGTCACATGTATCTTACTACAAAATACAGTGAAAGGTGTTGTATAGTGTCACCACTGTCCGGCGCCATCTTAAAATACAGAAAAATAAACAAAACCATAGAACATGAAGGCAGAAAATCAAAGAAATAAAGAAAATGTTCAATTTTACAGTCCTTCTTGTTAAATGCCCTGTCATGGGCCTGGTGACCAGGCATGAGTGCCCTTTGCCACACTGCCACCACTGGGACAAAAGTTGCCACACTTCAGCGCCATCTCGCCTCCATCGATGACCTTAGCATTATGAGTCCCTGCTGGACCTCACCAATGCAGATGCCATTCTTGCTGCTGGGTACTGAACTGGCCCAAACACGACTCTGCTACTGCTATGCATCTACGTTGGGCCCACCTCACCGATGCAGCCACTGTGATGCTGCCAGGTCTCATACTGAGCCCAAACCAGCCTCCACTGCCATGAATCTGTACTGGAAGCAGATTCTGCCAGGAACCCAAACACACCTCTGCTGCAGCAGCCAAGGGGCAGCGCTAGGACCACCTCAATGATGGTGGTCCTAGGAACCCAAACCCGCTTTCAATGTCACTGCTACAAGTCTGTGTTGCTGGGCATACTTGAGCCTGGGCTGCTGGGCCCACTCACTGTCATCGATGCTGTCACCATGGTCAGACTTTTCACTAAAAGGTAGGTAAAATAGAATAGAGAAAAAAAAGAGGGAAAAAAAGTGAAAAAAAAAGCAGACAGAGCAAATAAACACCAGGCTCAGAAACCCTACTCCACCGCCATCTTACTGGAGAGCCACAGATTGGCAAATGGTGATGGAGGACAAGCCAGAGATCAGGTTTGAGTAATAGTTTTGGGAGTTGCGCAAAGAACAAAAAGATCAGTGTGGAGACCCTACCTTCAGTGTACAATCCAGCTCAACATTAAATCAGGACTTAGCATTTCCTGTTTCTCAGCGGCAGCAGCAACTCGAAGGGCGGGAGCTTGAAGCAGGGGCCTGCTGGGACGGTGAGAGACTGATTTGTGCCTTTATGTCTGAAATCAGTGAGCAGAGATTTCTGGGAAAGGAGGGACTTCTTTTTATTTCCATCCAGCTATATAAGTCAGTGTCTTCTGACCGTTTGGGATACTGTTGAGGGAGATGACTTACCAGTAGTAGGCAATGGGGCCCAGGTCTCTGGCACAGAGCCTATCCCTGTTGCACAGAAGGGGAGGAGGGAAAGGAGGAGAGTGTTAGTCATTGGGGACACAATAGTTAGAGGCTCAGATGGAAGGTTTGTTGGGAGCGAACGAGACTCACGGTTGGTGTGTTGCCTCCCAGGTGCCAGGGTCTGAGAAGTCTTGGATCGTATCTTTGGGATCCTGAAGGGAGAGCTGAAAATGTGTTGCTGGTTAAAGCACAGCAGGTCAGGCAGCATCCAAGGAACAGGAAATTCGACGTTTCGGGCCAGATCCCTTCATCAGGAATGAGGAGAGGGTGCCAGGCAGGCTAAGATAAAAGGTAGGGAGGAGGGACTTGGGGGAGGGGCGATGGAGATGTGATAGGTGGAAGGAAGTCAAGGTGAGGGTGATAGGCCGGAGTGGGGTGGGGGCGGAGAGGTCAGGAAGAGGATTGCAGGTTAGGAGGGCGGTGCTGAGTTCAAGGGAATCGACTGAGACAAGGTGGGGGGAGGGGAACTGAGGAAACTGGAGAAATCTGAGTTCATTCCTTGTGGTTGGAGGGTTCCCAGGCGGAAGATGAGGCGCTCTTCCTCCAACCGTTGTGTTGTTATGTTCTGCCGGTGGAGGAGTCCAAGGACCTGCATGTCCTCGGTGGAGTGGGAGTGAGAGTTAAAGTGTTGAGCCACGGGGTGGTTGGGTTGGTTGGTCCGGGTGTCCCAGAGGTATTCCCTGAAGCGTTCTGCAAGTAAGCTGCCCTTCTCCCCAATATAGAGGAGGCCACATCGGGTGCAGCGGATGCAATAGATGATGTGTGTGGAGGTGCAGGTGAATTTGTGGCTGATATGGAAGGATCCTTTGGGGCCTTGGAGGGAAGTGAGGGGGGAGGTGTGGGCGCAAGTTTTGCATTTCCTGCGGTTGCAGGGGAAGGTGCAGGGAGTGGAGGTTGGATTGGTGGGGGGTGTGGA
The DNA here is from genome assembly GCF_020745735.1 of Hemiscyllium ocellatum. Taxonomy (NCBI): domain Eukaryota; kingdom Metazoa; phylum Chordata; class Chondrichthyes; order Orectolobiformes; family Hemiscylliidae; genus Hemiscyllium; species Hemiscyllium ocellatum. Next base: position 1,023,014 of record NC_083406.1, on the reverse strand, counting down.
CCAGACGAGGGAGTCAGGAAGGGAGTGGTCTTTGCGGAACGCTGATATGGGAGGGGAGGGAAATATATCCTTGGTGGTGGGGTCCGTTTGGAGTTGGCGGAAATGACGGCGGATGATACACTGTATACGGAGGTTGGTGGGGTGGTAGGTGAGAACCAGTGGGGTTCTGTCTAGGTGGCGGTTGGAGGGGCGGGGCTCAAGGGCGGAGGAGCGGGAAGTGGAGGAGATGCGGTGGAGGGCATCGTCGATCACGTCTGGGGGGAATCTGCGGTCCTTGAAGAAGGAGGCCATCTGGGCTGTACGGTATTGGAACTGGACCTCCTGGGAGCAAATGCGGCGGAGACGAAGGAATTGGGAATATGGGATGGAGTTTTTACAGGGGGCAGGGTGGGAGGAGGTGTAGTCCAGGTAGCTGTGGGAGTCAGTCGGTTTATAGTAAATGTTTGTGTTGAGTCGGTCGCCCGAGATAGAAATGGAAAGGTCTAGGAAGGGGAGGGAGGAGTCTGAGACAGTCCAGGTGAATTTGAGGTTGGGATGGAAGGTGTTGGTAAAGTTGATGAACTGTTCAACCTCCTCGTGGGAGCACGAGGCAGCGCCGATACAGTCATCGATATACTGTACTTGAACTCAGCACCGCCCTCTTAACCTGCAATCCTCTTCCTGATCTCTCCGCCCCCACCCCACTCTGGCCTATCACCCTCACCTTGACTTCCTTCCACCTATCACATCTCCATCGCCCCTCCCCCAAGTCCCTCCTCCCTACCTTTTATCTTAGCCTGCCTGGCACCCTCTCCTCATTCCTGATGAAGGGCTCTGGCCTGAAACGTCGAATTTCCTGTTCCTTGGATGCTGCCTGACCTGCTGTGCTTTAACCAGCAACACATTTTCAGCTCTGATCTCCAGCATCTGCAGACCTCACTTTTTACGTCCTGAAGGGAGAGGGTGACCAGCTTCAAGTCGTTGTCCATGTAGGTACCAACGGCATACGTAGAAAGAGGGATAGAGATGTAAGGCAGGATTTCAGGGAGCTAGGGTGGAAGCTAACAGCTAGAACAAACAAAGTTGTTATCTCTGGATAATTACCCATGCCACATGATAGCGACGGAAGGAACAGGAGAGATATTAGCTGAACATGTGGCTGCAAGGATAGTACAGGAGGGAGGGTTTCAGGTTGTTGGATAATTGAGACTCATTCTGGGGAAGGTGGGACTTGTACAAACAGGATGGTCTTCATGAACCAGAAAGGTACTAATATTCAAAGTTTGTGAGAAGATTTGTAGCTCGGGTGCTCGTTGTTGTGGTTCTATTCGCCGAGCTGGGAATTTGTGTTGCAGATGTTTCGTCCCCTGTCTAGGTGACATCCTCAGTGCTTGGGAGCCTCCTGTGAAGCACTTCTGTGATGTTTCCTCCGGCATTTATAGTGGTTTGTCTCTGCGGCTTCCGGTTGTTAGTTGCTGTCCGTTGCAGTGGCTGGTATATTGGGTCCAGGTCGATGTGCTTGTTGATTGAATCTGTGGATGAGTGCCATGCCTCTAGGAATTCCCTGGCTGTTCTCTGTTTGGCTTGTCCTATAATAGTAAAAAGTAAGGTCTGCAGATGCTGGAGATCAGAGCTGAAAATGTGTTGCTGGTTAAAGCACAGCAGGTCAGGCAGCATCCAAGGAACGTCTGCAACACAAATTCCCAGCTCGGCGAACAGAACCACAACAATGAGCACCTGATGAAGGGCTTATGCCCCAAACGTCGAAATTCCTGTTCCTTGGATGCTGCCTGACCTGCTGCGCTTTAACCAGCCACACATTTTCAGCTCTTGTCCTATAATAATAGTGTTGTCCCAGTCAAATTCATGTTGCTTGTCATCTGTGTGTGTGGCTACTAAGGATAGCTGGTTGTGTCATTTCGTGGCTAGTTGGTGTTCATGGATGCGGATCGTTAGCTGTCTTCCTGTTTGCCCTATGTAGTGTTTTGTGCAGTCCTTGCATGGGATTTTGTATACGATATTGGTTTTGCTCATGCTGGGTATCGGTTCCTTTGTCCTGGTGAGTTGTCCTTTGTCCTACTGCCCCCTCGACCATGACCCCACCCCCCATCACCAAACCATCATCTCCCAGACCTCATCACCTCAGGAGATCTCCCACCCACAGCTTCCAACCTCATAGTCCGGGAACCCCGCACTGCCTGGTTCTACCTCCTTCCCAAGATCCCCAAGCCTGACCACCCATTGTCCCAGCATGCTCCTGCCCCACTGAACTCATCTCTACCTACCTCGACACTGTCCTATCCCTAGTCCAGGAACTCCCCATATACATTCGGGACACCACCCACGCCCTCCACCTCCTCCAAGACTTCCAATTCCCCGGTCCCCAACGCCTCATCTTCACCATGGATATCCAATCCCTCTACACCTCCATCCGCCATGACCAGGGCCTCCAAGCCCTCCGTTTTTTCCTCACCCGACGTCCCCAACAGTACCCTTCCACCGACACTCTCATTCGTTTGGACGAACTGGTCCTCACCCTTAACAATTTCTCCTTTGAATCCTCCCACTTCCTCCAGACCAAAGGGGTAGCCATGGGCACCTGTATGGGCCCCGGCTATGCCTGTCTCTTTGTTGGCTACGTAGAACAGTTGATTTTCCAAAATTACACCGGCACCACTCCCCACCTCTTCCTCCGCTACATTGATGACTGCATTGGCTGCACCTCATGCTCCCGCGAGGAGGTTGAGCAATTCATCAACTTCACCAACACATTCCACCCTGACCTTAAATTTACCTGGACCATCTCTGACACCTCCCTCCCCTTCCTGGACCTCTCCATCTCCATTAATGACGACCGACTTGACACTGACATTTTTTTACAAACCCACCGACTCCCACAGCTACCTGGATTACACCTCTTCCCATCCTACCTCCTGCAAAAATGCCATCCCGTATTCCCAATTCCTCCGCCTCCGCTGTATCTGCTCCCAGGAGGACCAGTTCCACCACAGAACACACCAGATGGCCTCCTTCCGCAGAGACCGCAATTTCCCTTCCCACGTAGTTAAAGATGCCCTCCAATGCATCTTGTCCACATCCCGCACCTCCGCCCTCAGACCCCACCCCTCCAACCATAACAAAGACAGAACGCCCCTGGTGCTCACCTTCCACCCTACAAACCTTCACATAAACCAAATCATCTGCCGACATTCCCGCCACCTCTAAAAAGACCCCACCACCAGGGATATATTTCCCTCCCCACCCCTTTCCGCCTTCCGCAAAGACTGTTCCCTCCGTGACTACCTGGTCAGGTCCACGCCCCCCCACAACCCACCCTCCCCTCCTGGCACTTTCCCCTGCCACCGCAGGAATTGTAAAACCTGCGCCCACACCTCCTCCCTCACCTCTATCCAAGGCCCCAAAGGAGCCTTCCACATCCATCAAAGTTTTACCTGCACATCCACTAATATCATTGATTGTATCCGTTGCTCCCGATGCGGTCTCCTCTACATTGGGGAGACTGGGTGCCTCCTAGCAGAGCGCTTTAGGGAACATCTCTGGGACACCTACACCAATCAACCACACCGCCCCGTGGCCCAACATTTCAACTCCCCCTCCCACTCTGCCGAGGACATGGAGGTCCTGGGCCTCCTTCACTGCCACTCCCTCACCACCTGATACCTGGAGGAAGAACGCCTCATCTTCCGCCTCGGAACACTTCAACCCAGGGCATCAATGTGGACTTCACCAGTTTCCTCATTTCCCCTTCCCCCACCTCACCGTAGTTCCAAACCTCCAGCTCAGCACTGTCCCCATGACTTGTCCGGACTTGTCCCACCTGCCTATCTCCTTTTCCACCTATCCACTCCACCCTCTCCTCCCTGACCTATCACCATCATCCCCTCCCCCACTCACCCATTCTACTCTATTCTACTTTCTCCCCACCCCCACCCTCCTCTAGCTTATCTCTCCACGCTTCAGGCTCTCTGCCTTTATTCCTGATGAAGGGCTTTTGCCCGAAACTTTGATTTTGCTGCACCTTGGATGCTGCCTGAACTGCTGTGCTCTTCCAGCACCACTGATCCAGAATCTGGTTTGAAGTGTGTCTGTTTAAATGCCAAAAGTATCAGAAATAAAATAGGTGAGCTTGCAGCATAGTTAGGTACCTGGGACTTTGATGTTTTGGCTATTTTGGAGACATTGATACAGCAGGGTGAGGAATGGATGTTGCAGGTTCCAGGGTTTAGATCTTTCATCAAGAACAGGCAGGTTGGTAAAAGAGGGGGAGGTGTGGCCTTGTTTGTCAAGGATAGTATAATGGTGGCTGAGAGAACTTTTGATGAGGACTCATCTCCTGAGATAGTGTGGGCAGAGGTTAGAAACAGGGGAGGAGAGGTCACACTGCTTGGAGTTTTTTTATAGGCCTCCCCAGAGTTCCAAGGAGGTGGAAGAGAGGATTAGCAAAATTATTCTGGGTAGGAGTGAAAGGAACAGGATGGTCATTATGGGGGACTTTAACTTCCAACATTGAATGGAAATGCTATAAATCCAGTACGTTGGATGGATCAGTTTTTGTCCAATGTGTACAGGAGGGTTTCCTGATACAGTATGTCAAAGGGCTGACAAGAGGGGAGGCCACACTGGATCTGATGCTTGGTAATGAACCAGGCCAGGTGTTTGATTGAGATATAGGTGAGCACTTTGGAGAGAGCGACCATAATTCAGTTACATTTAGTTTAGCGATGGAAAGGGATAGGTACATGCCACAGGTCAAGAGTTATAGATGGGCCAAGGGTAATTTTAATGCAATTAGGCAAGAATTAGGATGCACAGAATGGGGTAGCAAAATGCAGGGGATGCAGACAATGGAAATGTGAAACTGGTTTAAGGAACAGGTATTGCGTGTCCTAGATAGGTATGTCCCTGTCAGGCAGGGAGGAACTGATAAGGTAAGGGAACTGTGGTTTATGACAGAAGTTGCATCTCTTGTTAAGCAGAAGAAGGAGGCTAATGTGTTGATGAGGCAAGATGGTACAGATGAGGCGATGGAGAGTTACAGATCAGCTAGGAAGGATTTAAAGAGAGAGTTAAGAAGAGCAAAGAGAGGACATGAGCAGTCTTTAGCAAATAGAATAAAGGAGAACCCTAAAGCTTTCTACAGGGATGTAAGGAATAAAAGGATGACTAGGGTAGGAATAGGGCCAGTCAAAGACAGAAGTGGGAAGTTGTGTGTGGACCCTGTGGAAATCGGAGAGGTGCTAAATGAACATTTCTCATCGGCATTCACTCAGGAAAAGGAGGATATTGTGGAGGAGAAAAATGAGGTACGAGACATTAGATTAGAAAGGTTAGTTACGCACAGGTGTTATCAATTCTAGAAGGAGTGAAAGTAGACAAGTCCCCTGGGCCGGATGGGATTTATCTGAGGATTCTCTGGGAAGCTAGGGAAGAGACAGCAGAGCTGTTGGCTTTGATATTTGAGTCATCATTGTCTACAGGTTTAGTACCTGAGGACTGGAGGATTGCAAATGCTGTGCCCTTGTTCAAGAAGGGCAGTAGAGATGACCCAGGTAATTCTAGACCAGTGAGCCTTACTTCTGTTGTAGGAAAGGTTTTGGAAAGAATTATGAGAGATAAGATTTATAATCATCTAGCAAGCTCCAATTTGATTTAAGATAGTCAACATGGTTTTATCAAGGGCAGGTCATGTCTCACAAATCTCACTGAGTTTTTTGAGAAGGGGACCAAGCATATGGATGAGGGTAGGGCAGTTGACGTGGTGTACATGGACTTCACTAAAGCCTTCGATAAGGTTCCACATGGTGGGCTGATGGAGAAAATGCAGAGGCATGGGATTAAGGGTGATTTAGCAGTTTGGATTAGAAACTGGCTTTCTGAAAGAAGGCAGCGAGTGGTGGTTGATGGAAAATATTCAGCCTGGAGTCCGGTTACTAGTGGTGTGCCACAAGGATCTGTTTTGGGACCACTGTTGTTTGTCATTTTTATCAATGACTTAGATGCAGGCACAGGTGGATGGATTAGTAAATTTGCAGATGACACTAAAGTCGGTGGAGTAGTGGACAGTTTGGAAGAATGTTACAGGTTGCAGGGGGACTTGGATAAACTGCAGAATTGGGCTGAGAGGTGGCAAATGGAGTTCAATGCAGCTAAATGTGAGGTGATGCACTTTGGAAAGAATAACAGGATGGCAGAGTACTGGGTCAATGGAAAGATTCTTGGTAGTGTGGATGTGCAAAGGGAACTTGGAGTCCATGTACATAGATCCCTTAAAGTTGCCACCCAGGTGGATAGTGCTGTTAAGGAGGCATACGGTGTGTTAGATTTCATTGGTAGAGGGATTGAGTTCCAGAACCACAATATCATGCTGCAACTATACAAAACGCTGGTGCAGCCACACTTGGAATATTGTGTACAGCTCTGGTCCCCATATTTCGGGAAGGATGTGGAAGCATTGGAAAAGATGCAGAGGAGATTTACCAGGATGTTGCCTGGTCTGGAGGGAAGGTCTTATGAGGAAAGGCTGAGAGACTTGAGTCTGTTCTCATTGGAAAGAAGAAGCTAAGAGGGGATTTGATAGAGACGTACAAGATGATCAGAGGATTAGATAGGCTAGTCAGTGAAAGTCTTGAGGGCAGCATGGTGGCACAGTGGTTAGCACTGCTGCCTCACAGTGCCAGAGAGCCGGGTTCAATTCCTGCCTCAGGTGACTGTCTGTGTGGAGTTTGCACATTCTCCCCGTGTTTGTGTGGGTTCCCTCCAGGTGCTCTGGTTTCCTCCCACAATCCAAAAATGTGCAGGTTAGGTGAATTGGCCTTGCTAAATTATCCGTAGTGTTAGGGGTGGGTCGGTATAGACCTGTTGGGCCGAAGGGCCTGTCTCCACACTGTAAGTAATCTAATCTTTTTCCTAGGATGATGATATCAGCATGTCCGAGGGGGTATAACTACAAACTGAGGGGTGATAGATTTAAGACAGATGTCAGAGGCAGGTTCTTTACTCAGAGAGTGGTGAAGGTGTGGTATGTCCTTCCTGCTAATGTATTCAACTCAGCCAGATTAGGTAGATTTAAACAATTCTTAGATAAGCACATGGATGATTTTGGGATAGTGTCGAGGGACGAGCTAAGAATAGTTCACAGGTCAGTGTAACATCGAGGGCGGAAGGGCCTCTCCTGCGCTGTATTGTTCTATGTTCTAAGAGAAACAGAATAAGTTTTGGAAAAGTGAAAGATAGGGTTGGCATTCTACTTTTGAGCTCTTGCATCCTGGATACATGTTATCCTGGTCATTACATTTTCAATCTTTGGTACATATGGAATATATCCCTCCCTGAGGGCACTGGGTACTTCCTTCCCCATGATGGGACTGACCAGATCAACAGGTGCCCTTCAGTATGCACCAGCCAGCTCTCCAGAATGGACTCAGGACAACATTGTCCTGCACTGAAGTTTGGACCTTCAACCAGACCAAGCAAATGAGCACAAAGAGCTCATAGGAGAAAGTGAGAACTGCAGATGCTGGAGATCAGAGTGAAGACCATGTTGCTGGGAAAGCACATCAGGTCAGGCAGCATCCGAGGAGCAGGAGGATCGATGCTTTGAGCCCATCCCATTCCCCCACCTCAGCCCATCCCTCCCTCTTTTCTGATGGCCACTTGTATGAACACCCACCAATCTCCAGTGCCTCCTCCACTGTGATCTGTGAACGGCTATGTCTTGTTGATGGCCTCAAGCTCTCCTGTGTGCTCTCCTGACACAAAATGTGAGAGGCTGATGATTGGGAGAAATGTTCATGTATTCACCTGATTGATGACTTGTTTATTGAGGAGGAAGCATGGCATTTGCATTAGAGGAAGTGAGGGTGTCAGCCACAGATGGATAGATTGTAATGTGACCAAGTCCCTAGAAAGGGAGGGATGGGTGCACTTTCACATAACTTCATGTGATCCACTGGAGTTGGTCTGAAAGGGTAGAAGGAGGAGCTCGATGGAATATAAACATCAGGATGTAGAATAATGTGCTTTTGCTCTCATTTGTTTTGTTAAGGTCAATGAATTCCTCCTTCAGTCTTCTTGAGAAACCTCCCATTCTTTGTGGCAACAGAAGTCTGTAGTTTCCCAGGGAATGGAAATGACAACCTAACCCCCTGTCCCAACCCCTCCACCCCACCACAGTCCAGACTGCCCCCACCCCCTAACCCCACAAATAGGGTGGCTGATTTTAAAATTCATTGTACTGTTTCCACTGCTCTGGGTCATCGAAAGGCCATTAAAGCTGTAATTGAGGTGCCCACCCATCTAGCTAAGCTCCAATATGTCTGTGCAGTAAAGTCCAGCCTAATACGTTTGGATTGTGCTGGATTTTACTGAACCTCTGCTCAAAGTTCTCCAGGTTTGTACACATTAAAGCCTGAACTGAAAGATTACATTATACATTCAATCAATATCAGAATCAATGAACATGACTACAATTTATTTTGAATTTACTTCCAGGAAGATTTAATTACTGTTAATGTTTCTTTCGTAAAATTCAAATGTATTTACATTAGATAACTTGAGCCACCCTGGGTTTAAATGAATTAAAAATAATATCATCTGCACTTTGAATGCTTCTGTAAAATCAGATGGTACTGGGGCACCTCCAAATGTTGACATTGATGTACTCTTTTTAATAGGATTATGATGCCAGCTGACAGTAATACTGAACAAGTCAGATCCCAAAATGAAGCCTGGATTGTGAGTTGGCTTTAGGTTTTATAGTTTGCAGTTCCGTTACCATGGTGGTCAGTCACAAGGCTGTGTTCACAAGAAGCTGCCAAATTCTTGTAACAAAATAACTTCAGTGTTTGTTACGCACAAGGCAAAACAAATATTAACTATTTTACACTCAGCTAGAACTAGTTGAAATGATCTAATGGCAAAAATCAAAAAGTAAGGTTGAACTCTTTTACCCTCGATATCAACCTCAACTCAATAATGAATCACCTCCACCCCACATTAAAGCCCATTGCGCAGTTAGGACAGATGTACTGCGATTCTTTCTGTTAAATTTCTCCATTCAGACACTGCTAGCTCATTAGACAATGTCACTTGCTGAGACCCTTAAATAAATTGCTAATACAGTCCATTTATTTCTTAACATGGATTCCTCTTTGACAGTTTTCTGTTTCTGGAGCTTTCGGTTAATGATATTAAGTCACAAAGGTTTAATTCTTTGTGGACTGAACTCTGCTGAGACTAAGATTTAAAGTACCTGTCTGTCGTTGTGCTAATGCAAAGGGACCTTTCCTCTTTGTTGACGTGTTACCTAATCCAGTCCATTCCTTAATTGGGAATCTTTCCAGACAATAGGTGATTGATAAGTGTTGAAATAATCCACTCTCCAGCAAGGCTGTGATTAAATAAAAGCACGATTGTATTAAGAGCTGTAACAGTTATATCAAAAAAGGTCACTGTGACATTAATCATAATGGAAAGCAAATGGACTGCATCTGATTATGCAAAAGCAAAGCTCAAACGTTATAGTGTTTTTGGAAACACGTCACATTGGTCATGTTTGCATAATCATCTCGAATCTGTGTTCCAACTGAATGAGTTCTCTGATATGACACAGATGACCATATCTATTTATTTTCCATACATCTTGTTTCCTGAAATAAACTTAACTCATCAGGGAACAAAACCCTCAAATAAGAAACAAACACAGAATATATATTATAAACTGGGCCTGTGATTTCCTTTAACCTTTCTTAATCAATTGGAGAGGGATGTTCTTGCTCTAGATGGAATGCAGAGAAGGTTCACCAGATTGATTCCTGGGATGGTGGCCCTGACGTATGAGAAGTTGAATTAGTTAGGAACATATTCACTGGACTTCAGAAGGTTGACGGTGAATCTCCAAGAAATGTATAAGAATTTTAACAAGACTAGACAGAGTAGTTGCAGGAAGGATGCTCCTGATGGCATGTGAGGTCAGAACCAGGGGCTCACAGTCTAAGGGGGAAACAGTTGGAAAATTCTTCAGCCAGATGGTGGTGAGCCTGTGGAATTTGACAGCACTGAAATCAGTCAAGGCCAAAACATTGTATGATTTCAAGAAGGATTTAGACATAGCACTTGGGGCTGAAGGAATCAAAGGATACTTGGGGGAGAAGTGGAACAGGTTATTGAGTTGGACGACCAACTGCGACCATGTTGAAAGGCAGAGAGACTCAACGGGCCAAGTGGCCTACTCTTGCTCCTGGTTTCTATGTTTTATGAATGTTTTAACAGAGCCATAATGAAGCAATATCAGCTCAACAGCTTAAGGATCTAAGTTTTCAGACAGGGTAAAAAGCAATAAAAATAGAGGGAGTTGCAAGAATTGTTAGGGAACAATCATACGTATGAGGAAGGATGTTATCGCGGGAGATTATCAAATTAACACCATTGTATTTCAAAACGTGTGGTGCTAGAAAAGCACAGCAGGTCAGGCAGCATCTGAGAAGCAGGAGAATTGAAATTTTGAGGGTAAGCCCTTCATCAGAAACAATTATATGTCTTTGTCCCCACTCTTCATAAAATCCATGCAGTGTGGAAACAAGCCAATGGCCCAACAGTCCACACTGAAGCTCCAAAGAACATCCCACCCAGACACATTCCTCTACTCTGTTACTCTGCATTTACCTCTGACTAATGCCTCTAACCTATACATCCCTGAACACTATGGGCAACTTAGCATGGCCAATCCACCTAACCTGCACATCTTTGAACTGTGGGAGGAAACCAGAGGGAGGGTTTGGACTCTTGGATAATCGGGGCTCTTTCTGGAGAAGGTGTGACCTCTACAAATAGGATGGTCTTCACCTGAACCAGAGAGGCATCAATATCCTGGTGGGGAAATTTGCTAATGCTTTGTGCATAGGGGTTTAAACTAATGCAAAAGTGAGGACCGCAGATGCTGGAGATCAGAGTCTAGATCAGAGTGGTGCTGGAAAAACACAGCAGGTCAGGCAGCATCTGAGGAGCAGGGAAATCAACGTTTTGGGCAAAAGCCCTTCATCAGCCCGTTGAAACTAATGCAGCAGGGGGATGGGAACCTGAATTGTAGTCCCAGTGTACAGGAGGTTGAGGATAGTGAGGTCAGGGATAAGCTTACAAGGTTGCGAGAGGGCACCAGCAATCGGGGTGTTGGTTTGAAATGTGTGTACTTCAATGCAGGGCACATGCGGTATAATTTGGGCAGCACGGTGGCACAGCGCCAGAGACCTGGGTTCAATTCCCACATCAGACAACTGTCTGTGTGGAGTTTGCACATTCTCCCCGTGTCTGCGTGGGTTTCCTCCGGGTGATCCGGTTTCCTCCTACAGTCCAGAAAATGTGCAGGTTAGGTGAATTGGCCACGATAAATTGCCCGTAGTGTTAGGTGAAGGGATGAATGTAGGGGAATGGGTATGGGTGGGTTGCTCTTTGGCGGGTCGGTGTGGATTTGTGGGCCGAAGGGCCTATTTCCACACTGTTAGTAATCTAATCTAGTCTAAAGTGGGTGAACCTGCAGCATGGGTGGGTACCTGGGATTTCAATGTTGTGGCCATGGCTAGAGCTAGGGCAGGAATGGTTTAGATTAGATTGGACTGTGGGAGGAAACTGGAGCACCCGGAGGAAACCCACGCAGACACGGGGAGAATGTGCAAACTCCACACAGACAGTTGCCTGAGGCAGGAATTGAACCCCAGTCTCTGGCGCTGTGAGGCAGCGGTGCTAACTACTGTGCCACTGTGCTCCAGGATTTAGATGTTTCAGCAAGAACAAAGAAGGTGGTAAAAGAGGGTGTGGTGTAGCATTGTTAGTCAAGGATATATTACAGCAGCTGAGAGAATGTTTGAGGACTCATCCACTAAGGTAGTATGGGCTGAATTTAGAAACAGGAAAGGAGAGGTCACCCTGTTGGGAGTTTTCTATAGGCCTCCGAATTGTTCCAGAGATGTAGAGGAAAGGAGAGCAAAGATGATTCTCAGTAGGAGCGAGAGTAGCAGGGTAGTTGTTAAGGGGGGCTTTAAATTCCCCAATATTGACTGGGAATACTATAGTTCAAGTAGTTTAGATGGTTCTGTTTTTGTTCAATGCGTGCAGGAAGGTTTCCTAACACAGTACGTAGACAGGCCAACAAGGGGCCACATTGGATTTGGTACTGGGTAACGAACCCAGCCAGGTGTTTGATTTGGAGGTAGGTGAGCACTTTGGTGATAGTGACCAAAATTCGGTTCAGTTTATAATAGCAATGGGTAAGGATAAGTATATACCGCAGGGAAAGAGGTATAACTGGGAGAAAGGCAATTATGGTGCGATTAGGCAAGATTTATGATGCATAGGATGGGGAAGGAAACTGTAAAAAATTGTCACAATTGAAATGTGGAACTTATTCAAGGAACAGCTACTGTGGGTCTTTGCTATGTATGTGCCTATCAGGCAGGGAGATAGTTGTTGAGAGACAAAGCTATGGTTTATTAAATAAGTTGAATGTCTTGTCAAGAGGAAGAAGAAGGCTTATGTGAGGCTGAGGCATGAAGGCTCAGTTAGAGAGCTTGAGAATTATAAGCTAGCCAGAAAAGATCAAAAGAGGGCTAAGAAGAGCCAGGAGGGGACATGAGAATTTGTTGGTGGATAGGATCAAGGAAAACCCTAAGGCCTTCTATAGGTATATCAGGAATAAAAGAATGACTAGAGTAAGATTAGGGCCAATCAAAGATAGAAATGGAAAGTTGTGTATGGAACCTGAGGATTCAGGAGAAGTGCGTAATGAATAATTTCATCAGTATTCACATTGGAAAAGGACAATGTTAGGGAGAATATGGAGATACAGGCAACGTGATTAGATGGGATTGCGGTTGACAAAGAGGAGGTTTTAGCAGTTTTGGAAGATCTGAAAATAGATAAGACCCCTGGGCCGGATGGGATTTATCCTCGGATTCTCTGGGAATTCAGGGAGGAGATTGCAGAGTCTTTGGCTTTGATCTTTATGTCGTCATTGTCGACAGGAATAGTGCCAGAAGACTGGAGGATGGCAAATGTTGTCCCCTTGTTTAAGAAGGGGAGTAGAGACAACCCTGGTAATTATAGACCAGTGAGCCTTACTTCGGTTGTGGGTAAGGTATTGGAAAAGGTTATAAGAGATAGGATTAATTTGGAATAGAATAGTTTGATTAGGGATAGACAACACAGTTTTGTGAAGGGTAGGTTGTGTCTCACTAACCTTACTGAGTTATTTGAGAAGGTGACTAAACAGGTAAAGTGGTTGATGTGGTGTATATGGATTTCAGTAAGGCATTTGATAAAGTTCCCCACGGAAGGCTATTATAGAAAATACGGAGGCATGGGCATGAAGCTGATTTAGAGGTTTGGATCAGAAATTGGCTAGCTGAAAGAAGACAGAGGGTGGTAGTTGATGAGAAATGTTCATCCTGGAGTTCAGTTACCAGTTGTGTGTGGCAAGGATCTGTTTTGGGGCCACTGCTGTTTGTCATTTTTATAAATGACCTGGATGAAGGCATCAAAGGATGAGTTAGTAAATTTGTGGATGACCCTAAAGTAGGCAGAGTTGTGATTGTGCAGAAGGATGTTGTGTGTTACAGAGGGACATAGATAAGATGCAGAGCTGGGCTGAGAAGTGGCAAATGGAGTTTAATGTGGGAAAATGTGAGTCGTTCACTTTGGAAGAAGTAACAGGAATGCAGAGTATTGGGCTAATGGTAAAATCTTGATCGTGTAGATGTACAGAGAGATCTCGGTGTCCAGGTGCATAAATCCCCAAAAGTTGTAATCCAGGTTGATAGAGTTTTTAAGAAGGCATACGGTGTGTTGGTGTTTATTGGGAGAGGGATTGAGTTTCGGAGCCATGAGGTCATGCTTCAAGACACGGGTAAGGCCGCACCTGGAGTATTGCATGCAGTTCTGGTCACCACATTATAGGAAGGATGTAGAAGCTTTTGAAGGGGTTCAGAGGAGATTTACCAGGATATTGCCTGGTATGGAGGGAAGGTTTTATGAGGAAAGGCTGAGGGAACTAAAGCTGTTTGAATTGGAAAGAAGAAGGTTGAAAGGTGACTGAATTGAGATGGATAAGGTAATCAGAGAGTTAGATAGAGTGGACAGTGAGAGCCTTTTTCCTCGGATGGTGAAGGCTAACACCAGGGGACATAGCTTTAAATTGAGGGGTGATAGATTTAGGACAGATATCAAGGGCAATTCCTTTACTTAGAAGATAGTAGGGGTAATGAAAGGCCTGCCTGCAACAGTACTAGACTCGCTGACGTTAAGGGCTTTAAATGGGCATTGGACATACATATGGATAATGATGGAATCGTGTAGGTTAGATGGGCATCAGATTAATTCCACAGATCGGTGCAACATCGAGGGCCGAAGGGCCTGTACTGTGCTGTTACGTTCCATGCTCTATGTTCTATGTTCTATCACTGTCCTAACATTTGTGACCATGACTGATATGCTGGCAATAAATAAATAATGTCTGTGCACCAATTTGCTTTGGCTTTGTCAGTGACAATGAGAGACAGGCAGCCAATAAGGTCATCAAGTCATGTCTCAATTGAGTGCTTTCTAATTCCTGAGTTCCTCACAGTCGGGGTTGTGACCTCAGGTCTGACAAAACAATGGTGACCATGGAGCTCTGACCAATCTAACAGGTGTGCTCCCACTCCCATCCCTCCCCAATCCCCACTCTCACAGACCTCACAGTGCGACTGAGGACGTTTTCAAGTTTTGAAATAGGGTCACAGTGAGGTAATGTTTGGGAAGCATAGGTCCAGACCATGATTTTTGAGGCTATCCTTTCTGACTGTAACAAAACTAAAACCAATCATTGATTACAGAGCTTTCAGTATTTCAGCTCATGATTCCACTCATTAATTTGGATGCATGAAGTTGTAATTCTGAAATTGCAATGTCCAAATAGTTGTGCATCAGCAGAGAAAATAACAGCCTGGAATTTGGAGTAAGTATCTCAGCAGCCCCAAAGTAACAGCCTGGAATTTGGCATGAGTATCTTAGTGGCCCCAAACTTTGGATTACTTTCCTTGATGTTCATCTTGTAAATGTTCTGAGCTAAAATAAAATTTCTGGGCTGTGAACAAGTCGCAATGTTGTGGAGTCAATAGGTCAGCCGGGACCTTGACAGAGCTCGGTTAGTTTTGCCCATCTCCTTAACCAATGAAACTGAAATATTGAAAAGTTGTGGAATGGCAGAGTAGATACAGAAAGAGATGCAAAGAGACCAAGAAAATAGGATTAATGGAGGGGAAAAAAGACAAAAGAAAAGGAATGAGATCGAGAATGATTTAATCCCTGCAGTTTTGAGACTTCACTGTATCAATTGTTCAATTTTGGTGTGTCTAAGTTTGAATGGCATTGCAGGAACATAATTCCTTTGAATGTTGAGATTTAACACCTGAAATTCTGTAGCAAATGTAACTAATATTTACAGCAAATCCAGCAATTTCTTAACTCCTGGGGAAATTCTCAGTGAGATCTCTTTTTGCATGTTAATAGAGAGTGATGCAAATCATACAATAATTTGTAATGAACCAGAATTCACTGGGTACTTTTTTCTTGCTTCGCGTTTCCAACATTTTCTGGGTCCAGGGGAATGAATTTTTTTTATGGAGCTCTGTAAACCTACATCTTTTGTTGGAAAGAGTAATGTGTAAAGGTGTGGTTAATGCTGGTGCAAAGGGACGGACGGTGAGCATTATGAGAAGTAGCATGAGTGAGAAAAGGTCCACAATTCATAAAATAACTGAACAATAATGTAAAATGTTGTAATTATAAATGATATATGACAAGTTAGCTGTGCTAACAGAAGAAATTTTAATCAAGAATATAACTTGTGGAGCAAACAATTGAAAGCAGCAGGAATGTACAAGTGAATAGTGCACTTGCACTAATGCAGGAGATTGTACTACTGGAAGAAATTTTCATGTGGTTAATTTTAATGTCTGCATTTCTACCGCTATTTTGTTTAAAGGTAAATTTGACACAAAATAAGAAAACACCAATTGAAACATACAGTGGACTCTTTAGACAACATGTCAACACTTAGAGAACAGCACAGAACTGGTGGCATATACTACTACTATTGTTCTGTTGTTCATGAACAATATGTTCATGGATGTGTCTACATGCCCTGATAGAGCCCAACCACAGCAAGGATTATAATAGCAATTTACTATTCAATATATTTTTGTGCTGTTAACTCATAACATACCATCACTTTTCTTCACAGAACGGGTCACTGTGTGATTGAATCAGAGGAGCTCCACCCAGTGCACCACCAACCAACAACACCTCAGCTTGACACATGCACTTGTATAAAGTCATCAGGAGAAGAAAGAGATGCAGTTCAAGAAGAACCACCATTATTTGCTTTGAGAAAGGCTGGTGTTTCCATTTAGAACTAGAAGGGAGCTGAATTTTAGCATCTATATTTGTATAAACTGCAAATGCTTTGATTTGCAAATCCTCCAGGTTTTTAAAAGTGACAAACACTTTTTGTTTGTGAATCCATGATAAACTAAACACTGTTGATTTCTCCTGTCTAATTAAGAACTCTAGTTCAACAGCAGAAATAAAAGGCAAAATCGCTGCTGAGCGACATTGCTGAGCTGTACCTCCCATCGATCATGACCCCATTTCATGGGATCATCAGAAGAATGTTACAATGAGAATTCAAAGATCAGAAATGATTTAATCATTGAGGTGCTAGCAAGCAGGTTCAAATCAGTCTGCAGTACCTTCCTGTTTGCACTCTTGGGAATTACAAAAGTACATTTGTACTTCATAACTTGTCATTCAAGAAGGGACTGGCTCTACAATCTGGAAATGCTAGAGACTCTGAAAATATTACTGATACTGATGACCAGTCTCATGAAGCAAGAACAGGCACAGTGCCCAGTACTACACGGTGGTAAGTAACCTGTCATTGTTGGTGCACCCTCAGAAGGTTTGGTCCAAAGATCTGTCTCCTCTCACCAAAAATTCTATAGTCCAAGTAAAATCCTTTCTTCTCACAGCTATCCTTTACCTCCTAAATCTGGGATTTAATGTCTGTATGTTAACTGTTATCCACTGTCTTTTTAAAAGAGAGCTCAGTCACAAGAAGGCCTTGCAGCAAATGTTCTATTATTTTCTCCAAGCATTCACAAAAACCTTCATCTGGAATTTATGGTGTTTACCATCATTATCCCCCTGAAACTGAGCCCAACTTCAGGATTAATGAAAGTGCAGATTAATGTAAAAATCCTTGAGCTGTGATCTGATTTAGTATAGAGTGATTTATTAGTACCACACACTTGGGAGCATACACTGATTCTTGAGCCATACCTCTTCCAGGGTTACAAAGTTAATGAATTAATCAAAGTCCACAATTTACCTGTTAGATGGAATCAAGTTAACAGAAAACACCCCAGGTTCTTGTACTACAAAAATATGCATTTGATACAGGTAAACAAAGCCATGAAATATGAATGTATAACTCTACTAATTGAAACTCTGATCCCCTTTTAAAAGCCTGCTCATACAAACTAAAAACTTCTTTGTTATTGGGAGATGGAAATGGACTGGGGAAACAAACTTCAACAGTACCAGTTCATCAGGCTCATGGAGATGTTCTTGTTACTTTCCGAGATCTTCTGTTCCTCAATCCCGTTTCTCCAGGTTCTTTCACGTCTTTGCTGACACTAATTACAAAGTGAGTTACTGCTTAAAAGCAATAGCTGACCATAAAGCACAGGAGGAAAGGTTTGCCATTCAGCTCATCAAACCTGCTTCTCCAATCCATGAGATCATGATTGATCTGATAATCATCAGCTCCACTTTTCTGCCTATCTCTTTACTGATTACAAATCTATTTATCTCAGATTTGAATGTACTTAATGACCCAGCCTTGATAGGCCTTTGTGATATAAAATTCCATAGATTGAGTACATAGACATGTACAGTACAATACAGTACAGGCCCTTCAACCCCTGATGTTGTGCTGAGCATTTATCTTAACCTAAGATCAACCTAACCTACATACCCCTCAACTACTTCCGTCTATGTGCTTGTTGGTAGTCGCTTAAATATCTCTGACTTTACTATCACTGCTGACAGTACATTCCACGCGCCCACCACTCTCTGTGTTCAGAACCTACCATTGGCATTTCCCCAATACCTTCCTCCAATCACCTTAAAATTATGACCCCTCATGAGAGCCATTTCTGCCCTGGGGAAACATCTCTGGCTATCTACTCTATCTAGGCCTCTCATTACCGTGTACACCTCTATCAGGTCACCTCTATTCCCTCTTCTCTCCAGTGTGACAAGTGCAGGCTCACTCAGCTTCTCTCCATAAGAGTCATAGAGTCATACAGATGTACAGCACAGAAACAGACCCTTCGGTCTCACTTGTCCATGCCGACCAGATATCCTAACCTAATCTAGTCCCATTTACCAGCACTTGGCCCATATTTCTCTAAACTCTTCCTCTTCATATATCCATCAGATCCTTTTAAATGCTGTAATTGTACCAGCGTCCATCACCTCCTCTGGCAGCTCACACGCACCACCCTCTGCATGAAAATGTTGTCCCTTATTGAGAAAAGAAAATCTTCTCCATCTCTGGCCCTAGACCCTATCACAAGGGCAAAACCCTCTCTGCACCTAACCTGTCAAGCCCATTAAGAATCTTGTATGTTTCAGATAAAGACACCATTCATTCTTGTCATATCCAATGATTATAAGCCCAGCCTAGTCAGCATTTCCTCATAAGAAAACTCATCTATGCCCAGAATCAACCAAGTGAACATTCTGTGGATTGAACATAGAACAGTACAGTGTTGGAACGGGTCCTTGGGCCCACAGTGTTGTGCCAAACATGGCGCCAAATTAAACCAATCCCTTGTGGCTGCCTTTGGTCCATATCCTTTCAGTCCTTGTATACTCATCTGCTTATCTAAAAATCCAACACCTCTAGTGTATCTGACTCCACCATCAGTTCCTGGTAGTGCATTGCAGACTCCTAACTTTCATTATGTAAAATACTTGCCCTTCTCACATCTCTTTGAACTTTCCCCCCCTCACCATAAATTCATGTCTCCTGCTATTAGACATTTCAATTCTGGAGAAAAGTTTCTGACCATAATATTCTGCTCCTCTATTCTGACCTGCCCCTCACAAAACCATGCTGACTGTCTTTAATCACGCTATGCTTTTCCAAATAGTCATAAATCCTATCCCTCAGAATTCTTTCCAAAACTTTGCTGACCACAGACATAAGACTGACTGGTTTGTAATTACCAGGGATTTCCCTATTACCCTTCTTGAAAAGAGGAACAACATTCACCTTCTTCCAATCCCTGGGTACGACGCCCATGGAGAGTGAGGAAGCAAAGATCTTCACCAGCGGCTTAGAAACCTCCTTTCTCGCTTCCCGGAGCAGTTGAAGATAAATCTGGTCTGGCCCTGGGGATTTATCAATCTTAATGCTTGCCAAAATTTCCAGCACATCAACTTCATCAATCTTGATCTGTGCAAGTTTGTTTCCCAGCCCCTCAAATTTCTCATTCATAACAAGTTCCCTTTCCTTACTGAAAACTGAAGCAAAAAACACATTTAGAGCTTCCCCTATCTGCTCAGACTCCAGCACAAGTTCTCTCCGCTATCCCTGACCGGCCCTGCCTTCTCCCTAATTATTCTCTTATTCCTCATGTATGAGTAAAATGCCTTTGGGTTCTCCCTAATCCTTCTTGCCAAGCCTTTATCGTGCCCCCTCCTGGCTCTCCTCAGTCCATTTCTGAGCTTCTTTCTAGCAAGCCTGTAGTCCTCTAAAGCTGTGCTAGATCATTGCTTCCTCCACCTGACGTAAGCTGCCTTCTTCCTTTTGACGAGAAGCTCCTCTATTCTCATTATCCAGGATTCCTTACTCTTACCCCTTAACATAGAACATAGAAGGATACAGCGCAGTACAGGCCCTTCGGCCCTCGATGTTGCGCCGACCGAATCCTACCTAACCTATACTAGCCCAATAACTTCCAAATGCCTATCCAATGCCCGCTTAAATGACCATAAAGAAGCTCTAAATGTGTTTTTTGCTTCAGTTTTCAGTAAGGAAAGGGAACTTGTTATGAATGAGAAATTTGAGGGGCTGGGAAACAAACTTGCACAGATCAAGATTGATGAAGTTGATGTGCTGGAAATTTTGGCAAGCATTAAGATTGATAAATCCCCAGGGCCAGACCAGATTTATCTTCAACTGCTCCGGGAAGCGAGAAAGGAGGTTTCTAAGCCGCTGGTGAAGATCTTTGCTTCCTCACTCTTCCTCACCTGTCTCAGAGGAACAAATTTGTGCATCACTCAAAACAACTGCTCCTTAAATAGTCTCCACGTGTCTGCTGTGCCCTTTTTGTGGAACAATTGTTCCCAGTCTGTACTTCCCAACTCCTGTCTGATAGCGTTATAATTTCCTTTTCCCTAATTCAATATCTTCCCTCGGTAACTGCTCCTTTCCCTCTCCATGGCTGTGGTAAATGTGAGGCAGTTGTGATCACTGTCACCAAAGTGCTCTCCCACCACGAGATCTGACACCTGTCCTGGCTCGTTGCTGAGCACCAAATCCAAAATGGCCTCTCCCCTTTATCGGCCTGTCTACATACTGAGTAAGGAAACCCTCCTGAACACACCTGACAAAAACGGCTCCATCCAAACCATCTGCACTTAAGAGGTTCCAGTCGATATTGGGAAAGTTGAAGTCACCCATAACAACAACCGTGCGACATCTGCATCTTTCCAAAATCTGCCGGCCTATGAGATCTTCCATCCCCCTACTGCTATTAGGTGGTCTGCAGAAAACCCCCAGTGAGCTGGCTATTCACTTGCTGTTCCTAATGTTCACCCATACTGACTCAATAGACAAACCTTCCTCAACAACCTTTGTTTCTGTAGCTGTGATGCACTCTGACTGGCAATGCTACACCCACTCCTCTTTTTCTTCCCTCCCTGTTCTTTTTAAATGTTCCAAACCCTGGAACATCAAGCAAACATTCTTGCCCCTGTTAAAACCATGTTTCCATTATGGCCACAACATCACAGCCCCAAGTGCTGATCCATGCTCCAAGTTTGTCACTCTTATTCCTGACACTCCTTGTGTTAAGGAAGACACACTTTTAACCGATCCCTGCCTGATGTAAAAGCCTTCCTGATAGGTTCACTGCATCCTGTCACTGTCCCTTCTACAAATACCCCCCCCCCCCAGATATGTAGCTCTGGTTCCCACCCCCTTGCCAAACCAGTTTACTATAAATGGATTGCATTGTTAATAAGCATCAAGTCTCAGCAAGAGCCCAACTGTCTGCTGTGTACGTTTTCAGACTGACAGAGAACATCACTATCTGGGGTGTAATCTGGACATCTGCCCGATGTTACATCTTACCTGATGCGTGCTCCCTGTCACTCCCAGATCTGCCCTTGCTCTTAAAAAGGAGTTGCTTGAATAATAAGAAAGGGAACCTTTTTCCTGCATCTCCATATTGCAGCAAGTGTTTGGTTATGTTCATGACCATTCATTTGCCTTTGACAACTTTGTGAGATCATTACTCATTGTGAGGGACTTCTTGGTATTATGAAAGTAACACTCCTAACCAGCTCTTCCCAAACAGCTGTATCATTGCTGTTGGGTTCTGCTTTTACTAATTTATTCCCTTCTGTTTCTAATCATCAAGAGTATGACCTTGTATACAAACAGCTATTCGTGTGTGGAAGCTGTGTTCTGACACCTGACCTACCCAAATTTTCCCAGCTCTACCCCCACATAGTTTATGCCTTTGTTCTGACAGAATTGCAGAATTGAATTGACCAATGGAATTCCAAAAGGGTGTTCACCTGGTCTTTCAAACCATTAGCATTCTGTCTTATCATGTCCCTGCTGTTGCATAATAGGCGCAAGAATTTTCATTGCAAGAGGTTTACTTGCACTGAACAGAGATATGGTAGCAAAATATGCTTAGTTTCCAAACAAAACCAAGCTATCCAAAGAGATTCATTACTAAGCTAGTCAAATAGGTTTATTCAGTGAAAGTGGATGAGAATTAAATTCAATTCTATATTTTGAACTGCTCACTTTTCTGAGAGATACACTTTATGCTTTGACAAGTTTACAAATATATTTTATATCTAACGAAAACTCACGGCTGTTCACAAAAGCAATAGCTTTAAAGTAACTGCATAATCATGACAAGGCAGGGTATTAAATAACTTTCAGTATGGATTCTGTTGCTGATATAAATGACTCTCAGTGGTACTAATTATACTTCAGAAAGAACTGAACCAGTTGGAATTGATTGGAAAAATTTTTATATTAATTTGCCAATGATAATGATTATGAAAATACGCAGAGTGAAATTCAGTGTTCACAATGGCATGAAATAGCAGTGAAGAATTGACCATCCATAAACACTGAGCTCAGATAATGGACACTTACCCGACCATTGTCATTTGGTGCCTGTTTTACATTTAAATTCCATCTTCCAAGTATTTGCAACTGCTGTGATGCAAACATTGTGCTCTCTGCTGTTTCAACAGATAACAGTGTATGACCCTGTAGTTAATACAGTGCTGAGTTGTAGCATGTTTCAGGAAGGGGCTCAAGTTCATAAGATTTTGGCAGGAAATTTGGCATAGCCAGGAGAGTGATGGTACAGTCTGGGACATTATCTGTAAGACAGGATACTTTAAGCAGGACTAGTGATGAAGCTGGGTGTTCCCTTATTGTGTCTGAACCTGATGCCTTGCGCAATTACTTTAGTCTCACAGCTTTGTAAAACTGCTGCCTGGTGAGGCACACCCAGGAGGTAGTAAACTATATAAACCACATTGCTGTGCAGTGGAATCACACGTGGCTCACACAAAGTAAGCCAAAATGATTTCATTCCCTAAAAGTCTGAAATAATGCGAATGAAAATGGTTTTGTCCAAAATGAAACTGATCACTGTTTAGGCATGGCAGCCCACAACCCTTCCCCAACCCACCTTCTGGCTCTCGACCCTCTGACACACCTTCCGACCATCTCTAGGACAGCCCATCCTGATTACTCCTTCTCGGGATGACAGCGCTCAGATTGGCCTACCCACCTTGGGGCTCTCGGGGCGTCTGACATCGGGACAGCTACCAACCTTCAGGTTTACAGGATGGCCTACCCACCCTCCGGCTCTCAGGGTGACAGCTTTCAGGACGACCCATTAGCCTCCCAGCTCACAGTAAGGCCTGCTAGACCCAGGGAAACACAAGACAGTGCAGGTGATAAACCCAACATGCAACAAGACAGAGTCAATTACCAACAAACAGAGCCCTTTCTGGTACACAGAGTCCATTACCATAAACAATTCTCTTCAAAATGCAGAGTCCATTCCCAGGAACAGAGTCCAATCCACTATACAAAGTGCATTGTCAGAAATAGAGTCAACTCCAAACTGCAGAGTCCATTACTAAAAACAGAGTCACAACCAAGTGCAGAATAAACTCCTGAAGGCAGCAAAACCACACCCCACAGCATGCAGGTTTTCAGTCTCCATAGAATCCTAGCTCACCCACAGAGAGACAGGCCCACTCTCAGGAACACAGTACATTGTAAAGGTTTAGTTAACTCACAGGAGTTTGGTCCACTCCCAAAGGCAGAGTCCACTCCAGGATGCAGCAATTGATCACCTCCAGCACGCACACAGATGTTCAGTCTTTACAGAGGCCTAGTCACCTAGCTAGGCCTATCCATATAGGGCTAGCTTATCTGGGGTGGCATGGTGGCTCAGTGGCTAGCACCGCCGCCTCACAGCACCAGGGAGCTAGGTTCAATTCCTGTCTCAGGTGACTGTGTGGAATTTGCACATTCTCCCTGTGTCTGTGTGGATTTTCTCTGGGTGCTCTGGTTTCCTCCGACAGTCACAAAGATGTGCAGGTCAGCTGAATTGCCCATAGTGTTAGGTGCATTAGTCAGATGGGAATGGGTCTGGGTGGATTACTCTTTGGAGTGTCAGTGTGGCCCTGTTGGGCCAAAGGGCCTGTTTCCACACTGTAGGGAACCTAATCCAAAAGATGTGTGTTTTCACAGGGGCTCAGTCCAAACATCAAAAACTGAAAACACATTCAAAAAGAAGAAAGCTAGAATGCAAGGGCTAAGCCCTACCAGAAAATCAACATTGTCCTTTTCTCAAAGAGAAAGAGAAAAAGAATAACACACAGGCTGTAACCAGCCAGTGAAACACAGTTCCTTAATGAGAACTGAGTTATACCTGAAACACACTGACTGTGTAGATCAAGCAGTTTAAAAATCAGTCCTCAATAAAAAGGAATACAGTTCAGGAATCAGGTTCCCCAAAAAGCAGAAACCAACAGCAGCAGTACACACTGATTGTGTGGCCAGCTAGCTCAGCGTCAGTCCCCTCCCCCCTGCGACACAAATGGAGATCCTTGATACTGATCCAGCTCCCTCAGAGCCAGCTCTCAGAGTGAACAGAACCTCTGACACTCTGTTTCTATCTGTCAGCCAGGATCCTGATTGGACCAGGGAACTCCTATTCTATGAGGCCCACCTGGCTGACCTTGTTACAATCTGACAGTTCAGAGATTGAGCTGTTTATCAGTGTTTTTTTAAACCTTGTTTTTATTTGGACTCTCTTCTCATTTCTAATGTATTTGTAGGTGAGTAGCATTATTCATTCTTAGTAAGCTCACTCTTTGTTCCTGTTCCTTGGATGCTGCCTAATCTGCTGTGCTTTAACCAGCAACACATTTTCAGCTTAAGTCAAGAAAACCTGGTTAAGTTGGCTCCCTTTAAAGCAGAAGTTCATTGGGATCGGGGAGAAAGCTCCACAGAGGAAGCCTCCTGTTTTTCAATTAATCTTGCCTACCTCGAGCCATGGGAGTGAGTGAATAAAGAAGGGGAGCTAGTTCATTCCTAATCACCTGGCACTTTAGTAATTTGCTATACCTTAGACATCCTGATCAATGTTTAGCCCAGGTTGAGTTTGGCTGACAACAATCAAATCAGTGACAGTGTCATCAGTACATTTTTCTTCAATCACCCTGAACACAACAATCATTACATCCTGTCAAGCGGAAAATGACCCAATTAGACGTAATCTGTTCCCTGGTAGATAATCTATCTTCCATCTGTGCCAAAAGTTTCCCTTTATACCTTGAGTTTTTCATTTCCACAAAAATCCCTGGTGCAGCATCTTATCGAATGTGTCCTGGAAATCCAAACACAGTACACCCATAGTCTAGTGACTGTCACTGACCGCGGCCATTACAGCCTTCATTAATTGCTCATTGCATCCCTGATCCCAAGGAACTTCTGCTTTAAAGGAAGCCAATTTAATCAGGGTATCTTCACTTAAGAGTGAGGTTACTAAGAATGAATAATGCTGACTAGCTTATCACCCTGATTCTAATGACAACACATCCTCACTGAGCATCATGAGAACACACAAACAAACAAAAGTTCATGGCTTCTTCTTTCTTCATCTCAAAGATGCCCTGGATATTTTGATGACCAAAGAGTCATTATTCCAGTCTAAGTAGGAACAGCGCAAGCCCCCCACAGAATCCCCATTGTAGGAATCACCCAGGAATTTGAATTTTCTGATTTGATTTGATTTTATTGTAGTCATGTGTACCTAAGTACAGTGAAAAGCTTTGTTTTGCAAGCAGGACAGGCAGATCATAGCAAGTATGGACAAACAGATGATAGAGTACTTAGACAGAGCGAGGCAAACAAGTTACACTGCACAGGAGTGCATGGAGAAAGGCCAACGGTAACAAGATCAGCATTAATTGAAATTAGAGAAACTGTTCCTCAGTCTAATATTGGCAGGGAACCTGCTTGTTCATGTGTTCTGGCTTCTGTATCTTCTGCCTGATAGAAGGGGCTGTAGGAGAGCATTACCAAGATGTGATGGGTCTTTGATGATGTTGACAGCCTTTCTGAGGCAATGGACCGACTAAGTAGAGGCTAAAGATGGAAGGTTAGGCTTCTGTGATGGTATAGGAGATAGTGAGGACTGCAGATGCTGGAGATGTCAGTGTTGATAAAGGGTGGCTTCTTCAGGGTTATGTCTGAAATACCGACTCTCGTGCTCCTTAGATGCTGCCTGACAATCCTCCTCCATGATGGTCTGGGCTGTGCATGCAACCTTCTGCAGTTTGTTATGGTCCTGGGCAGAGCAGTTGCCGTATCAGGCTGTTCTGCACCAGACAGTATGCTCTTAATGGTGTATCTGTAAAGGTTGGTGAGGGTCCTTATGGATATGCTGAATTTCCTGAGCCACCTGAGGAGGGAGGGGCATTGCTGTTCCTTCTTGACCGTCATATTTCCATGGGAAGCCCAGTATAGGTTGTTGATGATTGTCACACCCAGGAACTTGATGCTCTCGACCTTCTCCACTGGGGCATGTACTCCTCCTTTCTTCCTCAAGGTGATGATCAGTTCCTTCGTTTTGCTGATGAGAGAGAGGTTGTTATCATTGCACATAACCAAGCCCTCTATCATCTTTCTGTATTCTGACTCATTGCTGTTTGAGATCTGTCCTGCCACAGTGATGTTGTCAGCAAACTTGTAGATGGGGTTCGTTTGAAATTTGGCTACACAGTAGGGGGCTGAGGAGGCATTCTCGGGGGACCCCAGTGTTGAGTGTTATTGTGGAGGAGGTGATGTGGCCTATCTTCACTGATTGTGGTCTGTGGGTCAGGAGGCTAAGGATCCAGTTGCACGGGGCAAAGCCGAGACCAAGGTTACAGAGTTTTGAGACCGGTCTGGAGGGAAGTTTGGTGTTGAAGGCAGAGCTGTCATCAATGAGCAGCGGTCTGACATATGTGTCCTTGTCCAGATGTTCCAGGGACAGATGGAGGGCCAGGGATATGCCATCTGCTGTGCACCTGTTACATCGGTGGGCAAATACGGTCTTGATGTCAAGGACAGTAATTACCATATCCCTTCTGGAATTCAGCAGTTTTGTTTGGACCAAGGTTGTAATGAAATCAGGAGCTGAGTGGTCCTGGCAGACCCCAGACTAAGTGTCCCATGAGCAGCTTATTGCTGCTGGATAGGCTGGATTTTGTGGTAAAGCTGCAGGTCCTGGCAGAGGAACTGGGTAGGTGTGATGTTTCCTTTTGGTCTTTTATCTGCAAGTGACCTTGTGGAGACTTGCCTGTTACCTCACACAAGGCAGGCTGAGAGGCTGGAGCTGCTGTGGTACATGAACAACCTCTCAAAGCACCCCATAATGATGGAGGTCAGAGCCACTGGGTGGCAGTCATTGAGGCACACTGCATGTGTTTTCTTTGGTACTCGGATGATGATGGTCTTCTTGAAGCAGGTGGGGACTTTGGCTTGTAGGAGAGAGAGGGTGAAGATGTTGGTGAATGCCTGCACTATCTGGTTTGCACAGGATCCGAGTGTTTGACTGGGAACACCATCCAGGCCCTTCACTGACCTTGGGTGGAATTCCAGGAAGAGGGATCTGACATCTGCAGCAGGGACGGGGGTAATGGCTGTGTCTGGGGCTGTTGAGGCATGTGTCACCATGCTGCTGGCATTCTGCTCAAATCCAGCACAGATAGCATTGAGCACATCAGGATGTGTCTTTGTCCACTACCTCGCTCTGTTTCATTTTGTATCCTGTTGTTTAGGTCTTGCCACAGAATGTTGGGAAAACCCTCTGGACCAGGAAACCATGAAATGTCACCATTTAAATGGGCAACTTCAGAGAGTTCTGATGAAACAAAATAAAATATTTACTCAGGAAAAGTTAGATGATTAAACATACAGTGTAACCCCGAGTGACTATTAAACAGATATCATTCTTACCTGATGTATTTCCCAGCTACAATACCCAGAACCTGACCTGACAGCTCCCTGGGGTCTGATGTACTCCACACTTGACCTCCCTCTTCATCTCCCACTGCCCTGTAACTGACAGAAACAGAGGACCCTAATCCTCTCGTGCTGCCATAACATTAGACCCAACCTGTGACAGCTCCCCCATCTGTTGCTGCTGGATCTGACCCCCAACTCATCATCTCTGCCATAACTGCAGCTGGACCCAATCCTCTAGCCTTCCTTACACTCCTCACCCACCCACAACCCCCAGCCCTACAGGTACAGGACCAGACACCCAACCGGATGTGGTTTTTATTTCCTCTGACACTTTTGCGCCATGAGAGCTGTCAGAGTGGAACAGAATGAAAGTACAGCTCTGCATTTCAAATTGAGCCCTGAACAAAATCTCTTCTCAGGGAAATAACCTTTTGACTTCAGAAGTGACCCTTCTTCAGAGCTCGGATCAGTGAGGAAAGAGTAGTAATTATACTGATGGCAGGTTATGGAGGGAAAAGCAGAGAGTGAATAGGTGCCCAGAGAGAGAGAGAGAGAGAGAGAGAGAGATAGAAAAGGGATAGGGAAACTAAGGGATTGTTGACAGCAAGCCAGGGACAGGTAATAATGGAGATGAAGATTGAAAGTGGCTATGCTGGAAGCAACTCATTTCCTGACAGGAGCTGGTGTGTGGAGGTAGGTGATAGATATGGAAGGAAGTGTTGTTGAGTCCTGAAGGCTGGAAGCTAACCAAGTGGAGAATGAGCTTAGATTGGGAAGTCCATACACCTTGTGTGAGGTAACAGGCAAGTCTCCACAAGGTCACTCGCAGATAAAAGACCAAAAGGAAACATCACACCTACCCAGTTCCTCTGCCAGGACCTGCAACTTTACCACAAAATCCAGCCTATCCAGCAGCAATAAGCTGCTCATGGGACACTTAGTCTGGGGTCTGCCAGGACCACTCAGCTCCTGATTTCATTACAACCTTGGTCCAAACAAAACTGCTGAATTCCAGAAGGGATATGGTAATTACTGTCCTTGACATCAAGACCGTATTTGACTGAGTGTGGAATCAAGGAGCCTAGAAAAACTAGACTCAGTGGGAACTGGAGGCAAACTCTCTGCTCGTTGGAGTTATACCTGTCACATAGGAAGATGGTCGTGGCTGTTGGAGGTCAGTCATCTCAGCTCCAAGACAGCTCTGTAGGAGTTCCTCATGGTCATGTCCCAGGTGTAAACATCAATGATGTTCCTGCTATCATGAGGTCAGAAGTGGGGATGATTGCACAATGTTCAGTAATGTTGAGTTCAGTTCAGACTCCCCAGGCACTGTAGCACCCCACAGCCAAATATAGAAAAATCTAGACAATATCCAGGCCTGAGCTGGTAAGTGTAAAATTATATTTGTGCTATGCCCAACAACACACAGTCTAACCGTTCTATCTCAATATTCAATGACATCGCCACCAATGAATCTTCCACTATCAAAATCATGGGGGTTATCACTGATCAAAACACAGAATTGGACTAGACACATAATTCCTTTATCTATAAGAGAAGGTGAGAAGCTCGGAATA
Organism: Hemiscyllium ocellatum; assembly: GCF_020745735.1. Lineage (NCBI taxonomy): Eukaryota > Metazoa > Chordata > Chondrichthyes > Orectolobiformes > Hemiscylliidae > Hemiscyllium > Hemiscyllium ocellatum. The sequence continues at coordinate 993,548 of NC_083406.1, read as the reverse complement.
CTGCAAAGGATAACTCACCTCCTAACTCCCCAAAGCCTATCCACCATCTACAAGGCACAAGTCAGGAGTGTGATGGAATACTCCCCACTTGCCTGGATGCAGCCCTATAGCACTCAAGAAACTTGACACCATTCAGGACAAAGCAGTCCACTCAACTGGCGTCACATCCACAAGCATCCATTGCCTCCATCACTGATGCTCAGTAGCAGCAGTGTGTACTATCTACAAGATCCACCACAGAAACTCACCAAAGATTCTCAGACAGCACTTTCCAAACCCAACTCCCATCTAGAAGGACAAGGAAGCAGATACATGGGAACACCAACGTCTGCGACTTTCCCTCTAAACCATTCACCATCCCAACTTGGAAATATTTCGCTGTTCTGTCAGTGTCACTGGTTAAAATCCTGCAACTCCCTTCTAACCCCAATGTGGATGCACCTACAGCACATGGACTGCAGCAGTAACAAGAAGTCAGCTCACTCCCATGACCTCAGAAGCAATTAGGAATGAGCAGGAAATCATGGTTGAACCACATCCCCTGAATGAGTAAAAGAATTGTCAATCTAGATTATGTACTGAAGGCTTTGCAACTTCTAACTTAGAAACACACCATGCCTGCGATTAATTGCTTGCAAATTTATTTTGTTAGTGAAGCAACTCTTGCAGAAAAACAGGGAATTAATGGCATGAAATTCAGCTACTTGTTATAAACCTCACTTTTCTAAAGAAGGCAGCTGATCTGCTTCTGTTTTTGGCTTTGAGTTCAAATCAATGTTGAGTTTTATCCTCATAATCTCAACTCTATTCCCAAACCACATGTGTGTAATTGAAAGCTCATAAGCAAACACACCCAGATTTGACAAAAACCGTTCCACTTACAAGTTAAGATTTTTCTGACATAAAATTGAGAACCAGTCTCATTTAATAGTTAAAACCTTAGAGAAACAAGCATTGAGTAGTATTGTGATCTATGACACTGTCCTCTTGGTAATGGGACCTGTAATATAACCTTGGCAGTTTCAAACCACATCCTGAGTAGATATAGACTCAAATCATAAAAGTGCTCTGAAATTGGCACTAAACTGGCAATCTCACTTAAAGTAGCAAAGGGAATGGGTAGTTTAGGAAATGGAAAATACACCTTGCTGCAGTGTCACCTTCACTCTCCTAAGATGAGATTTAAGATATTGTCGAGAAAATGTGAAAATGGCTTTGTTCTACATATAATCACTATTGACAGAACTGACTAATGCTCAACATTAGAAGGTTATGGGGAGATCGAATAGGAACTTACAAGATAATCCATGGCTTAGAAAAGGTGGACACTGGGAACTTGTTTCTGTTAGGCAGGGATACTAGGACCCGTGGGCACAGCCTTAGAATAAGAAGGGGTCAATTTAGAATGGAAATGAGGGGACATTTCTTCAGCAAGAGAGTAGTGGGCCTGTGGAATTCATTGCCACGGGGCACAGCAGAGGCCGGGACATTAAATGTCTTCAAGGTAGAGATTGATAAATTCTTAATCTCGCAAGGAATTAAGGGCTATGGGAAGAGTGCAGGTAAGTGGAGTTGAAATGCCCATTAGCCATGATTAAATGTTGGAGTGGACTCAATGGACAGAATGGCCTCACTTCCACTCCCATGTCTTATGGTTTTATGGTCTAAACTGACAGAAGGAGCTGTCTGAAGGGAAAGGGGAATGGTTTGTGAAGGAGAAGGGGAAGGGGAAGGGGAGGGGTAGGGAAACAGGGAGGAGGCTGGGTAGGGAATGGGGTAGGAAAAAGAAGAGGGCCATAGGAAGGGGAAGGGTAAGGGAAAGGTGGATAGGGATGGGGAAGGGGAAGGGGTAAGAAAAGGTGAAGGGGAGGGGATGGGAAAATGGGAGGGACATGGGAGGGGGTAGGGCTAGGAAAAAGGGAGGGTGATGGGAAGGGGTAGGGCAGGGGGAGGGGGAATGGGAGGGGGAATGTTTGCGCAAAATATTTTCTGAAGCTCAGAATTATCTGTCTCTCCTATAAACACAGCCTAGTATCTTTAATGATTCCTTCCATCAATTTGTTGCTAATCGAGAAAAGACTGTCGGAATGGTCACTAGCTGGTTAGATGTGTCCTGTTTCTTATAACCAGGATATACCTGTGTACGGTTTTTGACATTTTCAGATAGATGCCAGTGTTGGAGCTCACTGGAACAGCTTGGCTCGGGGCGTGGCACGTTGTGGAGCACATGCCTTCAGTATTGTTGGAGGAATGTTGTCAGGATCCATTGCCTTGGCATATCCAGTACCTTAACTCACTCCTTGACATCACATGGAGTGATCAAATTGGCTGAAGAGTTGACATCTGTGATGCTATGTATCACTAGAGGAGACCAAATGGATCATCTATTTACTCAGTATTTGTGGCTGAAGACTGTTGTAATTGCTTTAACTTTAACTTTTGCAGAGATGTGCTGGGCTCTCCATCCTTGAGGATTGAGATGTTTGTGAAGCCTCCTCCTCCAGTGAATTGTTGAATTGTCTATGATCATTCTTAGCCAGAAGTGGCTGCACTGCAGAGCTGGGAGCTGTTCCATAGTTTGCAGAGTTACATCACTCAGTCTACCACTTGTTGCTGACACAGTTGTCACACAGGTAGTCCTGGTTCATAGCTTTACTAGGTGACAGCTTGTTTTTTGATATTTCTGGTGCTGCTCCTGGAGTACCTCCCTACACCCTTCACTAAACAAGAATTGATCTCCTGACTAGGGTCTACTGGTAAAGAGAGGGCTACGTTGGGGCATGTGGTTATGGATTGTATTTGAGTACAGTTTGGCTGTTGCTGATGGCCCATAAAGCCGTATGGCAGCCCAGTCTTGAGTTGCCAGATCTGTTTGAAATCTAATCCATTTAGCATGGTGATAGTGACACAACATAATAGAAAGTATCTTCAATGAGAAGCTGGAACTTCCACAAGGACTGTGTGCTGGTTATTCTTATCGATATGATCATGGAGAGGTGTATTGGTGAGAAAGATGTGATGCAGGCTTTTCTCTCTTGTTAATTCCCTCACCACCCACTGCAGATACAGTCTAATCAGTTTAGGACTCAACCAGCTCAGTCAGTTCTTGGACATTGAGGTTCCCACATCGAGTATTCACTGTGCCCTTGTCACCCACAATGTTTCCTCTGTGAGGTGCTTACTTAGCTACTGATTTGTCAGTTAAAACACTGGGGTTTACTGGGTGGATGTTAATCTACAAGAGATTCTTTTGCTCATATGTGACCTGATTCCATGAGACTTCATTGGATCTAGAATCAATGTTGAGAACTCCCAGAAAATCTCTATCTCAACTGTTCACAACTGTACTTTCACCTTTGCACTGCCAGAGAATGTGTTGAGAGTGAGGATGCAGAAAGAATGAAGACGAGGGAGAATGATGACACAGGAATGAGGAATAAGTTCAGGACCCAGAGAGTGGTGGGTCATGAGGACCCAGGAAAGGGGTAGAAACAGGAAGGCCTCTCTTCCTCCTCCCCATTCTACTCCCATCATACCCCCTCCCCTTGCCTCCTCACTCTCCCAACCTCTCTTCCCCAATACCTGTCCCTATTTTGGCTCCCCAATGTTCATGAATGCCCCCTCTCTAAACAGCAGCTCTCCCCTCCTTTCTCAGTCATCAGTCTCAATCTCCCAGCCCCCCATTCCCATTCACAATCTCTCCATCTGTTTCTTCTCATTAAAGCCCCATCCCCGACCTTATTCATAGCTGCCCCTAACCCCACCATTGGCCATTCACAGCTGCAACACCCTTTTATTCCTGACCCTTCTGAAATGTGCCTCCACAAATTTAAACAGTTCACAGCAGACTTTCTCATGAAATGTTTGTGTATCTTTCACAAAGTAAATCACATAATGTTTTCATTAAATTAAAAAAATACTTTTCTGGCTTCAGGAGACACGGACTGTCTTTAATTATCTTATTGTCTTTGTAGAAGTTTGCACCATCCAAATTAGCTGCTCCATTTTCCTACAACATTGACCACATTGCAAATGTTTTCATTGTCCAGGAAGTGTACTGAGCTGTTTGAAAGATGTGAACAGTGCTAAAGAAATGCAAATTATTTTCCATATTAATAAAAGTATTGGTTTCATTTAATGAAAGCATTAGCTGATTTATTTTGTGAAAGATACGCAAATATTTCATGAGAAAATCTGTAATTATGCTATTACCTCTTGAAAGAACTTATTCAGATGAAACAAAGTAAACTTTCAGTTCTCTAAGGTAAAACTTCATTATTTAAGCTGCAAAATCATGGGCTTTGGTATCCTGCAAAAACGGCTCATATTGGTGGACCATAATTTGGCATTGTAACCTTTAGCAGCATCCTGTCTCGTGAGACAAGGCTTTGTGCCTTTCTTGACAACTTGGAGTTAAAGCTGAAAATGTGTTGCTGGTTAAAACGCAGCAGGTCAGGCAGCATCCAAGGAACAGGAAATTCGATGATTCGGGCAAAAGCCCTTCATCAGGAATGGTTAAACATTACCTGATTTTCCTCAGCAGCTGGCCTCTGGTGTGTTAATCTCAGCAACATCTGCTGCAAACGAAGACCGTGGACTGAGAAAACGCACCAATTCACTGGCCTTTGTTTTCCCTGGGACTTTCTCTCAGATGCCCCAATGGCAGTCAGCCTCCAGAGAGCCTTGTTATTGATGCCTGTTGCTCTGTTGGATTGATCTTGACCAGTTGGTGCAAACATTGATGTTCAGATCACCCAAATCCCACAGAGTCCCCCAGTGAATGGAGGGATCCTACTACTGGGAGATTATAAAGAAGACAAAAATGAAAATTTTTATGCTTCATCCCAACTGGTTGTGGCATCATTTAACTGATTAAAAATTGTTGAATTCTAGTCCTTGAGTATTTGTACCACTATTTTTCAGATTAGGATATGGTTCTGGATGTTGCCTTGCCTCCATCAATCAGCATTGACAATGTGAAATTGCAGGATGTTAATAGCTTGTGGTGTCCAGGCTTCACAATAATCAGAAATGCCTAGTTAGTTCTATTACTTGGCTATCATCTTAAAAGTTTTAATTAATATTTAACCTTACCAGTATGGAGGCAGGGCAACAATCCAGAACCATATCCTAATCTGAAAAATAGTGGTACAAATACTCAAGGACTAGAATTCAACAATTTTTAATCAGTTAAATGATGCCACAACCCGTTGTGGTGAAGCATACAAATGTTCATTTTTGTCTTCTTTATGTGAAAATCAAACAGTATTCCTTGTAATGTTTCAATTATCACAGGAGATTGCTTGTTGAAAACTTTGTTAAGACAACCAACATTTCTTACAGCAATCTCCCTAAATACAACATACAGATTCAACTTCAGATGAAAGGTAAGTAACTTTCTCTTCTGTTCTTTGGCCAGAAGTAGCTCTGACCTTTAGCACAATGACATCCACCCGAGTGCAGCAAGGACACCAGTGAGTACAGGGTTAAACCCCATGCTGTTCACACCAAGCTATTCCACACTGGAAGCCCAGCCAGCTGAGGCTCATTTGTAATGTGCATGTGTGTCATGGTCCAGAACTATAAATAGTCAGCACAGTGGCTCGAGTTGCCTTTTCATTGGGGCAGCACGGTGGCTCAGTGTTATCACTGCTGCCTCACAGCACCAGGGACCCGGGTTCGATTCCCATGTTAGGCAACTGTCTGTGTGGAGTTTGCACATTCTCCCCGTGTCTGTGTGGGTTTCTCCCACAATCAAAAGATGTGCAGGTCAGGTGAATTGGTCATGCTAAATTGCCCATAGTGTTGGGTGCATTAGTCAGGGGAATGGGTCTGGGTGGGTTGCTCTTTGGAGGGTCGGTGTGGACTTGTTGGGCTGAAGGGCCTGTTTCCACACTGTAGGAAATCTAATCTAATCATATGGCTGTGCAGGAATCTCTCATATTCTTACTGTGTGACATTTGGAAGAATATGTCAAAACGTTTTTCGTCATGTCATGAACACATCCTTCTGGGCTATTAAGTCCTGGAGTGGAACTTGAATCTTGAGCTTCAGGCTGAGAGGCAGGAACTCTACCCAGTGCACCATTGGACCTCTATATTACCAACTGGGGAGACATAAATCGAAAATCACTACTGCTGCCACTGGGTAGGAAAGGTAATTTACACGTGGCTGCCTAAATATGCAAATCCAATTTCTATAACAATTGTGGGAGGTCAGTTAGCTCAGCTGGTGAGTTAGCAAATTTCACTTAATGACTTAAATTCATGTTAACATCCCTGTTCCCACTGAGGTAAACTTGGTAACCTGCCTTGTTGTCCTATCTGTAATAAAACATCACACAGTTTGTGGTGGTCAGGAATGATCGTTAACGATGGAGGCAGAGAACCCACAGCAACGGTTGAAGGATCCCCATCAATATTCAATATTTAAACTGATTTTCTGCTTTCTATAAACGTTTCATTTATGAAATTTCTTGCATAGAGAATGGCAAGATTTTCTGTATAACAATGAGGACAGATCATACGTTGTAAATATGACAGCGGAGTTCTAAAGAAATATCAGAAATATGGCATGATTTAAGTTCTACATACAAAGCATCTGTTGGTCAATTTGCATTTGCATTCCTTTCTCAGGATTGAATGACATTAGAACATAGACCAGTACAGCACAGAACAGGCCCTTCAGCCCTTGATGTTGTGCTGACCTTTTATCTTACTCTAAGATCAGACTAACCAACATGCCCTCCATTTTTCTATCATCCATGTGCCTATCCAAGAGTCTCTTAAATGTCTGTAATATATCTGACTCTACCACCACTGCTGGCAGTGCATTCCACACACCCACCACTCTCTGTGTAAAAATCCAACCTCTGACATCTCCCCTAAACCTTCTTCAAATTGACTTAAAATTATGTCCCCTCGTGATAGACATTTCTGCCCTGGGAAAAAGTCTCTGACTATTCACTCTATCTGTGCCTCTCATCATCTTGTTCACCTCTATCAAGTTGCCTCTCACCCTTTTTCACTCCAATGAGAAAAGCCTTAGCTCCCTCAACCTTTCTTCATGAGACATGCCCTCCAGTCCAGGCAGCATCCTGGGAATTATTATACTAATACTGGATTTGTGCTGTAGAGGGAACAGGTCATAGCTATTTGTTCTTGAAAAACAGTGGCTGGGAAAGGATAAAGAAAGAGAGAACTTTAGACTGCATTACTCAGGCTAAAACGAGCAAAGTTCAACTTTACGTTTTACAAAGGCAGTATGTAAATTTCATGTACTCAGCTCAGCTGGTGATTATAACTTTTGCTGCTGTGTACTCCGGAATATTTCCTGCAGTCTATGTGCACAGCCAGAGGGACAAGCAATTGTCTTAACAGAGAGGTGGCTCAGCCAGTCAGCACTTCATAAAAGAAAGCTGTATCTTCAAGAGAAGCTGCACAAAATTATTGCCAAACATCAAGTGAATAACTGAGCAAAGGACAGTGCACACACACACACACAGTGTTAAATGAGGCATTGAAGGCACCAGGAGTGTAAATGGCCAGGAGGAAGGAGACAGTGGATGGTTGTGGGTTCAAGGAGTATCTCAAGAGCCATCCTCACAAAGAAATGGAAGCAGGTATTCTGTGATGTCAGCTTTTGGAACGTGAACCGAAGACCCTGGGAGCAGTGCTACAGAAAGGCCAGTTGAGAAACAGCAGCGTAATGTTCTCCCAGGATGCCTTCTACTCAACACACACTTGCCTCTCAGATAACACATTCCCTTCACTGATCAAGTTCTTGCTAATAAGGATTCATGATTAACATCTAAATGCATGGTCTCACAACCATAGGCCAACCATTGCTGCCAACTTTCTTTCACAACATCTTGCTTTGTTTCTTCAAGAAAGTCAGTAAGAACATCGAGGTGTGCAGGCTTTATCCTGCTCCAGTAGAGGGACCTTTACTGCAGCACCCTCCCTACTCCTTGTTGCAACTTGTTCATAGCTACCCTCACCACCCCTGCAACTGCCACCTCCCACACACCTTCCCATAATGATGCAGCGTTACCATCTGGAAAATTCAGCAACTCACCAAAGAACCTTTCAGAATCATCAAGAGAATACTGCCAGTTGCTTTAAATAGGCAAAGTTCCCAACAAGACAAGCCTGATAGTTGAGGGTCTAATCTTGACATAACATCACTGCATTGCCCATTTTGTAACTTCTGACCATTTCTCCTTGGCATTTGCTTTGTAGAAAATCATTGTTGTAATCTGGGATTTTGGTATCTCATCATCTAAAGTGGAGGAAGAAAACCCTGTGTGTGGCCCTATCTTTAATACATTCTATCTGAGTGATGTTGGAAGTAACTGATGAAGTGATGCCAGACCTATGTGGCTCTGCTTCAGATGGTGCTTTATAGATCAGATTTATGCTCGAGTTGAGTGATATTTCAGTCAGTATTAGCAGCATAATCTTATTGAAGTGAAAATTGCAATAGTATCCTTTTGAATCAAATCAGCTGCACGAGGGTATTTCCTAGCTTTATCAGATATCACAATCAATACCTCATTCAAAACAATTTTCCTGCATCATTCAGACATTATATTGCCAACTTATTTTTGTCGTAATTTTTTGAGGAACTGTACCAACATTTTGAGGCAGTTAATGAAGTGAAGTGATTTCAGCAAATCCTGTCCATGGAAATCTCAGAGAGAAAGTGAGGACTGCAGATGCTGGAGATCAGAGCTGAAAATGTGTTGCTGGAAAAGCGCAGCAGTTCAGGCAGCATCCAAGGAGCAGGAGAATCGATGTTTCGGGCATGAGCCCTTCTTCAAGAAGGGCTTCTTCAGGACGTTTCCTGAAGAAGGGATCATGCCCGAAATGTCGATTCTCCTGCTCCTTGGATGCTGCCTGACTTGCTGCGCTTTTCCAGCAACACATTTTCAGCATAGAAATATCAGAACAAGTTTCAAGCAAAGTGAAACTGTTGGAAGTTACTGGCCACTCAGTTACAGAGGCAGAAATGTAACTGTATATTCATGTCATTACACGTGACATTTTATGTTGTGGCCATGCTGTGTTAATTACCACCCAGCACAGAAAATGCTGACACAAAACAAAGACTCAGGTCACCAGATGAAAGTCAAAGTCAATTTAAGGGGCATTTGTCAAGAAGAGCACACAGGCTCGGACTTACAGTTTTTGCACAGCTCTTCTTGGTTCTCTTTTGATCCTCTACATTGCAGCTGTACTGTGGAATTTGGACACTTCTCCCTGGAAACACTCAGTAGAATTTGGAATAAACCCTTTAGAAAGCTCTGTGCATCCATATGTGAAGTGAAGGGGATCTGTGCCTGATCAGGTGCCAGAGGAAACTGAGTTTTCACACAATTCCTTCTCTGGCTGTTTCTGTGGAACACCATAAATGAAAACAGGAGACGTCAGCAAGGATGATTGTACATCTCTATTCCCTAGTGAACTTCACCGTAAAGAATAACATATTCTGGTTGTCCATAATTTTTGAATGAAGACATAAGATAACCCATGATGCGTTCTCTGAGATGGAGTGCTGTCTATGCACCCTGCCAAGTTTCCCTCTCATTGAAGAAATCCATGCAAGTTACACAGTGAGTGTCTCATAGAGCTGTCTGGTATGAGGGAATTATATAGCTTGCTTGGCACAACTCGCAGAGGCACCACACAAATGCATTTATCACTAATAAAGCAAACATAAGGGACATAATCTTAATGATAATCTCTAACAAAGAGAAACAAGTGATAACAAATTGAGCAGCCATCCATTTTACAGCTGCCTCAGATTCTTTTCAATTACTGTATTTTCTTAATCTTTGAGATAGTTACTACTATACCCCATTTATGTCCCACTGAACTCTCAGATTAGTTGCAGTAACATGGAACCTTTATCCAAGGATGATACACATACACACACGCCTGAATTCGATAGTTACCTTCTTCAGACAGTCACGTACTGCAGTCACATCGCACAAACATGTTACATCCCTCACACTGCTCCACACCTCGGAAAGGTAAACAACATTCACTGGATTGGACAAAAAAAGAGAAGCCAAATTGTAATGGGTGTTTTCACTTCACAGTGGAAAACAAAAATAACTCCAATACCCTCTTGTGGTGGTAGTGTCCATACTCATGGACCAGGAGGCCCAGAAAAAAAGGACACCCCTAAGGGCCGTCTTGTGGCACAGAGGAAGTGTCCCTATCCAGAGGCCTGAGTTCCAATCCCTCCAGAGGTATGGAATAACATCCCTGAGTAGGAAAATAGTTTTGCCAATAGTAAATAATTATTTTTTTGAATAAACTCCAAAATGGACTTTGCATGTAAATATCCACGTGGCTCCATGGGTGATTTACTGGTGGCAGTTAATAGTTAACAACAAGAAAAACTCACCGTCTATTAGTGACGGGGAGGAACTTTTCAGCTCAGTGTAAAAGTACTTCTGGAATTACAGAAAAAGAAACTGGGATCCCAATTGACATAATCTGAGCCTTATCCCTATCCCGTTTTGAGATTTTCAAAAACTGGCACACCAGACTGGAAAGAAACAAATGGCAGGTGCTATATTTTATATGTTATTTGATAAGGTCATTGGTAGAAAGGATTATTGTTGATGAAGTTTGCAACATGGGAAGCAACCTTGTTTTGCAATGGGCATGTATGATAATTAGTGACAGTAACATAAGACGTAATGAGTAATAATGGAGAGCTTTTTTAAATTCCAGCTATCCTAATAAATGGAAGATAATTAAAATTTGGAGATGCCGGTATTGGACTGGGATGTACAAAGTTAAAAATCACACAACATCAGGTTATAGTCCAACAGGTTTATCTGGAAGCACTAGCTTTTGGAGTGACGCTCCTTCATCAGGTGGTTGTGGACTGATGAAGGAGCGTCGCTCCGAAAGCTAGTGTGCTTCCAGATAAACCTGTTGGACTATAACCTGGTGTTGTGTGATTTCTAACTAAGATAATTAAGATAATATTGACTGGATGTGGGTATGTTTACCGAGCTGGGAAGTTGATTTGCAGACGTTTCCTCCCCTGTCTGGGTGACATCTTCAGTGCTTTGGGGCCTCCTGTAAAGAGCTGCTGTACTGTGTTTTCTGGAATTTATTTGGTTCTGTTCCTGCTGCTTCCCGCTGCCAGTTCCAGTGTTTGTTGTAGTGGCCAGTATATTGGGTTGAAGTCTATGTGTTTGTTGATGGAGTCTGTGGGTCACTGCCATGCTTCTAGAAATTCTCTAGCTATCTTCTGTCTAGCTTATCTTATGCTCATTCTATTGTCCCTGTTGAATTTGTGCTCCTTGTCATCTGTGTGGGACATCTGGTCGTGGCGTTTAGTGGCTAGTTGGTGTTTGTGGGCGCAGATTGCTAGTTGTCTGCCTGTTTGCTCTATGTCGTGTTTCGTGCAGTCTTTGCATGGAATCCTGTAAATTATGTTAGCCTTGCCCATGATGGGTACAGGGTCTTTTGTGCTGGTGAGCTGTTGTTTGAGTGTGCCTGTCAGTTTATGGGCTGTAATGAATCCCAGTGGGCGGAGAAGTCTGGCTGTCAGTTCCGAGATGTTTGTTATGTGAGGTAGTGTGACCAGTGAGTTAGGCCGTGGCATGTTCTTGTCACAGTATTTGTCTGTTAGGCGTCTGTGGATGAAGTTGTGGGGATATCAGTTCTTGGCAAAAACTCTGTAAAGGTGTTCTCCTTCTTCCTTTTTTAGATCGGCTGTGCTGCAATGTGTTGGAGCCCTTTTGAACACTGTACACTTTTGTGGTGCATTCACCATTCTAGGTCCTTTGTGCCATCACATCTAGGAATGGAAGTTGATTGTTGATCTCGTCTCTAGTAAATCTGATCCCTGTGAGGATGGCGTTAATAATCTGGCATGTGGTCTCGATTTCTGTACTCCTATTGGTAACAAAAATGTTGTCTACGTATCTCATCCAGAGTTTGGGTTGGATTTGTGGGAGGGCTGTTAGTTCAAATCTTTGCATCACTGCTTCTACTATAAGCCCAGAGCTAGGGGATCCCATAGTTGTTCCATTGAACATAAACATAAACAAGGACAAAGCAATGGTCTCATTTGATGTGACTGTGCTGTTCACTTCAATTGCCAGAGAGACAAGCAGAACAGTCAACACGATGGGGAACTGATCAACAAGGACTGCATGCTCAAACTCCTAGACCTGTGCTTGAAGATGCACTTCACATTCAACAACCAAATATATGAACAGATCAATGGAACAACTATGGGCTCCCCCATCTCAGGGCTCACAGCATAAGTAATGATGCTGTAATGGACCAGACCAGACCACTCAAAACAGTCTTAAGCAGGGAGTCAGTATACACTGAAAATTACCCGAAGTAAGTTAGCTAGGTTGACTACTAGATTTTAAAACAGACAAACATTTATTCAGAAAATTACAAAATGAAACACAAAGAACAGAATAAAGAATCCCTACAGAACTCAATCTATCCAAACTAGACTATCATGCTGTTTCAGATATACACAACAGTCCCAATAAGCAAACTCCCTTTAAAAACCAGTATAAATGGAACACGTGCCCGCAGGTTAAAGTTGAAGGGCAGAAAGAGACGGACAGGGTTTCCACACAGCTCCCTGTTGAAATCCTCACCAGTTCAAGACTGAACTAAAACTGCTCAGCTAGAGAGTTGACCACTCCCCTTCCATTATACAGGTCACTTCTAAAACATGACCACTTTGGCCTGAAGTCTCATGTGCTTACATATAAACAAAAGGCTTCTCAAAATCCTTTCCATCTCTGTACCAACCCAGACTGATCGGACCCCGGCCTGGTTTATCACCCCGCTGAAAAAACTCAAGGACAGAATCTCCTTGAGCTAAGGAACAGCTTTTAGAAAAAATTAAGGGACTAGCTTTGTGACACTCTCCCCTTAAAAAAAAACCCATCAATACCAAAAGATGGCTTCACTTTTAAATCTTCAAAACCTGGTTAGTAGTCTAAACACACACATATATGCAAGACTAGCTATAAACATGCAAACATGCACAACTACATGCAAATTCAAGCCAGGGTACACCCGCCACAGAATGCTTCCGTATCTCATTCTAGTCTTGATAGCACATCGGCGATCACGTTTTCATGACCTGCCACATGCAGAGTTGTCAACTTGAACAGCTGCAACAACAAGCTCCATCTAAACAGGCTGGCATTCTTATCCTTAAATTATTCCACAAATGTCAATGGGTTGTGATCAGTGTATACGATTGTCTCAAATGCTGGTAACATAAACACTGACATGTTGTTATTGCCTACACCAAGCTTAAAGTCTCTTTCTCCACTGTTGAATATTTCTGTTGATGAACATTCACTTTCCTGGAAAATACGCGATGGGTCTTTCTATCCCTCATCATCCCCCTGCAGGAGCAGCGCACCGACACCCACATCACTGGAGCCGATAGCCACCTTGAAAGGCTTCCTGTAATCCAATGTGGCTAACACCGGGGCAGTGGGTAACCCAGTGTTTAGGCTGTCAAATGCCTTTTGACAGACCGCTGTCCACTGAAACTTCTTACCCATTTTTAATAATTCGGTGAGTGGAGCAGCCACACCGCTAACGTTCAGCATAAACTTTTGGTGAAATCCATTCAATCCCAGGAACTGTGGTACTGCTGTTTTTGTTGACGGTGTGGCAAATTCCCCAATTACTTTCGTTTTTGCATCCCATGGGGCCATTTGAACACGTCCAATAAGACGGCCAAGGAAGGTGACTTGGGCTTTAGCAAATTCACTTTTAGCTGAGTTTATCACTAAGCCTACCTTCCGAAGTTGATCAAACAAGTCCGATAAAAGCTGTAAATGTTCCTTCCATGAGTGAGTAAAAATCACCAGGTCATCAATATATAACATACAATTGGGTAATCTGGCAATGACTTTATTAGTCAGTCTCTGAAAAGTGGCTGGAGCATTTTTCATACCAAATGGCATGTATTTCAACTGATACAGTGTATTTGGCATTATGAAAGCCGAAATCGCCTTTGCTCTCTCTGACAGAGGCACTTGCCACTTGCCTCTGAGCAAGTCCAACATAGAAATGTACGTTGCCTGTCCCACTTTTTCAACATAGTCCTCTAACCATGGAATGGGATATGCATCAGTCTTTGTAATGGTGTTGACTTTGCGATAGTCCACACATAACCTTTGGGTACCATCTGGCTTTGGTACCATGACTATGGGTGAGCTCCAGTCACTGTGACTCACTTTGATTTTGCCATCTTGGAGCATGCACTCTATCTCCTTCTGAACCTGTACCAACTTTACAGCGTTGTGCCTATGAGGATGTTGCTAATCGGAACAGCATCTCCTATATCTACATCATGCACAATTAGGTTAGTACTTCCCAGTTTATTTCCACGTATCTCCCCATGTGATAGATAATAACTCTTTCAGATCAATTCAATTTTCTTGATAACTTATCCCAACTTTTGACAACTTCCCCCTTGTCCAATTTGATTTGAGGAATGTCTAATTCAGAATCCTCTGAACGTGGTCCTTCCTTCTGTGCTGTCATCATTAACACCTTCTCCTCTTGCTTTCCTTCCCGATCAAAATACCTTTTGATCATATTCACATGACCCACACTCTGTGAGATTTCTTCCTGGCTGGAGTCCTTATCAAGTAGGTCACCTCACTCAATTTCCTCTCACTTTGATACGGTTCACTAAACCTTGACTCACCTGTTACTGGATGTAACACCAATACCTTATCCCCAATTGCAAAATTGCTAATTTATGATTTCTTAACCATTTCCTGTTTCATTGTATCCTGTGATATTTTTGAATACTGTCTAGCCAACTCTCCAGCTCTATTTAATCATTCCCGAAAATGTGACACATCGTCCAAATGGGTGGTCTCTGAATTCTGACTTATTAATTTCTCCTTAATCAGTTTTAATGGTCCTCTTATTTCATGCCCAAACATTAGTTCAAATGGACTGAATCTGGTTGATTCATTTGGTGCCTCTCTGATCGCAAAATGTACAAACAGAATTCCCTTATCCCAAACATCTGGATAATCCTGACCATAATCCCTCAACATGGCCTTTAGTGTTTGACGCCATCTCTCTCGTGCTCCCTGCGATTCCGGATGGTATGCAGTAGATTTGAATTATTCCAAAGTTATCCATAACCTCCTTGAATGGTTTGGATGTAAAGTTGATCCTTGATCTGACTGGATCTCTATTGACAGTCCATATCTGGTAAAAACTTTGTGATTTTTCTACAGCCCTTTTAGTTGTGATGTTGCAGAATGGGATTGCCTCTGGAAATCTAGTTGACATGTCTATTATTGTTAATAAATAGTTATTCCCACTTTTTGTTTGAGGTAAGGGACCTACACAATCAATCAAGAAAGGTTCCTCAAATGCTGGAATAGGTATTAAAGGTGCAGGTTTTATTACTGCCTGTGGCTTTCTGATTAGCTGACAGGTATGATACATCGGGCAAAATTCCTTATGTAGTCCAGGCCAGTAAAAATGTCTTCGTATTTTAGCCTATGTTTTCCTCACTCCTAAATTACTTCCAAGTGGTAGCTCATGAACCATTCACAGCACCTCCTTTCTATATCCTATTGGCAAACAATTTGATGAATCTCTGCCCAGTTCACATCTGCTTGAATGTGTGATGGTCTCTGTTTCCTCATTAAGACATCATTTGTGAAGTAATAACACAAAGGAATGTATTCGCTTTCTTTCTTTGTAAAGTTTTTTTGATATAACTGTTTCAAGTTCTCATCTTTCTGCTGTAATTCAATCAGCTTAGCAGAGCTAAATATATTGTATGTTTACCTATTTGCTCTTTATCTGTTCCATTTATCTGATCCAAAAAGGTCTCGGATAACATGTCAGCTTCCTTATCTGTGCCTTTTGATCTCTCCTGCTTCAGCTTGTGTCTCTGTGATCGTGTGGTCACATAATTCCTGGATAAACATCCTTCATTTCTTCAGTTCCCTGCGTCTCCACTGGCTTTTCAACTAGAGTAGGCAGCACACCTACCAGTGAATCAGTGATCTCATTTGTAAGTACACATTGTATTCCTGGAGCTGAGAGTTTGTTCAGTACTCCTACCACAATTCTCCATTCTTCTCTGGACTCTCCAGCCTCACTTTACATGATTGAGCACTTTTTGTCTCACCATGAATTCCTGTTACCAGGAACTTTTCTGGCCATAGTCCCTCAGGAGTACATATCTCCTCATCCTTCAGCATCACAGACTGAGAGGATCCTGTGTCCCTTAATATAGTAACCTCTTCACCTGCTACTCCTGGCCTATGTGAATAAACCTTACCCTTGTATGTATATTCTTTAAGCAGATCTGGCACTTCCTCCTTAACCAACCTCTGATCACCATGTACACTCGGAGGCAGTCGTCTAACTTCCCTTGTGCTTTTTGTTACTAGTCCAACAAAACTCCGAGGCTTGTCTGGTTTTCCTACATCTGGCTTTTTCCTAGCCTGCCAACACTGTGATTTTTGTGTGGCCCATTTTATTACAATAAAAACATCGGAGGCTTTTAACTTCTTTGTCCCCCTCCAGGGTTTCTTCTTTACCCTGTGGTAAGTTCTCCTTATGATCTTCACTGAGATCTACCTTTCCCTTTCCACATGAAGATTTCTCTTTGCCCCAGTTTCTATCCCTCATGGACCGGAATTGATGCTGGAAGCCAAACCGTGTTTTATGGACCAGCTCATAACCATCAGCCCCTTCAGCTGCTAACCTCACTGTTTTAACTCTCTGCTCTTCCCCATGGGTTCGCACTACTTCAGGCAGTGATTTTTTGAATTCCTCCAAAATAATTACCTCTCTCATACGTTTGCTCAATTTTTAAAGCTCTTATCCATCTATTGAAATTACTCTGTAAAATCCTCTCAAACTCAGTGTAGGTTTGACCAGGGTCCCTGCTTAGATTCCTGAAATGTTATCTATGGGCTTCTGGTACAAGCTCATACGCACTTAAAATGGCTTTTTTTCACCTCCTCACGCTCCCCACATACCTCACTAACTCTACCTACAAGTTTCATTTGGATCAACAAAAGCCACATTCCCATTGGCCATTGCATTTGTTTAGCCACCTTATCAAATGAGATGAAAAAGTCTTCCATACCTTCTCGTCAAATTGAGGCAATGCTTGAACATGCTTACACAGTTTCTCACTGGGCTTCTGACTACCAGGGGCTTGCTCACCCTCACTCCCTTCCTCACTAAACCCACCCTCAGCCTTTTAAAGTGTCAGGTTTTGAAGCTCAAAATCTCTCTCTTTTTCTCTCTGTTCTGCTGCTCTTTCTTTTTCACTCCCTTCTGCTTTTAATCGTAACTCAAACTGTCTCATTTCTGCTGCCCTTTCCTTATCTCTCACCCCGAACTCAAGCTGCTACATTTGTAATCGAATCCTTGCCATCTCGATAGATTCTGATGGTTTCTCCAGCGAGTGTAAATGCTCAGCTCCTGCTGTAATTATCTCTCCTTTCCTCACAGAAGCAGGCAGGTCCAATCCCAGTTGATCTCCTAATTCCTGCAACTTGGTCTTTTTCACTTTTTGCAAAACTTCCAAAGTCACTGCATCCACATCCAGAAAACCTTTGCTGACTGAAAGAGCCAGTACTATCCCAAGCCTTGTCTATCCAACCAAACCAACCCCCGAAATAAAGACGTTAGCACCTACCACTCGCTGTTTAAATTCCCACAAAGAGCTCCCAATCTATTACGGACTAGGCCAAACCACTCAAAACATTCTTAAGCAGGTAACCCACACCATTGGCTTGCAATTTGTTTCGGTAAGTGTATATTGAAAATTACCCAAAGTTACATAGCGAGGTTGGCTACTCGATTTTAAAACAGATAAAAATGTATTCACAAAATTACACAGTGAGAAACAAAGAACAGAATAAAGAACCCCTACAGAACTCAGCCTATCCAAACTAGACTTAATCATGCTGTTTCGATTATACGCAACAGTTCCAATAAGCAAGCTCCCTTTGAAAGCTAATATTAATGGAACACATGCCCACAGATTAAAGTTGAAGGACAGAAAGAGAGAGATAAAGTTTCCACATAGCTCCCTGTTGAACTTCCCGGTTCAAGACTGAACTAAAACTGCTCAGCTAGACAGCTGACCATTCCCCTTTCATTATACAGGTCACTTTTAAAACATGGCCACTTTGGCCTGAAGTCTCATCTATTTATATATAAACTAAAGGCCTCTCACAATCGTTTCAATCTCTGTACCAAACCAGTCTGATTGGCGCCTGGCCTGGTTCATTACCCCTCTGAAAAAAGTCAAGGGCAGAGTCTCCTTGAGCCAAGGAACAGCTTTTAGAAAAGAAAAGGACTAGCTTTGTGACAATGCAAAGATGTGAACAAACAGCCCTTCCACAAATCCAACCCAAGCTCTGGATCAGATATGCAGGCGACACGTTTGTTATCACTAAAAGAACAGAAATCAAGGCCACATACTGGATCATCGACACCATACTCCCAGGGATCAGATTTACGAGGGAGGAGGAAACCAACAATCAACTCCCATTCCTGGATGATTTGGAGATGCCGGTGTTGGACTGGGGTGTACACCAGGTTAAAGTCCAACAAGGTAATTGGAAGCACAAGCTATCGGACCGCCACTCCTTCATCAGGTGATTGTCCTGATTAGGGAACTACGCTCTGAAAACTAATGCTTCTAATTAACCTGTTGGACTTTAACCTGGTGTTGTGTGATTTTTAACCCCATTCCTGGATGTGATGGTACAAACAACACAGAACGGTGAATGCACCACAAATATGTACAGGAAAGCCACACACAACGACCAGGCCCTGAATTACAACAGCAACCACCCAAACACACACAACAGAAGCTGCATTAGGACCCTATTCAAAAGAGCTCCAATACACTGCAGCACTCCCGATCTATGAAGGGAAGAAGGAGAACACCTTTACAGAGTCTTTGCCAAGAACTGATATCCCCACAACTTCATCTGCAGACGCCTAACAGACAAACACTGTGACAAGAACATGCCATGACCTAACTCACTGATCACACTACCTCACTTAACAAACATCATGGAACTGACAGCCAGGCTTCTCCGCCCACTGGGATTCATTACAGCCCATAAACTGACAGGCACACTCAAACAACAGCTCACCAACAGGGCCAAAGACCCCGGACCCATTATGGGCAAGGCTAACATAATTTACAGAGGAAAGTGAGGACTGCAGATGCTGGAGATCAGAGCTGAAAATGTGTTGCTGGAAAAGCACAGCAGGTCAGGCAGCATCCAAGGAACAGGAGAATTGACGTTTCAGGCATGAGACCTTCTTCAGGATTCCTGAAGGGCTCATGCCCGAAACATCGATTCTCCTGCTCCTTGGATGCTGCCTGACCTGCTGCGCTTTTCCAGCAACACATTTTCAGCTAACATAATTTACAGGAAGGAGAAAGTGGGGACTGCGAGGAGAGTTTCTTCAAGGAAGGCGTCCTTGCAAGAGGATTTACAGGATTCCATGCAAAGACTACATGAAACACTATATAGAGCAAACAGACAGACTGCTAGCAATCCGCTCCCACAAACACCAACGAGCCATTAAACACCATGACCAGCTGTCCCACATAGACACAAGGACCACAAACCCAACAGGATCCAACAGAATGAGCATAAGACAAGCTAAACAGAGTATAGTCAGAGAATTTCTAGAAGTATGGTGCTCACCCACAGACTCCATCAACAAGTACATAGACCAGGATCCAGTGTACCTGCTGCTATAACGAACAACAGGAACAGGCAGCGGGAATGGTATCAAATAAATTCCAGAAGACACAGTACAGCAGCACTTCACAGGAGGCCCCAAAGCACTGAAGATGTCACCGAGAGAGGGGAGGAAATGTTTGCAAATCAACATCCCAGCTCGGTGAACATACCCGCAACCACGGTAACCAGCACCCGAGCGACAAATCTTTACACAAACCTTGAATGTTAAATGGTTGATAATTAACTTATCCTCCATGTCAGACCCGGAATGGTCAGTCAACTTCCAAAAGTGAAACGCTGCTGTCGACATCAGAGTGATTTGTCATCTCCCATTATTTCAATGTGCTCTTCTTGAAGTTATTTGTTGCTATTTCAACATAAAGCATCCTTCTGCCCCTTACTTCATCTTCCAGCTTCTGGAGAATTTCTTCAATCTGTTTCTGATGAATACATCTTTCTCAGTTTTCTTTCTATTCCCTATTTTTGAACAAATTCCTTTGTAGTCATTAATCTATCTCATCAAAACTGGCTCTTTACATTGATATGGACCTTGACATTTTGCAGCAGCAGCAGGTTTTCACTTACCAATGGATGGGGAAATAGTGCAGGTGTTTTCAACATTGGAAAGGTATCCACAGTATGTAATGAAGTTAAACCCAGAGTTACAATAGTGTATTAAACATCAGCTATGCACTTCCTTCCACCTCATCAAGGTTGGACTTAAGCTCAATTGAATCATTTATTTCTATCTGCTATTTATGCTCACTCAGTAGAAGTCATGTTTGCATTGTTTCTCCCATATTCCATTTATAAAACAGAATCAAATTTAAATTCCCCTCAAATAATTAAGTGACAGTATTTAAAAATGAATCTAGTCATCTACAGAAAATTACAAATTAATTTTCATCATTTCAGTTTCCCTTTTCTTCCAAGGTGTCTGGGTCCCACTGAATGGTTTTGAAACATAATGAGCTACTGTTCATTCCAATTTCAAGGAAACACTCTCTATGTAAGAAAAACAGCCAATTTACAATGATAAATGTTTTTTTTTCACTATTATTAATGAAGTGGTACTGTCTGTTCAGTGATTTGTTTTTTTATTATTATTCAATACTCATGAGCTGTATCCAGTCTCCTTGCTTTGTGAGCTAGCATTGTGCTTCAGTTTTTACTGCACTGTCCCTATTCATTGCCTTTGGCTTTGAGTTCTGCAGGTGTGAATAAAAGGTAATACAGACAGATAGAGGTTCAAAAAGCTAATCATACTCACAGACATTGGAGTTCTCAGTTTGACAAACTATCACTTGGCATGAGTTAGAAAGAAGGATTGTAATTGCTGCAATAACTTTAGTGCACACTACAACAAATAAGAAATGGCATTGAAATTTTAAAATGTTTCTTTTCACTTACTCTCGTTAGTGACTTGAAAATATCATTACAATATAGGATTTAATGTAAATGGCAGGATTTAAGGAAAAATTTCACTTGGTGTATATCTGGAACTGACTACCTGAAAGTGTGCTGGAGGCAGGAACATTACAAGATTGAAGAAATGTTCAGAGTGAACACTTGAAACATTAGAACACAAGGCATTGGGCCAAGTGTTGGAAAATCGGATTCGAGTGGATACTGCATGATGACTGGCAAAGACACAAAGTGCCAAAACATTTTTCTAAGCTGTATAATGCTATGACTCTTAGTTATTTGCCATATCTTATTTGAAATAGCTCATTTATTTTCCTCACTACAATACTTACTTGAGCTTCTTCAAAGCATTGATGAATCAACACCTCATGTATTGGACCCAGGTTACAAACTGAGGTATTAGTGCCCAAACTTTCCTTGACAAGAAGTGGAATGACATGCTTCAATCTACTTGGCTTCCCTATCGACCACAGGATCCCTGGGTTTAATTAGGAAAATTATCCCTATTAACCACAGGATCCCTGGGTTTAATTAGGAAAATTATCCTTCTTTAAAGAAGTAAATTAGTGGAAGTTGTGTTGATCCATTTTTTATGTAACTCATAGCAATGGGGTTACAACTGTTTGTGACTCAGCCTTTTATTTCAGCTCCTGTTAGGTTCTATCCAATGATCCAGCTCCTTGGAACAGAAATAAACATTTCCTACATTTGATTGATATTTGTGGCAAAATTCATTCAGGTATCCATTGAAAACAAGGAACTATATAACTTACAACTCTATGGTTTCAGAAAACATTCAGAAATGCTATGTATTTGGAGTTGAAAAGTGTGACAAGATGTGGAGTACCTGTTTGTGTCTGTGACTGTAAGATCAGATTGTGTCATTACTTGAGTGTAAGAATTATTTATAATCTGCCCTGCTGGTCCTGGAGGAGGTAGAAAACAGGGACATTTCATGCTGCCTCCTAATTTACATGGTGTTTGTGTGCAGTCGACGGGAGTGCGGGGGGCAGGTGGGAGGGTGAGGGTGACTGAACGGCCAAGTACACGTTCCAGTTAGCCTGAAGCTTGAATAAACAGGCTGTCTTTTGTAAATGGAAAGTGGTTCGCCAAAGTTCTAAGTAACTTCAGTGATGAAAATCGATGCTGGGAGAAGAACTGAAGATTTTCAGGTACAGAGGTGTACGTTAGGAAGGATAATTAGTGGAACCGTCTGCTCTCACTGATGGTAACCTTGGAGGATGGAAAGCATTTAGTTAGACAGGATGGTGTGGGTCTAATTACAGCTGGCTTCCCCCCACTCATTCAGAATTATATTCTGGCAGGATAGCCCGTGAGGGAACTGACTTCCTGCCACTAGTTAAGGACTAACTAAGGCCCTCATCCCGCCCCACTGGGATTAACCCAGCTGCCAATAACCTGTCACTTTGCTGTGTGTACAACATATCACACTGTACAGGCTCCTTGTCACCTTGGATATTCAGTGTCTCATTCATCAGATAAGTCCCACATAAGTTCTATTGCAAGGCATTCAGACACAGGCTTCAACTGAATAGCATTCAGAAGAATGCTTGCAAACAAGATTTCATGTCCTCCTTGACAGACCTGCCATAGAGTGCCCTGTCTCTGGTATTAAGTCTGGAGGGGCCTAGCTCCATCATGACATAAAGCAGCCTGCAGCTTATAGCCCACTGTGAAAATGAGCAGCAACTGCATGACATCACTGCCTAACCAAATTGGTTCCTGCCTCAGCTTCCACTGCTGCACAGGAAGAAGCCACTGCACACATCCCTCTGTTCTGTTGTGAAAGCTCAGATGGAGCTAACTGTGCTTCCTGCCATGTAATCCCAGTTTGGTGTTGGACAGAATCTGATTGATGCCACCGTGGTGCAGATTGCAGTGTTTAGTTTCTACTCAAGGAATGTGGGTGTCGTTGGCATTTATTCCCATACCTCATTATCCAAAGGACAGGTAAGGATGGCAGTTTCCTTCCTTAAGGACGTTCATGAACCAGATGGGCTTTCCTGACAATCAACAATGAATTCATGGTCATCATTGGAATCTTAATTCCAGATTTTTATTAATTGAATTTCCACCCTCTGCCATGAACATTACCCAGTCTCTGGATTAACAGTCCAACAACAATACCACCTTAAAGGGTCAAATTACACAACAGTTAAGCAACCCACCCTAAAATCTCTGGGGCACTGTTGAGATGTTGTTCTGGAGAAATCAAGCATGGAGCATAAGCCTGCATGCCTATCTGAGGATGACAATGTTCATACACTCCACTGACACTCCACCCTCACCCAGAACTGCTTCAGAGGTTCCAGTGAGGCTAATATCATCATTCCCCATTGAATGTCAGGCAGGTTTCCACCAGCGATACTGCAGCCTTCACTGTAGCACTGTGGAGGAAGATAGGACAGGCACAGGAATTAAGGGAATATTCAAGAATTAAATGTTTGTTTTTGCTTCTTTAATTGGATATGCTATTGGATAAAGAAATTCTGAAAAAGGGATTGAATATTTGTTGTTATTGGATGATGGCAAGAAAATGCTGTGATGTTCATCTTAAATGAATGTCATGATGGACAATGCTAAGCTTGTATTTTGTTTTAATATATTGACAGAACATGGGTGTCATTGGCTCAACCAGCATTTATTGCCCATCACTAATGGCCCCTGAGGAAGCGGTGGTGAGCTGCTTGCGTGACCCGCTGCAGTTAATTAGAGATGGGGATGTGGAGGACATATACACGACATTGCTGATAGCAAGGGAGTTCCAGGATATTGACTGGTTGACAGTGAATTAATTGCAGTATTGTCCCAAGTCAAAGTGATTTATAACTTGGAGGGGAATTTGCAGCTGGTAGTGTTCCCAAGTATCTGCTGTTTTTGTCCTTTTAGGTAGAAGTCATGGATTTGGAATGTACTATCAAATGAAGCTTGGTAAGTTGTTGCTGTGCATTTTATAAATGGCATACGCCAGTATCCCTGAACAGTGGTGGTCAGAGTGACTATTGGAGGTGTAGATGGGGTACCAATCAAGTGAGCCCCTTTGTCCCAGATGGTGTCATACTTATTGAGTGTTGCTGGAGCTGCACTTTTCCAGACAAGTGGAGAGTATTCCATCACACACCTCCCCTGTGTTGTGCAGATAGTGGACCGGCAATGGGGAGATGGGAGATGAGTTACACATCAAAGGGTTCCCAGCCTCTGACCTGCTCTTGTAGCCACAATGTTGACACGCATGGCCTGCTTCTTTCTCTGGTCCATGGTAAACAAATAGAATGTTGATAGTGGGAGATTCTGCTCTGGCAATGTCATTGAATGTCAGGAGCATTCTCTCTGGTTGCAGATAGGGATTGCCTGACTGTTATGCGGTATGGTATTTCCTGGTCTGTCTGTCTGAAAATGTGTTGCTGGTCAAAGCACAGCAGGCCAGGCAGCATCTCAGGAATAATTCCCTATTCCTGAGATGCTGCCTGGCCTGCTGTGCTTTGACCAGCAACACATTTTCAGCTGTGATCTCCAGCATCTGCAGACCTCATTTTTTACTGGTCTGTCTGTCTGTCTACAAGAACTGAACATGTTTAGATTTGCTTAGCTTGCAAGATCAGATGAAATTGGATGTTTTCAGGCTAATCTGGCCATTGACACTTCACTTGTCTGGATGAGTACAGTTCCAACAACACTCAAGGAGCTTGATACAACTCAGTTCAAAAGCAGGCTGGCACTCCACCTAACACCTTCAACAGCTAATACCAGCAGTGTGCACCATCCACATGATACGCTGCAGTAATTTCCTAAAGCTCAATTCTGAGCCCACAACATCTCTCACCCAGAAGGAGAGGAGAAAGCTACATGGGATCACCACCACCTGAAAGTAGCTTTAGTAGTAATTTTAAGTTAATGAAGGAAGTTGGGAGGCAGTGAAGTTTAATTCGGGAATCCCAGAATTGAAGGCCTAAACTGCTAAAATCACAGTACAGTGAAGAAAATTAGATGTGCACAAATGGTTACAATGATCAACAGGGTGAAGGCTACCAAGTGAAACAAACTTGAAAATTGAGAATGCAATTCTGATTTTATGTTCTCAAGCTTGCATCATTACTATGCAACACACATCCTACTGTGCAATGTTCACTATATTCCTCTACCCACGCAGAAATATTGGAGACTGCTGGGACTGCGCAGGATTCCTGGTTCTGGCATCGTCTCTGAGGCCCAGACATGTCCCTGGTTCAGTGTTGCTTGGTTTGCAGCTGGTCTACACAGTTTCTTACAAATGTCTTAGTCACGTCAGACAGCTGGTAATTGTCATATAACTTTGCCAACCAGGATTTAGATGTCCTGGTGGATGGGACAGCATGCAGTCACTGCCAACCCTGAGATTTTGAGTGATGGAGGGTCTGAAGAGCAAGCAATGGGCTGGAGTTGCCAGGCAATCACTCTGACATTTGTGTCAGGAATAGTTATCGTCCAGTTTTTCTCCAGAGAGTAGGGCGATGGGAAAGTGCTTATCAATGAGGTGTCATATGAGATGTTTCTGCATGAAATGAGAATCTCATCTCACTGTTCAACATGTGGTTGGAAACAGGTTCTTTGTGCTTTCACTGTCAGGAAGCTCCTCACTGTCAGTCTCGCATAACTCTCCCAATGCCCACATTTTTCATTACGTGGGGAGATCTAACTCTCCATTTGTGACCTGCGTGATAAAGCTGCAGAGCTGTGAAGGGTTAATTAGACCAGGCTCCTGCAGCCCTGTGGGTTAATTAGATAAGGCTCCTGCATTTAGAAAACCATTGGGAGTTAGGTAAAAAAGAAAATAAAAACAAGGTTTCCTGTTGACTGGATTGAACTGATGTTCCAAGTTACATTGGTGAGTTGTGCTGGGCCAGTGCCCTGCCTCCTCCCTCACCTGCAATGGTTAACAAAACTGATGGATTTCTTTGTCCTTAAGTTTGGTTCAATCCAGTTTGCTACCTTTCCCACATTTCTGTATCAATAACCAACTTGACAACTTTGTGTTACTGCACCCTCTTCCTCTAAACCTAAATTTCCATCGTTACGTTCTTCAGTAGTTTCCTTGTGCCCTCTCTGAGCTCACCCTATTCATGAGACTCACATCTTGTTTGTCTATCCTATTCTCACTAAACTTTCTATCCCCACCCCAGCTTCACC
Organism: Hemiscyllium ocellatum; assembly: GCF_020745735.1. Classification (NCBI taxonomy): domain Eukaryota; kingdom Metazoa; phylum Chordata; class Chondrichthyes; order Orectolobiformes; family Hemiscylliidae; genus Hemiscyllium; species Hemiscyllium ocellatum. The sequence goes on along the minus strand of NC_083406.1, from coordinate 967,141 downwards.
CGTATTATAAATGTTCCCAGTCACTTCATAGCAGCATCACAGAACAAAGTATAACTCCAAGCAACAAGGGGAGAATACACAGTCAGGTGAGAGAGTGCTTGGTTAAAGAGGTAGATTTTAAGCAGCACCTTAAAAGAAGGAAGTGAGGTAGATCCGTGCAGAGGTGTTGGGAAGGATATGGGTTTGAAAGATATGACAGTGGTAGGAAGGAGTAAGGAGGGATTTGAAAGCAAGGATGAGAATTTTAAAATCAAAACTTTGCTTGACTGGGACCCAGTGAAGTTAGTGGGCACATGGATGTTAGAGAAACAGGATTGGCAATGACATGGGCAGTAGAAGTTTGGGCTACCTCATATTTATGGAAGGTCGAATATGAAAAACCAGTCAAGAGTGCATTGAAACTGTCAAAACTGAAATTAACAAAGGTATGGATATGGATATTAACATCAGATATTTTAAGACAGAACCATAAGTAGCAATGTTTTAAAGTATGAAGCACGTCATTTTGGGAGCGGCTGGAATATGATGCCAGGAGCTCATCACAGGAGCAAATGTGATGCCAAAGTTTCAAACCAGCAAGCACAATCTCAGACTATTGCCAGGGAGAGAGCTGGGGCAGTAGTTGGGGAATGGAGTCTGGAGCAGAGATTGGAAACAATGAATTCCACGCTCCCAAATTGAATTAGAGGAAATTTCTGTTCCTATAGTACCGGAATTCAGATAAGCAATCTAATAATTTAGCAATAGTAGAGGAGTTGAGATAGTTAATGATAATGTAGAGCTGGGTATTATTGGTGTTAATGTGAAAACTAATGCTGTGTCTTCAGGTAACTTAGCCAAGGGGCAGTGTGTGGATGAGAAATAGTTGTGAAAAAGTATTATAAAAAATGCTGGCAACTATCATCAGGCCTATTAGCATCTTTGCAACATTCCTAAAAAGAGTCACATTGGGTTTGAGATGTTTCTCTGCCCTCATTTGCTGTCAGACCTGCTGAGTTTCTCCAGCATCTTTGTGCATATTTCAGATATCTAGAATCCAGAGTATTTTCCTTTTATTATAGATACTTTGGGGAGAACAGAGATAACAATGCTGGAACAAGGAAAGAAGCCATCATTTGTGATTCTCTGGCTATGAATTAGGTCGATAAAATGGAACTACCCGAGAATTGTGTCTTGGAGCTAGAGACAGTAGAGAGGCATTTGGTATGGTCAACAATGGGAACGTTTGCAGAAAGATCAAAAAGTACCTTCGTACAGTCACCCAAGATGGAATTTGTAACTAGTTACACTTACCACTGAGAATATCTGCCTGTTAGCCTACTGTCTAACTCCTACTCCTAAACTCATGCCATAATGAGGTCAATAAGTTACCTTCAATCTTATCAAGGGTTTTGCCAAATGTATTCTGGAACATTAATGAGATCAATGAAAACAGCTGTCCACTTCTTGAGGCATTTCTTCAAAATGTTTCATCAAGTACATGAAATGTTTCACAATTTTGACAAATACATGTATCTATAGTCAGCTGAACATTTTCAAAACTATCAGTGACATGAGCTAGACAGTGTGAAGAGGGCATTCAGCCCATCAAATCTAGACTGCCAAAATTACATTACTGCCTACACTGCTCCCACATTCCTAGCCCCATCACATTGAATGTTATGACACTCAAGTGCTCATCCAAATACTTTGTAAAGTTTATGAGTTCCCCAACTCAACTCCATTCCCAGGCAGTGCATTCCGAACCCTCGTCACTCTCTGTGTAAAAAGGTTTTTCCTCAAATCCCCTCTAAAGCTCTTGCCTTTCACTTTAAAATTACGTTCCCTTGTTATTGATTCTTTGACCCTTCAGCTTACTGTAATAATTTCCAATGACAGAGGTTGATCTATAATTCCCTGCCTTCTCTCTCCCTGTTCTTAAATAGTAAGGTGAAATGTAATGCTCCCAATTGCTCTGAATTGAAAGAACCTTGGAAGATTTTAATTATGGCATCTACATTGTTCTCATTTTCTTCCTTCAAAACACTAGAAGCACTGAATTGTTTTTGACAATCGCGCATTATCAGCTGCACAACGGACATTTCATGTTGGAAAGACCTACATGGGAGAACTGGCAATCTGCTAGACATCTTGAGGTTCAAATCCAAGCTGTAAAGTAAATTTAATTACCACCAGATATTTAATCTAATTCCTCATGATAGGTGTTGGCAATGAAACATGTCCACTAGTACGCTCATTTTCCACAGGGAGTCATTTAATTGGTCAGTTATATTCCCATTTTTATTAATAAGGCTGACAGCACAACAGAACTAACATAAGGAGTAAACAGACTGCAATGCATGCGACTGCATCCATTTTGAGATGGGTATTATATAAAAATCAGGAGCCCTATAAAGAACATAAATCTTAACATGGACTGGATAAATTGACTTGAGACTATTGGTTTGAAGGATGAATTCATGGAATGCAATTGTGATGGTTCTTTCAAACAATAAGGTATGGAACCAAGAGATTATTATAGACCTTGTGCTGCATAATGAAAAGGTTTAATTAATAATATTATAGGAGCCCTTTAGGGAAGATTGATCATAATATGTCAGAATTTCAAATTGAATTCAAGAATGACATATGTAAGTCTAAAATTGGACTATTAAATTTAAATAAAACCAGTTACATAGGAACAAGGTATGCATTGGCTAAGGTAGTGTGGGAAAGTTGATTTAAAAATATAGCAATTGACTTTAAAAAAAACCCTTTTTGAGCAGCTCAGCTCTACTCTACCACTTGTCTATTAGCATTCAGCCTTTGACTGTTCCAAGTTGTTACTGGTTTCTGGTGTCTGGCTATAAGGCCATGGGACACACTGGAACACCTTTAGATCCTGATGGTTAGTGACAGTGGTGGCAGTGGTGGAGGGGTGGTAGAGGAGGTGGTTTTTGGAGAACTAAAATATCAGAAGCTATAAGGAGCCATACAACAAAGTTAACCTGGTTTGAGAAATTGTTTTCATGAGGAGCTGAGTGGGATTGTTGGACAGGAACAGAAAAGAAAGAATAGGATGCAATAGGTTAGGAAGAGGAGAGATCAAAACAATGTGATAGGAAAGGCATAGATTGTGGATGATATGGGTGGGTGGGATGAAATGAGAGTAAACTGGCAGGAACAATTTTTGCCTCAACATGTCCACTGCGTACACTCCCTTTAAGTTTGTCATCAAGCCTGCTGATGAGGGTGACGCTGTCTGGTGTACGGATCTTGACATTTTGGAGGTTGAGCCCTAAGACATCTGCTCCCATCTCCCTGGACTGTGACCCCAGCATTGAGCGTCAGACCATTGTGTCCACAATTGTCACCAACATCATCTCATGTGGAGATCTCAGCCCCACATGCTTTTGACCTTCTTCCCAAAGTCCTTTAATGGGTTCAGACCCTCCAAAAGACAGGACCTCAGTCACAGATGGTCCAGTAATGAATTTCATCTTCTTCTCCATTGAGATGAAGAAATGAAACTCTGCCCATGTCTCACTGGGATAGAACCCTGCTACCCTGCAGCTGACAATTGTTCTGCAGAGCAAAGAGAAGTGAGTCACTGTAAAATGGTGCAATGTAGTCGGGTGGTGTGCCTGTCTCGGTAGAATAGCTGGCAGTGTGTGCAGTAGGTCAGACATGAATGTGAGGCATGCTAAATGTGTGAAGGTGAAATTACACTCTAACATGTTGGCTCTGGGTTTGGTTTAATAGGGAGGGATGACTGGAGCAGCGTGTAAGGTTGGTGATTGTTGTGTGTCAAGAGTCTGGTGTGGGAAAAGCAGAGCAGGTGATTGTTCTGTGTTAGTTTCCAATATATTGCCAGAGAATGGTGTCAAATCAGTGAGAGGATGAAGTGAGCAGAGTGTGTTGTTGGTGTGTATTTATAAAACTATGACATTTGAAGGTGCTGATGTGAGTTGTTGCTGTGGGTCGCACTGCCTCCTGCGTCTCAGTCAGACTCAGATATCCACCTTCTCCTGTTGCTCTGACCATGTCTGTCTGGCAGGCTCTCCTGTGGCTCCTCCTGCAACAAGGCTTTCAGCTCAGTGTCAAAAAACCTTGTGGTACTCTTGCTGCCCAACTGCTCCATTTCTACACTAATTGCAGGTCTGATCTATACACTTTCAGGACCTGCTCCAGTCATACTGCAGTTTCTCTGTCAGAGATATAAGCTAACTTCAAACAAAATGATCAGACAAGAAGTTGAAACTGAACTTGAAGATTCAGCCAGGATTTTATTAGCAGAGGGCACACACGATTACTGGAATGAATCTGTTGGTTTAAGATGATGTGGGAGAAGTGGGCTCCAGTTTATCAGTAAGTTTCCTGATGAAGGGCTTATGCTCGAAACGTCGAATTCTCTATTCCTGAGATGCTGCCTGGCCTGCTGTGCTTTGACCAGCAATACATTTTCAGCTCCAGTTTATCAGGATGAGTCAATTGAGAATCTGTGGAATTATGGCGGCATTGAAGGCTGTATTTTAGGATTCTCAGAATAAGTATATCCTACATACAGAAACCTTCTAAGGGAAAGATCCACCATCTATGATTAACAAAAGAAGTCAAGGAAAGCATCAAACATAAAGAAAATGCCTTGAATTTCATTACAATGACTGAGCAGTGAGATGATTGGTCAGAATATAAAAAGGCAGCAGAGAATGATGAAAGGATTGAACAGGGAAAGAAAATACAGTAAAAGAGACCATAAGACCATCAGCTGTAGGATCAGAAGCAGGCCATTCAGCCCATCAAATCTGCTCCACCATTGAATGAGATCATGTCTGACCTGATAATCCTCAAATCAACTTTTCCATCTTTTCCTCACAATCTTTGGTTCTCTTATTGTTTAAAAACCTTCAGCCTTGAATATACTTGACAACTCATCTACTACCGTTCTTAACGGTAAAGAATTTCACTTATTCACTATCCTCCAACAAAACATTGTTAACTCAGTGCCCATTACTTCCAAAAGAGGAAACAACCTTTCAACATTTACCTTGTTAAGCCCCAAAATCTTATAAAAGCAGCTTTGACAAAGGGTCAGTTAGACTTGAAACATCAGCTCTTTTCTCTCCTTACAGATGCTGCCAGACCTGCTGAGATTTTCCAGCATTTTCTCTTTTGGCCCCAAAATCTTATGTTTCATTAAGGTCACCTTACATTCTTCTAAACGGCAATGAATACAAGCCCAAAATATTCAGCATTTTTGATCATAAAATCGCTCGATCCTCCGGGTCAATCCAATGAACTTTCTCTCAGTTGCTTCCAATGTCAGTAAACATTTTCTTAGATAAGGGGACCAAAACTGTCCACAATAGTTGAGGAGCAACCTAATTAGTGTCTTATATAGTTTTAGTAAGACTTCCTTACTTTTATACTTCTTTCCATTCAAAATTAAGGCCTTAGGAACAAATGTAGTTTGAAGAAAATCCAAGTAATGATGCTGAAGTGACATGGTCAATGTTCAATTCAAGAGTTCTGGAAGGTGAACACAGAAACCACCTATTCTGACTTCATCAAAACGGTGATCACATTAAGGAACTTTTATTGGAGTAAAATGTTGCATTCTCTGTATAGCTGTGAAGCCAGATACGTCGAATGTTACAGAATCACTCAAGGAAAACAAAAGAAACTACAATAGAAGCTATGTAAGGTGCAACCAACTCAGAGCTTCAAGTATTTGATTGGTTCCCTTCGATAGCTCCTTACCTGTTCTCTCCTCTGATGGTGAATCTCTCCAGAATTGCTGGATGGTTACCAAAGAATGTTGACCTGAGCACTTTCACGTGGCCAGAGTAAATAACTTATAAACAAGCTTCCAGATCAGCCCAAATGTTAAATCGAGAGAGGAAACCCTCTTTTGTGGAAGTAGAAAATGTATGAGATCCCTGGCCTCAAGGACAGTTCCAGGCTCAGGTCAAATCCCAGGAGAAATGGATAAATCTAGGAGTCCCCAGATAAATCACAAACTCACAGAATTATACCATTAAATTGGACTGATAACCCATTCTTCAGGAGCTCGAGAGTGTCACTATTGTTGACAGAAAGGATAAAAATCTGAGTGTGGTAACCACAGATGAACCTCACTGTTTGGGGTAGCTGGTCAAATTCAAGTGAGAGTTTAACCCAACAGACTGCTAAGCCACATAACAAAATGGGTATTGCCAGAAAGGCAAAGTGGCTTTAAGAAAGGAAAATACAAGAGAAATTGTGCAAAGAACAGTCCCCACTGCGCCTTCATTGGTCTGACAGAGGTCTTGAGAAGCCTGGACAAAATCTCAGCCAAATCTGGATAACCTGACAGAATTGTAAATTTGACACAAAAATTTCCAATGGAATGCCAAACAGGATTGGTGACTGCAGTGGACACACTGACCCCTGTGATGTGACAAGTGGTATGAAGTAAGACGATGTCATGACTCCTGTGCTCTTGAGTGAACATGGCTTTCAAAGGATCATGGGATTTTTTACCAAAAGCAGTTAATAACTATGGGTTACCCATCAGGTTAAGGAAGACAGAGAAACTACACCAACCACCATGAAATTCTTATTACACTCCACTAGAGACATTGATCAAAAACACAGCCCTGAAAGTTATATATAACTTCATTTATCTCAGGATCACATTCTCCAGAATGTCTGCATTTTAGCAAGGTGACAAATAGAATTGCTAGACCAAGTTTGGTATTCTGTCTGTTTATGCAGGTGACTATGGAGGAAATCAGACATCAAACTTGTAACAAAACTTGTTGTGTACAAAGTGGTCGAGAGTGTGATGAATTCTTCATGAAGGGTTTATGCCCGAAACATTGATTCTCTTGCTCCTCAGATGCTGCCTGAACTGCTATACTTTTCCAGCACCACTCTCTCAACTCTGACCTCCAGCATCTGCAGTCCTCACTTTCGCCATGTCCAAAATGGTGGCTATACCTACCCATCTATATGCCCATGAGATATTGACCACTTATTTCAGACATATGGACAGTTGCACACGTTCCACATGAAATGCATTCAAAATATCACAGGCACCAACTGAAGGAACAAAGTGGCCAACACTGAAATGTGTTGAAGAGCAGAACCCTCTGGAATTGAAGCACCCCTGAGCCCAATCAGATGGAATTGACAAATAGTACACTTCAATAAAAATTAAATCTCTACGGTAATCATATAATCACACTTGAATGCCACCTGCAATGCAAGCTGATATTAAGATTTAAGGACTCTTTGAAGACTAATCTTAGGAAAAGTACGAAGTTAAAAATCACACAACACCAGGTTATAGTCAAACAGGTTAATTGGAAGCACACTAGCTTTCGAAGCACCACTCCTTCACAGCCACCTGATGAAGGAGCGACGCTCCGAAAGCTAGTGTGCTTCCAATTAAACCTGTTGGACTATAACCTGGTGTTGTGTGATTTTTAACTCTGTACACCCCAGTCCAACACCGGCATCTCCAAATCAGGAAACGTGGATGCCATCACAAACTGAGAGGAATGTTTATTAGAACTATCTGGGCAGCAAGCTCACATGCTGGTTTTCTCTTTGAACAGCAAAAACTGTGGACAGCTATGGACAAGTGGAGTGCTAGAAAGATAGGGTAGACCAACAAAGTCAGGCAGTTGAACAATTCCTGCACTGTGGAAAGTCACACAGGCCAGCAATGGGGCTCCACAACCATATTAGAATGCACAATCAGTGACTTTACCAAGAACCTGCCATCTTTGGTAATCAACAGAAATCGGTTATGACAAATAAAGGCCAATGCACTCTCTGATTTTTAAAAGTTGATATTTTACAACTGCTTATATATCTTTATTGACAATAACGATGGAAATTATGAGAGGTGTTGTTATTGGATGCATGTTCGGTATGGCTATGGAATCTTTCTCCATATTTAACTTATGAATATATGTGTTGTAACAGACCTTGAGAGAACACATAAATGAATTAAGCATTCTATTGCTTTCAATGCAAGCTGTACATTTTAGTCTAACATTATTTTCAAAGTTTGTCATACAAATACAACTTCCAAATTTCTTGAAGTGATTTATCACTAGCAAGAAAGACTATTGTAGTTCAGAAGGAAAAACAAAGGTTTCCCTGAAAATAAAATCACCAATTAAATGTTATTTCTGATATTAACCAGGAGTCCTTTTGCATGGCACTTGCCTTACCCATAATCAACCTTAATGATGCTGTTACCTTTGTCACTAACCTTTGCATTTCCCATTCTATCCAACTTCACACATCTCCAAAGATTCTCCATCAGCCAATTCACTTTCTCTTCTACAAGGCACAGTATTAGTTGTCAGTTACTGTCAGGATTGGGTAGTATGTGGCACAATGGGAAACATCCCAGTTTCTGAGTCAAAGGCAATTGGTTTGAATCCAGCTCTTGATGGCCTAGGAAGGTGTGTTTAAAACATGATTATCAACCTTCACATTCTATCAACTTATGCCAATGGCAGGTGGAGAGATGAGGAGAAATGTTTTGTTAGTCATGTGATTAGTTGAAGGTTAGAGCTTCTACCATCACTAACTGTAACTCTAGACCATAACATCCAGGTACTAACATTTGTCACCACAGCAATTCGAACTTCCTTAGTGAGGTGCAGCACCTCTTTACCACATGTATTATTGTATGTTACACTTACTGTAACATCTATTTCCCTTCATATTGTGGCTTTAACATGTTCGGCTGCTCTTTCTGAACCTTTCTTTGAGACAACATTCCAGCTATCTCCCATTAGCAGGCGGTACACACTGACAGCAGTTTGCATGCAATTCTTTGCCAATTTCTCTAAAACAGGTCATCGTGTTAAGAGGAAACCAAACATAACTCAAATAAATTCGTTAAGCAGCCAACAAATGTCATGACATCAAAGTATGAGTTTGGAACAAAATTTCAAAGAGATTGTAAGATGAATAATGGAGTTTTGTCACAAGTATATTTTGTATAAATTACTTGCCTGAGAAAATGCAAGATTATTTTATTATGATATTTTAGTGAAGTCAAAATTGATTCATTGTGAGCAGTCCTAATCTTTTGCCTCTGCATTTTTGTGCCTGTAACAGTTTTAATAACGTAAAAGAATTAAGGATTGCCATGAGTTGAAATTGACTTGAAATAAAAAATTCAAGAGGTCCTGTTGATTTTTTTTTCATTTGGAAGCTACTTCTGACAAGGATAAATGCAAAATAAATTTTAAAATATGTGGCAATGTAATAGTGTGATGAATCGGACGGCCATTATGCAAGATTAGAATTCAGTTCCAATTCTTACCCCATTTTGTTGCTCTTGCAAAGAGAAACTCAGCAGAACCCATTGGGAAAATTCTGAGATAGATTGATCCCCTCATTCAATCACCTTTCCAGAACCCATTGGGAAAATTCTGAGATAGATTGATCCCCTCATTCAATCGCCTTTCCAGAACCCATTGGGAAAATTCTGAGATAGATTGATCCCCTCATTCAATCGCCTTTCCAGAACCCATTGGGAAAATTCTGAGATAGATTGATCCCCTCATTCAATCGCCTTTCCAGAACCCATTGGGAAAATTCTGAGATAGATTGATCCCCTCATTCAATCGCCTTTCCAGAACCCGTTGGGAAAATTCTGAGATAGATTGATCCCCTCATTCAATCGCCTTTCCAGAACCCGTTGGGAAAATTCTGAGATAGATTGATCCCCTCATTCAATTGCCTTTTCAGAACCAATTGGGAAAATTCTGAGGTAGATTCAATCCCTCATGCAATCACATTTCCAGACTCAGAAAGATATTAGTGACGTTTAGAAGCAGAAAGAGTGGATATATTTTTCTGTACTTGGCTGCAATCTGTGTGTAGCTGAGGAAAAATATTGGAAACACACAAAATTAACAATCTCGCTTCTTAGAGTCATAGTCATACAGCTTGGAAACAGACCCTTCGGTCCAACAGGTTCATGCCGAACAGGAAAAAAGGATTTAAATTCTTGGATCACTGGGGTATGTTTTGTGGTAAGCATAAATTCTACAAGAGAGACGGTTTGCACCTTAATAGGTTAGGGACCTTGCGTGGGGGGACCTAGAATCAGGGGATGTAGAGTCAGTATTGATACAGCTGAGAAATTCTAAGGGTAAAAAGACCCTCTTGGGAGTTATCTACAGGCCCCCAAACAGTAGTCTGGATGTCGGATGTAAGTTGAATCGGGAGCTGAAATTGGCCTGTCGCAAAGATGTTACTACAGTTGTTATGGGGGATTTCACCTTGCACATAGACTGGGAGAATCAGGATGGTATTGGAGCTCAAGAAAGAGATTTTGTGGAGTGCCTCCGAGAAGGTTTCTTAGAACAGCTGATGCTGCAGCCGACCAGGGAGAAGGCAATTCTGGATCTGGTATTGTGCAATGAACCAGAATTGGTCAGGGACCTCGAAGTGAAGGAGCCATTGGGAAGTAGTGACCATAATACAATAAGCTTCAATCTGCAATTTGAGAGGGAGAGGGTACAATCGGAAGTGACAATATTTCAGTTGAATAAAGGGAACTATGGAGCTATGAGGGAGGAGCTGGCCAAAGTTCAATGGTGCAATACCTTAGCAGGGATGACCATGGAGGAACAATGGCAGATATTTCTGTCTATAATGCAGAAGATGCAGGATCAGTTCATTTCAAAAAGGAAGAAAGATCCTAGGAGGAGGCAGGGGTGGCCGTGGCTGACGAGGGAAGTTAGAAACATATAAAGTTAAAAGAGAAAAAGAAAAACATAGCAAAGATAAGTGGGAAAACGGAGGACTGGGAAGCTTTTAAAGAACAACAGAGGATTACTAAGAAGGAAATACACAGAGAAAAAATGAGGTACAAAGGTAAACTGGCCAAAAATATAAAGGAGGATAGTAAAAGCTTTTTTAAGTATGTGAAAGGGAAACAAATGGTTAAGACTAAAATTAGGCCCTTGAAGACAGAAACAGGGGAATATATTACAGGGAACAAAGAAATGGCAGAAGAATTGAATTGGTACTTCAGATCTGTGTTCACTGGGGAAGACCCCAAGCAATCTCCCTGAGGTAACAGTGGCTGAAGGACCTGAACTTAAGGGAATTTATATTTGCCAGGATTTCGTGTTGGAGAGACTGTTAGGTTTTAAGGTTGATAAGTCCCCAGGGCCTGATGGTCTACATCCCAGGGTACTGAAGGAGGTGGGCTGAAAATGTGTTGCTGGTTAAAGCGCAGCCGGTCAGGCAGCATCCAAGGAACAGGAAATTCGACGTTTCGGGCAAAAGCTCTTCATCAGGAATAGGGCTTTTGCCCGAAACATCGAATTTCCTGTTCCTTGGATGCTGCCTGACCTGCTGCGCTTTAACCAGCAACACATTTTCAGCTCGGATCTCCAGCATCTGCAGACCTCACTTTTTACTGAAGGACGTGGCTCAGGAAATCGTGGATGCGTTGGTGAGTATTTTCTAGAGTTCGATAGATTCGGGATCAGTTCCTGTGGATTGGAGGATGGCTAATGTTGTACCACTGCTTAAGAAAGGTGGGAGACAGAAAGCAGGAAATTATAGACCAGTTAGTCTGACCTCAGTGGTGGGAAAGATGCTGGAGTCTATTATAAAGGATAAAATTACAACACATCTGGATAGTAGTAACAGGATAGGTCAGAGTCAGCATGGATTTATGAAGGGGAAATCATGCTTAACTAATCTTCTGGAATTTTTTGAGAATGTAACTCTGAAGATGGACGAGGGAGATCCAGTAGATGTAGTGTACCTAGACTTTTGATAAAGTCCCACATAGGAGGTTAGTGAGTAAACTTAGGGTGCATGGTATTGGGGACAAAGTACTAACTTGGATTGAAAGTTGGTTGGCTGATAGGAAACAAAGAGCAGTGATAAACAGCTCTATTTCGGAATGGCAGGCAGTGACCAGTGGGGTACCGCAGGGATCCGTGCTGGGACTGCAGCTTTTTACAATATATGTTAATGATATAGAAGATGATATCAGCAATAACATTAGCAAATTTGCTGATGACACAAAGCTGGGTGGCAGGGTGAAATGTGATGAGGTTGTTAGGAGATTACAGGGTGACCTGGGCAAGTTAGGTGAGTGGGCAGCTGCATGGCAGATGCAGTTTAATGTGGATAAATGTAAGGTTATCCACTTTGGTGGCAAGAACAGGAAGGCAGATTACTACCTAAATGGAATCAATTTCGATAAAGGGGCAGTATAGAGAGATCTGGGTGTTCTTGTACACCAGTCAATGAAGGTAAGCATGCAGGTACAGCAGGTAGTGAAGAAGGCTAATAGCATGCTGGCCTTCATAACGAGAGGGATTGAGTATAGAAGCAAAGATGTTCTTCTGCAGCTGTACAGGGCCCTGGTGAGACCACACCTCAAGTATTGTGTACAGTTCTGGTCTCCAAATTTGAGGAAAGACATTCTGGCTATTGAGGGAGTGCAGCATAGGTTCACAAGGTCAATTCCTGGAATGGCGGGATTACCTTACGCTGAAAGACTGGAGCGACTGGGCTTGTATACCCTTGAGTTTAGAAGACTGAGAGGGGATCTGATTGAGACATATAAGATTATTAAAGGATTGGACACTCTGGAGGCAGGAAACATGTTTCCGCTGATGGGTGAGTGCCGAACCAGAGGTCACAGCTTAAAAATACGGGGTAGACCATTTAGGACAGATATGAAGAGAACCTTCTTCACCCAGAGAGTGGTGGCTGTGTGGAATGCTCTGCCCCAGAGGGCAGTGGAGGCCCAGTCTCTGGATTCGTTTAAGAAAGTGTTGGATAGAGCTCAGGGGTTATGGAGATAAGACAGGAACAGGATACTAATTAAGGATGATCAGCCATGATCATATTGAATGATGGTGCAGGCTCGAAAGGCAGAATGGCCTACTCCTGCACCTATTGTCTATTGCTGTGCTTTTCCAGCACTACTCTAATCTTGACTCTGATCTCCAGCATCTGCAGTCCTCACTTTCGCCTCGTTGCACCTGCCGGCTTCTGGCCCATATGCCTCCAAATATTTCTTATTTATGTATTTACCGAAGTGACTTTTAATGGTGTAACTGTGTCCACATGCACCACTTCCTCAAGACATTTATTCCACATGTGAACCAACCTCTGTGTAAAGAATATGCCTCTCATGTCTTCTTAAGTAACTGCACTGTCTATTCACACAAATATACAGGAAGTTGAAAGTCTTATTCTGAAATGCTATAGTGTTCAAAAATTGGAATGGTTGTGATTTTCATCTTATAGCTTATTGCTAACACAAAGTCATGGAAACGATCATATTCTACACATGCACTGGTATTTTGGATATTGAGTATTGTAATGATTCTGGATCAGTGGTGCTGGAAGAGCACAGCAGTTCAGGCAGCATCCAAGAAGCAGCAAAATCGATGTTTCGTGCAAAAGCCCTTCATCAGGAATAAAGGCAGTGAGCCTGAAGCGTGGAGAGATAAGCTAGAGGAAGGTGGGGGTGGGGAGAGAGTAGCATAGAGTATAATGAGTGAGTGGGGGTGGAGATGAAGGTGATAGGTCAGAGAGGAGAGGGTGGAGTGGATAGGTGGAAAAGGAGATAGGCAGGTAGGACAAGTCATGGGGACAGTGCTGAGCTGGAAGTTTGGAACTAGGATGAGGTGGGGGAAGGGGAAATGAGGAAACTGGTGAAGTCCACATTGATGCCCTGGGCTTGAAGTGTTCCGAGGCGGAAGATGAGACGTTCTTCCTCCAAGCGTCTGGTGGTGAGGGAGCGGCGGTGAAGGAGGCCCAGGACCTCCATGTCCTCGGCAGAGTGGGAGGGGGTGTTGAAATATTGGGCCACAAGGCGGTGTGGTTGATTGGTGCTGGTGTCCCAGGAATGTTCCCTAAAGGGCTCTGCTAGGAGGCGCCCAGTCTCCCCAATGTAGAGGAGACCGTATCGGGAGCAACGGATACAATAAATGATATTAGTGGATGTGCAGGTAAAACTTTGGTGGATGTGGAAGGCTCCTTTAGGGCCTTGGATAGAGATGAGGGAGGAGGTGTGGGCACAGGTTTTACAGTTCCTGCGGTGACAGGGGAAGGTGCCAGGATGGGAGGGTGGGTTGTAGGGGGGCGTGGACTTGACCAGGGAGTCACGGAGGGAACGGTCTTTGCTGAAGGCGGAAAGGGGTGAGGAGGGAAATATATCCCTGGTGGTGGGGTCTTTTTGGAGGTGGCGGAAATGTCGGCGGATAATTTGGTTTATGCGAAGGTTTGTAGGGTGGAAGGTGAGCACCAGGGGTGTTCTGTCCTTGTTACGGTTGGAGGGGTGGGGACTGAAGGCGGAGGTGCGGGACGTGGACGAGATGCGTTGGAGGGCATCTTTAACCACGTGGTAAGGGAAATTGCGGTCTCTGCGGAAGGAGGCCATCTGGTGTGTTCTGTGGTGGAACTGGTCCTCCTGGGAGCAGATACGGCAGAGGCGGAGGAATTGGGAATACGGGATGGCATTTGTGCAGGAGGTAGGATGGGAAGAGGTGTAATCCAGGTAGCTGTGGGAGTCGGTGGGTTTGTAAAAAATGTCAGTGTCAAGTTGGTCGTCATTAATGGAGATGGAGAGGTCCAGGAATGGGAGGGAGGTGTCAGATGGTGTCAGAGATATGTTGAACACTTCTTCCGCTGCCTCCGCCTCCGAGCTTATTTTCACAATCAGGATTCCCGCCCAACTTCCGAGGACCCCTTCGCCCACCTCCAACACACTGCATCCACCTGGACACCCCGCGCTGGCCTATTACCCGCCTCGACCCCTTCATTTCCAACTGCCGCTGGGACATTAACCACCCCAACCAGTCTACCCCCCTCCCCCACTCCAACCTCTCACCCTCACAACGCGCAGCCCTCCAATCCTCTGCTCCAATCCCAACCTCACCATCAAGCCAGCGGATAAAGGGGGCGCAGTGGTAGTCTGGCACACTGACCTCTACACCGCTGAAGCCAAACGCCAACTCAAGGACACCTCTTCCTACTGCCCCCTCAACCATGACCCCACCACCCATCACCAAACCATCATCTCCCAGACCATACAGAACTTCATCACCTCAGGAGATCTCCCACTCACAGCTTCGAATCTCATAGTCCGGGAGCCCCGCACTGCCCGGTTCTACCTCTTTCCCAAGACCCACAAGCCTGACCACCCTGGCCGACCCATTGTCTCAGCATCCTCCTGCCCACTGAACTCATCTCTACCTACCTCGACACTGTCTTATCCCCCCTCGTCCAGGAACTCCCCACATACGATCGAGATACCACCCACGGCCTCCACCTCCTCCAAGACCTCCGTTTCCCTGGCCCCCAACGCCTCATCTTCACCATGGATATCCAGTCCCTCTACACCTCCATCCGCCATGACCAGGGCCTCCAAGCCCTCCGTTTCATCCTCTCCCGACATCCCCAACAGTACCCTTCCACCGACACACTCATTCGTTTGGCCGAACTGGTCCTCACCCTTAACAATTTCCCCTTCGAATCCTCCCACTTCCTCCAGACCAAAGGGTAGCCATGGGCACCCGTATGGGCCCCAGCTATGCCTGTCTCTTTGTTGGCTACGTAGAACAGTCGATCTTCCGTAATTACACCGGCACCACTCCCCACCTCTTCCTCCGCTACATTGATGACTGCATTGGCGCCACCTCGTGCTCCCGCGAGGAGGTTGAGCAATTCATCAATTTCCCAACACATTCCACCCTGACCTTAAATTTACCTGGACCATCTCTGATACCTCCCTCCCATTCCTGGACCTCTCCATCTCCATTAATGGCGACCGACTTGACACTGACATTTTTTACAAACCCACCGACTCCCACAGCTACCTGGATTACACCTCTTCCTATCCTACCTCTTGCAAAAATGCCATCCCGTATTCCCAATTCCTCCGCCTCCGCCGTATCTGCTCCCAGGAGGACCAGTTCCACCATAGAACACACCAGACGGCCTCCTTCCACAGAGACCGCAATTTCCCTTACCACGTGGTTAAAGATTCCCTCCAATGCATCTCGTCCACATCCCGCACCTCCGCCCTCAGACCCCACCCCTCCAACCGTAACAACGACAGAATGCCCCTGGTGCTCACCTTCCACCCTACAAACCTTTGCATAAACCAAATCATTCGCCGACATTTCCGCCACCTCTAAAAAGACCCCACCACCAGGGATATATTTCCCTCCCCACCCCTTTCCACCTTCCGCAAAGACTGTTCCCTCCGTGACTACCTGGTCAAGTCCACGCCCCCCTACAACCCACCCTCCCATCCTGGCACCTTTCCCTGCCACCGCAGGAATTGCAAAACCTGCGCCCACACCCCCTCCCTCACCTCTATCCAAGGCCCTAAAGGAGCCTTCCACATCCATCAAAGTTTCATCTGCACATCCACAAATGTCATTTATTGTGTCTTTTGCTCCTGATGTGGTCTCCTCTACATTGGGGAGACTGGACGCCTCCTAGCAGAGCCCTTTAGGGAACATTCCTGGGACACCCGCACCAATCAACCACACCGCCCCGTGGCCCAACATTTCAACTCCCCCTCCCACTCTGCTGAGAACATGGAGGTCCTGGGCCTCTTTTACTGCTGCTCCCTCACCAGCAGATGCCTAGAGGAAGAGCATCTCATCTTCCGCCTCGGAACACTTCAACCCCAGGGCATCAATGTGGACTTCAACAGTTTCCTCATTTCCCCTTCCCCCACCTCACCCTAGTTCCAAACTTCCAGCTCAGCACTGTCCCCATGACTTGTCCCGGACTTGTCCTACCTGCCTATCTTCTTTTCCACCTATCCACTCCACCCTCTCCTCCCTGACCTATCACCATCATCCCCTCCCCCACTTACCAATTGTACTCTATGCTACTTTCTCCCCACCCCACCCTCCTCTAGCTTATCTCTCCACACTTCAGGCTCACTGCCTTTATTCCTGATGAAGGTCTTTTGCCTGAAACATCGATTTCACTGCTCGTTGGATGCTGCCTGAACTGCTGTGCTCTTCCAGCACCACTAATCCAAAATCTGGTTTCCACCATCTGCAGTCATTGTTTTTACCTCGTATTGTAATGATGCTGTGGTTTTAAGAGGTGTGTTTTATCCTGGTTTCTTTTAGAGAGAGATTGGGGAACAGATGAAGAGAAGTCTACAAGAAGATAAACAACCTGTGAGGCCTTGGGTTTTTTTTAAAATTTAGAACAATAGATGTAGCCTGCCTGCGTGTCCTCAAACCCTCACAGGTCCAGGATTTTTAGTTCAGCTTTCAGCGACTGTTTCTGGGGTCTCAGCAGGGTTAGAAGACAGTGAATTTCTTCCATCTGCTGTACTCTCTCTCTCCAAATTGCCTTGTGATGTTCTTTCCTCCTGGATTGGAGAATTACATTGAGACAATTGGTTTTCTGAATTTGCCTTTTTACCAAGGTTGTGTTTATGGGATGTTATTATATTGGAACAATTACTGTTTAGTTATAAAATACTCTAATATCCTCCTAAGTTTTCCAATAGGGTTAAGTTATTCCAAGTCCCTTTTTTTTGTTCCATTTTAAGTACAGTCTTTGAATAAATTGTATTTTGTTTAATAGTTTAACCAATTAAATTGCATCTGGACCACAGAACCTCATATTTATCTTTGAAATAAGAAAAAAGTTAGGGTCCAGACTACCTTCTTAATATATTTTGCGGGGATCTGGCCTGGTCTATAACAGTATAGTATGGAGAAGAAACTACTGAAAAGGAATTGACTGCCGATATTTCAGCCATAGACCTATAAAATAGACAAGCCTGATTTTCATTCCCAGATTGTATTCAGAGGTGGGAGAATTCCTGGCTCTGGGAACCTGGCCATTAAAAATGAATACCTGCATTTCCCATGTTTGGGCCAGGTGTAGGACCTGGCAGCATGCTGAATGGAAATCTGACTGGGTGATCTAGTCAGCACTGAGGCAGCTGCACAACACACTGAGCACAAACTGGGTCATGTTCATAACTTTAAGTTTGGAGCGTAGAATATTCTGGAACTGTCTTTTGTAGAAATGCAAGTTAAAAAACTGTAAACATGATTGCAGAGATTCAGGTGACCTTTGAAATTTCTGTACACGCTACCTCAAATCTTCAGAAAGTTCTGAATGAGTTGACCATGGTGAGGTCACCCTTTGAATGGCTACTGATGTAAGATCCATCGGTGTAATTTACACCTTATGATATTTGTAGACTTATCCAAAACTCAACACGTGTGTGCCAAATTTCCAAATGAAAATGTCATTGTTTGTACACAGCTGCCATGACAGGATTGGAAACATTACCCTTTAGTGACTAATCTGGCCTCTGGGTTCGGTCTAATGACATTATCAACAGGCCGTATGTTCTATGGGAAAGTTCTTCAAGGGCAGTTTGGAATTTTCCCATCCAACTGTTGGCAAATAACCAAGACTCAGTGGCGATGATTTTCTGACTGTAGTGTCCTATTCGGATGGGTGGTCAGAAATTTTCATCTGAAGACTTGACACAACCTGACCTCTGACAGGGTAGACCCTCCTGTGCCATGGACAGGTATAACACTATTTCTCAAGTTTGAATATTCAATACTCTGAATGAATGCGAAGGAAACCTTTTTGAGTATTGCACAGGAAGATGTCTAAAATAGGAAAAAGGCTGCTAAGCCTAAATTAAGTGAACTTCCAGATCAATTGTTATTGAGTTTCATATTTAATGAAAAAAAGGTTGCAGAAACCATTAACCGTAAGCAGCTGTGAATAGGAAACAGTTATCTCTCCCTGTGCAGCAATGGCTTCAAACATCATATCATTCTGAGCGGTCAACAAAGTATCGATCATGTGACCAAGATAACAGCCTTATTGCTCCATGAAGAGTACCAGGCAGTCTATGAGTAAAAGCCACAGAGCCAGCAACAGAAAAGGGCACCAACACTTATGGCTTTAAAACTAAAGACTTCAACATCTGTGCAATTTCCAAGCCTGTTCCTTTTCAAGTTCATCAGTACTGAAAACTACCTCCATGTGATAAGATGACCAAAAACTAACTTGGTAACTTGCTGAGAAGTCATTTCTTAAAGCCATGTTGCGATAATTCAAATATCCAACTTCACTATTGACTGCATCTTGAATATCCTTTAGGAGTGTAATACCTTCATCCAGCTGATAAGATGACGGAAACATGTGAATTACAAACTACGTTTTGCTTCTAATTCAAATCATTCACCGTTCTCTGTCCCTGTATTTTCTTCCCTGCAGTGTGTTTGTTAGTGAGTACAAAGTGAAGTCGCATTGCATTTTTGGAGTGAATGGGTGAATAAATAATCTCCCAGCATGAAATCTTGCCACTTGTTGATCAAATTGACTGCACACTCAGAATCTGAGAAACATTTACAACTTCCTTCCCAAAAACAAATTGATTCTGGACAGAAATGGAAGTGAATTATTCTCTATTATACCCATCTGCAACAATCTTCTTTGCGACATTTACCTTTCATTATCTGTTTTCCTTTAAATTTGACTTGTACATCTCCGGATTACTACCTGAACCCTGAGAAAATTGGCAAATGGTCTGCAAAACCAAAGATGTAAGTGTGTGGCTCACAGATTGATGTGGCAGAAACTGGTTCGAATTCATGGAACTTTGGCATGAGTACTGGGGAAGGAAGGGGCTGTTTTGATGGAACATGCTTCATCTGAATCAGAGTCTCAGTAAATCACTTAGCATGGACTATGGATAAGGTTTTAAACTAAATAATGGTGGGGTGGTCCAGTTGCATTGGAAATTTTGGAAACATTTGAAGGGGGTGCTTTGCAGCGGTGATTAAAGTTTCCAGGACATGTAATAGGACAGAGAGAATGGAAAGTATCAGAAATGTAACTTACAGCACAACAGATAAGGGGACAACTATGGCGGGTGTGGGGGAGTCAATACAGGACTGAGGGTGTTGTACTTAAATGTACACAGTATACGAAACCAGGTCAATGGGGTGGTGGCACAGATTGAAATTGGCAGATACGTTATTGTGGATATCTCAGAGATGTGGCTATAAGGGGATCAGGGCTAGGAACTAAATAACCAAGGATACACATCCTGTCAAAAGGATGGGCAGATATGTTGAACAAAGAACAAAGAAAATTACAGCACAGGAAACGGCTGGTCGGCCCTCCAAACCTGCGCCAATCCAGATCCTCTATCTAAACCTGTCGCTTATTTTCTAAGGATCTGTGTTCCTCTGCTCCCTGCCCATTCATGTATCTGTCTAGATACATCATAAATGATGCTATCTTGCTCACCTCTATCACCTCCACTGGCAACGTGTTCCAGGCACCCACCAACCTCTGTGTAAAGAAATTTCCACGCACACCTCCCTTAAACCTTTCTTCTCTCGCCTTGAACTCTCCTGTAATAATTCAGTCCCACACACTGGGAAAAAGCTACTTGCTATCCACCCTGTTGATACCTCTCATGATATTGTAGACCTTCATCAGATGCCCCCTCAACCTTCGTCTTTTTAATGAAAACAATCTGAATCTACCCAACCCCTCTTCATAGATGGGATGAGGATGCTTTATTAGCAAGTGATTTAAATTGATAACAAGAAGTGATATAGAATTGGAAGGCATAGAATTAGTATGGGTAGAGATGAGGAACTACAATGAAAAAAAGTCCCTATTGAGAATTATGTACAGACTCCTAGCAGTAGTTAGGACATGGGCAAGAAAAGTCCTGAGATAGGGAGGCATTGTTATAATATTCATGAGGGGACTTCAATCTGCAGAGGGACTTGAAAATCCAATAGGTAGTGGGTCTCAAGCAAAAGAATTCATGGATTGTACATAAGATGGATTTATTTTGAGCAGCTTGGGGTAGAGCAAGCTGCAGGATAGGCCGAATGGCCTATTTTTGCCCATCTGTTTCATGGCCTTATAGGAGAGGGAGAAGTGGGGGAGGGGAGAATGAGCACTCCCTCACCACCCCCACACCAACCACCCCCACCACCCCAATGCACAGCAGCTGTCACAACATGGCTTGTAGCTGCAGCTGAAGCTGTTATTTTCCTGTGGGTCTGTCCTGAGGCAAGGTGGGGAGATTTTGATGGCTCCCACATGTTGCCACTTGGATACCACCTCCTGAGAAATGAGGGGCTCTGCTCTAAGCCAGGGACCCAGAGGTCTATCAGAAAGATCTCTGTATCATCCCTTCCAAGACAATGCAAACATGAACCCACTTGGTTGCTCCCTGCTGTTCAGCAACTGACCTTTCCCCCCAGTCCCCATCTAGCTCGATTCCTCATCCTATTGTCTAATTTTGCTGCCAGTTCTATTTCCTAACCCCAAAGGGACTGGGAAAATGTAGCTCAGTATTAAGCACAACGAAATATTAAAGCAGTGCAAGCAAATTTAAAATAGACCTTTTGATGAAGAAAATAACAACTTTATTGAAGTCTCAAATACAATTTCTATTTTGATGGTAAATCAATCTTTGTGGATTTTGGTTTACTTTCTTGCGAATCGTGGTTGACTGTGTAATAAAATCATCCAAGACAAGATGACTGAATTGATAATGACTGTTTAAAATTGCAATGTGATTGGATAATCTTTAAAAGATTCAAACCCAATTTAGATAACTCAGCTATTTGATCAAACCAACTTGCTCTCACTTTCAAACTCCTCACTCCAACCGATAACGTTTCACTCTCTTGTTAGTCAAGATTCTATCCACTTCCATCTTAAAAATATTAACCAAAATAAAATAAAGAACTGTGGGGTGCTGGAAATCTGAAACAAAAACAGTAAGTGCTTGAGAAACGCAGCTCCTCTCACAGTCCAAAGATGTGCGGATTAGTGGATTGACCATGGTAAAAGTGGTGTTGTGGGATAAGGTAGATGGCTGGTTCTGGATAGGATACTCTTCAGAGGGGCAGTACAGACTTGATTGGGCCAAATGGCCTCATTGTGCACTGTGGGGATTCAATGATTATTTCAGTGATGACTGCTGCCAACCATCACAAGTTGCCTGGCGTTGTGTCTGCACTAAACAGCATAGTAAGACAGAAATATCATGAGTCTTTAAGCTCTGGCTAAGAGGTGCAAAGCCCAAAATGGCCAAGGAGTGATGCTGTATCGAAGTAGACACAAAGTGGGTGAATCAAAGAGAAGAAGTTAGGGTTCACCTCAGTCCTATCGATGCGTTGAGTGTATTACCATGAACACAAAGGGACCTGATAACAGCATTCTAATGACACATTTCAGTATGCTCCAAATCACAGTACTGACACATAAAATCATTTTTAAATGGATCAGAGATGTGATCTGAGACGATGGTGAGGCTGGTACACGCCCAATGCCTATGTGCATGGACAGAGACCATGAATGATCACTGCTAGTGGAGTGTGTCCTGAGGTACTGGAGAGGTTTTGTCCATGTGAAAGGCCAAAGGAGCAAACAGTGAGTTGGCATTGCCAGGTACCCACTCTGACTTTCATATTGAGAACTGTCACCATTTAGTTTCTATCTGGTACATGAGAAAATAGGAAGCTGTGTACTGATGAGGTGTAATCCTGACATGCTATGTATATAAAAGAATGCAAACAGGACACTTACAGCCAGATTCTCCTCTTGCCATTCAAGATTTTGTGGGATAAATGAACATTTTTCTCTCAAAGTTGTAATTCTCATTTTGCTGCTCTCACCTTATGTTCCCGATGGTCTCATCATTGCCCAATCCATTCCAGGGCTGGGAAAATTCCTTCCAAAGACTGGAATCCACTGCTTTCCTGGGCAGAGTTCCGAAAGACTGATCACCCGCTCGGAGCAAAGATTTCTTCTCAATCCATCCATATAGGAGACCCCTCAATTTTAAAATAATATACTTACTCCCAACCAGCCCCTCAGGAATTCATGTGCTCCATTCAGGCCACCTCTCATAGAACATAGAACATTACAGCACAGTACAGGCCTTTCAGCCCTCAATGTTGTGCCAACCTGTCATACCAATCTGAAGCCCATCTAACCTACGCTGTTCCATTTTCATCCATATGTTTATCCAATGACCATTTAAATGCCCTTAATGTCGGTGAGTCTGCTACTGTTGCAGGCAGTGCGTTCCATACCCTTACTACTCTCTGAGTAAAGAAATTACCTCTGACATCTGTCCTATATCTATCACCCCTCAGTTTAAAGCTATGTCTCCTCATGCTAGCCATTACCATTCGAGGAAAAAGGCTCTCCCTGTCCACCCTATCTAACCCTCTGATTATCTGATATGTCTCAACCAAGTCACCTCTCAACCTTCTTCTCTCTAATGAAAACAGCCTCAAGTCCCTCAGCCTTTCCTTATAAGACCTTTCCTCCAGACCAGGCCACATCCTGGTAAATCTCCTCTGAACCCTTTCCAAAGCTTCCACATCCTTCCTATAATGCAGTGACCAGAACTGTGCACAATACTCCAAGGGCAGCCACACCAGAGTTTTGTACAGCTGCAACATGACCTCATTGCTCTGAAACTCAATCTCTCTACCTATAAAAGCTGACACGCTGTACACCTTCTTAACTACCCTATCAACCTGGGTGGCAACTTTCAGGGATTTATGTACATGGACACTGAGATATCACTGCTCATCCACATTATTAAGAATCTTACCATTAACCCAGTACTCTTTATTCCTGTTACTCCTTCCAAAGTGAATTGCCTCACACCTTTCCACATTAAACTCCATTTGCCACCTCTCAGCCCAGCTCTGCAGCTTATCTAAATCCCTCTGTATATTATAACATCCTTCAGCATGTCCACAACTACATCGACCTTAGTGTCGTCCGTAAATTTATTAACTCATCCTTCTACACCCTCATCCAGGTCATTTATAAAAATGACAAACAGCAGTGGTCCCAAAACAAATCTTTGCAGCACACTTCTGGAAACTGAACTCCAGGGTGAACGTTTCCCATCAACCACCACCCTCTGTCTTCTTTCAGCTAGCCAATTTCTGATCCAAACCATTAAATTACCCTCAATCCCATGTCTCTGCATTTTCTGCAATAGCTTACCATGGGGAACCTTATCAAACACTTTACTGGAATCCATATACACCACATCAACTACTTTATCCTCATCCACCTGTTTAGTCACCTTCTCAAAGAACTCAATAAGGTTTGTGAGGCACAACCTACCCGTCACAAAACCATGTTGACTCTCTCTAATCAAATTATTCCTTTCCAGATGATTATAAATCCTATCTTTTATAATCCATTCCAATACTTTATCCGCTATTGATAATCTCCAATGGTTACAGGCCGACCTTGTCTCACCATTACTCATAAAATAACTCACATCCCAGCCGCCAGTTTAGAGAACCTTCTCCAAACTGATTCTAATGCATCTATATCCTTCCTTTAATAAGGAAACCAAACCTGCACTGCATTTCAGAAATGGTCTTACCGATGCTTTGTGCAGCTGAACGAAATATCCTTACTTTTATAACTGTTATGACAATTAATTGTTAGCCTCACTATCACTAGATTTGCAACATGGTAAGCCTAAAACATTCAATGACCCACAAAATTACTCAATTGTTCCTAAATGGACTTTATAAAGAACATGTCTTGGACACCAAGTTTATAATTGAATAAAAATTAACATTTTTTTCATTCCAAATGTAACGATAGGAGAACACAGATAAACAATAAGGGAACCTAATTAATATCTATGATTGAAACTCAATCTTCTTTGAATACAAAGACCCATTCACAATAGATGCAGACAAGGGATAAATTAATAAATAAAGGAAAAGGATCAGAATTTGTCAGTTTAATTACTGTTTCAATAATGAATACCAGGCCTTCATGAAATTCTTGAAGGATAGGTTGTATTGCAGGCACAGGGGACTGTTTATCCTGCTTGAATTCCAAAGTCACGAGAAAGTGTGAATAGCTTCTGCAGACCTCTGGAGGCACTTACTTGTTTCTTACAAATGGGGTCCTTTTCGCAGAACTTTCAACAAGTCACTAACTGGAGAACAACTAGCAAAACCAAAATCACATCCCAGCCCGGTATATTCACAACCAAAGTTACACTGTGCCTAAAAACCTAAAAAATCAACTTTCTCTGTGTTTGGTTGGCAAGCATTGGTTCTCCCTTGATTGACCAATTGTATTTTATTAACTTTCTGCATTGAACACATAATTAGGTCACTATATTTCAACCACATCAAAACCACCTAATGTAAAGATGCAATTAAAGTCAACAAATACTCAAGTAGGATCTTATTTTTCCCATGAGGACAGAATGCCCTTCACTTTGTTTCGATGTTTGTCCACAGTTCTCTCATACGTTTCAAAAATTCAAATGTTTATTGATACAGAAAATACATGAATGTTCCTTAAACTAATACAAAATTAAAATCTGTGAATGCCGAAGAATTTAGTAGACCTTCAACTAATCCCTTTTGGAAGTAAACATTTCAATGCCACGTTTCAATGCCATTGCTGCAACATCTGGGTGCACAACCGCTTTCTTTATACTTCAAGTGTCGTTTTAGCAAGAGGACATCCTCACCACACACACACACACACACACACACACACACACTCACTCACGGGGTGTTTTTTTTATTGAGAAGGTCATTATTGCAGACATTGTGAGGTGTGCAGTGAGAGTAGGTTGTGATGGCAGTCAGGCTATAATGCTGACTGAGACCAATGGAGACATTCTCAACTTCTGCACCGCAGCTAATGCCCCAGCTTAACCTTGCAATGCTCCACAGCATTCAGCCGCATGAAGGCTATGAAGACCAGGGTGGCAACATTCAGGGACCTGGGTACATGGACACTGAGGTCTCTCTGTTCATCTGCACTCCCAAGAATCTTACCATTAGCCCAGTACTTTGCATTCCGATTACTCCGTCCAAAGTGAATCAACTCACACTTGTCCACATTAAACTCCATTTCCACCTCTCAGCCCAGCTCTGCATCCTATCTATGTCTCTCTGCAAACTATTACATCCTTCGTCACTATCCACGACTCCACCGACCTTAGTGTCGTCCACAAATTTACTAACCCACCCTTCTAAGCCCTCATCCAGGTCATTTATAAAAATGACAAACAGCAGTGGACCCAACACCGACCCTGCGGTACGCCGCTAGTAACTGGACACCAAGATGAACATGTTCCATCAACTACAATCCTCTGTTTTCTTTCAGTAAGCCAATTACTGATCCAAACTGCTATATCTCCCACAATCCCATTCCTCTGCATTTTGTACAATAGCCTACTGTGGGGAACCTTATCGAACGCCTTGCTGAAATCCATATACACCACATCAACCGGTTTACTCTCATCTACCTGTTTGGTCACTTTGTCAAAAAACTCAATAAGATTTGTTAGGCACAACCTACCCTTCACAAAACCGTGCTGACTCCCTGATCAGATTATTCTTTTCTAGATGGTTATAAATCCTATCTCTTATAACCTTTTCCAACACTTTACCAACAACTGAAGTGAGACTCACTGGTCTGTAATTACCAGCGTTGTCTCTACTACCCTTTTTGAACAAGGGAACCACATTTGCTATCCTCCAGTCCTCAGGCACTATTCCTGTAAACAATGATGATTTGAAGATCAATGCCAAAGGCTCGGCAATCTCCTCCCTTGCTTCCCAGAGAATCCTAGGATAGATCCCATCCGGCCCAGGGGACTTGACTATTTTCACACTCTGCAGTATTTCTAAAACCTCTTCCTTATGAACCTCAATTTCTTCTAGTCTAGATGCAAGTATCTCTGTATCTTCCTCGCCAACATTTTCATTTTCTATAGTGAACACTGTCAAAAAGTATTTATTTAGTGCTTCCCCTATCTCCTCTGACTCCACACACACCTTCCCACTATTATCCTTGATTGGCCCTAATTTATCTCTCGTTATTCTTTTATTCCTGACATACCTATGGAAAGCCTTAGGGTGAACCCTGATCCTATCCACCAACAACTTCTCATGTCTCCTCCTGGCTCTTCTGAGCTTTTTTTTAGGTCTTTCCTGACTTCCTTGTAACCCTCAAGCGCCCTAACTGAGTTTTCACATTTTGTCCCAACATAAGCCTTCTTCTTCTTGACCAGGGATTCCAGTTCCTTCATAAACCACGGCTCACACGTTCTATATCTTCCTCCCTGCCTGATAGGAACATACTTACCTAGGACGCACAGGAGCTTTTCCTTGAATAAACCCCACATTTTTAATGTGCTCATCCCCTGCAGTTTCCTTCCCCATTCTACGCTTCCTAAGTCTTTCCTAATTGCATCGTAATTTCCCTTCCCCCAGCTGTAACTCTTGCTCGGTGGAGTACACCTATCCCTTTCCATCACTAAAGTAAACCTGACAGAATTGTGATCGCTGTCTCCAAAGTGCTCACCTACTTCCAAATCTAACACCTGGCCAGGCTAGTTACCCAGTACTAAATATAAAATGGCTTCGCCCCTTGTAGGCCTACATAGAACATAGAACATAGAACAGTACAGCACAGAACAGGCCCTTTAGTCCACGATGTTGTGCCGACCACTGATCCTCATGTATGAACCCTCAAATTTCTGTGACCATATGCATGTCCAGCAGTCTCTTAAATATCCCCAATGACCTTGCTTCCACAACTGCTGCTGGCAACGCATTCCATGCTCCCACAACTCTCTGTGTAAAGAACCTGCCTCTGACATCCCCTCTATACTTTCCTCCAACCAGCTTAAAACTATGACCCCTTGTGTTAGTCATTTCTGCCCTGGGAAATAGTCTCTGGCTATCGACTATCTATGCCTCTCATTATCTTGTATAAATACATACATACTGTGTCATACTGTCTACATACTGTGTCAGGAAGCCCTCCTGCACACACTGGACAAAAACTGACCCATCTATAGTACACATACTGTAGTGATCCCAGTCAATATTTGGATAGTTGAAGTCCCCCATGACAACTACCCTGCCTCTCTCACTCCTATCGAGAATCATCTTTGCTATCCTTTCCTCTACATCTCTGCACCTATTCAGAGGCCTACAGAAAACTCCCTGCATGGTGACCTCTCCTTTCCTGTTTCTAACCTCAGCCCATACTACCTTAGTTAATGAGTCCCCAAACATCCTTTCTATAACTGTAATATTGTCCCTGATCAACAATGCCACACCTCCCCCTCTTTTACCATCTTCTTGTTCTTACTGAAACATCTGAATCCCGGAACCTGCAACAGCCATTCCTGTCCCTGCTCTATCCATGTCTCCGTAATGGCCACAACATCGAAGTCCCAGGTACCAACCTACGCTGCCAGTTCACCCACTTTATTTAGGATGCTCCTCACGTTGAAGTACACACACTTCAATCCAGGTTCTCGCCTGCCAGTGTCAGATACTTGATTTGGGAACTCCCTACTCTCATCCTCTTCTGTACCTGTCCTACAATTTT
This sequence comes from Hemiscyllium ocellatum, assembly GCF_020745735.1. Taxonomy (NCBI): domain Eukaryota; kingdom Metazoa; phylum Chordata; class Chondrichthyes; order Orectolobiformes; family Hemiscylliidae; genus Hemiscyllium; species Hemiscyllium ocellatum. Next base: position 938,689 of record NC_083406.1, on the reverse strand, counting down.
GGTTCCCATCCCCCTGCTGTATTAGTTTAAATCCACCTTAATAGCTTTAGTGAATTTCCCACCAGGATATTGGTACCCCTCTGGTTTAGATGAAGACCATCCTGCTTGTAGAGGTCCCACCTACCCCAGAAAGAGCTCCAATTATCCAAAAACCTGAAACCCTCCCTCCTGCAACATCCCTGTAGCCACATGTTCAACTCCTCTCTCTCCCTATTCCTCACCTCTCTAGCACGTGGCACGGGCAGCAAACCAGAGAAAACAACTCTGTTTGTCCTAGCTCTAAGCTTCCATCCTAGCTCCCTGAATTTCTGCCTCAAGTCCCCATCTCTCTTCCGACCTATGTTGTTGGTGCCAATGTAGACCACGACTTGGGGCTGCTCTCCCTCCCCCTGAAGGATCCCAAAAACACGATCAGAGACATCACGGACTCTGGCACTCGGGAGGCAACACCCCAACCGTGAGCCTCTCTCACATCCACAGAACCTCCTATCTATCCCCCTAACTATCGAGTCCCCAATGACTACTGCTCTGCTCCTCTTTCCCTTCCATTCTGAGCAGCAGGTGCCCCACTGCTTTCCCCTGGTAAGTCATCCCCCCAACAGTATCCAAAACGATATACATATTGTTGAGGGGAATGGCCACAGGGGATCCCTGCACTGCCTGCCGGTTCCCTTTCTGTCCCCTAACTGTCACCCAATTGTCTTTTTCTTTTATCTGGGGAGTGACTACCTCTCTGTAAGTCCTGTCAATAACCCCCTCTGCCTCCCGAATGATCCGAAGTTCATCCAACTCCAGCTCCAGTTCCCTAACGCAGTTTTCGAGGAGCTGGTGTTGGGTGCACCTCCCGCGTGGTGACCCTTACCTCCCACATTCTGCAGGAGGAACATTCCACTGCCCTACACTCCATTCCCACTGTTCTAACTCCCGAAGTGACAACTAAAAAAAAGGATTAGGAAATAAACTATTTACCTTACCTTGTCAATCTGGCTCCCACAACTTTTTTTTTAGGTTAGAGGAGGGGGATGGGTGGGAGACATTACCCGACTAGTGTCTCGGGTAACGCAACCACGCAAATATAACCTGTTCTACTTCCCCTTCCCAGAAGCCCTTTGCTCGCTCCTCCCTCACTGGCCTGAAGGTAAGAAGTTTAAATGTACTTACCGGCCTTCCCGACAACCACCTCACACCAACGTCACCTCCTCCCGGCTCTCTCTGCTCTGAAGTGGCTGTGTCGGGTTGTGTTGGGCTGTGCCAGGCTGTGTCGGGCTGTGCCGGGCTGTGCCGGGCTGCGACGGGCTGTGTCGGGCTGTGTCGGGCTGTGCCAGGCTGGTGTCGGGTTGTGTCGGGCTATGTCAGGCTATGCCGGGCTGTGTCGGGCTGTGTCGGGCTGTGCCGGGCTGGTGTTGGGCTGTGCCAGGCTGTGCCGGGCTGTGTCGGGCTGTGTCGGGCTGTGCCGGGCTGTGTCGGGCTGTGTCGGGCTGTGCCAGGCTTTGCCAGGCTGTATCTGGCTGTGCCGGGCTGTGTCGGGCTGTGCCAGGTTGTGCCAGGCTGTGTTGGGCTATATCGGTATGTATCGGGTTGTATCAGGCTGTATCGGGCTGTGTGAGGCTGTGTTGGGCTGTATCGGGCTGTGTGAGGCTGTGTCTGGCTGTATTGGGCTGTATCAGACTGTATCAGCCTGTAGCTGTGTCTGGCTGTATCGGACTGTGTCTGTTTGTGTTAGGCTGTGTGAGGCTGCATTACCTTATATCTGGCTATGTCAGACTGTATCAGACTGTATTAGGTTGTGTTTGGCTGTATTGGGCTATATCTGGCTGTGTCATGTTGTGTCTGGCTGCATCATGTTGTGTCTGGCTGTATCAGGCTATGTCACGCTGTATGGGGCTGTGTCTGCTGTGTTAAGCTGTATCGAGCTGTATTAGGCTGTGTCTGGCTGTATCAGGGTACGTCAGGCTATGTTGGGCTATTTCGGGCTGTACCAGGCTGTGTTGGGCTGTACCAGGCTGTGTTGGGCTGTACCAGGCTGTGTTGGGTTGACACAAATTTGGCATAATGCATCAGTTGCTGCCAACCTACCTGAGACTGCATTTGATAAATGTTTAACAGAACTTCCTTGATTTGATGCTCTGTACATATTTTTAAAAAACAAGGTCCTATGAACCTGTCTCAGCTTTTGTCAAAATGCTCTGCAAATGTCAACAACTTGTGCTCATGTCCCTAACAGCACTGCAACCCCTGCACCAAGACACACAGGCTCCCAGTCACTGCACCAACTTTAGAATTGGCAACTTTGGTTTATATCGCCACTTCTTGCTTTTCCTAGAAAAATATGCCATTAAATATTGTATACAGTGTGATAAAGGTTTATAACATATTATCACCATTTTGGAAATTTGAATTTTAAAGCAAAAATAAACGGCTCTGTAGAGATAACTTAAATGTATTAAAAGGTCAGAAGGTCATCTTTGAACAGTGAGTTCAAGGATCATTTCCAAGAAGACAGGTGACTTAAACTGAATGACAAGATACATACTACCGCAGGGAGTTAATAACTGAAATGTTTACAAAGTTGACATTTTGTACCCTGCAGAAAAATGGACCAAACCAGATTTCAGTTTCTTACTCACAGTAGAGCAGTCCAGTTTACAGTTATATGGACATCTAGAGCTTGAAAGGAGTCTAAAACTGTACCAGCAATTGAAGTGGGCAGGGCTTTTCTGATACTTCAGTTAAGAAAAGTCAGGAAAATAGCTAATGTCTGTATATCTTGGAGAGAGACAATAAGAGAGACAATAACATCTAATGAATATAGAAGATCACCAAAAGTAAATGCTTCTTTGGTTAATGTGAAATTCAAAAGTTAAGCTGGGAAAAGCATACCACTGGGTTGGATGCCAGTAAAGGGTATTGCTGGAAAAATAATCAGGAAAGCTCTTGGAATGATGTCTGTTATATCTAGAGTATCGGGATGCAGCCGTTATGCTGCAGTCACAGAGTCATAGAACCATACAACATGGAAACAGTCCCTTCAGCTCAACTCATCCATGCTGGCCAAGTTTCCAAAACTAGTTGCATATGACTGTACCTATCCATGTGCCTGTCCAAACATCTTTTAAATGTCGTAATTGTACCCACCTCTACCATTTTATTAGTCAATGTCACTTTCTGCACAGTATTGCAACATTGACTGCCACATGTTGCTGGAATGTGCTGCAGACAACCAAAGGAGTGTTTATATTCAGTTCATTCAAGGTTTACAAAACTCTGGTTAGAGCCCACCTGGAGTACTGTGAGCAGATCTGGGCACCACACCTTGGGAAGGATATGTTGGTCTTACAAGGAATTCATAAGAATGATAACACTTAAGTCCAGGTTTGAGGAGGGGTTAAAGAAATTGGGCCTGTTTCTCTAGAATTTAGAAGGTTAAGGGATGATCTGATCAAAGTTTTCAAGGTAGCAACTGGAAAAGACAGCGTAGATTAAGAGGAACTGTTTCCACTGGTTGGGGATTCTGGAACGAGGGGACATAGTTCTGAGAGTTAGGGCCAGACCTTTCAGGAGAGATTTTAGGAAGCACACAAAGATATTTGAAGATGTCTTCAACAAATGGCAGTTGATGCTGGATCAGTTGTTAATTTTAAATCTGAGATAAATAATCTTTTGTTCAGCAAAAGTATTAAAGGGCCAAAGAAAGTTACACAGAGTCAGACCATGGATTAACTGTGATCTAACTGAATAGTGGAGCAGAATGGCCTATTCCTATTCCTATTGAAGGTTTTCAAGAAAGTTGTAGAACTAGTTCTTTGGACCAAAAGGTGTAAGGAGAAAGTAGATAAAGGATATTGAGTTTGATGATTGGCTATGTCACTATAGCTACGATATTCTACACTTTTCCATTTCTAACATAGTTGAGTTTTTCTGTTTGCTGTTTATGGTGAGACCTTTCAACATTGTGTTATATACACATTGTTTTGTTTTTTTCTTTTATGGGATAAGTTGGCGTTATTTTGTTAAAAGAACATTGACAGGCTCCTGTGAATAGGTTCACTGACTGACCACGAATATAACAAATAATGCAAAAATAAAACTTATGAGTGAGAGTTCTATCGAGGGACCTGGAGGTCTGACTAGTCTGTCATTACCATCAGTGGTGGCCCTGAGTGGGATAGGAGTTTGCTGATTTCTGAATCCTTTAAATGATTCCATGGGGCACTGGACATAAAATAGGAGTTTTCCTATGGACTGCCTCAGACAAACAGGATACAGAATTGTTTGAATGTTGCTCAGTTTTTCTTTGGGAAGACAAGGCATGATTGTGAATTATTTTAAATCCTTGACCAAACCTATCTTGAAAATAAAACAGATAATTTGAAGGTGGAAATAAAAGCAAGACCTCATTAAAGATGAGCTGTTTAAAAAGTTTACTCAACATCTTTAATTAAAAGGAAGGAAACTTGAAATAGAGATGTCCCTGCTAGAATTAGCTAAGATTCTGACTGAAACAAAACAAAAACTAAAGAATGGCTGAAAAGGAGGAACAAGAAGAGAACTGGACCAAAGTAATCTTGAACTTGAGAGTGAGGACAGAAAACACAAAAACAAAGAAAGCTGGAATCTAAAAAGCTGGATCTTCAATGATGGGGAGAGAACTCAGACAACACAACTTGGTGAAAGGAAAGTTTAAAACAGAAGAAATCTGGTGTGGGAGGAACACAAAGGGTGAATGATTCAATGAGAAATTTACTTTAACTAGAAATCTACATTTGGCATTACTTTAAAGAGGATGGAGTGGGAAGATATCCCATCTCATTTGAAAAGGTAGTTCATAACACAAAGAGGTCAAAAGATTCTTGAACCTTAGTTTGATAGACCAACATGAATGTGTGTGCCATTTTGTTAGAAGAACGACCTGCAGATTGTTGTGATGTTTGTGAGTTTATCCCTTCTGCCGAACAATTAAAATTTAGGACTGTAAGAAAGATATAACATCAGGCATTTGCAGAATTTGCAAGAGAAAAGGAAGATTTTTAGGATCAGTGGTTCCAATCATACAGGTTAGAGAAACATTTTAAAAATGTGAGAGAAATCATAATTATGGAAGAAATCTGAAAAAGTATAGCAGCGAATCTTAACACTTATTTAAAAGTTATACAATCCCTACAATGGGGAAGCAAACCATTCAGCCCATCAAGTCCATACTGACCTTCCAAAGAGCACCCTAACCCTATAATCTTGCCAATCTACCTGACCTGCACATCGTTGGACTGTGGGAGGAAACCTGAGCACCCGGAGGAAACCCACGCCGACATGGGGAGAATGTGCAAACTCCAGACAGACAAACACCTGAGGGTGGAATCGAACCCCTGTCCCAGGCCCCGTGAGGCAGCAGGTGTTAATCACTGAGCCACCAAAGATCCAGGAAGCTGCAGTGTGGGCAGACACCTGTGATATCCCACACATCAGGGGAAATGGTCATATCGGAGGCAACAAAGAAACTGGAGAAATAGAATATCTGGAGCTGGAATTCTTATCAGTGTTAGAAAACAACAGAAGGATGCCAGAATAATAATACTGAATGTATAGAAGCTAAAAGTGATAAAAGTGCACAATATTACACTATAAAACCAGATATACTAAAGCTATTTGCTGGATGTTAAATGGAAGGCAAATTTCAGAAATAGGAATGCCTGAGGAATCTTTGGAAATATTCGTATCAAGGCAAGAAATGGACATTAACATTGATCCTGCAGCAGAATTGGAACCTCTTCTCTTGGAACTTATTGGGAAGGGAGAGGTGACTCAGGACAATCAAGAAAATTATTCCTCAAATATTAATGAAAAAAATCAGAATTGCTCAATTTCAATATTTTATTTCAAAGGGAGAAAAAATTTTATATTTAGGCCACTTCAACACAGAACACACAACACACCATACCCCACCCTGTTCCCTGGCCGACATCTCTGTCTCAGGCTTGCTGGAGTTCTCCAGTGAAGCTCAGTGCAAACTGGAAGAGCACATCTCATTTTCTGCTTGGGAACCCGGCATCTTTCAGAACTCAACATTGAGATCAATAATTTTACACCCACGTCATAGAGTCATAGAGATGTACAGCATGGAAACAGACCTTTGGTCCAACTCATCCATGCTGACCAGATATCCCAACCCAATCTAGTCCCATTTGCCAGCACCTGGCCCATATCCCCCTGAACCCTTCCTATCCATATACCCATCATATGCATTTTAAATGTTGTAATTGTACCACATCCTCTGGCAGCTCATTCCATACACTCACCACCCGCTGTGTGAAAAATTTGCCCCTTAGGTCTCTTTTATATCTTTCCCCTCTCACCCTAAACCTATGCCTCCAGTTCTGAAGTCCTTTACCAAACCCACACCTCACTGCTTGTCATCACATGAGCTGCTTTCAGCACAATCAACCCATCCTCAGTAACTTATAGTCCCCATTATCATGTTTTCCTTCCCTGGCTCACCATTGTCCATCCCTTTGTCTGTCCAACTGTCTTTCTCTCTCTCTCTCTCTCTCTCTCTTTCTGTCTCTCTGTCTCTCTCCGGGCTCCATTGCCGCTTATTGCTAATTCCTTTATCCACCACCCCTGCTCCTCTCCCCAACCCAAAACCCACCCTCTATCTCCAGCATGTATGCAACATAAATGCAACACATTTCCTCACTACTGCTTGTCCAAGAAGGGCCACTGGACCCAAAATATTAACCCTACTTTCTCTCCACAGATGCTGCCAGACCTAATGAGTTTCTCCAGCAATTTCTGTTTTTATTCCCATTATATAGACTTGGATTATCAAGAAGCCTTGTAAATGCAGAAAATAAACTTGGAGTAGTCCAACAAATCCTGATGGAAGAAACTGATTTTCACTTGAGCTGGTTGGTTAAAAAAGATTGGCTTTAGTGAGGGTGGTGGACAAACTGGAGGAAGGAAAAGAAACTGAAATGCTCTAATAGGAACATTCTAGAATGTTTCCTGACTACACTGTGATTAGATCTCAGTTTCATACCATTAGTTGGGAAGAGAAGGAGTCTATAAAAAATGGGAGAAAGCTTGGAAATTCAATTACCTGAAACTATTTTTGAAAGTTTAGCTAAGAAAGAATAAAAGAGATATGATGAGACTGCTATTGTATTCCATCTTCTTTATTATAAGTAGAACAGGTGCACCCTTAATTGAAAGAGATTTATCAACAGCCTACTCAGAAATTGAGAACCGTTGTTGTGTGTTTGTATTTAAAAGGCAAAGTGTTAGTGAGGACATGGAGACCATCCTGAATACTAGACAATGAGGAATAAACAGTACTCCACCATGTGGTAGTTCCTCCCAAATATAGTAGCAACATTTTTCAAGTGGCTTATGAGATTCCAATGTCAGGTCACTTAGATATTAGGAAATGCTAGCACATATATAAAACTGTTTTTATTAGTCAGAATTGCATTAAGTTGTGGTGAAATCTTGTAAATCATGTCATACATGTCAGTGGGTTGGGAAGCCCCAACTATCAATTGAATCGATGCTTTTAATTCTGACTGGCTTTCAAAAAACTGCTTAGCAGTGAGTTCATAGATTGTGTTGGACTGCTATATAAATCCAGGATTATGAATCCATATCTTTTAATAATCATAACAGTTTGAACAAGATGGCTTGAGGCAGTGCCTTTGGGGCAGATTACAGCAAAAAGGTAATGGAAAAAGTAATAATTTTATTACAAGGGATAGATTACCCAAAGAAGTGCAAGCAGTTCAAAGTTCAAATTTTATATTAGAACTATTCAAAAAGAAATGAATTGTTTGGAATAAAACAAGTTATATCTCTAGAATATTATCTACAATCTCAAATTATTGGAGAGTTGGCACCAAACTTTAAACACCATCATTGAAGTTTATTTTCAAGAATGTTTGAATGATTGGGACTAAACCAATTCTTTGTTGCTGTTTGCCATGAGGGATATCCTTAGTGAGTCCTCAGTATTCAAGTCCTTTTGAAGTGATACACACGCATGACATGAGAGCTTCAAATTGATCTTTTATAAAAATTGCATCAAAGCTCATCATCGAAAACTTCAACCTGTGAGTCAAGCTTCTGAGAAAAATGGAGCAACATGTGTGAATTTGCCAAAAAGTACTTGAAAAGTATTCAACAAACAAATGGAACTAGAGCAAATAAAAAGGCCAAAGTTTGGAATCGTTTTGCTGAAGATAAGGTGTTATTACTGTTACTTGTCTCTGGGAAGCCAACAAAAGTAAGGTTCACTAAACCTTATCCAATCAAAAATAAACTCTATGCTGTAAATTATGTGGTTGAGTACTCCAGACAAGAATAAAAATAAGCAAATGTGTCATGCTTACTTATTGAAGAGATGCTATGGCAGGGAAGATAACCAGAACAGAAGTGCTCTTAGGGTACTGAAAGATATAGTGAAATTAAAATATCAGAATTTTACAGGAATGAATCAAGGAATTGAAAATCCAAAAGATAACCTTCTGTAATCAGACTTGCTTACAAAGTTAGATAGACTATAATTCAATCACACAGAAAATTATCTGAGTGACTTTAACAAGCTATTACAGACTCATTTACTGATATGCATAAATAGGTCAGGAAAAACATCTTATGCTGAACATGGTGTTAAAGAACGGGACACATTACTAATAAAATATGCTGACAACCCTAGAGAGGATGGCTCAAGTGACAGAAAAGATTAATGTCAAGTTAGAAATGACATTTTTGAATCAAATCATTGTGGGTAGAATTCTCTTGTACTGAAATCAGACACATCTTAAAGACTGCCTCTTAATTATCACAAAGTGAATGTGGTAAAAAAAGAAGTGGATTCATATTCAACTCCATCATAGGATTACATTGAGAGCATTAGACAATCATGATTTGTTACAAAAATTGACTTGTTAGAAAGATATCGGCAAGTTCCAATGACCAAACAGGCCAAAGAAGTATGAGCTTTGTAACACCAGTTTGATTTTATCAATGGAATTAAAAAAATGCATCCGCAAAGTTTGCACACTGAACCAACAAAGCCAAAGAAGGCTTTGACTATGTTTAGCCAAACCTAGAAGAACATTTACTATATTTGAACAAATTGTTTAAGTGATTACAATGAGTCAATTTGGACATAAATTTAGCTTAAGGTGAATTACCACAGTGAAGGTGACTTATTTAATCTACACTGTGGGACAAGGCAACTAGTGTTTAGATCATTTTTTTATGGTCACAGGACACTGTCAAATGTTTTACAACCAATTAAGACATTTTGAAGTATATTTGAAATTTGGAAAGACCAAAACCAATTTACATAACACAAGATCTGTGAAACAAAAATGCGATGATAAACAGATAAGCAATTTCTAAAATTCTAATTGAGGAATAACTAATGGGAAAATTCTTGCCATTTGAAATGGTGTTGTGGGAATTTCTTCATTATCCATTGGATTGTCAGACTGGATGATACGTTTACATTTCTGAAATAGAGCTTCAGCTCTTAGCTTTCTAAGGTAACAATACCATTCCTGAGGCACAGTTAACACGTGCTTTATTGACTGTTACACAAATTGAAATTAAATAAAACAAACTTTATTTCGACCATACCAATATGTCGATAGTCTAGAGTGGATTTCTAGAACATGTTACCCATAGAAATACTACTGAACAATTCACTCACTTACAGATTCAGGCTTTGGTGCTCCACTTTTTGTCTCCACACCTTTGAAGTTGTTAATCAACTTTCCTCATCCCCAGGACATCTGTAATTTTTTGAAGACTTTGTTCATTTTTACATTCTGTGCACATCTTTACTCTTTTGTAGTTGGTGTCATTGATTTCAGGCTAATGATCTGTCCACTTAATTTACGCTTTATTTCAGAGCAAAAATTATGGTTTAGAACTTGGTTATCGTTCAACTCTTCACTTCTATCTCGTAATTACATTGGCAATCTGGGCAATCTACTGTGTACTACTGGAGGGTTTCAAATTTCTCCTTTTGATAAATCAAAATTCTTTTGATTAAAAAAAACTTTTTTCTGGGGTGGATGGTAATTGTGGACCTATGGCAGACAATGAGGGTAGATTTCTAATCATATTTAGCAATTTTATTACTCAAAGAATGAGTAAAGAATGTGAACAAATAGGTATTAATATTCTGTCACTGTCTGTTAAGGCCTTGTTTAAGGTTAATCACTGGAAAGATTAGCCTGGCAAAAATGAAGTTTTCTAAGTCTGCACTGCCAGCTCAGAGGTTCAATCATCAGTCCATGACTTAGCTTGTATTTATTGTATCTAATGTACAATCTGACCTGGTAAAGTCAGTTTAATGACTGAGGGAATTACAAGCATCATCATAACAGTCAGAGGATTATACATTATAGCGCTGGAAATCCTATACATTATAGTGCTGGAAATCCTATACATTATAGTGCTGGAAATCCTATATTCTAGCAGAAACCATGTCTAACAATGCACACCCTGAATTTAAGGAGTATTTTTAAGTTTCTCTATTTGGGAGAAGAGGGAAGAAATCAGTGTGGCAACAGAACAAGAGGGGTCATTGGTGGTTTGAACCAGCACCAGGAGCTTCCCCAGTCACGTGACTTAACCCAACTACCCAGGCATTATGAAAACACTGTGCCAAATGAGGTTCAGATTCAGCAGTCAGGCTGTGACTGAGATGTGTCATCTAGTTCAATGAGGACAGTCAATTAGATATTCCGCACTGCAGATGGCAGGAAAGTCCTGAATGTCCTCAACTTTTATTTTATAGTGAGAAATGACAGATCAGCCAATGTCCCAGGGACTGCTTCATTAAGTAGGTTATCAAAGACCTTCCTATTTTCTCATAAATCCATTTCGATAGACTTTGACAGCAGCCATTTTTAAAGGATGTAAGCATTTTTTCCAAATTCCTAGCCTACACAAATTAATGGAAGAAAAAAAAGAAGGAATTGTATTCAATAAGTTTCTTTAATGACCTCAAGATATTTCAAAGTGTTGGCTAGTCAATGAGGAAGTTTTGAAGTGCAGTGAGTATTGTGCCACAGGAGGTACAGGAAGTGATTTTGACTTGACAGGCCTCCGTAGACAGCAATGTAATCATGTTCAATCATTGTGTATCCATACTTCTTTAAACTGTTAAGTTGTTACAGTTTCAAACCATGATAAAGCATCAAACATACATACATTTCTAACCAGAGTTTGGTTACAGCAAATGCGAAGGCCACTCAGCCTGCTGCGTCTCTGCTGGTTCTCTGAAAAAGCCACTCATGCAGTGCTGCCTCCTCACTTTTTATCTGTGGCCTTCCAATTGTTTCTTCTACAAATACAGATCCAATTCCCTTTTGAAAACCCCCATCAGGTCTGCCTCTAGCATATTCTCAGATAGCACATTCCACATCTTAACCACACTGAGTGAAATAACTTTTCCTCATAGCATTGTTACTTCTGTTGCCAATAGCCTTAATTCCGTGTGTTCTAGCTCTCACCAATGGGTGTAGTTCCTCGTTATCGATTCAGGCAGCACCGCACATGATTTTGAACATCTCCATCAACTCTATCCTTTAACTTTCACCAAGGAGAAAAGCTAACTAATTTATCCAGCTAAAGTTCTTCATCTCTGGAAATGCTCTTTTAAATACTTCTTGCATTCTGTCTTATGCCTTCCTATTTTTACCGAAGGATTTTTTTTTCAGAAATAGACATAACTGAGGCTGAGTCAGTATTTTATACAGGTTTATTTTCATGTATTTGAGGTTGTCCTATTTGTGCCTATATAGAAAGCCCAATAATCATTTCCTTTGTTTAATATTGATTTTGTCCTATATTTTATACTCTGAGGAAGGGTCACTGGACCCAAACTTTTAATTCTGCTTTTTCTTCACAGATGTTGCCAGATCTGATGAGTTTTTTTCCAACAATTTCTGTTTGTATTTCAGATATCCAGAATCCACAGTTCTTCTTTTTGCTATCTAACAATTTCAGTGTCAAAAGGTACACATAGAGAAACGTTGAACTTTAAATAAAATACACAATTAACAGCAGATGCTACTAAGCATAAATTGTCTTTCAGTCAGGATGGAGGTTGATTCTGTTTTCCAGACCTTTGATCAGTACTTGTTGTCCAAAGGAAGTTTCACTCATTGAAATTGTTACTTCATTTCAAGACTGTGAGCTGCTGCTGAAGGGACCACGGAATGCGGTGTTCAAAAAATGCCCTCAATTTCAGGAGTTTTGCCTACTGATGGTTCATCAGCATAAATCAACTGATGTGGGTTCCTGTGACAAGGCTCTGACTTTCAGATTATATCCTCTAGGCCCATTATCTTGGACATTTCAAGACCTCTGGCTGGGCAGTTTCATGCACACTGCATCATCAGGGCAGATTTCTTCAAGTGGCTTAACATTCCTCTCACTGTCAAACAAACCTTCTGATAATGTTTTAAACATCCACAAACTACCATCTGTCCTGCCACAACAATATGAAGAGGAGGAAAAGCAACACCTCAGCACTGATGAACAGATCCCTTCACTTGAACTAGCACTCACTGAGCGATTGGCTAAGATTGGAGTTGGGGATCACTGGGCACAATTGGAATGTGCTTAGACCATGATATCAGATGTTTTGTGGTGCAAAAGTTCTGAAGAAGAGTCACACTTGACTCAGAACATTTGTTCCATTTCTCTTGCCATAGATGCTGCCAGAGCTGCTGCGTTTCTCCAGCATTCGCTACGTTTGTTTCAAATACAAGGCTAAAAGATGCCTTGTATATAAGCTCATCCAGACAGCAAGGTTGGAATGCAATGTGGGAAAGTATGAGGTTTTGTACCTTGGTCAGAATCATAGAGAGTATTCTCTAAATTGGTGAAGGATTTGGAACTCCAAAGACAAAGAGACCTAGTTCAGGATTCTCTTAAGTTGAACATTCAGGTCCAGTTGGTAGTTCGGAAGGCAATACAATGTTAGCATTCATTTCAAGAGGACGAGAATACAAGAGCAGGGATGTACTCCTGAGGCTGTATGGAGACTCTGGTCAGACCACATCTGGAATATAGTGACCAATGTTTGATCCCGTATCTAAGGGAGGATGTGCTGACCTTGGACAAGGTTCAGGGGATGTTTACAAGAATAATCCTGGGAATGAAGGGCTCGTCGTAAGGGGAGCGGTTTAGGATTCTGGGATCTGATTGAAACATACAGGATAGTGAGAGACCCTTGATAGAATGAATGTGGAAAAGATATTTCCGCTCAGTGTGGAGACTAGGATCTAAGGGCATAGCATCAGATTGAACGAACAATCCTTTAGAGATGAGGTGAGGAGGGTTTCTTCAGCAAGGAGGTGGTGAATCAGTGCAACTCATTGCTGCAGAGGGCTGGGGAGGCCAATTTATTGAATGTGTTTAAGACAGAGAGCGATAGGTTCTTGGTTAGTGAGGGGATCATGGGTTAAGGGAAGGAGGCAGGAAGATGGGGTTGAGAAACATAACAGTCACAATGGGATGGCACAGCTGACTTGATTGGCCAAATGACTAAGTCTTCTCCGATATCCTCTGGTCTTATGGTCTGAGGGAGTTTCTCTCTATTTGGCACTACTTGTTAAAAAAAAATTTCAGACCTTGAGCATCTGCAGAACTTTCTTCTTAATGCACTCCAACACTCTGTGATCACTTTTGCTGTTCTCTTTCTTGTAGATGTCTTCAGCTTTATCATAGATGAACACCATCCCAAAACTTTTATCTTACTCTTTCTGAAGATCTGACTTTAATCATTAGGGGAATTGAGGGTGATAGGAAAAAGGCAGCAAAGTGGAGTTGTGGATTATCAGATCAGCCCTGATCTCATTGAACACTGGAGCAGACTGGCTGGGTTAAATAAGACCATAAGACATAGGAGTGGAAGTAAGGCCATTCAGCCCATCGAGTCCACTCCGCCATTCAATCATGGCTGATGGGCATTTCAACTCCACTTACCCGCATTCTCCCCGTAGCCCTTAATTCTTCGAGACAACAAGAATTTATCAATCTCTGCCTTGAAGACATTTAGCGTCCCGGCCTCCACTGCAGTCCGTGGCAATGAATTCCACAGGCCCACCACTCTCTGGCTGAAGAGATGTCTCCGCATTTCTGTTCTGAATTGACCCCCTCTAATTCTAAGGCTGTGTCCACGGGTCCTAGTCTCCTCGCCTAATGGCCTTTCTTTGGTCTTATCATTTCTGTTATTGTTACTATTGTTGCTGTATGCCCATTCTGCATCATCACTGCTCCAAGTCCAGATTTAAATGCATCCCTCTCTTGAAACTATAACACCTAAGCACTGCTGTGTTGTTGACAGCTGTTTTATACTTAATTGCATCAGTATACTTTTAAGATTTACCCATAACCACTTGCACCCAAATTCAATGTCTAAGGAGGCCAGGTGGAGTAATTGGTCTACACCACGTTACCTTCTGCAGAACTCAACTGCATATTCTTGTTGTTTCATACTCTCACTGTCATGTTTAATTGGTTTGAATTGAAACATCTTGGCAATATTTTTCTAGTCAATGGAAAGTAACAATACAGCAACACTGATGATGTAAAGGTCAGCTGCTGACTCACAGTGAGCCTGTCTTGTGTTATTGATGTCCATCTACTTCAGCCCTGTACGGTCTGACCAATGAGCCAGAAACTGACTCCAATATTGGACCTCTGCAACACCAGTTGGTGTCAACCTTTACAAATCCACTTCAACATTGGCTGGAACAACACAAAATCCTCTTGTTGTTGCAATGTGTCCAATCAAAGCTGTTACTTGTTGATGAGGTTCTGTTTTATCAATGTTTAACGCCACTCTACGATTGATACATCGAATTGAAGAAGCCTCCAGTGTCTCATGTTCAGGCATTGCTCCTTCAAATATGTTTTCTAATCAACAACCTGTTGAGAGATGCTATTACATGCCTCTGGAGCAGACTTGAACTCAGGATCATGGTTCAGAGGTAGGAACACTACCAGTGCATCCCAAGAGCCCATCGCTTCCCCAAAATATAGTTGATGGGTCTGCTGGAAGCCTACCCAGTGTGCAGATTGTGGTGTCAAACTGCAACAAAACCTGTTTTGTGACAAGCCTCCCCTTTCAGGAGCTGACGGTTTAACAAACTTCCGGGATCCGTGCAGCTGGACATGACTTAAACAAACTACATGCCCCAGCCCTCCAGCATGAATGTTACTCAAAGAGTTTACCTTTCAATTTTCAGCTGAACTCCCTCCTGACTTCTTTTTGCAACAGGGGAAGTAGTAGATGAGTGGTGTATTGTGTTGTTGGAGGAGTTCACAGAGATTGTTTTGAAGTGGTATCGGGCCTGGGAATAGAAAGGTCTAGAAGTGAAAAGGGCTTCATCACAAAACTTTAGCAGAAAGCTCTCATTGCGGTTTTTCTGAAGTTGCTGTATGACATGAAATGGAGCAGCAACAGCAAAACCAGGAAACTGTTCACAGAGGGAGGCTTAGTCCACCCAGGATCTTCAAAGCTATTTCTCCTCCTCACCCATCACCTGGCTCAGGTTTGGGAGGTGGTTTCCTTCAGTAAGGAGGTGCTGACTGAGCACTGCTGCCTCCTCAAACTAGATCTGCTACTGGAAAACACCATACAGCTGGCATTGCTAATGGCTGTGCGAGTCACAATTCTCCTCAATCCCTTTCCTGATGAAAGGTCCTGCCTGAAATGTGGACTCTCCTGCACCTCAGATGCTGCCTGACCAGCAGCTCTTTTCCAGCACCACACTTTTTGACTCTAAACTCCAACATCTGTAGCATCACCTTCTCCTCAATCCCTGTGTAAAAAACTTCACCCAGGTAGGAGTCAGCAACATCCCCAGCTTTCCTCACTTTAATGTGAATCTGTACCTCTGGGATGTAAGCAATGCCTGGTGCACTCAGACAGGGGGCTGTATGGTCTTACCTCTAATCAGTGAGGAGCAGGAGGAGTGAACATAGAGCCTGACCAGGGTAGCAGGCTCCCCAACAGGACAGAGTGCCTTCAACTGAACATATTCAGTTGTGCAGGTACCGCATCTAATGAAATGTGCCAAAACTGCAAAAGGTTTCATAACCTGAACATACTCAAACTATCATCTACTAGCTCTTTATGATTCTGCATGCATTCCTGAGGGTTTCTTTCAGTGTGACTTTATCACATCATATTTGAACCGTCACATCAAACTAGAGGCTGGTTGCTTAATGACAGTGATTACCTGCTGTCAATGTCCCCCTTTGCTCACCTGGTCACATGTCTTTACAACAGTGACCACTCTGCAACCATGCATGATGAAGCTGATCACTACTACTCAGACACAGCAATTGTGCTGTTTGATCACTCGAGAGCCCTCAGTATTTATTGGGGGATATTTTGTGAGTCATGGTGGTACTGCCATCTTCACAACCTGGCAATGTTGAAGCCATAGCTGTCAGTCATACCCTCGGAATGAAGAGGAGCCAGGGACATTATCACTGAGGCGAGTTGTTCATCATTGCTCCACATTTCTCTGATAGTCCTCAATGGCTGAACAAAATATCGGCGTTCTCTTAGCGAAACTCCAGAAATAAAGATACCACCAGCTAATCATTTTGTACTAACATTATCCAACACAATTTTCAAAACCACTTTCAATGTTCAACTTATCATCGTTGTGCTTCCCCTTAGCTTCTATTCTGTGAATACTTTTGCTTTGGCCTAGTGTTCCTACACTCCACTACCCAAGATCTGTGAGATAGTTTACAAAGGGGAAGACTGCAGAGGGCATGGCAGGGCACATTCAAGCAACCCTGAGCCTTGAGAGTCTAACTTTGTACTGCACCATGTTGGTCTGAGTGGCCTCAATCTGGGCTGGCTGACTGACAGTCAAAAGCAGGCGCAGTGGTGAAATGACATAGGTGGTGGCGTCCTGTGTGAGGATAATGGGCTTATGGCCCATGGGGCTAAACTGTCAGAGTCTGTCAGACCCTTTGAGCAGGTACATCTAGATGAAATCTTATGTAATATCTGGTTTCAGCTTCATGTAACAATCTCCAAATTATGCAAAAGGATTGACTTCACTGATGACAAAATCTTCTTCTGTCCTTTGCTCATCTATTTCGATTGCTTCCTAAATGTGTGCATGCACTTCCTTTTTCCTTCCCATTTATTTGTTTTTCTTCCCATACTTAATCACATCATACTAAAGGCCAGGCATACCGATCTCTTGAGCAGCTTGTATGTTTCTGCCCACCATTGCAGCACCCAGGAGGCCTTAAGGATTCTTCATTTTTTTCCCTGAAATTTGTCCCTTCAAGTCCTGGCATTTTCCTGCCTTTATGTACTACACTCACACTCTTCCTATTGGCTATGAGCTACATGACCATGGTTCCACCCATGTAACAAATCACATTAATTTTCAACCAAATTAGATTAGTTTCCAGGAGTACCTTCCACTCTGAAATCCATAACTCCAAACATAAGTGAGTCTCCGGCTGTCTTCCGTATTGTATTTGCATGTTTCAGCAAGTTGCTATCATACTGTATACATATTTCAACAGTATCTCGCATTCTTCTGTTGAACATATCTGCCAGTTATTTTGTTAACAGTTGGTAATACTGAGAGAACTTACTCAGCACTAGTCATATGGAGATCCCATCTCTAGCAATGCTCTTGATATGTCCAAGTGGAATAGACTCTGCCTGATTCTGCCTCACTTTCATGGATTCCAGTTTCTTGATAAGTTCTGTCATAAGCTTGTTCAAATCTCTTCCAGTTTTCTGCAGCATTCATTTGGTGGATTATGATAGCTAGGGGTTTCAGAGCACCCCCTGATGCCATTGTACACATGCTTTAGCCTTCATGTAACTTGCGAAGCCAAGCTGACTGGCCAGATGTGCAGCTATATAGTCATGATGTGCAGGAGCCAGTGTTGGATTGAGGTGGACATAGTTAAAACTCACACAACACCAGGTTATAGTCCAACAGCTTTATTTGGAAGCACTAGCTTTCAGAGCGCTGCCCCTTCATCAGGTACCAAATAAACCTGTTGTACTTCCAAATAAATGGACAGTGTGGAAATAGGCCCTTCGGCCTACCTGTTGGACTATAACCTGGTGTTGGGTGGTTTTTATCTTTGTCAGCTAAATAGTGACAGTCACTTTCAACAATTGCAATCCCCCTGTGTTAATATGTGTTTAAGCTGTCGGCATAGCCACGTGTTATTGGAAAAATAATTTATTAAGTATGCAACAGAAAGAACTTGCAGTAACTTCAGGATTGCGGGTTAAGTCTTTTAATTAGACCGTCCATGCCTGCACAGAGAATACGCATTCACTGACACTGTGATCCACTGGTCACTAGGTAATCCGGGTACAGCCAGCACATTAAATAAAAGAGAAAGTCAAATACTGCGGGTGGGGGAGGGGGAGGGGGAGCTGAAATGAGATGTGCAAGGCCAGCTTTTTGTAATGCTAAGGGGTTAGTGCCTGGAACGGACTGCCCAGGGAGGAGATGGAAACCGATATACACGCAGTGTCGAAGAGACATTTAGGCAGACACCCGAGCAGGCAGGGAGGAGAAGGATACGGACAATGTGCACCTTTAGAATGACATCCTGGTCAACACAGGCATAGTGGGCCGAAGGGCCTGTTCCTTCTGATGTCGGTGCAAATGGGGTGCAACAAGTAGTAGTAAATATTACAGTTTAGTGTATTTTCTTTCATTCTGTTGCGATTTCCCCTAACAAGTGCCTTTCTGAATAACGAACTCTGAGTAGTGAGCTTCTCACAAATACAGAATATTGAATGCACCAATGTTCCCGGCTCTGCGTTATCTTCCCCTCCAGTAATGAGCAAAATCCAATCATTCCCGTTTGGAAGCAGTTACTAACAGATTTTAAGATCCTTCAACATGGTCGAGCGGTTGACAATAAATGATACTCTGTAAAATATTGTCTTTGACTGTGTCGAAATCCAGACAATGAAAGATTGGGATGAAGAGGTACACAGGGTCACAGCGGACGGATAACCTGAAGGAATAAAAGCAGCTTTGACAAAGGGTCAGTTAGACTCGAAACGTCAGCGCTTTTCTCTCCTTACAGATGCTGCCATACCTGCTGAGATTTTCCAGCATTTTCCCTTTTGGTAACCTTAAGGAATATCTTACTGTCCACTCTCATCCGCCCGGTTTGTTACTTGGGTGTCCGCACGCTGATTCCCAGGACTCTGGTGCTCGAAACCTGAGACATGGAACCCTCGAACTCCCCCACCTGTTGTATTCCCTACCACCGCCTCATGATCAAATGTAACCTTTGTCAGTGCATTTTATATAAATGTTACTGAAACATCCTTCCCTCAGTTAAAAATCATTCAGGCAAGTATCCAGTTGGAGGGTTTCTCTGGTGAGATGCTCCTCTATCTCAATGAGAGCAGCCCCCGGGACACCTCCCAAATAATCTCCTCGCTGCCCCCAAACTGTGAGCTGACATTCCCAGACAGTTTGCAGAAAAAAATCCAACTGTGATTTCTGTGGCTTCCCGGTGGAACGACTGGGTTTGCACCTACAGGCACGCTCTCACAAAACTTACAAAATCTCCAAGTTCCTTTATCTTTTTTCTGTCCATTTATCGAATGTTGGACCGAGCGGACCCAGAAACCAAACCGGACCCAATGATGGGGCTCTCTCTCTCTCTGAACAACCACAACCACATCCACAGCTGCAGCAGGAAAATACAAGGCAGCCCTTTTTATTTTCGTTTCTGAAGTGCAGGTTTGGAGCGCGTTTTAATCATTTGTCCCCAACGAAATGTTTAACACGTTTCTATTGTGGCGCATTTGTGTCGCAAGATGTCAGTCGGCGTTAGACAACGACTGGCCGAACGGACTCAGACAGTGAGAGCCAGCGGATGGGGGCTGTTGGTGGGAGTTTGTGGGATTTTTCCCGGGATCTCTCTCCGCTAGTGCCGCCCTGAGTTGGAAGGTGCTGTCAGTCGGGAGGATAGGCAGAAGCTTCTCCCCAGCGACAGCCGGACCCCGGTCCTTGCACCCCCCGCCCCCCTCCCCCCGGTCACATCCCTGTCACCAATGGGTGACCACAGCGGACAGAATTCACCCAGAAATGACCAGCCACAGGGGCGCCCTGCAGCTGCTCCCCAAATCCCCTGCTCAGGTAGAGCCACCTGCGGTTACCCCCTCACCATCCCACTCCCCGCTGAGTGTCAAACCGACACAGGAGGGTGAGGTTCGGCCCATCTATTCCCCCCCACGCCCCCCCCCCCCCCCCCCGCAGGTGGCCTGGCCGAGCGAGCCCAGAGCCGGTCCGTGGGCTGGGCTGGGCTGGGGTGGGGTGAGGTGGGGTGAGGTGGGCTGGGCTGGGGTGGGGTGGGGTGAGGTGGGCTGGGCTGGGCTGGGCTGGGCTGGGGTGGGGTGGGGTGAGGTGGGCTGGGCTGGGCTGGGCTGGGCTGGGGTCGGGTGGGGTGGGCTGGGCTGGGGTGGGGTGAGGTGGGCTGGGCTGGGCTGGGCTGGGGTGAGGGAACCACAGGAGGACAGGAAGCTTTCTGCCTGCAGGCCCACGCCAGTGCAGGTAGTTTGGGGCAGAGGACAGGAGTATTTGGAAAGGGCGCGCTGAGAATCTAACAGTTCCGTTCAGGATGGTTTCAGCATTCCCCCCCCCCCCCCCCCCAGCACACAAACCCCCTGTCAGCTTGGCTCTCATTGTTATGTTTCAGTCCTATCCTTGAACTGTCTAGTCTATCCTTCCCTTAAACTGTTCTGGAATAGACCAGGGAGCCAGCCCTGTCAGAGTATGTAACCTTCCCTCAGATGAAGGCGGGTTGAAGCCAAGACTCTGAGAGAACTGGCTCCCGCCTCCCGCTGATGGATCTTGGGGAGCTGCCTGGGATTTCCCAACAGACGTTAATTCCCTCCCTGTTCGTGTTGTTTAATACAGGCCCCTCCCCGCCCAGCTGCCACCCAATGTCAGGCCGAGGGTCCTGCAATCCCTGGGCACGGTGCCCGGTGCCCGGTGCCAGCAGCAGCCCCCCGCTCGGTCTCCAGCACCTCTCCCACAGGCAGCTCCTTGTGCTGATGTTGGCTGGGGTTTGGGAGAGATTGGGGGTGGATTGTGTTAGAACATGCTCAGGGTCAGTGGGGGATATTGTGGAAGGTGCTGCCTGTGGGTTGTAAATGTACATAGAGAGAGAGAGAGAGAGGCGCCGTGAGTTAGCGACAGTTTCACAAACAGCCCGGAGTACCATCCCTGACTCTGCGTCTCTGTGTCTGTGTGTGTCTGTGTGTGTCTGTGTGTCTCAGGATTGGGAATGGAGAGGGAGAGAGAGTTCAGGGGGACGGGGGAGAGGAGCTGGGGTTAAACTGCGGCCGGATGCTGCGGTTTGGTAAGTTCACTTTTCAGGAGGAAACTTTTTTGTGACGTGTGATGGTGGTTGGTCAGTGCGTAAAGTCTCCCATCTCCAGCAACACGTGATAGAGGGAGGGAGGGAGGGAGGGAGAGAGAGAGAGGCAGTGAGGGAGAAGGACAGAGGGAAGCAGGCAGCAGCCAGGAGCTGAGCAGCTGAAGGTAGGCAGTGTTCCCTCCTCCCCATTCCCCTCTCCCCTCCCCAATCCCCTCTCCCCCTCCCCATTCCCCCCTCCCCCTCCCCAATCCCCTCTCCCCCTCCCCAATCCCCTCTCCCCTCCCCCTCTCGCCCTCCCCAATCCCCTCTCCCCCTCCCCATTCCCCTCTCCCCCTCCCCATTCCCCTCTCCCCCTCCCCAATCCCCTCTCCCCTCCCCCTCTCGCCCTCCCCAATCCCCTCTCCCCCTCCCCAATCCCCTCTCCCCCTCCCCATTCCCCTCTCCCCCCAGCTCTCTATGTTTGTGTGTGGGTCCCGCACCTTCACTGGAATCCAGGGACTCTCCACTCCAGTGGCGCCCAGCTCCTTCCTCGGGGGGAGACTCTGCCAACAAAGCCCAGAGTTTGTTCACATGCCCTCCCACCCTCCTCGCCCCCACCCTCCCACCCTCCTCGCCCCCAGCCTGGGGCACAGGTCGGGGGTCTCTGGATTACTGGGGCTGGAAAGCAGCCGCCTGGAGTGACATTCCCAAATGTTCGCAAACTTTCCCGAATCTGTTTGGGAGTTACCCCTCCCTCCTCCCAGGGGTGAGGGGGTGGGGTGGGGTGCAGAAAGCAGAGTTCCGGTGACCCCCCCCCCTCCCAGACCCCCTGAGAGCTCCCTGTACCTGGGCTATTCCCCGGGGGGTGGTGCCTGGGCAGTGCCAGTCCCGCTGTGGGTTCATCCTGTGCCCCTTTCTCTCTCTGACAGGGAGCGGACCGTGAGATGGACAGCCAGCCCCGGGGAAGCTCCCGAACCCCGGCCGGCCCAGGGCACCCCTGAGCACAGAGGGGCCTGTCCGGCAGTGGCAGTGGCAGTAGGCAGTGCTCATGGAGGAGAAGCAGAGCCCGGAGGCAGTGTTGCCTTACCCCGGGGAGAGCCCAGGCACAGACTGCTGTAGCACCGACTTACTGAAGGCTGTCTCTGACTCGATGGGACTCTACATGGATGACCTGCTGCCCCAAGCTGAGCTGGCAGTGACCAGTCTGGAACCCAAGCCTGGCACCGAGCCTCACAAAACCACCAGCATTGGCCCCAAAACTCTGGACAACCTGGACTTGACCTCAGTGCCCAGCCTTAGTGAGACGCCGGCAGCGTCCCCCTGGGTGAACTGCCAGCTGGCTTTGGGTGGCACCAACTCGGACCGGGCTAGCGTGGGCGGCAGGCCGGCAGCTGGCTCCTGGCCCCTGGGCACTGACCGGGCATTGGCCCCTGATGCCAGGCTGCGGCGGGGCTGCCCTGGGGAAGCTCCTGGAGGGGCAGGGGGTAGTCTAAAGGCGGACGTGTGTCCGGACCGAGAGCCCCAGCCTCGGGGACAGCTCTCCCCCCTCAACATCTTCCGCTTCCCCTTCCTGCCCCTGAACCCCATCTACCTGGCAGCCCGGACCCACCAGCTGCTGACCGCTGAGGACTCTGACCATGCCCCCTACATCCCGGACATCTCCAACTCATACCCGGCCTTCAGTGAGGCCACTCCGCCCATCTCCACCAGCCCCAAAGGGGAAGCCCCTCAGGGCCCAGTGGGCATGAGCCCGGAGCCTGGCACCACCTTCAGCTACCTGCCCCCTGGTTACCCTCCTTACCCGGAGTACACGGCCCCTTCCCCCCCCCAGCAGCAGCCCCGGGTGCCCCCCCGAGCCGAGCCCCCCCTGGACGATGCGGTGATGTTTAAGACCGAGCCGCTGGATTCCTACAGCCTCTCCCCGCCGGAGGCTGCTCTCAGCTGTAACTTCCTGCTCCAGGATGAGAGCATGCCATCCACCTCAGCAGCTCCTGTCAGCTGGTACCAGCCCATCACATACCTGGGCTACCAGGGGACCACCAAACCCATCACCGGCACCTACTCGCAAGCGTACTCCCAGTACAGCGGCTTGATCAGGTAAGGAGCTCCGACTTCACACCTGAGAGATCGCGGTGGGGCTGTTTACCTGTCACTGTCTGTACTTTGTTACCAATGAGACCGAGCGGCTCTGCTCCGTTCCCAGTAAACCCTCACATTCCTGCTGAGCACATGTTTACAAATAATCCGGGCAGAACTTGCCTGAGGTTGAGAGAAATGCAGATAGACCTGAACGGACCGGTCAGTGGGTGCTCACTCACACAGAGCTGGGAGGCACGGTGAAACTTGACAGGATTTTGGAAATGTGAACCTTCCGGAGCCGGCCGGTGCTGTTGCCTGAGTTTGGTGAACTGTCACTGACTGGAGCTGAATATTGGGACAGAGCAGGAAAACGGCTCCTTCTTCCGGACTGATTCCTGACTCTAACCCCACTGCTGCAGAGCAATAACATACCGTGTTCCCCTGGTCCCTCAGATACCATTTGTTTCTGCCTGTTAACAATGTTTGGATTCTATCCACGATAATTTTAAACACAGGCTTGTACGCAGTAGTAAGATACACTGGATCAGTGAATACATGATCAGGATTGTCGAAATTGAAATGTTTCCATCAACACTTCATCTTTATATTTTAGTTTCGTTCACGTCTTGCATTTGGGATAAAATGGAAAAGAGAAGCCTTTCCATTTCGATTTTGTCTGATTAATAAAGTTAGACATGGAAAGTGTTGAGCAAGGGGAACAATGTAAACCCGAGCCTGGCACACAGTTCTGAGACATCCCTGTTATTTCACGGGAATAACAAAAAGCCAGCTGTAAGTTTAACACTGCCTGCATGAAGTTGATTTAATTTGTCAGTTAAAAAATAGATTTCAGTTTAATAATAATCAACTTTAGAATTATAGAGTCATAGAGTCGTAGAGATGTACACACAGAAACAGACCCTTCGGTCCTACTGGTCCATGCCGACCAGATATCCCAACCCAATCTAGTTCCACCTGCCAGCACCCGGCCCATATCCCTCCAAACCCTTCCTATCCATATACCCATCCAAATTCCTCTTAAAAGAAGACTATGAACTCATGTCTCTGTGCACATGGGCGATTGTTTTCTCTCTCTCCTCTCTCCAGGGCCTGGAATTATACTGGATTTACAGGATAACTGACACTTTCCCACAATTCTTTGCAAATAAGACTAGGTAAAGTGTAATGGGAGAAAGAAGCAACATATTTTATTATTTCTGATTTTAGAACTCCAACCCTTTATAAATGTGTTATTGGGAAATTATGTTGAAGCAATCAAGTGAACTTGAAAGAGAGACTAGGACTGGAGTGCACAGCCACACAGTGAAGGGGTCACATTTGAACTGAGACAAGGAAGAATCTCTTCAACAAGAGGATGGTTAATCTGTGCAATTTATGGCTGTGGATCTCAATTCATTGAGTGTCTTTAAGAAAGAGATAGATAGGTTCTTTATTCATAAGAGGATCAAGGGTTACAGGGAGAAGGCAGGATAATGGGGTAAGAAACATATCAGCCATGATCAAATAGACTCGATGGGCCGAATGGTTTAATTCTGCTCCTATAGCTTACGAACTTGTCAGCTTATAAGAAGACCTGTCAATAATTATGAATGAACCACAGAGTAATATTCCTTAAGTATGATTGCACACATTGGCAGAGGTGAAGATTATAATCCTGAGCGATGGTGAGTGTTGGAATGAGAGTGATTTGGATTGCTGTATCATCAGAATAAGCACGGGTGCTGCAGTGTGTCTGTCATAATGGATCAAGTAAAACTAAAGACAAAGGGTCAGAACAAGTCTTACTGCAAAACATACCTACTCCATTAAAACCAACAATCTGGGCATGGTGCAGAAGCACTGCTTGAGAATGTTGAAACAGAACAGGGAATCTGTGACCGAGGTGTGCAGTTGGCAGAGAGAACACTGCAGTGCAAGTGAGCCACCTGCAATGTGTGGGCAGTGGCAGTTCACTGTTACTGCTCCTCACTTTAACGGCACAAATGCTCAAAGATCAGTAAGGCAGCTCAGATCAGGAATTTTGCCCCTTTGAAGAGGAACTGTAGCTCCCTTACATACATCATAAATAGACCTGCAGCAAGAACAAATAACAGAGCAATCTCTGCAGACAGGAGGACCAGAGTAATAGAGTCTTTTGGCAGATTTCTGTAACTTGGTATGAACTTATAATCACAACAGTTAGTTGTTTCTTTCTTATGCTGTATAACACATGGGTTTGTTTGTGTTTTATACACGTGTTTTATTTTCTGCATGATGAATAAATAACAGATTCCAAGATAGAATCTACTTTGAATTAAAATCAAATCTGCAGTGCTAAAGGCACACATTTTTCATATGTTTTGCTGTTATAATTATTCTTTGTGATGTGAAATTCCTCACCCTAGTTTAGATGTGCCACTGTATTAAATATTATCTAGGCTGTCACACCAGTAGTTAATACATTGAACAACGAAGGATTACCATCAATATTGTAGGCACAATTGTCAAATATTCACATCTCATAGAGGAAATGTACCTTGACCTGAGAATGATTGATCCATGTGATCTGAGATCTGTAGACATTTATAAGTTTTTAGAGTAGTTCCATTTTGCTGCCTAATTCTACCCTACATCTATCAATGCACTTGACAGTTTGGACTGTACAGTGTCTTTAGCAACACCGAGAACAGTCAAAAAGGACTGAATGCATTGATGGCTAGTGTGAATGGTCTTTCCATTAGTTTGCAGCTGGTATTGCCATATGCTGTTTGGCAGATGACACTGTAAACAGCTGTTATTATATAACAGCTTTTGTGATGACAATGTAGAGCCTAAAAGTGAGTCCACAATACTACCTTGCAGTTTAAGGAAGCAAATAACTTCTTAGAATGGCATGTTTCTCAGTAAGTAAGATATTAAACCAGGAATAGTTTAGTTCGAATGACCATATGAATCATCATGGACAGCCATCATTTGCTATATAAATTCTTCCCTTATTTACGCATCAAGTCTGCTACTATTTTCTCACCCGAGCCCAGTGCTTTATTGGTGCCTCACTGTGTGCTGTTTTTCTCATTATCATTAACATCTCGTCTTTTTACCTGTGCTGGATCCAGAATCAATTAGAGTGTTGCCAATAACCACCAAAGCAGGGTGCTTCTTGGATGTAGCTATAATTGCTTACATTCTCCTTTGTTTATAAAACAAGATAATATATTGTCAATCAATGAAAACACTCATTCAACCTGTTTATTAACTTTGCTGTTCTGAAATTAAGAGCTGAGGCTTATTGACAACACTTTGTGTTGTTGTATATAACCGATTGATACAAATTCTTTCCTGAACCATGTCATATAACCTTAGGATGTCTGATTAAACAATTTAATTTAATTTATTATAAATACTTTGAGCTGTTCCAGTCTCTATAGCTTCAATTCATTTTTACTCGTAGCTAAAAAGAATATTTTTTTCCTGATCCATCATGGGTATCCACCACTTCTACATTGTGCTCTCCTGGTGTGAGAGTTTTGGCTTAAAGCATTGGAGTTGTGAGATTACAGGCGTGGTGACTTGACTGTGGAAAATGATTTGACATTTTGAAATTTTCCAAATGTGATAATAGGTTTTATGTCCCTATTTTACAATATTATTCATGTTTTACTCTTTTAAATCCTTTGGTTCTACTTCTGGTCCACTGACAAGTTCTTCTGATTGGAGAAGGCAGAATTGTCAGTAGCATTTTCAATGTTGCCATCTTCTTTGTATTATTAAGAATGTTTTGTTTGCTATCAATAAGTTGCAAATGGCAGTTTCTGTTTTAGCACATTCAAAGCCTCCTGATCGAAACCGGTACTGCTGCTTTTGTTCATGTATCATTTCCACCAATTTTCTACATTCCACAGCTATGCCTTTTGACTTTTCAAACTGACTCTGGTTAATACAATTTCAGTTACTTTACTCTCCTTCATGGCTTACAGTCTGATTTTACTCTGGGTTAAGATACAAGGAGAGGTGTCTTGTTTATCTTGGCCTGAATGGGAGCCAGCCTGACACTGTGGGCACTATTCTGAAACATACACCAACTGATTAATCAACTGAACTAATAATAATTCCCTCTTAGCTAATTTAAACATGTGCAATAAGCATTGGTCACAATTGATTGCTTACATTGTAGTCTCATTTTAACTTTAAGAGTGTACCTTACTCTGGTAATTTATTTTGTGGAATTGTTAAAAGTTCAAGGTAGAACCACTTATTCTGACTTTTAAAAAAAAGTGGAAGATTAGATTACAATATTGAATCAAATTGTATTTTTTATATAATGTTAGTGCAGATAACGTAGTACAATAGATTAAATTACTTGGTTTTTTTGTTGGATAGTAGTCCCAAATGTTTGGAAAATTTCAGTCTAATTCAAAATGAACAAGAATTTAAAGTGAAACGCTACCTGATAGTTCAGCCAAAGACCCTCAAATTGCAACTTTACTGAGAGAGACCACAAAGCTATTCAATAAAAGTGTTGAGAAAATTAACTTGGAGCTAAGTGGTCCCACTAGATTAGCACGGACTATCATTTGAGTACATTTGGATTAATGAGACAATAGTCTGTCTCTCCACTGGTTAGATGAAGCAATGTTACTTTACATCGCAGTCCCAGAAAAGTATCTATTCATGACAGATACAGTCATTTTAGCGCTAAATTGTCTACCACATGTAAAGTGACTATTACAAATTGAAAGGTGACAGTGATGGAGTATGGGACACTGTTTTGATGTTAAGGATAAGAAATTATTGTGTCTAATCATCAGAAGATTTCTGTTACACTCGTTACTGATAGCAAGTGGCCTGATTGTTCGACTCCATAGTTGAGAGTGTGGTGCTGGAAGAGCTCAGCTGGCCAGGCAGCATCTGAGGAGCAGGAAAATCGACATTTCAGGCAGGAACTCAGGAATGAGGCTTGTGGGCCAAGGGGGCTGAAGGATAAATTGGAGGGTTGGATGGGGCTGCGGGGAAGGTAGCTGGGAATGTGAAAGGCAGATGAAGGTGTGGGTGAAGGTGATAGGTCAGAGAGGGGGGTGGAACAGACAGGTGGGAAGGAAGATGGACAGGTCAGGGGGGCAGTGCCAAGTTGGAAGGTTGGAACTGGATAAGGTCGGAGAGAGGAAGTGAGGAATTTTCTCCAGCCCTCACTTTCTTCTTGTTCAACCCTGAACCAAAGTCTTCTCAAATGTGTGGCATCACTCCCTTTTGACCTCAGCAACCAACTTTCCAAACACTTCTAGAAACTCAACAGAACCTGTAGAGATTACCCAACACTAAACAGCAAGTATTAATAGTTCTTTTATATAATACTGACCAGAGTGTGTTGAGGAGGAATGATGGCTGCAAAGCTGCTGTTAGGACATGTCCTGTCAGGTGGGGTTCTGTTGTGTCCTGCTGTGGGAAACTTAGGAGCAGGAGAATAAACAGACATAAGAGGGAGGAGAAGAAGGCAGGGCCATGCATGATTACTTCATTTGATGATGGTTCCTATGGACACAAGGCCAAATCCTCAATTGTACCACAGACTAACAACTCACCATTTCATAATCCACTTAACTGCAGTGTTCAAATAAAAACCACAACAAAACAACCATTCTTGCTTGATGTGGGAGCTTAGGAATGTAACAGACCTTCCTGACTCTTACACTTACAATAAGTGTGTCCAGCTGCAGCTCTTGTTTGACCGCATGACGGCCCTGGAGCTGCAGATGGACTCACTGTGGAGCATCCGTGATGCTGAGGAGGTCGTGGATAGCACGTTTAGTGAACTGGTCACACGCAGGTTAGAATTGCTGAGAGAGAAAGGGAATGAGTGACCAAAAGGCAGAGAAAGAGTAGGAAGGCAGTGCAGGTGTCCCTGTGGTCATCTCCCTCCAAAACAGGTATACAGGTATAATGTTGGGGGAGATGGCTCACCAGGGGAGGGCAGCATTTGCCAAGATCATGGCACCGTGGTGGGCACTGCTGTTCAGAAAGGTGGGAAAAAGACTCATAGGGCCATAGTCACAGGGGATTCTATCGTGAGGGGAGTAGATAGGCGGTTCTGTGGCTGAAAACAGGGCTCCCGGATGGTATGTTGCCTCCCAGTTGCTCGGTTAGGAATGTCACCAATCGGCTGCAGAGCATTCTAAAAGGGGAGGGTGATCAGCCAGTCGTCTTGGTGCATACAGGCACCAACGATATAAGTAGAAAACAAGGTGAGGTCCTGAAAGAAGAATTCAGGGAGCTAGGAGAGAAGTTAAAGAGGAGGACTTCAAAGGTAGTGATCTCGGGATTACTACCAGTGCCACGTGCTAGCCAGCGTAGAAATGAAAAAATAGGCAGGATGAACAGGTGGCTTGAGGGATGGCAGAGGAGGGAGGGGTTCAGATTTGTTGGGACATTGGGACCGGTTCTGGGGAAGGTGGGACTATTACAAAATGGACAGTCTACATCTAAACCAGACTGGAATCAATGTCCTTGGTGGAGTTTTTGCTACTGCTGTTGGGGAGGTTGTAAACTAATGTGGTAGGGGACTGGGAACCAGAAGAGAAAACAAGTAGACAGCGAGGTGGAGACTGGAGAATGTAAGAATCATGAAGATACCATTAATAAAGGGAAGAGTAGGCAGAGAGCAAATGAGCACAAAACACTTGTGGCCTGAAATGCATCTACTTTACTGCAAGGAGTATAGGGGGAAAGGCAGATACACTTAGGGCTTGGATTGGTGCCTGGGAGTATGATGTTATTGCAATCACAAAGACTTGGTTGAAAGAAGGGCATGATGATTGGCAATTAAGTGTTCCAGGATATAAACACTTCAGACAGGACAGGGAGGGAAATAAAAGGTGGGGGGGCGGGGAGGGGAGGGGTGTGGAGTGGCATTGCTGGTCAAGGACGATATCATGGCTCTGCTAAAGGAGCACACTATGGAGGGCTTGAGTAGTGAGGCATTATGGGTGGAGTTGAGAAATAAGAAGGGTGCAGTTACATTATTGGGGCCGAATTACAGACCTCTCAACAGTGAGCGCGAGGTAGAAGAACAAATAGGTAAACAGATTATGGAAAGATGTAGAGGCAATAGATTAGATTAGATTACTTACAGTGTGGAAACAGGCCCTGCGGCCCAACAAGTCCACACCGACCCGCCTAAGCGCAACGCACCCATACCCCTACATTTACCCCTTACCTAACACTACAGGCAATTTAGCATGGCCAATTCACCTGACCCGCACATCTTTGGACTGTGGGAGGAAACCGGAGCACCCGGAGGAAACCCACGCAGACACGGGGAGAATGTGCAAACTTCACACAGTCAGTCGCCTGAGTCGGGAATTGAACCCGGGTCTCAGGCGCTGTGAGGCAGCAGTGCTAACCACTGAGCCACCGTGCCACCCATGAGGGTGGTGGTATTGGGAGATTTTAATTTTCCCAACATTGACTGGGATACAGCTAGTGTCAGAGGTCTGGATGGAGTAGAATTTGTAAGAAGCGTCCAGGAGAATTTTCCAGAGCAGTATGTCAGTAGCCCGATGAGGGAAGGGGCCATATTGGACCTGGTACTGGGGAACGAGCCAAGACAGGTGGTAAAAGTTGCGGTGGGGGATTTCTTTGGAAATAGTGACCACAATTCTGTAAGTTTTGGAATACTCGTAGATAAAGAAGAGAGTGGTCCTAAGGGAAGAGTACTAAACTGGGGCAAAGCCAATTATATCAAAATTAGGCAGGAGCTGGGAAATGTGGATTAGACACAGCTATTTGAAGGGAAGTCCACATTTGAGATTTGGGAGGCTTTCAAAGATAGTGCAGGATAGGCACGTCCCATTGAAGGCAAAAGGATAGGAAGGGCAAGATTTGTGAACCGTGGATGACAGGAGAAATTATATGACTAGCCGAAAGGAAAAGGGAAGCATACATAAGACCAAGGAAGCTAAAAACAGAACAGGCCCTGGAGGAATATTGGAAAAATAGGACAAGTCTTAAACAAGGAATCAACTGGGTTAAAAGGGATCATGAAATAGCTTTAGCGAGCAGAATTAAGGAAAATCTCAAAGCATTTTATTCTTATAGAAGAAGCAAGCAGGTAACTAGAGAAAGGATTGGTCCACTAAAGGATAATGAAGGAAGTCTGTGTGTCGAACCTGAAAGAATGGGTAAGATTCTGAATGATTAGTTTGCATCAGTGTTTACTGAGGAGAGGAACATGATGAATCTTGAGATTCGAGATAGAAGTTTGTAAAGTCTGGATCACATTGACATAAGTAGGGAAGATGTGTTGGGTATGTATTATTAAGGTGGACAAATCCCCAGGACCGGATGGGATCTATCCCAGGTTGCTGAGGGAGGCAAGAGAGGAAATAGCTGGGGCCCTGACAGGTATCTTTGTGGCATTTTTAAATACAGGTGAGGTCTTCAAAGTTTGGGAGAAGATTGGTAGCTTGGTTTTGTTCGCCGAACTGGGAATTTGTGTTGCAGACATTTTCCCCCCTGTCTAGGTGACATCCTCAGTGCTTGGGAGCCTCCTGTGAAGCGCTTCTGTGATGTTTCCTTAGGCATTTATAGTGATTTGTATCTGCCGCTTCCGGCTGTCAGTTCCAGCTGTCCGCTGCAGTGGCCAGTATATTGGGTCCAGGTCGATGTACTTATTGATTGAATCTGTGGATGAGTGCCATGCCTCTAGGAATTCCTCGGCTGTTCTCTGTTTGGCTTGTCCTGTAATAGTAGTGTTGTCCCAGTCGAACTCATGTTGCTTGTCATCTGCGTGTGCGGCTACTAGGGATAGCTGGTCGTGTCGTTTCGTGGCTAGTTGGTGTTCATGGATGCGGGTTGTTAGCTGTCTTCCTGTTTGTCCTATGTAGCGTTTTGCGCAGTCCTTGCATGGGATTTTGTACACTACATTGGTTTTGCTCATGCTGGGTATCGGGTCCTTCGTCCTGGTGAGTTGTTGTCTGAGAGTGGCTGTTGGTTTGTGTGCTGTTATGGATCCTAGTGGTCACAGTAGTCTGGCTGTCAGTTCAGAAATGCTCCTGATGTATGGTAGTGTGGCTAGTCCTTTGGGTTGTGGCGTGTCCTCGTTCCGTTGTCTTTCCCTTAGGCATCTGTTGATGAAATTACAGGGTATCCGTTTTTGACGAATACTTTGTATCGGTGTTCTTCTTCCTCTTTTTGCAGTTCTGGTGTACTGCAGTGTGTTGTGGTCCTTTTGAACAGTGTCTTGATGCAACTTCTTCTTGTGTTGCATCAAAAGAAGTTGCATCAAGACACTATTCAAAAGGGCCACAACACACTGCAGTACACCAGAACTGCAAAAAGAGGAAGAAGAACACCGATACAAAGTATTCGTCAAAAACGGATACCCTGTAATTTCATCAACAGATGCCTAAGGGAAAGACAACGGAACGAGGACACGCCACAACCCAAAGGACTAGCCACACTACCATACATCAGGAGCATTTCTGAACTGACAGCCAGACTACTGTGACCACTAGGATCCATAACAGCACACAAACCAACAGCCACTCTCAGACAACAACTCACCAGGACGAAGGACCCGATACCCAGCATGAGCAAAACCAATGTAGTGTACAAAATCCCATGCAAGGACTGCGCAAAACGCTACATAGGACAAACAGGAAGACAGCTAACAACCCGCATCCATGAACACCAACTAGCCACGAAACGACACGACCAGCTATCCCTAGTAGCCGCACACGCAGATGACAAGCAACATGAGTTCGACTGGGACAACACTACTATTACAGGACAAGCCAAACAGAGAACAGCCGAGGAATTCCTAGAGGCATGGCACTCATCCACAGATTCAATCAATAAGTACATCGACCTGGACCCAATATACTGGCCACTGCAGCGGACAGCTGGAACTGACAGCCGGAAGCGGCAGATACAAATCACTATAAATGCCTAAGGAAACATCACAGAAGCGCTTCACAGGAGGCTCCCAAGCACTGAGGATGTCACCTAGACAGGGGAGAAAATGTCTGCAACACAAATTCCCAGTTCGGCGAAGAGAACCACAACAGATGAGGTGCCAGAGGACTGGAGGGTTGCTCATGTTGTCTCCCTGTACAAGGAGGGTAATAGGGATATTCCGGGTAACTACAGACCAGTGAGACTGATGTCAGTGGTGGGAAAGTTGCTGGAGAAGGTACTGAGAGATAGGATCTATTTATATTTGGAAAGGAATGAGCTTATTGGTGATGGGCAACATGGTTTTGTGGGGGGGAGATCGTGCCTTATCAACTTGATAGAGTTCTTCGAGGAAGTGACACAGTTGTTAGATGAAGGAAGGGCTGTTGATGTCATATGCATGGACTTTAGTAAGGCGTTTGATAAGGTTGCCCATGGTAGACTAATGGAGAAAGTGAAGTCACATGGTGAGCAGGGTGTTCTAGCTAGGTGGATAAAGAACTGGTTGAGCAACAGGAGACAGAGAGTAATAGTTGAAGGGAGTTTCTCGAAATGGAGAAAGGTGACAAGTGGGTGTTCCACAGGGGTCAGTGTTGGGGCCACTGTTGTTTGTAATATACATAAATGATCTGGAAGAGGGCACTGTTGGTATGATCAGCAAGTTTGCAGATGTCACAAAGATTGGTGGAGTAGCAGAAAGCACAAGGGACTGTCAGAGGATACAGTAGGATATAGATAGACTGGAGAGTTGGGTGGAAAGTGGCAGATGGCTTTCAATCCAGACAAATGTGATGTGATGCATTTAGGCAAGACTAATTCTAGAGCGAATTATACAATGAATAGAAGAGCTTTGGGAAAAGTTGATGAGCAGAGAGATCTGGGAGTGCAGGTCCATTGTACCCTGAAGGTTGCTGCACAGGTGGATGGAGTGGTCAAGAAGGCATATGGTATGTTTGTCTTCATCAGACGGGGTATTGAGTATAAGAGCTGGCAGGTCATGTTAAAATTGTGCACGACATTGGTTCGGCTGCATTTAGAATACTGTGTACAGTTCTGGTCGCCACATTACCAAAAGAATGTGGATGTTTTGGAGAGGGTGCAGAGAGGGTTTACGAGAATGTTGCCTGGTATGGAAGGTGCTAGCTATGAAGAGAGGTTGAGTAGGTTAGGTTTGTTTTCATTAGAAAAAAGGCAATTGAGGGGGGACCTGATTGAGGTTTACAAAATCATGAAGGGTTTAGACAGGGTGGATAGAGACAAGCTTTTTCCCCAGGGTGAAGGATTCAATAACAAGAGGTCACGCTTTCAAGGTGAGAGGTGAAAAGTGGGAAACACACGGCAAGTACTTCACCCAGAGGGTGGGGGGCATCTGGAACGCGTTACCAGCAGAGGTGATCGAGGCAGGCACGGTAGATTCATTTAAGATGTGTCTGGACAGATGTATGAGTAGGTGGGGAGCAGAGGGATACAGATGCTTAGGAATTGACCGACAGGTTTAGACAGTGGATTTGGATCGGCTCAGGCTTGGAGGGCCGAAGGGCCTGTTCCTGGGCTGTAAATTTTCTTTGTTCTTTGTTCTTCATATTCCAAATCAACATGATCCAACAGATTACTCAATATCCCTTACAAAGGTCAGCTAATAACACTTGTGAATCCATTCAATGCCAGTCTTACATGTGTCTGAGCTGGATTCGAATTTCAACTCAGTACTCTCTCTGCAACGGCAGCATGAATGATTTTCACTCTGGAAGATTACAAATGGCCTTGAATGAACTCTCAGTTGAGAACTCATGAAGCACATCAACTTGCTGAGAGATACCTGTGAGATATGACTGACTGACAAAACAAGTAAAATATTTTGTTTTCTTTTGAATGCTGGTACCTGCTTTAATAAGCATTCCCAACTCATTCCATTTCTAAACGGGAGACCTCAAAGAGGTTATTCTACCAGGTGAGGAGGGACAAACCAGCTTGCTTGTGTATTTACCCCTTGGTTGGTTGCAACAAGGTTAATTTAAACAAGAACCCTTTCCTCTCAGGTACCTGTTCTTAGTGCATATGCAATTAGATTTTAAAAGGATCAATTTAACTGGGTTTTCTTCAGCTAATGAAGGAATGACTTTTTTATCTACTAAAATACAAGAAAAGACTATAATGTACGACATGTACATTAAGATTAGAAATGAGAGGTGAATACAAAAATTGAAAGTAATAAAAAAAACACAAATCAATCTTTGGCTTGTCCATGATGGATGGATTGTTACATGTTGTGGATGTTAGTTCTGGTAGAACTGACTCAGACATTTGATGAGAATGATCCCAGGAATGAAAGGCTTAACGTAGGAGGAATGTTTGAGGACTCTGGGACAATACTTGATGGCGTTTAGAAGAATGAAGGGGGTATCCAATTGAAACTTACGAAATACTGAATGCCTGGACAGAGTGAACATTGGGAAGACGTTTCCATTGACAGGACAGACAAGCCTTCGAGTAAAGGGAAGACCTTTTAGAATGGAGATAAGGAGAAACCTCTTCAGCCAGAGAGTGGTGAATCTGTAGAATTCATTGTCACAGGAGGCTATGGAGACCAGGTCATTGAGTACATTTAAAACAGACATAGGTAAATTCTTGATTGCCAAGGAGATCAAAGGTTACAGGGAGAAAGCAGGAAAATGGGGTTGAGAAACTTATCAGCCATGATTGAATGGTGGAGCAGATTCAATGGGCCGAATGCTCCTATGTCTTATGGTCTTATGGACCATTTTGTTTGAAGATTCTTGGTTTTATATTTAGTTAAAAGGAGTTTGACCAGTTTCTTTCAACAGAGTCTTTGCTGACTTCATTTGTTTTCAGAGAGAGAGAGAGACATTTTAACCTACAGTTGCAAGGTGAGCTGTGGCCCTTCACAAAACACTTCACACAGTGAAACTCACCCCCTTATGTAGCACACCAGCACTCTTGCTTACAGTCACCAAGAATGCAGTTGGATGATAACCCCTTTTCTTGTGTGTTTTTCTAATGGTAAATCTTAAACATGCATCAACTAAAGCAGCTTTTTTTTTCACTCATATCACGCCTGCAGTCTGGGGCACGGCCTACAGGGGATGATTTTCTACTGAATGCAGTAAATCAGTTCCTCATTATCTTTGTAGTAGTAGCAGATAACAGGTCATTTTACTTTAAAATGTCTCTCTTTGATGTGTTACTGCCTGAAATTTCCTTAATGCTCTTCAAGTGCACCGTTCTCTGTTTCCTCCCTGGGCTCAGTGTAACCCACGGTGATTCCCCACCAGCCGGTAAAGTTTTATTTTTAGAGTGGTGCTGGAAAAGCACAGTAGGTCAGGCAGCATCCAAGGAGCAGGAAAATCAACATTTCAGGTTCAGAGCCCTTAATCAGGAATGAGACTGGGAGGCTCCGGGGTGGAGACATCTCTCCACCTCAGAGGGTCCCTGCCTCATTCCTGATGAAGGGCTCCTGCCCAAAATGTCGATTTTCCTGATCCTTGGATACTGCCTGACCTGCTGTGCTTTTCCAGCACCACTCTAACGTTGACTCGAATCTCCAGCATCTGGAGCCCTCACTGTCACCTACTAAAGTTTCAATGTCAGCAATACTTTATGGCTTGTATGCATGACCCTTTGCTCCTCAAAGTTCAAGAGTTGTTAATTTAAAAATTCTAAATATCCATAAGTCATTTAGGATTGTGATCCATTGTTATATCAAAGTAAGGGAAAAAGTGAGGACTGCAGATGCTGGAGATCAGAGTCGAAGAGTGTGGTGCTGGAAAAGCGCCGCAGGTCAGGCAGCATCCGAGGAGCAGGAGAATCAATGGTTCGAGCATAAGCTTGTCATCAGGAATATTTCAGAGAACATCCCTGGGACAAACGCATTAAATAACCCCACTGTCCTGTGGCTGAACACTTTAACTCCCCCTCCCACTCCACCAAGGACATGAAAGTCCTGAGCCTCTTTCACTGTCAAACTCTAGCCACCTAATGCCTGGAGGAAGGACACTTCATCTTCCGTCTTGGGACCCTCCAACCACACGGAATCAATGTAGATTCCAGCAGTTTCTTCATCTCTTCTCCCTCCACCTTATCCCAGTCCCAACCTTCCAACTTAGCATCACCCTCTTGAACTGCCCTACCTGTCCATCTTCCTTCCCACCTATCTGTTCCACCCTCCTCTCCAATCTATTGTTGTCACCCCCACCTTCATCCACCTATCGCATTCCCAGCTACCTTCCCCCCCCAGCCCCACCCTCACTCAGCCTCTTTGATCACAAGCCTCATTCTTGATGAAGAGCATATGCTCAAAACATGAACTCTCCTGCTCCTCAGATGCTGCCTGATTGGCTGTGCTTTTCCTGCACCACACTCTTCGACTCATGTCAAAGTAATCAATGATGGCAATACTCAGTGTTTTCTCATCAACAGTCTCTAATCTGAACTTCTGCTGTTACATTTAGACACTGGGTGCCTTCTGTTTATGTTGCAGTGGAGACTGAGGCATCAGCCTGGAGATGCTGATTCATGGTCAAGTCAGCTTGTGTCATTTACTCCCTGGAAATAAGGGGCCCCAAGCTCTGAGGGCCAAACTGGAGCAGGGCAACTTTAACCTTCATGTTGGCAGGTTTCCTTTCCAACCTGGCAATGCACAAAGTAGTTTTATTTGTATCATCATCATCACTCTGTTTTTGCAACAACTCATTGGCATTTTCACTTGTGTCCTTTGAAGCAGAAATCATGTGCTACTTGAAACCTTAGATAGCTGGCACGCATATTACCTTTTATCTGAATGCAGCCAGCTCATGACTGAATCACCCTTTAATGCTAAACTCTAGAGTATTTTAAAACTTATTTGTGTGATGTGAACATTGCTGACTGACCAGAATTTGTTGCCTGTTGCTAGTTGCTTTGAGAAGGTGGTGGTGAGTTGCCTTCCTGATCTGCTGCAGTCCACCTGCTGTAGATTGACCTACAATGTCCTTAAGGAGGAAATTCCAGGATTTTGACCAAGCAACAGTGACGGAATGGCAACATATTTCCAAGTCAGGATGGTGAGTGACTTGGAGGGGGATCTTGTAGGGGTCCTGAGTATCTGCTGCCTTTGTCTTCCTAGATGGAATTTTTGGTGAATTTCTGCAGTGCATCTTGTAGATGGTACACACTGCTGCTACTGTGTGCCGGTGGTATAGGGAGTGGAGATTTGTGGATGGGGTGCCAATCAAGCGGGCTATATTGCGGTGGATGGTGTCAAGTTCCTTGAATGTTTTTGGATCTGTACGCATCCAGGCAAGTGGGGAGTATTCCACCACACTCCTGACTTGTGCTTTGTGGATGGTGGACAGGCTTTGGGGGGGTCAGGAAGTGAGCTACTCACCGCAGTATTTTTATTCTCTTTGAATTCATATTCCCACACCAGTTCTTCACCAGCTGAATATTCCTGGGTGTCTGTAAGGAGGAAGGCACAAGGTTAGGTAGAGATTATTGCATGTAGGGAATAGAATTGAGAATGTGGTTTCGGTATAAATGTGAGTAAGCTGTTTAGCTCATTCAGCTCCTTCCGACATTCACTTTAATCCTGGCTGATCGGCTAATTTGAAGCCACTTTCCTACGTCATCTGTGTATCACTTACAGAACCACGATGACACAAAGTTAGAATAGAATAGCTATTTATTGTCACGTGTAGTTTTTCAATAAAGGTGAAAAATTTGATAAGTCACTATACCACAATCCCTAAATTAATGACAGATCTCATAAGTAAGAAGAATAAAAAGTAGTTCTTCACAGTTCAGGCTGAGCTGGAAAACTGGGCTGAACCGGACCACCTGGGTCGAGATGAGAGCTCCACGCCAGGCTGATGGAATACGCAGAAGCGACCAAAGAAGTCATCCATGCCAGGCTGACCCCTCCTCTCCTGGATACAACTGCCACACCGGGAGACCGCGCCACCGTGCCGATACTGCTGTTCTGGGCCATTGCAAGTCACCTCATCACTGGCCCGAGGATGGGGGAAGACACCTCATCACTGGCCCGAGGATGGGGGAAGACACCTCATCACTGGCCCGAGGATGGGGGAAGACACCTCATCACTGGCCCGAGGATGGGGGAAGACACCTTTTGCCAAATTTGATATGAGAAGGTAGGGTACAATAATAAATGGAAACATTAAAAACTAGTTTGACAGCATTGTAGAAAGTGTAGGTAATAGACTAAAACTACAACTGGATAATGATAGACTGGGTGAATGGCCAAAACTGTGGAAGATGGAGTTCAATATAAGCGAGCATGAGGTTATCTATAGTGGACAGAGACTTGGGGCTTCAGGTGAATAGACCTTTAAAATGTCTTGGAAAGGTATTGAAAATAATCAGGAAAGCTAATGGAATACTGGCCTTTACATCTAGAATTAGGAATACAAGGATGCAGAAGTCATGAACAAAAACAGAAATTGCTGGAAAAGCTCAGAACTCAGTGTAAAGAAGGGTCGCTGTACCCAAAACATTAACTCTGATTTCTCTCCACAGATACTGCCAGACCTGCTGAGTTTTTCCAGCAATTTCTGTTTTGTTTCTGATTTACAGCAGCTGCAGTTCTTTTCATTTTTCATTGACACAGACGTTTTGCTGCAATTAGACAAAAACATGGTTAGGCTCCACAGAAAGCTGATCTGAGCACCATACCTTAGGAAGGAGATATTGGCATTTGGAAAGAGTACGACATAAAGTTACAAGAATGATACTTGGACTTCAGGGGTTGCAACATGAGAAGAGATTATACAAATTAGGCCTGTTTTCTCTAGAATTTTGAAGATTAAGGAGTGATCTGATTGAAGTCTTCAAGATATTATCAGGAAAAGACAGGGTGGACAAAGATAAACTACTCCCACTAGTTGGGGATTCTAGAATTAGGGTAGGTTCAGGAGAGATGTTAGGAAGAACCTCACACAAAGGGTGGGAGAAGATTGGAACTCTTTTCCACAAACAGCTGTGATGCTGGGTCAGTTGTTAATTTTAAATCTGAAATAGATAATGTTAGAAATGTATTAAGAGATATGTGCCAAAGGCAGATAGATGGAGTTAGGGCACATCAGCCATGATCTCATTGAATAGTTGAACAGAATTGAGAGGCTGAATAGCCTCCTCCTGTTCCGATGTTCCTATGTCACTAACCTCTAGACACTTATCAATTTCTGAATTGAACATGACCAACAATTGTTCTTCCACAGGATCTGTGATACAGAAATCCAAAAATACTCTCACAAGTTATGGATCAAACTAGACTCCCTCAAAATATTTTAAGAAGGTTGCCTAGACTCTTATTTTAATGTAACGTGTCATGTCCCAGATGCAGTGCAACTGGTCAAACTACAGTTGGTTCTGCAATAACATGTGTTTCTTCAACATGAATTGACTTTAATGTGATTGAAGAATTTAGACCATTATTTGTAGATTGCAAACTTTCCTTATTTGCATTTGCTAAAATGCGATTCTGGCCTCATTAATTTAAATGGTGCGGCTATTACACGGGTTTCTTATAACGCACGAGAACAGAACCATTGTGTTGTATCAGAACAGACCTTACGCAAAACACAGACAAGATTATTCCTGAAGAAGGGCTCCTGCCCGAAATGTTGATTTTCCTGCTCCCTGGATAGTGCCTGATCTGCTGTGTTTTTTCAGCACCACACTAATCTAGAATCTAGTTTCCAGCATCTGCAGTCCTCACTTTTGCCTTAAGCAAAACACAGTTCATTGAAAGACTACAGTTAAAATACAACAAAAGAAAGAAGAATTTTGAATAACTTAACCCTATTGGAAAACTTAATAGGTACAGTTTTAATACAGTAATGTCCCATCAACACATCTCTTGGCAAAAAGACAAATTCAGAAAATAGATTTGTCTCACCAATCCAGCAGCAGAGAGAGAAATCCCAGCTTCCAGCTGAGAGAGGGAAAAGATAACTTCCACTTCTTCAAAATTCTAGCATCTGCAGGCCCCAACAGCAACTGCTTAAAAAACCCTAAACATTCTGGTCTGAGAAAGCTCCTGCACAAATCCAAACTGTTTCTATTGTTCCAACCTTTAAAGAAAATATCCCAAAGGCCTCACAAGCTGGTTACTGTCTTGCCAAATAGAAGCTTGGCCCCCTGACTTAAACCTGCCTTTTTAAAAAAAATGCTGTTGCTTTAAGATGTTATTTTCTCCTGATCACACATACTATCATCCACCGTGGTTTCAGCCCCACTATTAACCAAGGCTTGAGTCATCACAACACTCTCTCCTCATCCACTGAGACATTGATATTAAAATTCTGCCTGTCCCCATCACAGGGAGTTCTTCCTGCTTTGGGTTCACAAAAGATTTACCAGGATGTTGCCAGGGTTGGAGGGTTTGAGCTATGGGGATAGTCTGAATAGACTGGGCTCTTTTCACTGGCGCATTGGAAGCTGGGAGGTGACCTTATAGAGGTTTATAAAATCATGAGAGGCATGGATAGGGTAAATAGACAGAGTCCTTTCCCCAGGAATAAAATAAAGGGCATAGGTTTAAGGTGAGAGGGAAAAGATTTAAAAGGAACCTAAGGGGCAACTTTTTCACACAGAGGGTGGTGCGTGTATGGAATGAGCTGCCAGCGGAAGTGGTGGAGACTGGTGCAATTATAACATTTAAGACGTATCTAGGTGGATATATGAATAAGAAGGGTTTGGAGGGATATGGGCTGAATGCTAGAAAACGTAACTAGATTAATTTAGGATATCTGGTCAGCATGGACAAATTGAACTGAAGGTTCTGTTTCTGTGCTGTACATCTCTATGACCTTTTTGACCTTTTAGAGAAGGTTGGTTAGTGAGTGTGGTTCAGTGTGTTTGGGTGATGTGCCTACCTCAATAGAATAGCTGACCATGTTTTTGTGCTGTGACACATGGGGGTTAAGTTTGGAGTGTTTCTATGGTTGAAATGACACTATCAATATTAAGCATGAGTCATGTTTAATAGAAACTACTTGTGGATGGTTGAAGGTGACCTTAACCATTGATGTGAGGTCATGCATCAAGACCTTTGTTGATGAATTGGTGACCTTGATTGTGACAGCTGTATCCACAGTCCTCAGAATGGCAGTGTTCAGTATCTTCTACTTCCTGAGAGAAGAGGATAGCTCACTTCCTGTCCCTTTCATACACCAAGGCCCACAGCACTGTATCCTTGGAACCATGTTTTGGCTTGTTTCATCATTGATCCTCCACTTTCTGCTCAGAAACTCTTGCCCAATTATCTGAGGAGCTGCTGTAATCAAACTACACTTATATCCTTGAGGGGTAGAGTCAAAATGTGTGGTGCTAGAAAAGCACAGCAAGTCAGGCAGCACCTGAGGAGCATGAGAGTGGACATTTTGGGCATAAGCCCTTTATCACGAAGGTTATCCTTGAGGTACAGGCTAATATTAGATGGTGCAGGCTTCCTACTAACTTAGCTTCCTGCTGAGCCCCATCACAGCAATTTTAGGACTAGGCTCCAAGCCTTCTAACTTGAGTTCACAGCTGCCACAAAGTTTGCCTGTGCCTACTTTAGTATAAACAGGTTAACGGCACAAGATCGCTGAACCAGAAAGTTAACAAGGTGGCTGTTAAGGCCGTATGAAGTCCAGTTGTGAGAAACGAGCAAGAATTGCACAGGTTATGGGGCTTGCTGACTCCAACTTAATAGAAAATTCATGATGTTCAGCAGGAGCAAAAGACTTTGAATCACCAGCAAAGATTTTACATAATGTTTAAAAAATATCTGTCTAGTAAAAGTAAAATACTTAAGAT
The DNA here is from genome assembly GCF_020745735.1 of Hemiscyllium ocellatum. Taxonomy (NCBI): domain Eukaryota; kingdom Metazoa; phylum Chordata; class Chondrichthyes; order Orectolobiformes; family Hemiscylliidae; genus Hemiscyllium; species Hemiscyllium ocellatum. The sequence goes on along the minus strand of NC_083406.1, from coordinate 895,435 downwards.
GAGTCAAATGCATTTTAGCAAAATTTTAACTATATAACAAAGATAATTTAATGACAAGGTTTTATTGAGGTTGGAATTAACATTTTATGAGCTCAATACATAATAATAACTTAATTATAATTTGTTTGATAGAAATGTATAAATTAATAAATTAACCAAATATGACACATTAATGATATAATAAAATAATATAATTTCATAATGGATTTATGCACCAAAATGTGAACTGATTTTGAAATATTTCAAATCTTCTTATATAATCAGTGGAAAAGAATAGTCATTTAAAGTCATAGTCTGATGCCTCTTTTATTGCAAATTCAAAATACTAGCTTAATAATTATGCCAAAATGTGTCTTGATCTTCATGGGACTCATCATGTTGCAAATCGTAGTCTTTGAGGATTATTTACACCCAATATATGAGTGATTACAGTCCGAGGTGTTTTAGGATTGGCAAACTGATCTTAACTTTCAATCCAACACAGCTCAAACAAAAAATGTTCATACTGATATTGATCTATATAATTGTTTTAAGTAAGTTTTATGTCCCCTTGTTTCTGAATTAGGCTTGCTTTTAACATATGTGCAATATTGGAAAATGTATTTTAAGTAATAAAATAAATCTATTTCTCCAGATATAAAATCCTTAAAAAAGAAGTGTAACTATTAGAAATGAAAGTTTGTGTTGTTTTTGCCTTCATGGTGACTTAAGTATTGCATCTTTAAAACAAAAACAAACTACAATCCTTGATGGTGGAATCCACCAATGAAAAAATACCATCTATAAATCGAATAGTATCTATCTGAAATTGAAATAAAATTAAGAAAAATGCTTGATTACTAACTAATTTCAAGATGTCTTGTTAATCATTTCTAACTAGTCATAGAATGTACCCATTTCAAACAATTAAAATTCTGTCCTGAAAACAACAGATCCATTAAACTTGATATTATAACAGCCCAGTCCTTTCAAAACAATAGTTCTGATTTTACCCATATCTGTCAGTCAACAAGGTGACAGGCAAGCAGAGAACATTGGAAAGTATTATTTACTATCCCATTGCTGCCAAAAACAGCCAGGGACTGATTATCTTTAGAATTCTTTTTGATTGTGGATTAGTTATAAACAATGATTGTTCCTTATTAATAGATTCAACTGGGTTGCTATTCATCACATGTCTTCTTTACCTTTAGGCATTAGTTGACCAACACACCCATCCTTGTGACAGACTGCCCTCCAACCCCAATTAGAAAGCAAAATTATTTCCAAATTAGATAATGCTAGATTGTCAATGAAATAAATAAGGAAATTTTTCAAAGAAAATACCAAAAGATACAATCTTTATTAATGTCCCTGGGACTTTTCTCCATGGTTGCACGTTATAGAACATAGAACATAGAAGGATACAGCGCAGTACAGGCCCTTCGGCCCTCGATGTTGCGCCGACCGAGTCCTACCTAACCTATACTAGCCCAATAACTTCCAAATGCCTATCCAATGCCCGCTTAAATGAACATAAAGAAGGAGAGTTCACCACTGATACGGGCAGGGCATTCCATGAACTCACAACCCGCTGTGTGAAGAATCTACCCCTAACATCTGTCCTATACCTACCACCCCTTAATTTAAAGCTATGTCCCCTAGTAACACCTGACTCCATTAGCGGTAAAAGGTTCTTAGTATCTACCCTATCTAAACCCCTAATCATCTTATACACTTCTATCAGATCTCCCCTAAACCTTCTCTTCTCCAATGAGAACAGCCCCAAGTGCCTCAGCCTTTCCTCATAAGATTTTCCTACCATTCCAGGCAACATCCTGGTAAACCTCCTCTGCACTCGTTCTAAAGCTTCCACATCCTTCCTATAGTATGGCGACCAAAACTGCACACAATACTCCAGATGAGGCCTCACCAGAGTCTTATACAACTGCAACATGACCTCAGGACTCCGGAACTCAATTCCTCTGCCAATAAAGCCCAGTACACCATATGCCTTCCTCACAGCACTATTTACCTGGGTGGCAACTTTCAGAGATCTGTGTACATAGACACCAAGATCCCTCTGCTCATCCACACTACCAAGTAGCCTACCATTAGCCCAGTAATCCATCATCTTGTTATTCCTACCAAAGTGAACGACTTCGCACTTAGCTACATTGAATTCCATTTGCCACATTTCCGCCCAGCTTTGCAACTTATCTATATCCCGCTGTAACCTACCACTTCCTTCCTCACTATCCACAACTCCACCGACTTTCGTGTCATCCGCAAACTTGCTTACCCAGCTTTCAAGTCCTTCCTCTAGATCATTTATAAAGATAACAAAAAGCAATGGTCCCAAAACAGATCCTTGTGGTACACCGTTAGTAACTGCGCTCCAAGATGAACATAATCCATCAACTACTACCCTCTGTCTCCTTCCAGCCAGCCAATTCCTAATCCAAACCTCTAATGTATCCTCAATGCCATACCTCCGAAGTTTTAACATTAGTCTACCATGGGGAACCTTATCGAACGCCTTACTAAAATCCATATACACAACATCTACTGCTTTACCCTCATCCACTTCCATAGTCACCTTCTCAAAGAACTCAATAAGGTTTGTGAGGCACGACCTGCCCTTCACAAAACCATGCTGGCTATCCCTGATCACGTTATTCCTACCCAGATGTTCATAAATCTTATCCCTTACCATGCTCTCTAAGACTTTGCCCACCACTGAAGTCAGACTCACTGGCCTATAGTTACTAGGGCTATCCCTACTCCCTTTCTTGAACAATGGGACCACATTCGCCATCCTCCAGTCCTCTGGCACTATTCCCGTTGACAATGACGACATAAAAATCCAGGCCAATGGCTCTGCTATCTCCTCCCTAGCTTCCCATAGGATCCTGGGGTAAATGCCATCAGGCCCAGGAGACTTATCTATATTCATCCTTTCCAATATTCCCAAAACCTCTTCCCTGCATATTTCCAGGGCGTTGTATTATCCTGGAGAAAGATCCTCAATTCATTGAGACTGCAGGTCAATCCTGGAATGTTGGCAACCCCACAAGGGGGTGATGATGCAATCTGTAATTGTAGCAGGGTTAATCAGAGGTTCACTGCATCAGAAATTCTGCTAAATAAGAGCTAGTGGAATTGGCTTCACAAACACCAGCAGTGAAGTAAGTCATTGTAGTCCGTATGCCATTGCAACTGGAGCATTTTCCAAAGCACCTCCAAGCTCCTCCTTTGCTTCTTGTTTAGCAGCTGAACATGCAAATCAGGCGCAGGAGGAGGCTATTTAGCTTCAATAGGATTATGGCCAATTGGATTGCAATTTCAGATCTATATTCCCAAATACACATGTTAAGCTTTCAACCCCTTGATTAAGAAGAATCTATTTACCTCCGTCTGAAAACTATTCATTGTCCTTTGTTTAAAATGGGCAAACTCTGACTTCTGAACAATGAACCCTGGTTCTAGATTCTCCCATAATCCTCTCCACATCTACCCTGTCAAGACCTTCAGAATCTCACATATTTCAATTGAATCGCCTTGTACTCTCCTGTACTCCAACATTTATAAGCCTTGCCTGTCAAACATTTCCCCAGTACACAAATTGCATTTGCCTACTCATGTAACCTATCAATATATTTTTGTAACATCCTTGTGTACTGTTCACAACTCATTTTCCTAGTTGTCATTGTATCTGCAAATTTGACAACCATACTGTCAAACCATACCAACTGTCCCTCTATCTAAGTCCTTTCACATTTATAAGCAGATAAGGTCCTAGTTTTGATCTCAGCAAGATCACCATTTGTTATATTCTGCCAATGTGTAAAAGACCCTTTTATACCCACTGTCACAGTTCTATTAGCCAGCTAATCCTGCGTGATTGCACTTATGCTATTTCCTACATCCATTCTGAGGAAGGCTCACCAGACTTGAAATATTAACTCTGATTTCTTATCAGAGATGCTACTAGACCTGCTGCACTTTTCTGAGCTATCTGTTTTTTCACAACAGTTTCCTTGGTTAGCACTGCTCCCTGCTGCAGCTCCAACAGCAGTATCAGGTTGGTGTTGCTTCCTTACCTTCTGTGTGTGTTCCACAAAGAGAACAATAATAGTTCATAGTGCCTCACGGGGAGAGTTGTAACGTGCGGGTTTAGGCTGAGATAGATAGATTCTTAAGCAGTTGGGGAATCGAGGGTTATGGGGAAATGGCAGGAAAATGAATGTGAGGAATATCCGATCAGCCATATTCCTGTTGAATGGCAGAGCAGACTGCAGGGGCCGAATGGCCTCCTGCTGTTCCTATTTATTTAGATCTTATAGTCTTATAGCATGTAGGCCTTGTGCTGATTTAGAGGTACTGAGAACAAAAATAGCAAGGGGCAATCAGTTGGGGTCGTGTTCAATGCAAAGCGTTTATGCTTAGTGTGGACAGAATGAGCTGTGAAAGAAGTTGATGATTGTGTAAAGATCAGAACATGAGAAGAGAATGATACTTGGGTACGCCCGAGAGGGAGGGGTGGGGAGGGGGCAAACAAAAGGTAGCAATTCTTTGTGGTAAAACAAAGATGTGCATAACTTGATTTTATCCTGGTGAATGGAAAGGAAGAAATTGCTGAGCATGTTGGGAATTAAAAAAGACAGTTGGGGGAGCTGGGGAAATGATGCATTTCACGCACTGCTTACAGGTTGTTGGGAAATGCTGCCAGATTTGTCAGACTCTCCATTCCTTGTGGAATTGTGGGCTCTCAGAACCTGATCCCTAGTTGGAGAACTTGCCTCCTCACCTTGACCTACTGAATTGTGACTTCTGAAAAGGCAAACAATGAGGTACAGACCTGACTATGACTGATTGCTATTACTTTCTTTTCTAATTATACGGCAAAGCCTGACAAACAAAATTCAAGAAGAGCTTTCCCATTTAACCCGGCTCATGGTTGACTCATTGGGAAATCCACTCACTTCCTCGCTCTATTTCCCAAGGTGTTAGTGGATTCAGTATGAAACTTGATCTTCCAGTTTGTGCTCAGAATTTGGTCATCATGTTTCCAATGTTCCCCGCCTTTTTCTGTTGATGCTATTTGTGTCCACGATATTTATAACATACTTGCTGTGAAAAAGTTGCTTTTTTTTGGAGATTTAGCAATTCAGCTGCTGTTTCTTTCGCTTTTTTTTAAATAAAGAATTCTGGCCTGTGCTGCTTACATTTGCAGCTCAAGGTTTAGTTTTTGCTGAACACCCATTATTATTTCTGCACCAGAATCACACCCAGTTTTACTTGCTAACCCTCCAGCTTCTGCACTCCAGTCAGGAACTGAGTCCCTCACTGATCAGAGTCAGGCATCCAGTACTCACAGCTCCTGTAGTCATTAGCTTTTTCTAGTAAATGTCATGTGTATACTGCCTCCAGAGTCTTGTCTGAGACATTCTCCTGTGGCTTTGTCACAAAAACAAATTCCCATTCTGATCACCATGCCGTATTTCCTGATAAGTATACTGAATATGTAGGATCTACTAGGTTTATTTGAAAATCTCATAAGGTTTATTTATCAGCTCAGACTAGAATTTGTTGTTACCGATCCTACATGTGCCCTCTCTGGTGGGTTGTTACCGATCCTACATGTGCCCTCTCTGGTGGGTTGTTACCGATCCTACATGTGCCCTCTCTGGTGGGTTGTTACCGATCCTACATGTGCACTCCCTGGTGGGTTGTTACTGATCCTACATGTGCACTCTCTGGTGGGTTGTTACTGATCCTACATGTGCCCTCCCTGGTGGGTTGTTACTGATCCTACATGTGCACTCCCTGGTGGGTTGTTACCGATCCTACATGTGCACTCCCTGGTGGGTTGTTACCGATCCTACATGTGCACTCCCTGGTGGGTTGTTACTGATCCTACATGTGCACTCCCTGGTGGGTTGTTACCGATCCTACATGTGCACTCCCTGGTGGGTTGTTACTGATCCTACATGTGCACTCTCTGGTGGGTTGTTACTGATCCTACATGTGCACTCCCTGGTGGGTTGTTACTGATCCTACATGTGCACTCTCTGGTGGGTTGTTACTGATCCTACATGTGCACTCCCTGGTGGGTTGTTACCGATCCTACATGTGCACTCTCTGGTGGGTTGTTACTGATCCTACATGTGCACTCCCTGGTGGGTTGTTACCGATCCTACATGTGCACTCCCTGGTGGGTTGTTACTGATCCTACATGTGCACTCTCTGGTGGGTTGTTACCGATCCTACATGTGCCCTCCCTGGTGGGTTGTTACCGATCCTACATGTGCACTCTCTGGTGGGTTGTTTCGATTGGACTGGATATGACAGTTGGCAAAGTAGCTTCATCCTGGTTTTTGACTCATTAGCATATCAGCTCTTAAACTAACACAGCTCCTAATGAAATAAAACAATGTATGATATTCGACAATATATGTTGGAGTTGTTGGGCAGCATAGACACTGGTCACCCTTGAATGGTCTTTACTACTTTCTTCTATTCTCTGTTTTATTGATTTTTCCAAAGATGTCCTCAATATTCCTAATCTTATTTCTCATGGATTCCAGTTTTCATTTGTATGCATGTGTATTTCTGCTGATGTATAGTCAATACAGCGGCACGGTGGCACAGTGGTTAGCACTGATGCCTCACAGCGCCTGAGACCCGGGTTCAATTCCCGACTCAGGCGACTGTGTGGAGTTTGCATGTTCTCCCCGTGTCTGCGTGGGTTTCCTCCGGGTGCTCCAGTTTCCTCCCACAGTCCAAAGATGTGCGGGTCAGGTGAATTGCCCATAGTGTTAGGTAAGGGGTAAATGTAGGGGTATGGGTGGGTTGCGCTTTGGCAGGTCAGTGTGGACTTGTTGGGCCGAAGGGCCTGTTTCCACACTGTAAGTAATCTAATCTAATCTAAAAAACAGCCATCCTATTCCAAACATGTTATAGGACTGCTCCACTCCAAGTAAAAATGGAAAACTGAAAGTCTCCTTCTGTCAACTTTGCGTGTTTATCTTTTATTTAAACAAGTTTCAGAAATCTCTAATAAACTTTGAGACTTCATTATTTACCTTACTGAGTCTCAAAACAATCTAATACAGATAGAAATACTTATGAATTAATTATTAACATCAGAAATACCAAAGACCTATTGCTTACTAACCCAAAAGCCAGAAATTCAACCTTACAACAATGAACATTCAAGCCAATAGAAATCTAACAGTTTACGTTATAACAGGGAGAGCCATCTCTAGAAGATCAAGGTGGCACATTTGGGATGACAATGAATAAATTAGAATTTTAATACTGGATGCTAGAATCCTATAACAAGACAATGATGACTCGAACTTCAATTTAATTTTCTGTGCACTTACAAGCTTTAATGTACACAATCACACGTTTAATATCTTGCACCCTCAAAAACTACAATTTCTGCCTTCTCAAATCCATGAGTCATTCTGAGTGAACCTGTCTGGGCATGTTATGTCACATCCCCATAGTAGGTGTGATTTGAACCCAGACTTTCTGGGTCAGAGGTAGGGACACTAACACTGCACCATTTGAGCACTCAGTACTCTGGAAATTTGGATGTGTCATCACACACTTTCTTGAACATCACACCCTGAGTTGAAACTTGAATGTGGACCTTCTGGCCCAAAGTTAGGGACACTACCATTGTGCTACAAGGCTCTTTTGCAGGCAGATGTTTGAGCCTGTGGAAGGATTCCAGAGTTGAATATCACTCTTTTGAATCACATTTTGAACACTCTTTCCCTTGTCTATATGTCCTGAAGTGGAACTTGAACCTGAGGTGATAGCCTTGAGTTAGGGGCAGTATCATTGCAGCACAGAAACCAAGATGTTCTGAATATGAACAGAAGCTAATTTGCCTGTGTGGAGCCATCTCGAAAGGTGAGACTTAAATCCAGATCAACTACCCTGGAATTAAGGGGATGATTTCCTAATAAACCCATTCAGGAATGTTGTTACAAACCTCTGAACCACATGAGGCTTGAACATGGATTTCCTGACTCAGAGGTAGGGTCACTAGCATTGCACCACAAGATCTCCAATTCTGCAGGGTATTGTCTGAAACAAAACCATCTTTAGCTACTTCATCAATGACCTTCCATACATTGAAATATCCGAAGTGATGATGTTTACTGATGATTGTGCAATGTGCAGCACCATTCATGACTCCTCGGGTAGTGAAGCAGTCTGTGCCTGGATGAAGCACAAGTTGGACAACATTGAGGTTTAAGTTGAGAAATGGCAAGTAACATTCACAGTACATGAGAGCCAAGCATTATCTACTTCCAACTAGAGTACTTCTAACTAAGTTCCTTGATTATTAATGACTTTACCATCACTGCAACATCATCACTGCAACATCCCAGTACCCACCCCCAATATAGGAGTTAACATTAACCAGGAACTTAACTGGATGAAACATAATCCATAAATGTAACTCCTGTGGCCACAAGAGGCTTGGAATTCTACTGCCTAGAACTCCCTAAAATACTTCCACAATCTACAAGGCACAAGTTGAGAGCATGGTAAAGTATACACTACATGCCTGGATGAGTGCAACTCATCATTCAAGGAGATTGGTACGATCTAATACCAAGCAGGCTGTTTTGGATGCACTTTTTTACAACTTTAAATATTTATCTCCCCCTCGCCATTAGCACTCAGTGGCAATATGTATGTCCCACCTAAAAGATGAACTACAGCAACTTGCCTAGGTTCCTTCAACAGTACTTTTCAAATCTGTCACCGCTACCAGCTGGATGATGAAGGACAGCAGGCTGATAGGAACACCACCACTTCCACATTCCCTTTGGAGTCATATATTACTAACTAAAGTATTTTGTTGCTCATTCACTGTCAGTATGTCAAAATCCTCAACCTCCGTCTCTAACCACATTCGAGGTGCTCCGACATAATGTTAAAATTTAGAATTTTCGAATGAGCTATTATTGTTACATGTAGTCAAGTACAGGGGCACAGCACTGAGAACAACCCAGCTCTCAATGCGGGCAGGATGAAGGAACTCATTATTGACTTTTGGCAGGATGTTACTCATACCCCCGCTCCCCCCACCTCGTGCACATAAACAGCACAAAGGTGGAAGGAGTGCAGAGTGTCAAGCTCCTGGGAGTAGTTATTCCCAACAAGCTTTCTTGGACTCTTCATGTGGTCGCACTGGTTATAAAAGCCCAACAATGTCTCTTCTTCCTCAGGCAGCTGAGGAAATTTGCCATGACGGTGAATACCCTTGCCAACCTTTATAGGTGCACCATCGAGAGCATTCTGTCTGGATGTATCACTACCTGGTATGGTAACTGTACCATTCAAGATCGAAGACGGTTACAGAGAGTGGTGAACTCGGTCCAGACAATCACAAAGGCCAACCTCCCATCTATAGAATCCATCTACCAGGCCCACTGTCAAAGAAAGACTGCCAGCATTCTCAAAGATCCATCCCACCCTGACAATGTTTTTCTACAACCTCTACCATCGGGGAGAAGGTACAGACACCTGAACACACGCACCAGCCGATTTCAAAACAGTTTCTACCCTACTGTTAGAATACTGAATGGACTCACAAACCCTTAACATTCGCCTGTACCCGTGTTTTTGTTTTTGCTGCTGTTTCCCTATTATTTACTATCTATGTTATTTAACTCTGTGATCTGCCTGTATTGCTCACAAGACAAAACTTTTCACTGTGCCTCGGTACACGTGACATTCAGTTCAACTCAATACGATACAATACAGTACAATGCAACACACAACGCACGATGCACAACACACAATCCAACTATACGGGGCACTATCTTAGGTACTTAGGTATAAAATCTTAGGTACAATGTAGAAAAGTGAGGAAATAAGGTTTCCCTGCACTCTCTCACTGCTTAGTTACTAAGTTGGTTCAGTGGTTGACAATGTCAGTCACCATTGACCTCTCAAGAGCAGTTAGGGATAGGCTATAAATACTGACCTTGCCAGTGATGGTCACATCCCACAGATGAATTTTTAATAAAATAAAGTGAATCAGTTATAACAATCTGTCTGTTAGTGAGGTATTACAGAGAAAACTTCTGAGGAAGGGTCATCAGACCAGAAACGTTAATTTGATTTCTCCTCACAGATGCTGCCTGACCTGCTGTACTTTCCCAGCAATTTCTGTTTCTGTTTCTGATTTCCAGAATCTACAGTTCTTTTGGTTTTTATTACAGGTGGTTTATGGTTGTACCATAAATGGCTTTTTTTTTGGCATTTGCACTAATTCATCCACATTTTACAAAATTCTTTGCAAAATATTTGTAATCAGTTGGCATTTTAATATGAAACCATTAAAATCTGTCAAAATTATCTTTGATTTTATTCTGTAAAAGAGGGAAATATGCTTTTAAAAATTGATAGTAAACACTAACATAGTCAATACAAAACTGTGGCCTCAACTTCCAGTGTTGCAATGCTTTAATGTACCTTTTCATACTATTTCAAAAACCTAGCTAACACAACTCTAAGAAACATTTAGCCTCCGTTATTTTTAATTAGTCAGCCATATATTAGAGTCACCTTTTATTGTTGATGTTCATTAATTTATGAAATTACAGTTGTGCACATAGCATTAGTTCCATTTTAGCCTCCTGTACAGTTCTTTTAGTTTGATGTTTTAGTTTTATTTAATAAAGCTGTCAACTTGTTCATCCAATTTCCTGAAGTGAAAAGTAAATATAAGCAGAGTGTGGAAGAAAAACAAGACAAAGGAGTTGACAAAATACATGACAGTATCATGCATTGTCATGAAATATGAAACAGGGACATTATGTTAAATGTACATGAGATGTTAATAACCTGACAACACGATTATTTACCACATTAAAAAAAGAATATTGGAACATAGAATGGGTACAGCAAAGGTGCCTGGAATCACAGGATTGAAGATTATAATTATGGAGAAACAGTTAAAGGCTCTTCTTCAATGAAAAGTATTAAAAGAGGAGGAGAAGGCAACCAGGGCTGACAAGGGAAGTCAGAGACAACATAAAAGCAAAGGAAAAAACACACAGTGTGGTGGAGATTACTGGACGATGAGGAAACCTTTAAAAACCAGCAAAGGTTAACTAAATAAAAAACAATAAGGGGAGACAAGATGACATATACGAGTATGTTAGCTAATAATAAACAAGAAGATTGCAAAAGTGCTTTAAGATATCCTCGAGGCAAGTCTGGACATTGGACCATTGGAAAATGGCGCTGGTATAGTAATTGGGAATGAGGAATTGGTGGAGGAACTTTGCATCGGTTTTCTCAGTGGAAGACACCAGCAACATACCAGAATTTCAGGAAAGTTAGGGGACAGAGGTGAGTGTAGTGGTCATCACTAAGGAGAAGATGCTGGGGAAACTGAAAGATCTGGAGAAGGATCAATCATCAGACCAAGTGGACAACATCTCAGAGTTCTGCCTGAGGTAGCTGAGGAGATTGGAGAGACATTGGTGATGACCCTTCAGGAATCACTGGAGTCAGGAAGAGTCCCAGAGGATTGAAAAATGGCTAAAGTAACCCCACATTTAAGAAGTGAGGAAGGCAGAAAGCAGGATAAAAGAGGCTGGTTAGCCTGACTTTGTTCTTTAAAGAGGAGATTGTGGAGTACTTGGAAGTAGGAGAAAATGAGGACTGCAGATGCAGATTTTGAGATCAGAATCGAGAGTGTGGTGCTGGAAAAGCACAGCAGGTTGGGAGCACCCAAGGAGCAAGACAATCGACATTTCGGGCATAAGCCATTCATCAGGAATTCTTGATGACTGGCTTTTGCCTGAAATGTAAATTTTCCTGCTCCTAGGATGCTGCCTGACCTGCTGTGATTTTTCCAGCACCACACTCTCGAGTACTTGGAAGTGCTGAGGATAATAGGGCTGAGTCAGGATGGCTTTGTCAAGGGAAGGTCATGCCTGACAAATCAGTTAGAATTCTTTGAGGAGGTAACAAGCAAATTAGACAAAGGATGGTAGGGTGACACAGCAGCTCAGTGGTTAGCATGCTGTCTCACAGCACCAGGGAACCAGACAGAATCCCACCCTTGATGACTGTCTGTGCGGAGTTTGCACATTCTCCCTGTGTCTGCATGGGTTTCACCCAGGTGCTGTCATCTCCTTCCACAGTCCAAAGATGTGCAGGTTAGGGTAGATTAGCCATTCTAAATTGCCCATAGTGTCCAGGGATGTGCAGGTTAGGGTAGATTAGCCATTCTAAATTGCCCATAGTATCCAGGGATGTGCAGGTTAGGGTAGATTAGCCATTCTAAATTGCCCATAGTATCCAGGGATGTGCAGGTTAGGGTAGATTAGCCATTCTAAATTGCCCATAGTGTCCAGGGATGTTCAGGCTAGGTAGATTAACCATGGAAAATGCAAGGTTACAGGGACAGGGTAGAGGGTCTGGGTCAAATACTCTTTGGAGGAATAGTGTGGACTCGATGGGATGAATGGCCTGCTTTCATACAGCAGGGATTCTATGAAAGGAAAGCCAGTGGACATGTTCAACATGGATTTCAGGAAGGTCATTGACAAGGTGCGGTACAGGAGGCTGCTAAATAAAATAAAAGCCCATGGTGTTAGGGGCAAGGTACTAACATGGATAGAGGATTGGTTAAGAAGGCAGAGAGTGGGGATGAAGTGGTCTTTTTCACAATGACAGCAGGTGACTAGTGGAGCCCCTCAGGGGTCAGTGTTGGGACCACAGCTATTCATATTATACATTAACGATCTGGGATGAAGGAGCAGAGGGCATTGTTCCTAAGCTTGCAGATGATACAAAGATAGCTGGAGGGACACATCGTGTTGAGAAAGCTGGGAGACTGCAGAAGGATTTGATCATGCTTGATGAATCGACAAACATGTGGCACATGGAGAACAGTGTGGGACAGAGTGAGGTGATGCAATTTGTTGAAAGAATAGAGGTACAGACTATTTTTTAAATGGGGTAAGGCTTCAGAAATCCAAAGTACAAAGGGACTAGTTCAGGATTGGCTTAAGGTTAACATGCAGGTTCAGCCCCACACGTTTTGGCTCTGACTCTGCAACATCTGCAGTCCTTACCTTCTCTCAGTTCACAGTTAGGAAGGCAAAGTCATGGTTGTGCTAATTTCAAGAGGGCTAGAATACAAGAGCAGGGATGTACTGCTGACAATGTAGAAGGCTCCAGACAGACCACATTTAGAACATTGTGAGCAGTTTTGGGCCCAGTATCTAAGGAAGGACATGCTGATGTTAGAGGGGTTTCACACAAGATTTACAAGAATGATCCTGGGAATGAAGGGCTTCTCATAGGAAGAGGAGTTGAGGACTCTGGGTCTGAACTTGATGAAGTTTGGAAGGACAGTGGTGGGGGGAATTTCACTGAGGCTTACAGAATAATGGGAGCCTGGGTACAGTGGATGTGAAGAAGATGTTTCCACTAGTAGGAGAGACTAGGACCTGAGGACATAGCCTCAGAGTGAAGGGACAAACCTTTAGAAATGAAATGGGGAATAATTCTTTCAGGCAGAAGATGTTATTCTGTGGAACACATTGCCACAGAGGGCTGTGTAGGCCAAGTCATTGAGAGTACTTCACATAGAGATTGATAGGTTCTTAATTAGTAAAGAGGATCCAGGATTATGGAGCAAAGGCAGGAGAAGGGGGTTGAGAAACATATCAGCCCATGATTGAATGATGGACCCTACTCAATGGGCCAAATGGCCAAATTCCGCACCTGTACCTAAGTTTTATGTGAATGTTGAAATTTTTATAATTATGATTGGCTTCTCAGAAAACAAAGATTGAAAAAAATATTTCTACTGATTAATTGGGGTTAGATTCAAAATATTCAGCAGAACAGAAGAGAAGATAAAATAATTTCACATGGATGATTCTTAAAATATATAAGTGCTTGATAACAAATAGCTTTTGAGGAAAACAATGCAACATGATTAAAATAAGAATATATAATTATTGCTGAGAAAATGCACATTTTGTTGAATCTTTTGTCTTGCATTCATCAGGACAATTCACAAAAAATACCAAGAAGTAAAGGGAAAACAGCACTTATACTTTGTGATAGGGGAGTACTAATTGGCTGATGAATAGACTGTGATTGGTGCAAGTAGATGGAGAATGCACCAGTTACTAATGAATGACAGTTAATGGCTAAGCTTTGTTCAAATTTTACGCAAGTACAGGTTGACTTTGCCTTATTTCTCAAGGCCTTGACCAATAAGTGGCTGTCATATATTGTCTGGCATTGAAACTGATGCAGTGCATATACATGTCCTTTCCATCTCCAGTGTTGAAAACACACATTCACCATACTGTGAGCCTTACTGACATTCCTGAAATGGTTGGCAGTGCAATGCTCCACTTGCCTAGAATTATATAGCAAATGCTGTCCAATTATGAATCACATCTAATGTTGGGCACAGTGTTGTGAGTTCTGCAAGAGTGAGCTGACTGGCTATGGTCAATAGCAGCCAAAGGAACATGCTGTTTAGAGTCAGAGAGATGTACAGACCCTTTGCTCCAACTCATCCATGCTGACCAGATATTCTAAATTAATCTAGTCCCACCTGCCAGCACCCAGCCCATATCCCTCTAAATCCTTCCTATTCATATACCCATCCAAATGCCTCTTAAATATTGCAATTGTACCAGCCTCCACCGCTTCCTCTGACAGCTCATTCCATACACGTACCACCCTCTGCATAAAAAAGTTGTCCCTTAGGTCTCTTAGGCACGGTGCCACAGTGGTTAGCACTGCTGCCTCACAGCAGCAGAGACCCGGGTTCAATTCCTGCCTCAGGCGACTGTCTGTGTGGGTTTCCTCCCAGAATCCAAAAATGCGCAGGTTGGTGAGTTGGCCATGCTACATTCCACCTAGTGTTAGGTGCAGGGGTAAACATAGAGGAATGGGTCTGGGTGGGGTCGGTGCGGACTTGTTGGGCCGAAGGGCCTGTTTCCACACTGTAAGTAATCTAATCTATATTCTTCCCCTCTTACCCTATACCTGTGCTCTCCAGTTCTGGACTCCCCCACTCCAGGGAAAAGACCTTGTCTGTTTACCCTATCCATGCCCCTCATGATTTTATAAACCTCTATAAGGTCACCCCTCAGCCTCCGACGCTCCAGGGAAAACAGCCCCAGCCTGTTCAGCCTCTCCCTGCAGCTCAAATCCTCCAACCCTGGCAACATCCTTTTAAATCTTTTCTGAACTCTTTCAAGTTTCACAACATCCTTCCTATCAGGTTTGAGTGGAAAGTTGACGTACCCAGCATCGCACCTGCCCTGATATTCAGTCACTGTATTACTAGTTTGTGTAACAGGGAAAGCACCTTTCTGCCTTTTTGGCTTGATAGCAGCACCATGTTTATGGTGAGCACCGAGACAGACGAAGCATGAAACTTTACTCATTGTTCATACTTTTGAGAAATCTTGGCCTTCCTGTGTAATCTGATGCAGCCTTTGCAGGACTCAAAGGTTTGTTAATGATTTTACAGAGTATATGGTGAGAGATCATATAATTAGTGCAATATTCTCTTGCTAGATGGCTCTGATCACCTTAATTCACCAGCAAAGCTTGGGTGATTATCATTGGCTCAGGTGTTATCTGTGAGGTTTCAAAAGGCCAATTTTATAATATTCATGATTTGGAGGTCCCGGTGTTGGACTGGGGTGTACACAGTTAAAAATCACACAACACCAGGTTATAGTCCAACAGCTTTAATTGGAAGCACTAGCTTTCGGAGCGCGACGACCACCTGATGAAGGAGCGTCGCTCCGAAATCTAGTGCTTCCAATTAAACCTGTTGGACTATAACCTGGTGTTGTGTGATTTTCAATTTTATAATACATGGAGACATAGGAACTGCAATACGTATATTGAATGCAATAACAGTAGTGGAGAATCCTTTGTCCAATTGCATGACTAGCATGTCAAGGAGTGGAGGTCATTTGAGTGCTCTATTTCAAAGATGAGTGCATGGTGGAGCAAGTAAGCATGCAGCTGAGTTTCAACTATCACAAAAATGTCACCCTGAACACTGTTGGACAATGAGCTACTTACTGCGGAATCCCTAGAATTTTATTGGATCCACCTTATGTTTGGATCATTCCTGATTTGGATCACCCACCAAAACCCTCACCGCCTTGATCGTTTTCACACTCCTACCTGCTCAGACAGACTTTGAGTCTGGGAGGAAGGCTATCCAATGGAAAGGCCTCCCTGCTGTCAGCCAGGATAGTGGTGTTTGGGTATCCCACAAAGTAAGTTGAAGGAGCTCAGCAATGGTGCAGGGCACTCAGAAAACCCCATTCCTTCAGGTTTCCTGACTTCACACCACCATGATTCCACTTTGTTCTGACTTGTACCTGACAAACATGAGAAGCTCCCAGGGAGATTTAAGGTCTGTAACAAATTAAGAGACATTCGATTCTGATTTTAAACCAACATTCTCACTTTACTTGCCAGAATGTGGATTTTTGTAAAAACCAAAAGAATTGCGGGTGCTGTACATTAGAAACAAAAACAGAAACTGCTGCAAAAGCTCAGCAGGTATGCCAGCAGGGGGTGGCATAGTGGCTCAGTGGTTAGCATTGATGCCTCACAGCGCCAGGGACCCAGGTTCGAGTCCAGCCTCGGGTGTCTGTCTGTGGAGTTTGCACATTCTCTCTGTGTCTGTGTGGGTTTCCTCCAGGTGCTCCGGTTTCCTCCCACAATCCAAAAGATGTGCAGGTCAGATGGATTGCCTGTGCTAAATTGCCCCATAGTGGCAGGTGCATTAGTCAGAGGGAAATGGATCTGGGTGGGTTAGTTTTCAGAGGGACTGGTGGGGCTGAATGGCCTGTTTCCACACTGTAATCTGTGGAGAGAAACCTGTTAATGTTATGGGCTCAGTGACCCTTGTTCAGAATTGACCCTTGCTCTTATGCAGATTATGGCGGAGTGAGGGATTCACAATAGGTGAAGATAGAGCCCAAAGAGAGAGAACAGTTGGATTGACAAAAGAATGGATAAAGGTCAATTTGGGAGAATGATTAGTTGCTAATGGGTGCTGTTAGTGGCTAACAACTGGTTGTATGTAATAGCAGACTGTGATAACAAGGCTTGGAGTGTAGGGAAGGCATGTCTGAGGAAGAGTCACTGGACCTGAAATATTAACTTTGGTCGCTCTTCATAGATGCTGCCATATCTGCTGAGCATTCTCAGCCATTTCTGTTTTTGTTTCTCGGATGTGGGGGTTGCGGTAAGGACATGGGAGAAAGTGCCTCAAGTCCTAAAAGTTGAATTTGGTATTGCGTCCAGAGGCTGCAGAGTTCCCAAGTGCTGTTCTTCCAGCTTGTCCTGAACTTCACTGGAGCCCTGCAGAAAGCCTGAGGCAGAGATATTGACCAGACAATATCGTGGTGTGTTAAAGTAGACAAGAATTTTTGTGTCGGAACTCCACAGAGTCGAAAAGACAAAAGCACAGGGGTGAGTGATTGCCCTGTGATTCTCAGAGGCTGGAAAGCCTTTAAAGAATGAAACCACACAGAATGTAAATAATGGAATAAACCTGTTGGACTATGAGTTGGTGTCATGTGACTTCTGATTTTGTCTAACCCAGTCCAACACCGGCACCTCTACATCAAATGGCCCAGCGTCAGAATATCCTTTCACTGTGTTCCACATGATGTCTAGCTTTCTGATGTCATTGGGATGAGATGAGATATATCCAAGGATACTGAGGGAAATTGGATTGGACATTACAGAGATCCTGACAATAATAAAAGGCTTTCCTGGGCTCAGAGATGGTGATAGATGAAATAACTCCACAGAGACTGGCATCCCATCAACAAGTCACTCTTTATTTCCAAATGAAGAATCCTTGACACTGATTCAGCTTCCTCAGAACCAGCTTTCAGAGTGAACAACTCTTGTTCTTAACTGTCAACCAGGACTCCCTAATTACCAGGTTAATAGCCCTACTCAAGGAACTCATATTCTATGAGGTCCACCTGGCTGACCTCATTACAATCACTATTGAATTGGGGAAGAATTGCAAACAATGCGCCGTTGTTCAAAACAAATGTACATGAAAAGCCAAGCAACTCTAGAGTATTCAGTTAAACTCTAATGGTTGGGTAACTTCTAGAAACAATAATTTGGAGAAAAATTAACATTTGCATGTAAAATGTGAGTTAATTAAACAAAGTTAATGTGGATTGTTCAATGGGAAAATCATGTTTCAGTAACTGGCTGGAGATTTTGGACTGGTAACTGAGAAGATTAGCAAGAGCAATGCTGTTGATGTTTCTATGAACGTTTCGTAGGTTTTTACTCTCCTGCAACACAATAGCCTTGAGAGAAGAGTTAGAACTCATGGAATAAAAGGGACAATGGCAACATGGACATAAGATTGGCTGAGTGGCAGGAAATGAAGAGTATGGATGGATAAATGATGGCTTGTTTTTTTTGGGGCTGGGGAAAGGTTTGTGGAGGAATCCACTGGAGTTCAGTGCTGGCACATTTGCTTTTCCTTTTAACTATATAATATAAACCTTGATCTACAAAGCACAATATCAAAAGTTGTAGATGATGCAAACTTGAAAATATTGTAAAGTGTGAAGAGGACAGTGTTGATTTTCAAAGGACATTGACAAGAGGGTGAGGTGGTTGGATAGGAGGCAGATCAG
This sequence comes from Hemiscyllium ocellatum, assembly GCF_020745735.1. NCBI lineage: Eukaryota > Metazoa > Chordata > Chondrichthyes > Orectolobiformes > Hemiscylliidae > Hemiscyllium > Hemiscyllium ocellatum. Next base: position 876,719 of record NC_083406.1, on the reverse strand, counting down.
AATCAATGCAGAAAGAGCTCTGTGTTACAGTATGGCATGGAGAGACAATAGAAAATAATGCTACAATTCTGAAGTGGATGCAAGAACAGAGTGACTGACAGGTATCAAATTGTTGAAAGTAGAAATATTAAGTGGTTAAAAAGGCATTGGGCTTTAACATTAGCAGCATAGGTTACAAAGTTAAAGAAGTTATGATGACTCTGTATCAAATACTGGCTTGGTCTCAACGGGAGTATTGTTGTAGTTGTGGGTATGGTCACCGAGCTGGGAAGTTGAATTTCTAACGTTTCCTCCCCCTGTCTGGGTGACATTGCCAGTATTTTGGGGCCTCCTGTGACGTGCTGCTGGACTGTTTCTTATGGAATTTATTTGGTTCCGTTCCTGCTGTTTCTGGTTGCCGGTTCTGGTGTTTATTGTAGTAGCTGGTTTATTGGGTCCAGGTTCATCTGCTTGTTGATGAGTCTGTCAACAAGTGCCATGCTTCTAGGAATTCTCTGGCTGACCTCTGTTTGGCTTCCGCTGTGATCACTGTGTTAAGTTTTAGGCAGCACATTTTAGGATGGATATGAAAGCTTTGGAGGGTGTGCAAAAAAAAATAATGGAATGATTCCAAGGATGAATGACTTTGGCTATGTTGATATATTTTACAACCTGAAATTGTTCTCCTTACAGAAGAGAAGGTTGACAGGAAATTTTACAGAGCTGTTCAAAATCATAAAGGGCATTGATAGATTGAGAAATGATTCCCATTGTTAGAAAGGTCAAGAATCAGAAGAAATTAATATAAGATGAATGTCAAAAGAGCTAACAGCAACATGAGAAGAAAGGCTTTGTACATGGAGTGAATCTGATTCTGAAAGTACTGCCAGGCAGCATGGTGCAAGCTGTGGAAGTTGTGCCTTTCGAAATGGAATTGGATAAAACATGTAGGGAAAAGATTGCAATGCTCTGACAAAAGGGGTGGAATGGGACCAACTGATTTTTTTTGTTGCAGGAAGTTGTCACTGTCAATAAAGGACTGAATGGCCTCCATCTGTTATTCTTTAAGACCCCACCTCCCTCCCTACTTTCCAAGTGGCCAGCTGGGCACACTCTAGGCAATGGCAGTCAACATCAGTGCAGCCCTAAATTTCTTCACCTCTGGCTCCTTCCAGGGATCCTCTGGTGACATTGATAGGATTCCATCATGAATTAATGCCAAGTGCATGAAGGTAGCGAGGACTGCTGATGTCAGAAAATCAGAGTCGCTAAAATGTGGAGCTTAAAAAAAACACAGCAGATCAAGCATCATCAGAGGAGCAGGAAAATCGATGTTTCAGGCAGGACCCTTCATCAGGGACCAATCCTGCTCCTGATGCTACTTGACCTGCTATGCTTTTTCAAGCTTCACATTTTATCATCTAATGCTAAGTGCATGTTCTTGATGAATGATGCAATCTTGACTTGCACTTATCAGCTCTGAGCACTTTACTATCACAAGGACAGTTATGTACAGGGTACTCCGACACCTACTGCAGCAGCAAGATTCTCACAGATACAGACATATAGATTGTATACAATTAAGACACTCTCAGATCTAATAGTACGTTTTGGCATTTAAAAGCAATTGTATGCCCTCAGAGTTTAACTGACATGTGACCACTGGAAGGTTCATGTACGTGCCTGTGGAAGACATCCTGGAATTGCTAAAATGTTTATTCTGCACCAATCCCATCACCCACAGGCCTCTGCATGTCCTAACAAAGTCAGCAGGTAGCCTGGAGACCCTTGCTCCCTTCTAAAGGCATGGAAATGACAAACCTGAGCAGCTTGATAACTGATGCCCATCAGCCATGATTGAATGGCGGAGTGGACTCGATGGGCCGAATGGCCTTACTTCCACTCCTATGTCTTATGGTCTTATGGTCTTATGATAAAAAAGAAAGATACAACCAGAGTCATGTAAGTTTGCTCAGGTCCCCGGACAAACAAGAGTATGCAAATTGTATCTGCTTCTTGTACAATATTGCACTGCCAAGGGGCGTGGAACTTCAGGAGATGGAAGGTAAGGACCACTCTGCATCCTCATTGGAGAAGCTATAGGATTAGGAGTAGTCTATTATGACCATGATACCTGCAATCATTTACCTAATGGCCAGAAAGATTGAACCACGGATTCATCAAGGTACTATTCACATAACCTTAAGTGTGTTCAGTCAGATGGCAAAGCAATGCTGAATCCAATACACTCCCAAAACAGCCACACAAATCATTCCTGTGGTCAGAAAATCTTCAATCTCATTCACACGTTTTTACTCCTCTTCCCACTGGTTATTTGTTCTCCTTAAAGTTGAATGTCTGTTTGAGAGGCAGGGCCAATAATGGGGATGAATGGATCATGGAAACTGGAAATAAAGTCCTTGGTTCATTTAAATGTTTTGGTAAATTGCTGACATCTCTATAAGCACCTGCTGCTGCTCGCACTCAGGTGACCCTCACCAGGGAATGGAAGGGAGAGACCCTGCCCATTTCTCCTGCAGACATATATCAGCGTGAGCCCATGAAACTTTGTGCATCTTCAGAGTGACCAACCTGAAGTGAAGAATGCAGCGTCCTCCTTCTCTAAACATTGTGTCACAGCTAATAAACCAGCTCGGAGGAAAGCTATGAATTAGGAAAAAGTCACCATTGTGTCAGCATTCACGTTTCAGGAAGTGGTGATGGTAAATTTGTGATGCTCCACTAATGATTGTTCTGGATTAAGTGGCAGTGTGATTTCTAATCTTATCATCTGGTAGCGGAGAGACCTTCATCGTTCCACCCCCAACCAGCCGTATCCTCACCATTCAGCCTTGGTAGCCTTCGAATCTCTTACCCCAGGTTTGGGGGACCACATTCCTATCTGTTAATCTTCTGCCACACCACTCCATGCTGTTTAGTTTGAGATGCTGGTCTCTCCCTTCCATTCACATGAAAAAGATCTTGTGGGAAGGGACATAATATTGGGGACGGTGGGGGTCAACCTTACTGCACTTTGCTTCTATGCCTGTGATTGCAGAAGCCTGAAAGATCAATGCTGAATTCAATCACTCTGACCCCTGCCAGCTGCTATCAACTCAAAATCCTATTTTGGGTCATCCCTATGCTAACACACTGTAATTGATCAAAGATCCTCAAAGTGGAATGCTAATGTGACAATGAAATTAAATAGACATGACAAAGCTCCCGCAGCAATTGGACTCCCTACTCCCTCTGCAACCCTTCCTTATTGTGAACTGTTCAATTTCTTTAAACTTCTTCCCAATGGGTGACCAAATGAGGTACAGGATCAAAAGGATCTTTGATTACTACTGCGCTAATAATTCAAAGTTGCACCATAGGCTGGCAATGAGATACACACTGCAAACCAGGAACTGGGGGATCTTTTGTACAAAGACAATTCAAAAGCAGAGACATTATGTGAAGCTTATATTGACTGAGAAGCTTTCCTGGGTCTAGTATGCATGAAACAGACAATGCATATGGCACGGCTGGCTGTTCCATTGTAAAGTTTGGAGTGGATACTAGCCTATCAGCAGATTTTATAGCTTGAAGGTGCCATTCTGCATCAAGCATGGCCCGCTAGGAGGCTCTCTCCTGCTTATCACGTGCCTTCGGCAGATTGGAAGAACTTACAGGCTGCTCATCCACCTGTTTGACGTGAATGCACCTTCTGTGGCCCTCAAAGTGCAACTCGAGTGCAACCCAAGCCTGGAGTTGATGGCTTGGAGGCCGAGACACTACCCATTGTGTCACTGTGGAGAGGCTGGTGTCCATTACTGCAGTAGGATTATAGGGGCTCTAGAGGAACTGGAAATCAAGTACAAAGGAAATACCAGAACTGAAAGGACTGAACAACTGATGCTTTTTTTTCTCAAGAGAAGAGAGCTGAGGGTGAACTGAGAGAGTTCTCTAGAATTATTTAGGGTTTAAAGAGTGTGAGTGTAGAGATGAGAGGAGATTTTTGGGAGCCCAAACCTGGAATCCATAAATACAAGAGCTATAAAAAAATCTAACGAACAGTCTAAAAAAAATCCTCTGCTCTCAGAAAGTGATGATACTATGAAACTCAAACTCACATGAATTGGTTGTGGGTGATTAGGGGAATTTAGTTAAAATCTGAGGAAGAGGGATTGGGGGAATATGTTGAACATTGAGATGAAGTAAGATGATGAGAGGATCATATGAAACATTAAAGTCCACGCGGCACAGATTGACTAACTGACCTGTTTTTGTGGAGTAGAGCTTTAATTAAAATGGCAGTGAAGTCTGGGTGCATTTTCAACCTGTCACCTGGGGGTTAAAACCATTGCAACGGTTTGGCCGACTATTATAGAAACTGAAATTTTTTACACTTCTATTGATTTTAATTGAAAATCAAATTGTTTCTATAATGGACAGGGACAGTCAATCCATAATGCCAGTGTTGCATTCCTGTGAACGTCTATCTGGTGAAGCTGATAAACAAATAACTTATGGCCTTGCCTTCCCTCTCTCTTGAATCTTTCTTCACTCAAGGGCTTAAAATAGTTGAATTGAACTTGTGCTGTAATTGAAATGTTAGCCACAGTTTGCTGGAATATTAATAATTCATCTCTGGCACCTGTATTTAAAGACTCTTAAACAAAGTGAATCTTTTCACATTTCAGTGTCATTCTGAATGGAATAGCCTCACAGCACAAGTTGCGCATCTGTTGCATATTGGCACTAAATTGAACATTTCACTGAGAGATATTACAAAATAGTTCATTTGGAAATGGAAGTGACATGTAGAGGAGCGTTCATGGAGGGTGAGGTTGAAATATTTTTGTATATTAGCTTTATACCTGGAATATTTTCCATTTGGAGAGTGACCACTTGGCCTCAGTATTAACCCCAAGCCTTTGTGGAAAAGTTTTAGGGGCCACTAAGAATGAATAACAAGTGTGGAACACCTGAATTGGTGTGCTTTTACCAGTATTACAACTGCTTGTTTCATGTTGTGTTTGTATCTTACTTGAGCAACAGCTCTGTAGATCAACAGAAGTAGGAGCCATTGGTTTAAGAATATTTAAAATAAGGTCTGACAGAACATATGATGGCACAGAGAGAGAAGAGTTTACTTCTGAGAAGCCTTCAGCTGATTGTGGCCTCAATCTTCACTTATGATCACACAGCTCTCTTCCCCATTCCAACAGCTGCTGATTGCACCCTGCTGTTACCGTGACTGACCTCCTCCCTTTCCATCCAAGTATTAATCTTCCCCAATGGCCTCAATCTTTTTCCTGTAACTTGTATTTCCAATTTCCCCACTTTCTTGAGACCCAACGTAGGAAATGGTCAGCTATATCCTTCTGTTGGAGGCTCCTTTCCAGTGGACACTCAGCTGGTTAGGCTGGGAAGCAGAATGAAAGAGTTATCCCGAGGTCCTGCTGTTAGATGTACCAGGACTCCCCATCTGGCTTCCAAATGTTTCACAGCTGTTTTGTCACTCCTGAGCACTCTGAATAAATATCACCCTGCTCCTCAGTAAACATCATGATCTTTATTTCTGGACAAGGTTTTCATTTTAATGACTGGTCCCCAAAATCAGAATCATTTTCTGGTGTGAACCTTGTATGGCATGGGCATGACATACCCAACATGACTTTTGTCTCCCACTAATTAATGGTCAGAGGTTGTTTTGCTATCCACATTCAGTGGGTTCCCTAATCCTGGAAAACTAAAGGAGGTCCTCGAACAATTGGGAAGCTGCAGTTAGTCAATGTAGATAAGAGAGAGGAGGGGCACCTTGGTATTTGAGAATATTGCTGCTGGATTGTCTTTTGTGGGGGGATTTTCTTCACCGTCTCTAATGCAGGAAGCAGTTTGTGACTCCTCATGGTGGTCCTCAGAAATTGGGGGCCTGAGGGCCTGAATGTTGTGTGATGGTCGTGCAAACAGCAATAGAAGATTTTCTTTAGCAATGCCAACCCAAACTGATGTTCCTAAAAATGGCCTGGGGTTGGGAGCCTGTTGACAAGCTGGTAAGAGTTGCCGGGCCGATCATCATGTTTCCTGCCTCGAATGGCCTTCCAAACTTGGGCACAAAATAATAAGAGCAAGAGAATAATTTTCAGCTCTGGCACATTTAATTTTTTTAGAACAATATTAATGACAATTTTTAAAAGATAAACAATAAAATATAACTACTACATCATAACTATAACTTGGTCCATTTCAGAAACAGCATCTGCTGCAGAGTCAGATGCCTCAACAAATTGCGTCCCCAAGGGAAGTTTGCATTCTGCTGGAGGCTTGTTGTTCCAAATTAGAGAAATGATTTACCATTAAGCTAAAAGTGGTATAGTATGTTGGTTTTGACATATAAACTAGCAGAGCGTAAAGGTTAATGTGTGTATAGCAGTCATTGTGGTAACTTTGTAATTGCACAGAAACAGCACAAGACTGCATTTATACAAAAACACGTGTCTATGTTTTAAAGATAATATAAACAAATAAAGCATCTGTTGTTGTAACAGAGCTGCAATGAATCATAAGCATTACCGAGGAAACTGTTAACTGTTGTGTCTTCGGAAGTCATGTGATTTAAATATTCAGTCTAAATTCTAGATATAGCTGATTAAAAGAGTCTTGCCCACAGATGTACTAAATTAAAAGAAGCATCTGATAGATAGCTTTGCAGTAGGGAATCATACAATCTAGTTTCTGGAATAAATACAGAATGGGTTTCTAATTAAAAGAAAACACTACATACCGTTGAATTGTGCATTGTCCTGAAAGCACTGCTCTGTTAAGTGTAGTTGTCATGCACATTGTGCACTAATCAACCATGAAAGATGATATCAATTAAATAGCCTTGAGCACAGTTTGAAATTTTATGCCTACTTATAGTGCTCCATTTTATGTGCTGCATAACTTTCCACAAGATTATGGCTCATGAAATAAAAGTGCAAGTTTTTATTGCTATCATCAATAGTAAAACAGAAGAAAATACACAAAGCAGTGGATGATTAAATTGAAAATATAATTTTAATTGAGGTGATGATGATGTCAGAAATTTGGCAGATTATATGGAGTATTGGCAATGGAGTAAATTACAACCATATAACTATTTTGTGCCATTAAGTATTTTATAAATCATTTGTTCAAGCATGTATATAATTAGTGAATCATTGCACTGCCATTACTTCAACAATTCTGCAAACTATCTCGGCTGATCTGCTGACAATTGAAATCAAATGGTACATGATATCATCATGACAACACAATACAAATTTAAGATGGTACAAGCCATGCCCAAATAAGTGAAATTAAAGTTTTAATTTGAAATGCCTCTATCTAGTAAACATAAACCAAACTCAAAACTGCTACAAATTGATTCCAAGTAAGCAATTGCACCTCAAAATCCACAGGAAACCATTGAAGAAATGGGGGTAATCTTGTGCATAGAGCTGGGGTGCAAGTCTAAGGCTGCAGTTTGTTTGGATGTTTGTGGAGATGGAAAAGGAGTTGTATTCTGTAACTAACCATGAGCTGGGAGTGAATGGCGCCTGAATATTAAACACGCCCCTCCTCAGCATTAATAAATAAGTGCAAAATATACAAAAATTATTTAAAATAATAAAACCGAAACTGACTGAACAAATTGCACACCCATTTCATTTCCTATTGCTTTAACATATATCGGCCATTCAGTGTTGAAATTATTAAAAGGATTTGAAATGATCATCATCCCTGACATTAAAAATTCAAAATAATATCATCAGGTTGATTGGGAAAAGGAGAACCTATAATTTTTTACCAGAATTTTCTCTGTTTCAGTAATTAGTCTAACATTGTACAGCAAATGGAGATTAAACAGGCAGCTCAGCTGATCCACTTGGAGAGCCATAAGGATCCTTTCTGAGATTGAAAGGTCTTCGCCCTATCCACATAAATCGTTTAATACCTTCAACAAATTTAAAAGTAATTTCAATCAAACTAGTTAACTGTATCCACATTTGTATCATGCAGAGCATGCAGATCAGAGTTTCATTTTCCACCTCTAACAATCCTTCATCTCAATATTTCATGAAAATAAAGAAGTGTAAAGCTTATTCTGTCCACAATGGCTATTATTTAGTTTGGAAATGAATTCTTTAATATATTGACTACAGAATGTCAGAGGGTTGATTTCTGTGGTGGTTCTCCAACTAGTTTGGTCTGGCTTAAGTGGAAATGTTGGAGAATTACCCCCAGAAAGCAGACTGAGCAATGCTTATGTTATTCGTACAGGTTTATAGCAGTGTTTTGAAGTTGCAGCAAATAGATGGAAATTCATAGCAATTCAAAGCCATTCCTTTCAGGAATTTGAGAACAAGGTAAAACAGGCCATGATGAAGTTATTACACAATAAAAAATGACAAATTATTTTTAAATTGCACATGGCTATAATGAAGATAAAATAATTACTATTTGAAAGTTGTCAGCTGAGCAGAAATATCTAAAGTAAAGTTACTATAATCCCAGGCAGAGAAGACTGATGATGAATTTAACCTGAGGGTCACTGTGCCTCAGGTGAGGGGCAAGATTGAGAAGGAGGAATTTTCATGGTAACCTCAGCTTTTAGAGAAATTGGTGTCACCAGCATTGCAAACCAGATATCCAGGGCACGAAGGTAACCAATCCCGAACTGCCAGCTTCACCATTGTCACACAGAGCATTGTTGGGTAGTGGATGATAAAATAACCTTCAATTGGTTCAGAAACAAAAACAGAAATCGTTGGAAAAGCTCATCAAGTCTGGCAGCATCTGTGAAGAGAAATCAGAGTTAACCTTTCAGGTCTAGTGACCTTTCCTCAGAATTAGTACAGTTGATAAAACCTAACCCAGACTCGAATACATTACTCTAAGGGAGTGAATATGTCATGTGTAGTATCTGCTTAATTTATATAACATTTATATAACATATATATATATATATATATATTCAAAGTTCTGTTTTCAGACATTTCTATGTCTCATAACTTCTTTCTTTTCCAATGTTTGTTATATCAGTTCTATACCATGCAGATAATTGTTGCAGATGAAATTTATTGAATGCTTGAAAAAACTAAACATTTCAGTTTCCTTTTCTCTTTCTTTGTGTTCATTTCTGAATTTAGCTTTTCGTTATGTCTTTTGTGATATTTTTCCCGATACCTTGTTTGTTATATTTCACACCCTCTTTACCTTTTTTCTTGGGTTTCTTTTTGCCATTATTATTCTTCTCTCATTTTTGGCTGCCTTGAATTTTCTTTATGTAGATTTCTATTATTTTTATTATTTAAGTTTTTCTTCTGTGTTACTTTCATTGAATTCTTTGTTAGTATCACCTCTTGTATTCTTACTGTCTTGTTGTTTTCAGCATATGTACGATTTTACCAGTTTCCTCTTTCTGTGATGTGTTTTCTGTCCTTTTCTACTGTGTTATAATTCCTTGCCCTCCCATTTTTCAATATCAAACGTATTATTTTCTATGTTTTAATCTGCAAGGAAGCTAAATCATAGAAGATGCACTACAAGTTTTACAAGTTTTAAGTTATTTTGCAAACATCAAAATACTAATGAATTCAACCTGGCAACTCTATGATGCACGTGAAATACAGATTATACTTTATTGTGTTATTTAAAAGTCAGGCTTGTGTTGTAGAAGTAGCAATGTTTCAATTTTGGAAAATAAATAACTATGGATTGAATTTCACCAGAATTCAGCTAAGTGTTCATTTTGGTGAGTTTTCTCACCTTATTCTCTGTAATTCACCTCATTACCTTTGCACCGCCCTCCTAGTGCACTGTACCTGTAGTATTCCAACACTTGCAACAGATGTCAGGTACAGATCATTGCCCAGACCATCAAGGATTCCCAAAGCCCAGCTGTGCACACAGTAAAGTGCTGGCAATGAGCAATATCCTGCACAGTTACTGCCAATTTCTGCAGACAGGGAACGGACAGGAAAGTCCTGCTGGATTGCGGGAGTAGTGTAGCAGTCACTACTTGTGGCAAGTATCCTGAGATGTTGTCACCTAGTCTCCAAGATGAAGTACAGAGGAGTAAACAACAAACTGGATTCGTCAGGTTACCACTGTAATTATCACAGAGGTATACAGCACAGGAATAGAGCCTTCAGCCCAACTCGTATGGGGAATCGCCGCCAATGAGTTTCTTTCCAGTGTGTATCAGTGAGGCAAAATACTGTAATAATCTTTGCTTTCCTGGCACAGTCAGCATTTATCAGCCATTCATAACAGCCTAGACAACCACAGTGCCTTGCACTGGAGGCACATGTGGGCCAGAAGAGGGAAGGATGATTTGTGAACCAGACAAGTTTATATAGTAATTGACAGCAAATCCATTTTATCTCAAATGTTTACTAAATTCAAATTTCACCATCTTCTGTATATTAAGGTGGGATTCTGGATTACTGGTCCAGTGACATTATCACAGCACCAACTCCTCGTAAATGTGTACAAATTAGTCTCATTAGCTGCTCACTCGTGAGAATTCAGTCGCACTATTGAGTACTTGATTGGAAAATGGAATATTTCTGTTGCTGATGTTGGGACTCTGCTTTCTGCTGATCTCATATGGTTTTTTTTCAAGTTTCTTACCAAAGCCAATGTTAATCTATGGAATTTGAGATTGCAGAATGATGTGAAAGCTGAGTCACTGTATATTCAAGGAAGAGATTGATAAACTGTTAGATATTAATAGCATCAATGGGTATGAAGAAAAAGTGGGAATATAGCATTGAGGTAGAGGATCAGCCATGATCATATTGAATGGTGGAGCATGTTCACATGGCTGAATGGCCTCTTTCTGCTCCTATTTTCTATGTTTCATTCAGTAGCTTGGATAATTCAACCGCAAATTTTACAATTACATTGTGATTTTCTAGATATATATTTAGATTACCTTTTTTTCATTGTAGACCATAGACCAAAATTTCTTCTAAGAATAATCTTATGTGCATTTAGAAATTGAGACTATTTTTCCATTGTGAAAAGGGCCATTCTGTGTTGATGTTGCAGAGACTGACTCCATCCTGTGAGATCTACTGGCATGTGTTGATAAGTGGTTCTTTTAAAGCCCTGCATCTCTATCCTATTTCCAACATTTATATTTATATTTGGACAGCATCAATTCTAGCTTTGTAACATTCTGTAACATTTGTATAGCCACAAACACAACTAGAAACAATCCAACATGCATCAAGTGCAACATCTCACTAAAGAACTTCAATAATACCAATGTCATCAAAGCTTGAACCTCATTGGGACAGGTCTTCTTCTTATACTTATTCCCAACCATCTCTAGCCCCAAACAAATATGTGGTTTCATATCATCAGGGTCTTAATGGTCTGGATGTCCACTTCAGAGAGAAAATTCTTACCAAAATATAAACTATACAGAAACCTTTATCTTATTGCGTAGTATCCTATTGTTATAAGTATTTATTGATAAGTTATCCCCATGAATTTGTTAAACTTAATGGCTGTGGTTAATTTTAAATGGTATTATAGTTAATATTTTAATGGTATTATTTGAAACTGACATTTACCATGGCTCAATGTTTTGATAAGATGTTTTCTACATCCATTCAAAATTGAATTCAGGCTTACAAAGCTTTGGGTAGAAAATAGGGGGAACTATTACATTCTTTATTTTTAATGTGTTTTTCAAGGTGAATCTACTGTGCAAACTTCTTAGTTATGATATCAGACTAATCCAATGGTTGAGACAAAACCCATCATTTAGAAATTGCAGTTTAAGTACTGTGATGCTAATAATGTAGAATAAGATTAATCTCCAGATGCTCAACTTTTGGCACTTCCAGTGCATAACCTCTTGGTTAGAGTCACATACAACATTCTCTGCAGGCATTGGCTGTCACTACATTTTACTTTTTAAATATGAGTTGAACAGCAGTAAACATTCAATCCTTCATCTACAATGTCTGTTGGATAAACATTCCTCTATGGTATTGCTCTTCACTGGTTACACTGATACTGGACACATTGCACTGCTTTCAGCAGTTCCACCTTTGCAGTAACTTCAGGATTTCATCTTTGATTTCCTTTTTCATTATTTATGTGTTGTCCTGAAATAATATTATCCAGTAAACAAAATACCAACCTCTGTATACAAAACATGACAGCAACATCTAATTGTACATGTCCTCTGTGATCTGAAGAAAGAAAGAAAGAAAGAAAGAAATCATCTCAAACAATGTGAGAGATTGGGGACTGCAGCTTCATAAAGGGAAGCATGGATCTGAGAGAGAAGGACAGTCCAGAGGGAAGTTAAAAACTGACACCAGGGAGCTCTTTAACTTGTTCCTATCTATCAGAGTTGAAGTTTAATGTCACAGGAAAGCAGTAAGACAATTTCTTCCGTGTCTCTTTTGATTGACCTTGTGGATTAATTCAGGAAATATTATTACAGCTAGAGAGTACAGTTAAGATATTCACTTGTAAAATATTTATTATAGAAATCAATGAATTAAACAGGATAGAGACAGCTGGGTTGCAATGTGTTGCAGATGGATTATGTGGAGGTTGATGATGACAGAGAGGTGGATTCTGATTCGCGCAGCACTGGTATATTTTCTGGGGAAAGAGAAAGCTGTTGCATTGGAATGGGCTTCATTTTAACCATCACGAGACCACCACCTTGCTCATCATATAACTGGAGTTAGAGATGGGGCTTTAATTTGTGAGAGCAGAGGGTTCAATTGAAAGCAAAATTAGAGCGGTGCTGGAAAAGCACAGCAGGTCAGGCAGCATCCGAGGAACAGGACATTTTGGGCAAGAGCCTTTCATCAGGAAACTCACTTCCGTCCGGTTCAATTGAAGGGAGCATTAACAAAAATCAAAAATAAATGAGAGCAAAGGTGGAAGGGAGTGAAAAGGTGAGCAATAATCAGGAAAGAGTAGGAAATATAAACAAGAATTCTGCAAAATGTAAACAAAATATAAACAAGAATACAGCAAAAATTAGAAGCAGAATAACTAATAATAGTAAAACATCAAAAATATAAATTGTTTTAGCTGAATACTTGCAGCTTTTGTAACACAGATCCAATTAATGCTACAAATAGAAGTAAATAAATATATGGCTCTCAGTTAGGTGAAGTTGCAGACAGATCGAGACTGAGAACTCAGCAAAGTTATTTGACACATTTGATGTTCCTGAAGAATAGGAAAAAAAGGAAAAGGAGGTTGAATTAATAACGAAACAGGGCCAATAGTTTATGACAATAATTTGCATCAGTCTTCACAACAGAGGACATGATAAATATTCCAAAGATAACAGCAAAGCTAGATGCTAATGGGAGGAAAGACCTCATAACAATCTCTATCACAAGGAACAAAGCATTTGATAAACCAACAGGATTGATGACAGGCAAGTCACCAGGAGCTGACGACCTGTATCCAAGGGTTATATAAGGAGTGACTGCAGCAGTAATGGAGGCATCGGTTGAAATATTTCAGTGCTCACTGGATTCCAGGAGGATTCCAATGGATTAAAAAATTATTTTTGTTTGGGAAAGAGGAAAGATGGAAAGAGAAAACCATAGACCAGTTAACCTAATATCTGTCATTGAGAAAAGGCTAGGGTCCATTGTGAAAGAAGAAATAGCAAGACATTTAGAAATGTTTAACACAATTAAACACAGTCACCATGGTTTTGTGAAAGGAAAATCACACTTGATAAATTTGATCAGGTTCTTTGAGGATATAGGGGTGAAAATGTGTTGCTGGAAAAGCGCAGCAGGTCAGGCAGCATCCAAGGAATAGGAGATTCAACGTTTCGGGCATAAGCCCTTCTTCAGGAAGGATCTGCAGACCTCACTTTCTCCTCTTTGAGGATATAGTTGATACAAGGGAACTGGTGGAGCTAATGTAATGGGATTTTCAGAAGGAAATTAGTGAGGTGTTGTATAAAATATCCATTGATATTGACTCTATTTCCTATAATGCTGCCAATTTTGTATTCAAGTTGCTACTGTCCCTTTTACTTCATGAACCATAACTTATCAACACACCTCATAGTTCATTCTCCCACCTATCCTGTGACTATTAATTCTCTCCAGAAGCTTCTAGAAGCTTCCCTACCATTGAAGTTAACCTGACTGGTCTGTAATTGCTGGGCTTGTACCAGCTGTAATTTGGCTAAAACCTAAACTTATCTCTAATACATTATAATATCCCACAGAAAATGTACTTTTTAAACCTTTAACAGATTGCTCAGAGTTAAAGATCTAACTGTTTTGGATATTGTTCATGAAGAGGACTCTTAGGAAAAATAATCATACAAAGAGATCTGTTTAACAATCATAATTTATAGTATTTTAATAACCAGTGACATAAATCGATGCAAATTATTCACACAGCTAAAATGAGTCCCGCACCGAACTTAAAAATTATCAGTCATACATGGGTAATTTACTCATGGTGGTTACTAGTTTTAAAAAAGTCTCAGTGGTTTTGGTCGTGGGAAGGTCGTTCAGTTGTGCAGAATGTCAGTCCTGGATAAAAAAAAGTAGAAAAGAATGATATAAGTCTATGGTGATGCACAGGTGGATCAAACCAAATCAAACTGATAAGGTCCCAAATAAGAGATGAGCATGTTAAATTAAAGTTCATGGGATTGGGGGTTAGAGTATTGATACAGAGAGAGAACTGCGTGGCAAACTTGGAAGAAGCTGATCTGTATCTGAGTGATAGCCAGTGATTTCTGGGGTACCATAGGAATTAATGCTTAGATTGCAGCTATTCACAATATATAAAAATGAGTTAGATGAAGGAATTAAGTGTAATATTTGCAAGTTTGCTGAAAACACAAAGCTGGGTGGAAGGATGAACTGTGAGATGGATGTAAGATGTCTCAGTGTGATTTACATGTTGAGAGAATGGACAAATGCTTGGCAGATGAAGTATAATGTAAGTAAATATACAATTATCCACTTTGGGGCAAAAACAGGAAGGGAGTTTATTTTCAGAATGACAATAGGTTGAGAAAAGGGGAAGTGCAATGAGACCAATGACTAGTCCTTGTGCACTAAGCATGTAGGTGCAGCAAGAAGTGAAGAAGGCAAATGGTATGTTGGCCATCGTAGCAAGAAGCTTCAAGTACAGAATCAGAAATGTCTTACTGTAATTGTACAAGCCTTGATTAGATAATGCTTGGAATATTGTGTATATTCCTTATCGAAGGAAAAATGTGCTTGCCATGGAGGGGGTGCAGTGAAGATTTACCAGACTAATTCATGGGGTGGCAGGACTGACCTATGAAGGGAGACGAGATCAGTTCGGACTTTATCCACAGGAGTTTAAAAGAATGAAGGGTGATCTCACAGAAACCTACACAAGAAGGAAGTTTCTGATGACTGTGGAGTCCTGAACCAGGGGTCACAGTCTAAGGGTGTGGGATAGGCCATTCTGTAGATGCTTCACATGGCTGTAATTGTGCATTGGTGATGGAGGGCAAGAATAGAGTCACAGAGTCACTGAAATGTACGGCACGGAAACAGACCCTTCGGTCCAACTCATCCATGCTGACCAGCAATCCTAAACTAATCTAGTCACATTTTCCAGCACTTGGCCCATATCCCTCTAAACCCTTCCTATTCATATACCCATCCAGATGCCTTTTAAATGTTGCAATTGTACCAGCCTCCACCACTTCCTCTGGCAGCTCATTCCATACCCGTACCACCCTCTGTGTAAAAAGGTTGCCACATAGGTCCCTTTTTTACCTTTCCCCTTTCACCCTAAACCAATGCCCTCCAGTTCTGGACTCCCCCACCCCAGGTAAAATACTTTGTCTATTTATCCTATCCATGCCCTTCATGATGTTATAAATCTCTATAAGGTCACCCCTCAGCCTCCGATGCTACAGAGAAAACAGCCCCAGCCTATACAACCTCTCCCTGTAGCTCAAACTCTCCAACCCTGGCAATATCCTTGTAAATTTTTTCTGAATCATTTCAAGTTTCATAACATCCTTCCAATAGGAAGGAGACCAGAATTGCATGCAATATTCCAACAGTGGCTGATCCAATGTCCTGTACAGCCGCAACATGACCTCCCAACTCCTGTACTCAATACGCTGACCAATAAAGGGAAACATACCAAATGCCTTCTTCACTATCCTATCTACCTGTGACTGTAGTTTCAGGGAGCTATGAACCTGCACTCCAAGGTCTCTTTGTTCAGCAACACTCCCTGGGACCTTACCATTAAGTGTATAAGTCCTGGTCTGATTTGCTTTCCCAAAATGCAGTACCTCACATTTATCTAAATTAAACTCTATTTGCCACTCCTCAGCCCATTGGCCCATCTGGTCAAGATCCCATTGTACTCAAAGGTAACCCTCTTCACTGCCCATCACACCTCCAATTTTGAGTCTCTGCAAACTTACTGACTGTACCTCCTATGTTCATGTCCAAATCATTTATATAAATGACGAAAAGCAGTGGACCCAGCACTACCCTTGTGGCACACCACTGGTCACAGGCCTCCAGTCTGAAAAACAACTCTTCAACAACCAACCTCTGTCTTCTACCTTCAAGCCAGTTCTGTATCCAAATGGATGGTTCTCCCTGTATTCCATGAGATCTAACCTTGCTAACCAGTCTCTCATCAGGAACATTGTTGAACGCCTCACAAAAATCCATAGAGATCATGTCCACTGCTCTGCCCTCATCAATTCTCTTTGCTATTTCTTCAAAAAACTCAATCAATTTCTTGAGACATGATTTCCCACGCACAAATCCATGTTGACGATCCCTAATCACTTCTTGCCTTTCCAAATAAGTGTAAATCCTGTCCCTCAGGATTCCCATGACAACTTGGCCACCATCAATGTCAGGCTCACTGGTCTATAGTTCCCTGGCTTGTCTTTATCACCCTTCTTCAGCAGTGGCACCATGTTGGCCAACCTCCAGTCTTCTGGCACCTCACCTGTGACTTCCCTCATTTCCCAAAGTGTTCTAGGGTACTGTTAGGAAGCATTATTAAGGTTAGGTTGTGTTCAGAAACTTTATTGTTAGGTAGTGCTCACGTAAGGTAGTACTAGCAAGTCTGGAAACTGTTAGCTTCACTAGACAACAGTAAGCCATTATGTTACACTAAGAACAGACTGAAACACTGATGGCATAATGGGGCCACAGGGAGGGTGAACAGATAACAGGACATTGAAACCGTGTTAGATTGCACGTAGCTCATACTGAGGTAACTGAATCTTATCTCTTCTGGAACCAATACTATTAGAGAATACCGCTTCTTACCAAATAAGGATGTAGCACTGGGATGTGAGGGGCTAAAAGCTAGACAAAGAGAACAATAGCTCAGAACGCGCCTTCTCCAGTGAAGAGTAAATATCTCACTGTAATTTTGTGTACGTCTCTCTCATTAAACCAGCTTATATTTTGAATCAGATCCAGTGTCTCTCTCCTTCAAACGAACACGGGACGGTAGCCCCGTCCTAACAGGTACACCTGATCACGTCCTGGGGATTTATCCACCCTTATGCATTTTAAGAAAGCCAACACTTCCTCCTCTGTAATATGGACATTTTTCAAAATGTCACCATCGTGTTCCCCACATTTTATATCTTCCATGTTCTTCTCCACAGTAAACACTGATGCAAAATATTCACTTAGTATCCCCCCCATCTCCTGCAGCTCCACACAAAGGCTGCCTTGCTGATCCTTGAGGGGTCCTTGACGCTTTGTCCTTGATGTATTTGTAAAATACCTTTGGTTTCTCCTTATCTCTTTTTGCCAAAGCTATTTCATGCCCTCCTGATTTCACGCTTAAGTATACTCTTCCTACCTTTATACTCTTCTAAGGATTCACTCGATCTATCCTGTCCATACCTGATATATGCTTCCTTCTTTTTCTTAACCAAACCCTCAATTTCTTTAGTCATCCAGCATTCCCTATACCTACCAGCTTTCCCTTTCATCCTGACAGGAATATACTTTCTCTGGATCCTTGTTATCTCATTTCTGAAGGCTTCCCATTTTCCAGCCGTCTCTTTACCTGCGAACATCTGCCCCCAGTCAGCTTTTGAAAGTTCTCACCTAATACTGTCAAAATTAGCCTTCCTCCAATTTAGAACTTCAACTTTTAGATCTGGTCTATCCTTTTCCATCACTATTTTAAATCTAATAGAATATGGTCACTGGCCCCAAAGTGCTCCCCTCGCGACATCTCAGTCACCTGCCCTGCCTAATTTCCCAAGAGTAGGTCAAGTTTTGCACCTTCTCTAGTAGGTACATCCACATACTGAATCAAAAAGTTTTCTTGTACACACTTAACAAATTCCTCTCCATCTCAACTCTTAATACTATCGCAGTCTCAGTCTATATTTGGAAAGTTAAAATCTCCTACCATAACCATCCTGTTATACTTACAGGATGTATTCCCAGGAACACTTTCTCTAAGTACACTTGTAATGCTATCCCTTATCTAAAATGCCACTCCCTTGCCTCCCTTTCTATCCTTCCTGTAGAATTTGTATTCTCGAACATTAAACTGCCAGTCCTGTCCATCCCTGAGTCATGTCTCTGTAATACTATGTTATCCCAGTTCCATGTTCTGAACCAAGCCTGGACTTCACCTACCTTCCCTGTTAGGCCTGTTGCATTGAAATAAATGCACTTCACTTTATCAGTCCCACGTTGTTCTCTGCTTTGTCCATGCCTACCCTGACTGTTTGTTTGACTAGCTTCTTCTCCCAACTGTACCAGTCTTTCCTCACTATCTCCCTGTGTTCCCCCCTCTGCACCGACTAGTTCACCCACCTGAGCAGCTCTAGCAAATCTCCCTGCCAGTATATTAGTCCCCTTCCAATTCAGGGGCAATCCGTCCTTCTTGTACAGGTCACTTCTACCTCAGAAGAGATTCCAATGATCCAAAAATGTGAATCCTTCTCCCATACACCAGCTCCTTAGCCATGCATTCATCTGCTCTATCCTCATATTCCTACCTTCACAGATTCGTAGTGCCAGATATTACTACTCTCGAGGACCTCCTTTTTAAATTCCTGCCTAACTTTCTATATTCTCCCTTCAAAGTCTCATTCTTTTCCCTTCCTATGTCGTTGGTTCCAATGTGGACAATGACCTCCTGCTGGCCCCTCTCCCTCATGAGAACATTCTACACCCTCTCTGAGACATCCTTGATCCTGGCACCAGGGAGGCAACACACCATTCTGATTTTTCGCTGCTGGCCACAGAAATATCTGTCTGTGCCTCTGACTGGAGAGTCCCCTATCACGTGCATTCACTTAAACCTCTCAACGATCGCTTAGAACCTGATCTACCCATACCCCTCATTACCTTAGAGCCTGTCTCAATACCAGAAACATAGATGTTCAGTTTTAAGATCATAAGATATAGGAGCAGAATTTGGTCACTCAGCCCATTACATCTGCTCTGCTATTCGGTCATGGCTGATGGAGGATACTAATCAAGTGGGCTGCTGAGCCCCAGATAGTGTAGACATTCTTAAATATTATTACAACTGCACTGTTTAGTAAGTGGAGAGTATATTTGAGACAGAGATAGATATGTTCTTAATTGTAAAGGGATCAAAGGTTATGGGAAGAAAGCGGGAGAATGGGGTTGAGAGATTTATCAACCATGATTGAATGGTCGAGCAGACTCATAGAACATAGAACATTACAGCACAGTATAGGCCCTTCGGTCCTCAATGTTCCGCTGACCTGTGGAACCAATCTGAAGTCCATCTAACCTACACTATTCCTTTCTCATCCATATGTTTATCCAATGATCATTTAAATGCTCTTAAAGTTGGTGATTCTATCACAGTTGCAGGCAGTGTGTTCCACGCCCCTACTACTCTCTGAGTAAAGAAACTACCTCTGACATCTGTCCTATATCTCTCACCCGTCAATTTAAGGCTATGTCCCCTCATGCTAGCCATTGCCATCTAAGGAAAAAGGTTCTCACTATCCACCGTATCTAATCCTCTGATTATCTTATATGTCTCGATTGAGTTATCTCTCAATCTTCTTCTCTCCAACAAAAACAGCCTCAGTTCCCTCAGCCTTTCTTTATAAGACCTTCCTTCTATACCAGACAACACTTAGTAAATCTCCTCTGAACCCTTTCCAAAGCTTCCACATCCTTCCTATAATGCAGAGACCAGAACTGTACACAATACTCCAGGTGCAGCCTTACCAGTGCCTTGTACAGCTGAAGCATGACCTCATGGCTCCAAAACTCAATCCCCCTACCAATAAACGCCAACACACCATATGCCTTCTTAAAAACCCTGTCAACCTGGGTGGCAACTTTCAGGGATTTATGCACCTGGACACCGAGATCTCTCTGCTCATCTACACTGCCAAGAATTTTACCATAAGCCCAGTACTCTGCTCTCCTGTTACTGCTTCTGAAGTGAACTACTTGACACTTTTCTGCATTAAACTCCATTTGCCACCTCTCAGCCCAGCTCTGCATCTTACCTGTGTCTCTGTAATCCACAACATCCTTTGGCACTATCCACAACTCTCCCCACCTTAGTGTCATCCGCAAATTTACTAACCCATCCTTCTACGCCCACATCCAGATCATTTATAAAAATGACAAACAGCAGTGGCCACAAAACAGATCCTTGGCACACACCACTGGTAACTGAACTCCAGGATGAACATTTCCCATCAACCACCAACATTCCCTTCTTTCAGCTAGCTAATTTCTGATCCAAATCACTAAATCACCTTCATTCCCAAAACTTCACATTTTGTGCATTCACTTAACCTCTCAATATCCCTTTGCAGACAGTATTGGGTAGAATCTTGTGGGTTGGTTGGTGATTTGTAAGCAGGAGGGTTTATGTAAATAGGCAGGACACTGTCATACCTGAACCTGGTCATCTTCCAGTCTCTGCTAGGGGGAGGTTCTGGGCAGGAAGGGGCATGGTTGACCGAAAGCCACTTGAGGGCTAACTCCCAATGTCATTGACATTAATCCAGAGCCTTTTGTCACAGGGCAGCTATAGTCATGTAGATTGTCATTGAGGGGGCTGACTGGTGGTGATGATGGTTGAGTGACCCCGAACATTAGGAAGGGATGGCAAGAGGTAGTCCTCTCCACTGTCCTTGCTGCCTGCCCCCCTGCTAACAATTTCACCCAAACCCCTCCCCACCGCACAAATGTTGGATCATCCATCAATCTTGAGACTTTAAAGCCTTCCTTTACGGCAGCCTCTGTGTGGTGCAGCTGAGCAGAAGAGCTGGCTGCTCATGGTCAGAGGAGTAGGCCGTTAGGTGGCCTTGGCACTGCCTGGTTTGGCAGACGTTCCCAAATAGTGGCAGTTTGTGCCTCTTGCCAGCTCTCCAATCAGCAGCGTAAATGCATAATGCCACAAACAATTCTGCTCTTTGTACCCTTATCAAAATTTGATTTCTTTCTCAATCAGCAAATCTAGCTCCATTATAGGTGGTCTCAGTCATAAAGATGGAGACCTGAGTTCCATTCTTGAACTCTTCTCTCTTTCTGAAATATCTTTGAAGTTCTAAGCTTCTGTGGAGATAAGAATAAAGATATGAGTCTCTTTCTTTACAGTTTATATTCTAACTGTTCATCTCGTGTTTCACCTTGAATACAAGGCTCAAGAAAGAACCATTTCTGATTAATGATTATGAGCATTTAGTCAGCACAAACCCTGTGTAACTAGGCCCTCTCACATCTTAATCTCCGCCTCCTCCATCTGTCCCTACTCCTGTAATCTGTCCGCTCATGGATTTGTGTGGAATATTTACATACTTGGCAAAGCATGTTAATTATTGTCAGTCAGTCACAGACTGTTTACTTTGACAAACAGTTAAAAATATCATCACTTACATAATATTTGTCAACTGGTGATGTCTCAATAAGCGATGCATGAATTGCAGCAATTGACATCTTTCTTAGAGTGAAGTGTCACTCCTGAACACTTCATACATAACTTGGAGTTAATGTTTCAGAGCTGAGGAAGGATCATTCGACTGGAAATGTTAACTCTGGTTTCTCTCCACAGATGCTGCCAGACCTGCTGAGCTTTTCCAGAGATTTCTGTTTTTGTTGTTGCTTTTTCACTTTAGTTAACCTTGTGAGGTTATCAAGGCAGATAACCTGAGACTAGGGCCCGTGGACACAGCCTTAAAATTAGAGGGGGTCAATTCAGAACAGAAATGCGGGGACATTTCTTCAGCCAGAGAGTGGTGGGCCTGTGGAATTCATTGCCGCAGTGGAGGCCAGGACGCTAAATGTCTTCAAGGCAGAGATTGATAGATTCTTGATGTCACAAGGAATTAAGGGCTACGGGGAGAATGCGGGTAAGTGGAGTTGAAATGCCCATCAGCCATGATTGAATGGCGGAGTGGACTCGATGGGCCGAGTGGCCTTACTTCCACTCCTATGTCTTGTGGTCTTATGGTCTTAAGCCTTACCTTGCTCTGGAAAGGGAATTAAGGAGTTGTCACTGCCTAATCCACATTGTCTGTAATGCTTTACTGGCAACTGCTTTCCCATCCACTCCCACCAGTGACTGACTCAGCATTTCAGAGCAATCATTTTTTAAAGTGGTCAGTGACCCCAAATTTAAATAACTTGCCAAAATTTAAAATAATGATTAAAAAATGTGAATAACTTAAGCTATTACTGCAAATGCCAGAAACTATACAATATTATTTATATATTAACATACAAGGAACGGCTGAGGATCCTGGGATTGTATTCATTGGAGTTTAGAAGATTAAGGGGAGATTTAGTAGAAACTTACAAGGTAATACATGGCTTGGAAAGGGTGGAAGCTAGGAAATTGTTTCCGTTAGGCGAGGAGACTAGGACCCGTGGACACAGCCTTAGAATTAGAGGGGGTAAATTCAGAACAGAAATGCGGAGACATTTCTTCAGCCAGAGAGTGGTGGGCCTGTGGAATTCATTGCCGCAGAGTGCAGAGGAGGCCGGGACGCTGAATGTCTTCAAGGCAGAGATTGATAAATTCTTGATGTCTCGAGGAATTAAGTGCTACGGGGAGAATGAGGGTAGGTGGAGTTGAAATGCCCATCAGCCATGATTGAATGGTGGAGTGGACTCGATGGGCCGAATGGCCTTACTTCCACTCCTATGTCTTATGGTCTTATGGTCTTATATTTAATCTTAACTTGTTCACACTTGCTAACGTTTAGACAAAAGTTAGAAGATACCGCAAATATATTACATAATTAGCTGTTATCAAAGGGTACCTTTTGGGCTATTTTCTTTCAACAAAATCTTTTCTAGATCATGTTTTTAACGAACTGAAGAGTGTTAATCTTTACATAAAAAAACTCTATAAAATAAAATAATTTTTAATAAGGTATGAAAAAGTGCTGTTCGAGCTGCTCTGAAGTAATTTTCTTCTCTCTTGGCCTCAGAACTATACCTGTTAGTCTGTAAATTTAGGATTTCAGCTTTTCGAGTCTTCTGTTAGCGTAATCAGTGGAAGCAGTTGCGTAATATCATTCCATTAAGTTTCAGCTGTTTCTGTTTTGTAAAGAATGTATCATGTTACTTTTAAGCTGTTAATCACCTAGTCTGTAAAGAGGAATTGTTTTACACAATACTTGATAGTCAGTGTGTTAATGCTTTATTCATAGAATGACTATAGTATGGAAGCAGGTTATTCTGCCGGTTTGGTTCATACTGTCCCTCCACAGAGCATCCCAACCAAACCCAACCCCTATCCCTATAAATCTGCATTTCCCATGACTAATTGCACACCTTTGCACTTTTTGGTGTTGACTGTTTGTCCTCAAAGAGGTACAATCTACAAATATATTTTTGGACAGGACTACATTTACTACAGCTAGAAAATCAACACAATTCTTTTTAACCACCCTAACAGATCTGTAAAATTGTAAGCAAAATGAAGAACAAAAAAACATGCATTGAGTCAATGAAGCTTATTCTTCATTGGGATTTCCATATAAGGTTTGAATATGATGTTTGTCTCTACAACCTCATTTGACATATTATTCGTAAAATGTATCATTTTTACAATAATTCCCTGTAGAATCGATTTTAAATGCAACATTTATGGTGGAGTTTTGGCAAAACTTTCCTGATTCCCCCCACTATACCTGGTGGACGTTTTGCAGGAGTCCTTGAGAAATGGCAAAACGGCAACTTTAATGCATTTTAATCATTTATATCAAGAGGATTTCACTAAATCCCCAGCAAGAAACAATGACCACACCTTGCCTCTAGCCCACAGCTAAAATGTCAGCCTGTTTGATTGACCCTGCATTGCTAGCTTCTTTTGAAGTCATCATCTGGATTTTGTTGACGATGCCATTTAATATTCTGTATAAATGTAAATACTGTTCAGTGTCAGCAAGGCGACATCACATTGTTCAGCATTATTTTCCATGTCACCATTGCTGGGGTGAAAAGAAAAAGTAGTGAAAATGCACTAGCTAGGACATACTCCTGCCTAGTGATAGGAAATCTGTAACAGTATTAAATCAAAACATGATGTGCATATGAGCAGCAAGAGGAGCCACTTGATTTATTGTTTTAAAATGTAATATATAAGATTGCAACACGAGGGTGGTTACTTTGACACTAATGACCCATTTGAGTGCAGCAATGGTCTGCACCCTGGAACAAAACTGAATAAGTGATGCAAGCTTTGATAAACTGATTTGATAGTCAGCTGGAGCTCATCCTGCTTTCCTTCATTGGCTAAGTACCAGGTAGCATTCATGCCACACAAATGCCATCTCCAATAAGAGAAATCTAACCTCTGCCCTGTGACATTCACTGGTGTTGCCATCACTGAATCCCCCACTATCAACATTATGGGGCTAGCTTTGACCAGAAACTCACTGGACAAGCCACATAAATGCAATGACATCTAGAGCAGGTCAGAGGCTAGACATCCTGCAGTGAGTAACTCACACCTGACTCCCCAAAGCCTGTCCACCATCTACAAGGCTACAGGGGTGTGATGGGATACTCCCCACTTGTCTGGATGGGGGCAGCTCCAACAACCCTCAAGAAGCTTGACATCATCCAAGACAAAGCAGCCGCTTGATTGGCTCCACATCCACAAACATCCACTCGCTCCACCACTGACACTCAGTAGCAGCAATATTGACTATCTACAGGATTCAATGCAGAAGTTCACCAAAGATCCTTAGACAGCACTTTCCAAATCCATGACCACTTCCATCTAGAACGAGAAGGGCAGCCGAGACATGGGAAAGCCATCCCTTGCAAGTCCCCCTCCCAGCCATTTGGAAATATATTAACTTTCCTTCACTGTCACTGAGTCCATCTCCTGGAATTCTCTCCCAAAGAGCATTGTGGGTCGACCCACAACAGGTGGACTGCAGCAGTTCAAGAAAGCAGCTCATTACCACCATCTTTTCAAAGGAACTAGGGGCAGGTAATAAATGCTGAACAGCCAGTGATGCCCACAGCCCACCAGTGAATTAAAAAATTGGTAACAAAGAAAAACAGTTGAGAGGTGATATTGTGAATGGCAAGTAGTTTTCAGTGGGTTTCAGGATTAGTGTTGTGCTGATTATGGCATATGTTAACATTCTAGACTTCCATTGTGAAAGGCACAATGAGGGAGTTTGCAGACAACTTGTAGTTGATCATGAAGAAGATGGCTATCAACTTCATGAGGGTAACAGTGGGTGGGAAGGGGTAAGTTGAATTCAATCTGGAGATTTGTATGGTGATGCATTTGGGGATGTAAACAAAGCCAAGGATACACAGTAAATGAGAGGATATCGAGGGAGATAGAGTCAGTGGGAGAACTTGGAGAGCATGATTGTAAAGGCCCTGACGGTGGCAGGACAGGTAGATAAGGTAAATATGGAGAGATGCGAGATGTTTTCCTTCATTGGGGGAGAGACTGAATACCAATTCAGGGATGTAATGCTGCAATGGTACATGACACTGGTTGGACATGAGCTGGTGTTTTGTGTAGATCTATGTCCTGACACAATATGCCCTTATGCAGGGCAAGAGTTGTAGCTGGGGGAAAGACAATTATGATGCAATTAGGCAAGATTTAGGATCCATCAGATGGCGAAGGGAACTGCAGGGGGTGGACACACTTGAAACGTGGAGCTTATGCAAGGAACAGCTACTGCGGGTCCTTGGCAAGTATGCACCGGCTAGGCAGAGAGGAAGTTATCGAGAGAGGGAGCCATGGTTTACGAAAGAAGTTGAGTCTCTTGTCAAGAGGAAGAAGAATGTTCATATTAGGATGAGACTTTAAGGCTCAGTTAGGGTGCTTGAGAGTTGCAGGTTGGCCAGGACATACGCAAAGAGAGGGCTAAGAAGAGTCTAGAAGGAACATGAGAAGTCATTGGCAGGTAGGATCAAGGAAAACCCTAAAACTTTGTATAGGAATATCAGGAAGAAAAGAATGACTAGAGGAAGATTAGGAGAAAGTGAGGACTGCAGATGCTGGAGATCAGAGCTGAAAATGTTTTGCTGGAAAAGCGCAGCAGGTCAGGCAGCATCCAAGGAACAGGAGAATCGACGTTTTGGGCATGAGCCTTTCTTCAGGAATGAGGAGGGTGTGTCCAGCAGGCTAAGGTAAAAGGTAGGGAGGAGGGACTTGGGGGAGGGGCATTGGAAATGCGATAGGTGGAAGGAGGTAAAGGTGAGGGTGATAAGCCGCAGTGGGGGTGGGCAGAGAGGTCAGGAAGAAGATTGCAGGTTAGGAAGGTGATGTTGAGTTCGAGGGTTGTGACTGAGACAAAGTGGGGGGAGGGGAAATGAGGAAACTGGAGAAATCTGAGTTCATCCCTTGTGGTTGGAGGGTTCCTAGGTGGAAGACGAGGCGCTCTTCTTCCAGCCGTCGTGTTGCTATGGTCTGGCAATGGAGGAGTCCAAGGACCTGCATGTCCTTGGTGCAGTGGGAGGGGGAGTTGAAGTGTTGAGCCACGGGGTGGTTGGGTTGGTTGGTCCAGGTGTCCCAGAGGTGTTCTCTGAAACATTCCGCAAGTAGGCGGCCTATCTCCCCAATATAGAGGAGGCCACATCGGGTGCAGCGGATGCAGTAAATGTTGTGTGTGGAGGTGCAGGTGAATTTGTGACAGATATGGAAGGATCCCTTGGGGTCTTGGAGGGAAGTAAGGGGGGAGGTGTGGGCGCAAGTTTTGCATTTCTTGTGGTTGCAGGGGAAGGTGCCGGGAGTGGAGATTGGGTTGGTGGGAGGTGTGGACCTGACGAGGGAGTCACGGAGGGAGTGGTCTTTTCAGAACGCTGATAGGGGAGGGGAGGGAAATATATCCCTGGTGGTGGGGTCCGTTTGGAGGTGGCGGAAATGACGATGGATGATATGATGTATATGGAGGTTGGTGGGGTGGTAGGTGAGGACCAGTGCGGTTCTGCCCTGGTGGCGATTGGAGGGGCAGGGCTCAAGGGTGGAGGAGCGGGAAGTGGAGGAGATGCGGTGGAGGGCATCATCGATCACATCTGGGGAGAAATTGCGGTCTTGGAGAAAGTAGCCATCTGGGCTGTGCGGTGTTGGAACTGGTCCTCCTGGGAGCAGATGTGGCGGAGACGAAGGAATTGGGAATATGGGATGGTGTTTTTACAGGGGGCAGGGTGGGAGGAGGTGTAGCCTAGGTAGCTGTGGGAGTGGGATATGCACAACCTTATCACCTCAGGGAATCTCCCATCCACCGCCTTCAACCTCATAGCCCCACAACCCCGCACCGCCCGTTTCTACCTCCTGCCCAAAATCCACAAACCTGCCTGCCCCGGCCGACCTATTGTCTCAGCCTGCTCCTGCCCCACCGAACTCATCCCTACATACCTCGACACGGTCCTGTCCCCCTTAGTCCAAGAACTCCCCACCTACGTTCGGGACACCACCCACGCCCTCCACCTCCTCCAGGATTTTCGCTTCCCCGGTCCCCAACGCCTTATCTTCACCATGGACATCCAGTCCCTGTACACCTCCATCCCCCATCACGAAGGACTCAAAGCCCTCCGCTTCTTCCTTTCCCGCCGACCCAACCAGTACCCTTCCACTGACACCCTCCTTCGACTGACTGAACTGGTCCTCACTCTGAACAACTTCTTTTTCCAATCCTCCCACTTCCTCCAAACCAAGGGAGTCGCCATGGGCACCCGCATGGGCCCCAGCTATGCCTGCCTCTTCGTAGGATATGTGGAACAGTCCATCTTCCGCAGCTACACTGGCACCACCCCCCACCTTTTCCTCCACTACATCGATGACTGTATCGGCGCTGCCTCGTGCTCCCATGAGGAGGTTGAACAGTTCATCCACGTTACCAACACCTTCCATCCTGACCTCAAATTTGCCTGGACTGTCTCAGACTCCTCTCTCCCTTTCCTAGACCTCTCCATTTCTATCTCGGGCGACCAAATTGACACGGACATTTACTATAAACCAACTGACTCCCACAGCTACCTGGACTACACCTCCTCCCTCCCTGCCCCCTGTAAAAACGCCATCCCATATTCCCAATTCCTTAGTCTCTGCCGCATCTGCTGCCAGGAGGACCAGTTCCAATACCGAACAACCCAGATGGCCTCCTTCTTCAAAGACTGCAATTTCACCCCAGACGTGATCGATGATGCCCTCCACCGCATCTCCTCCACTTCTCCCTCCTCCGCCCTTGAGCCCCGCCCCTCCAACTGCTACCAGGACAGAACCCCACTGGTTCTCACCTACCACCCCACCAACCTCCACATAATCGTATCATCCGTCGACATTTCCGCCACCTCCAAACGGACCCCATCACCAGGGATATATTTTCCTCCCCTTCCCTATCCGCATTCTGAAAAGACCTCTCCCTCCGTGACTCCCTCATCAGGTCCACATCCCCCACCAACTCAACCTCCACTCCTGGCACCTTCCCCTGCAACTGCAAGAAATGCAAAACTTGCACCCACACCTCCCCCCTTTCTTCCCTCCAAGGCCCCAAGGGATCCTTCCATATCCGCCACAAATTCACCTGCACCTCCGCACACATCATCTATTGCATCCACTGCACCCGATGTGGCCTCCTCTATATTGGGGAGACAGGCCGCCTACTTGCGGAACGTTTCAGAGAACACCTCTGGGACACCCGGACCAACCAACCCAACCACCCCGTGGCTCAACACTTTAACTCTCCCTCCCACTCCACCAAGGACATGCAGGTCCTTGGACTCCTCCATCGCCAGACCATAGCAACACGATGGCTGGAGGAAGAGCGCCTCATCTTCCACCTAGGAACCCTCCAACCACAAGAGATGAACTCAGATTTCTCCAGTTTCCTCATTTCTCCACCCCCCACCTTGTCTCAGTCCCAACTTTTGAACTCAGCACCATCTTCCTAAACTGCAATCTTCTTCCTGACCTCTCTGCGCCCATCCCCACTCCGGCCTATCACCATCACCTTTACCTCCTTCCACCTATCGCATTTCCAACGCCCCTCCCCAAAGAGCCACCTCCCTACCTTTTATCTTAGCCTGCTGGACACACTTTCCTCATTCCTCAAGAAGGGCTCATGCCTGAAACGTCGATTCTCAGAGGAAGATTAGGACCAATCAAGGACAGCAGTGGGAAGTTGTGTGTGGAGTCCGATGGGATAGGGAAAGGGCTAAGTGAATATTTTTCGTCAGTATTCACACTAGAAAAAGACAATGTTTTTGAGGAGAATACTGACATGCAGCTACTAGAGTATACAAGATTGAGGTTCACAAGGAGGAGGTGTTAGCAATTCTGGAGAGTGTTAAAATTGACAAGACCCCAGGCCGGATGGGATTTATCCTCGGATTCTCTGGGAAGCCAAGGAGGAGATAGCCGAGCCTTTGGCTTTGACCTTCATGTCGTCATTGTTGACAGGAATAATACCAGAAGACTGGAGATAGCAAATGTTGTCCCCTTGTTCAAGAAGGGAAGTAGAGGCAATTATAGACCTGTGAGCCTTATATTGGTTGTGGGTAAAGTGTTGGAAAAGGTTATGAGAGATAGGATTTATAATCATCTAGAAAGGAATAAGTTGATTGGCGATTGTCAACATGGTTTTGTGAAGGATAGGTCGTGCCTCACAAACCTTATTGAGTTTTTTGAGATGATGACCAAACAGGTGGATGAAGGTAAAGTGGTTGATGTGGTGTATATGGATTTCAGTTTGGCAAGGTTTCCCACAGTATTGCACAAAATACAAAGGCATGGGATTCAGGGTGATTTAACAGTTTGGATCAGAAATTGGTTAGCTGAAAGAAGACAGAGGATGGTCTTTGATGGGAAATGTTCATCCTAGAGTTCAGTTACTAGTGGTGTACCGCAAAGACCTGTTTGGGTCCACTGCTGTTTGTCATTTTTATAAACGATCTGGATGAGGGTGTAGAAGGATGGGTTAGTAAATTTGCGGATGATACTAAAGTCAGATGCAGGAGTTTCGGGAGAGTTTACATGTTACTGAGGATTATATCTGCAATAAATGTCATTGGTTGCAAATCTTTTCAAATCGACTGGCTGTGTTGGAGCAACAATTTGTGGATAGTGCTAAAGGATGTTGCAGGTTATAGAGGTGCATAGATAAGCTGCAGAGCTGGGCTGAGAGGTGTCAAATGGAGTTTAATGCAGAAAAGTGTGAAGTGAGTCACTTTGAAAAGAGTAACAGGAATGCAGAGTACTGGGCTAATGGTAAGATTCTTGGTAGTGTACAAGAACAGAGAGATCTTGGTGTCTGTGCACATAAATCCCTGAAAGTTGCCATCCAGGTTGATAGGATTGTTAAGGAGGCATACAGTGTGTTAGCTTTTATTGGTAGAGGAATTGAGTTTCGGAACCACAAGGTCATTCTACAGCTGTACAAAACTCTGGTGTGGCCACACTTGGATTATTGTATACAGTTCTGGTCACCCCATTATAGGAAGGATGTGGAAGCTTTGGAAAGGGTTCAGAGGAGATTTACCAGGATGTTGCCTGGAATGGAGGGAAGGTTTATGAGGAAAGGCTGAAGGACTTCACTGTTTTCATTAGAGAGAAGAAGGTTGAGAGGTAACTGAATTGAGAAATATAAGATAATCAGAGGGTTAGATAGGATGGACAATGAGAACCTTTTTCCTCAGATGGTGATGGCTAGCATGAGGGAACATAGCTTTAAATTGAAGGGTGATGTCAGAGGTAGTTTCTTTACTCAGAGGATATTGAGGGTACTGCCTGCAACAGTAGTAGACTCGCCAACTTTAAGAGCATTTAAAAGGTCATTGGACAAGATATGGATGAGAATGGAATAGTGTCGGATAGATGGGCTTCAGATTGGTTCCACAGGTCAGTGCAGCATTGAGGGCTGAAAGGCCTGTACTGTGCTGTAATGTTCAATTTACAGTAACCACGTTTAGGGAAGGACATAATTACAAGAATATTGGCAGGGCTTGAAAGTTGCAGCAATGAGAAAGCATTGTTTTCCTTGAAACAGAGGAGGCTGACAGCTGACTTCATCAATGTACACAATAATGTACACAATAATGTACACAATAATGTACACAATAATGAAGGGCCTGGATCAAGTGCACAGGAGAAACCTGTCTCCTGATGCCGAGGGGTCAGTTACCAAAGGCATTGAGTTCAGAAGTTTGATCGAAGGATTAGACGGGACATGAGGAAAGACATTTCTCATCCAGAGAGTGGTTGGTGTCTGGAATTCACAGATCAGTTAGTGTTTTGAGAAAGAAACCTTCAACCATTGAAAAGGGACCTTCAGTTACAATGGAAGGTGCTGCATCCTGCAAGGCTATGGAGCAGATGCTGGAAAGTGGGATTAAAATGGAAAGCTAGTCATTGCAGATATTAGGATTCGAATTAGAAGTCAGATTGGATTGTCACGTGTACTCAAGGACAAGAATACATGAGTACAGCGAAAAATGTACAATGTCCTGGCATCATTTTAGTACAAAGGTACCTAGGAACAAAGTCTTAGGTACAATGTAGAAAAATAAAGAAACAAAGTTAGTATTCCTGCTTAGTATAAAAGTAGAAAAATAAAGAATACACAAAATGGGCTGAATGGCCTCTTTCTATACTTGCTTTTTTGTGGTTCTGTGAAGTAAGTGGATGACTGCAACAAATTGTAAAGTTGTGTTTTCAAATGATGCAGCTTGTGCCCTTTGCACTTTGTATCTGACTTAGTTGATTCCACTCCAGCACCCACTAACCAGAGCCAATGTCACAAATCAAGAGAAAGATTCTTACTGAAAAAAAAAATCAAAGGAATTTTGTGGACATCGAAGAAGCATAGACAAAATTTTAGAAGTTTTTTTTAAATGGGAGGACTTTGTAGAATATACATTGTAAATTTACAGTAGTCGGGGCTGTAGACTCTCTAAGTGTATTATCTGTTGCTCAAATGTTAAACTTGTTAACATTACCAAAGGAAATATCCCTTCCCAACTGAATGCTGCAGATTCAAAACCCTCTGTCTGATAACTTGGCTTCAAATTAGCCAACTGCCTATCAGAGAATTCATTTCACATCAGTAGCTTATCAACCACTTTTTAATTAAGATCCAGGACTAAAGCAAATGCTTTGCCAATTCCCCTAGACGTTGCTGTGTATGGATTAGAGTGGTGCTGGAAAAGCACAGCAGTTCAGGCAGCATCCGAGGAGCAGTAAAATCAACATTTCGGGCAAAAGCCCTTCATCAGGCTGTGTATGCCCAGCCCACTGCCCACCAGGTTAACACTCCATGGGAAAATCACATTGAAGTGGTTATTCCACATTCATTTATTTATTTCTGATAAGTCAAAGCTAGTCAAACAGAAAACTGGAAAAACGTATCTTTTCCTAAAAAATAGATATTATTTTGTGAATATGAAGTTAGGTTAAATGTTACTGAACAGCAACATTTACTGTAGTTTGTTTTCAATCATTATTTTCATTGTTTATAAGCTGGAAATCCTTTGTACAGTGGGTTACAAAAATTAGCATCATTTTCCTTAAAGAAATTTTGACCTGATGGATATATGATTAAATCTTTTGGAATGGCAAAAGGCACAGATTTTGTCAAGGTGACCACGTTATTTGAACTGCACGAACATGGAAATACACGTAGCTTTAGCTATTTAGTAAGCTTTAGGAAATAGCTTAGATCCCAAGAAATATTTCATAAACTCATGAGGGGCATGGGTAGGGTAAATAGACAAGGTCTTTTCCCTGGTGTGGGGGAGTCCAGAACTCGAAGGCATTGGTTTAGAGTGAGAGGGGAAAGATATAAAAAGGACTTAAGGGGCAACTTTTTCACACAGAGGGTGGTGCGTGTGGGGAATTAGCTGCCAAACGAAGTGGTGGAAGCTGGTACAATTTCAGCATTTAAAAGGCACCTAGATGGCTATATGAATAGGAAGGATTTAGTATGGGCCAAATGCTGGCAGGTGGGACTAGTTAGGATATCTGGTCAGCATGGACAGTTAGGACTGAAGAGTCTGTTTCCATGCTATACATCTCTATGACTCTATTGAGTTATGCCTCTTTAAGTCGTATGTATTAAGTTAGCGTGGAGCAGTGTTTTGTAGAGGAATAAGACAGTGTCACCTTCAGGGTCTGCAGATTGGAAGAAGCAAAAATGGCCTTTAGTAGAGTGATTTGCTCTTTTGTCAGATGCAGGAGTTTCGGGAGAGTTTACGTGTTACTGATGATTATATCTGCAATAAATGCCTTTAGTTGCAAATCCTTTCAAATTGACTGGCTGTGTTGGAGCAACAATTTGAGGCAAGGGGGTGTGATGAATGGCAGTTATAGGAAGGGGGAAAAGCTGCAGATACAGTGACATAGATGGGTTAACTCCAGGAAGGGTAAGAGAGGTAGGCAGGCAGTGCAGGAGTCTCCTGTGGCTATCCCCATTTCAAACAAGTATGCTGTTTTGGAAAAGTAGGGGGTGATGGATTCTCAGGGGAATGTAGTGCAAACAGCCAAGTTTCTGGTGTTGAGACTGGCACTAATACAACAAGGGATATGTCAGGTTCCAAGAGATCGATTGTGATTGATTGTCTGTCTAGTCCGAAGCATAAACAGATGTTTCTGTGGCCAGCAGCAAAAAAATCAGAATGATGTGTTGCCTCCCTGGTGCCAGGATAAAGGATGTCTCAGAGAGGGTGCAGAAAGTTCCTAAGGGGAGAGAGCCCAGCAGGAGGTCGTTGGAATCAACGACATCGGAAGGGAAAAAGTTGAGATTCTGAAGGGAGACTACAGAGACTTAGGCAGGAATTTATAAAGGAGGTCCTCAAGAGAAGTAATATCTGGATTCGTCCTGATGCTACAAGTTAGTGAGGGTGGGAATAGGAGGATACAGCAGATGAATGCATGGCTGAGGAGCTGGTGTATGGGAGAAGGATTCGCATCTTTGGATCATTGGAATCTCTTCTGGGGTAGGGATGATCTGTACAAGAGGGACGGATTGCACCTAAATTGGAAGGGGACTAATACACTGGCAGGGAGATTTGCTAGAGCTGCTTGGGAGGATTTAAACTAGTAAAGTGGGGGTGTGGGCCCAGGGAGACAGTGAGGAAAGAGATCAATCTGAAACCGGTACAGTTGAGAACAGATGTGAGTCAAACAGTCAGGGCAGACAGGGACAAAGCAGAGCTTAAGGTAAACTGCATTTACTTTAATACTAATGCCTAACAGGGAAGGCAGATGAACTCAGGACATGGTTAGGAACATGGGACTGGGATATCATAGCAATTACAGAAACATGGCTCAGGGATGGGCAGGACTGGCAGCTTAATGTTCCAGGATACAAATGCTACAGGAAGGATAGAAAAGGAGGCAAGAGAGGAGGGGGAGTGGCATTTTTGATAAGGGATAGCATTACAGCTGTGCTGAGGGAGAATATTCCCGGAAATTCATCCTGGGAAGTTATTTGGGTGGAACTGAATCATAGAGTCATAGAAATGTACAGCACAGAAATAGACTCTTCAGTCCAATTCATCCATGCCGACCTGATATCCCAACCCAATCTAGTCCCACCTGCCAGCACCCGGCCCATATCCCTCCAAACCCTTCCTATTCATATACCCATCCAAATGCCTTTTAAATTTGCAATTGTACCAGCCTCCACCACTTCCTCTGGCAGCTCATTCGGTACACGTACCATCCTCTGTGTGAAAAAGTTGCCACTTAGGTGTCTTTTATATCTTTCCCCTCTCACCCCAAACCTACACCCTCTAGTTCTGGACTCCCTGACCCCAGGGAAAAGACTTTGTCTATTTATCCTATCCATGCCTCTCATGATTTTGTAAACTTCTATAAACTTCTCAGCCTCTGACGCTCCAGGGAAAACAGCCCCAGCCTGTTCAGCCTCTCCCTGTAGCTCAGATCCTCAAACCCTGGCAACATTCTTATAAACCTTTGGAATCTCTTCTGGGGTAGAAGTGACCTGTCCAAGAAGGATGGATTGCACATGCATTGGAAGGGGACGAACATACTGGCAGGGAGATTTGCAAGAGCTGTTTGGCAGGATTTAAAATATTAAGGTGGGGCGGTGGGACGCAGGGAGACAGTGTGAGTAAAGAGATCAATCTGAGACTGGTACAGTTGAGAAAAGAGTGAGTCAAACAGTCAGGGCAGGCAGGTTCCAACTTTCACAACATGTGAAGAAAGGGATGGTCACTTTATTGGGATTGTATTACACACCCCCAATACACAGCGGGAAATTGAGCAACAAATTTGTAAGGAGATTTCAGTTATCAGTAAGAATAACAGGATCGGTATGGTAGAGGATA
Source organism: Hemiscyllium ocellatum (assembly GCF_020745735.1). Classification (NCBI taxonomy): domain Eukaryota; kingdom Metazoa; phylum Chordata; class Chondrichthyes; order Orectolobiformes; family Hemiscylliidae; genus Hemiscyllium; species Hemiscyllium ocellatum. The sequence continues at coordinate 840,921 of NC_083406.1, read as the reverse complement.
TAAACTTTCCAAACCTAGACTGGGACGGCTATATTGTTAAGGGTTTCGATTGAGAGGAATTTGTTAAGGGTATACAAGAAAATCTTTTGATTCAGGATATGGATGTACCTAATAGAGAAGTTGCAAAACTTGACCTACGCAGTTTGTCTAGCTTTTTGTATTTATATATCACTGGAGGCAAAAAGGTTCATAAAGGCGCAGGTTTGGGTTACACAATACTCCAAAGAAATCATTGTCACACAGCGTGCTGCACACACTGAGCAGTGATAACAGGAACACTACCATCACAGTTACCAGCACACAGTGTGCAGTATCAACAGTAACACTACCATCACAGCTTGCTGCATACAGTGAGCAGTCCCAACAGTAACACTGCCATCACAGCTTGCTGCACACAGTGAGTAGTGCCAACAGTAACACGAACATCACAGCTTGCTGCACACAGTTGGCAGTGCCAACAGCAACACTACCATCACAGCTTGCTGCACACAGTGAGCAGTGCCAACAGTAACACAACCATCACAGCTTGCAGCACACAGTGATCAGTGACAACAGTAACACTGCCATCACAGCTTGCTGCACACAGTGAGCAGTGCCAACAGTAACACTACCATTACAGCTTGCTGCATACAGTGAGCAATGCCAACAGCAACTCTACCATCACAGCTTGCAGCACACAGTGAGCAGTGCCAACAGTAACACTACCATTACAGCTTGCAGCACACAGTGAGCAGTGCCAACAGAAACTCTACCATAACACCTTGCAGCACACAGTGAGCAGTGCCAACAGTAATACTACCATCACAACTTGCAGCACGCAGTGAGCAGTCCCAACAGAAACACTACCATCACAGCTTGCTGCATACAGAGAGCAGTCCCAACAGCAACACTACCATCACAGCTTGCTGCACCCAGTGAGCAGTGCCAACAGTAACACAACCATCACAGCTTGTATCACACAGTGAGCAGTGCCAACAGTTATACTACCATCACAGCTTGCAGCACACAGTGAGCAGTGCCAACAGTAACACTACCATCACAGCTTGCAGCACACAGTGAGCAGTCACAACAGTAACAATATCATCACAGCTTGCTGCACACAGTGAGCATTGCCAACAGTAACACTACCATCACAGCTTGCACCACACAGTGAGCAGTGCCAACAGTAACACTACCATCACAGATTGCACCACACAGTGAGCAGTCCCAACAGTAACACTACCATCACAGCTTGCTGCACACAGTGAGCAGTGCCAACAGTAACACTACCATCACAGCTTGCACCACACAGTGAGCAGTGCCAACAGTAACACTACCATCACAGCTTGCACAACACAGTGAGCAGTGCCAACAGTAACACTACCATCACAGCTTGCAGCACACAGTGAGCAGTCCCAACAGTAACACTACCATTACAGCTTGCTGCATACAGTGAGCAGTGCCAACAGTAACACAACCATCACAGCTTGCTGCATACAGTGAGCAGTCCCAACAGTAACACTGCCATCACATCTTGCAGCACACAGTGAGCAGTCCCAACAGTAACACTACCATTACAGCTTGCTGCATACAGTGAGCAGTGCCAACAGTAACACAACCATCACAGCTTGCTGCACACAGTGAGCAGTGCCAACAGTAACACTACCATCACAGCTTGCACCACACAGTGAGCAGTGCCAACAGTAACACTACCATCACAGCTTGCACCACACAGTGAGCAGTGCCAACAGTAACACTACCATCACAGCTTGCTGCATACAGTGAGCAGTCCCAACAGTAACACTGCCATCACATCTTGCAGCACACAGTGAGCAGTCCCAACAGTAACACTACCATTACAGCTTGCTGCATACAGTGAGCAGTGCCAACAGTAACACGAACATCACAGCTTGCTGCACACAGTGAGCAGTGCCAACAGTAACACTCCCATCACAGCTTGCAGCACACAGTGAGCAGTGCCAACAGAAACACTACCAACACAACTTGCAGAATACAATGAGCAGTGCCAACAGTAACGCAACCATCACAGCTTGCACCACACAGTGAGCAGTGCCAACAGTAACACTACCATCACAGCTTGCTGCATACAGTGAGCAGTCCCAACAGTAACACTGCCATCACATCTTGCAGCACACAGTGAGCAGTGCCAACAGTAACACTACCATTACAGCTTGCTGCATACAGTGAGCAGTGCCAACAGTAACACGAACATCACAGCTTGCTGCACACAGTGAGCAGTGCCAACAGTAACACTGCCATCACAGCTTGCTGCATACAGTGAGCAGTGCCAACAGTAACACTGCCATCACATCTTGCAGCACACAGAGAGCAGTGCCAACAGTAACTCTACCATCACAGCTTGCAGCCCACAGTGAGTAGTGCCAACAGTAACACTGCCATCACAGCTTGCTGCATACAGTGAGCAGTGCCAACAGTAACACTGCCATCAAATCTTGCAGCACACAGTGAGCATTGCCAACAGTAACTCTACCATTACAGCTTGCTGCCCACAGTGAGCAGTGCCAACAGTAACACTGCCATCACAGCTTGCTGCATACAGTGAGCAGTGCCAACAGTAACACAACCATCGCAGCTTGCTGCACACAGTGAGCAGTGCCAACAGTAACACTGCCATCACAGCTTGCTGCATACAGTGAGCAGTGCCAACAGTAACACTGCCATCACATCTTGCAGCACACAGAGAGCAGTGCCAACAGTAACACTGCCATCACAGCTTGCTGCATACAGCGAGCAGTGCCAACAGTAACACTACCATCACAGCTTACTGCACACAGTGAGCAGTGCCAACAGTAACTCTACCATCACAGCTTGCTGCACACAGTGAGCAGTGCCAACAGTAACACTGCCATCACAGCTTGCTGCATACAGTGAGCAGTGCCAACAGTAACACTATCATCACAGCTTGCAGCACACAGAAAGCAGTGCCAACAGTAACACTACAATCACAGCTTGCTGCACACAGTGAGCAGTGCCAACAGTAACTCTACCATCAGAGCTTGCAGCACACAGAGAGCAGTGCCAACAGTAACACTGCCATCACAGCTTGCTGCATACAGTGAGCAGTGCCAACAGTAACACGAACATCACAGCTTGCTGCACACAGTGAGCAGTGCCAACAGTAACACAACCATCACAGCTTGCTGCACACAGTGAGCAGTGCCAACAGAAACACTACCATCACAGCTTGCAAAACACAGTGAGCAGTGCCAACAGTAACACTACCATCACAGCTTGCTGCACACAGTGAGCAGTCCCAACAGTAACACTGCCATCACATCTTGCAGCACACAGTGAGCAGTCCCAACAGTAACACTACCATTACAGCTTGCTGCATACAGTGAGCAGTGCCAACAGTAACACGAACATCACAGCTTGCTGCACACAGTGAGCAGTGCCAACAGTAACACTGCCATCACAGCTTGCTGCATACAGTGAGCAGTGCCAACAGTAACACTGCCATCACATCTTGCAGCACACAGAGAGCAGTGCCAACAGTAACTCTACCATCACAGCTTGCTGCCCACAGTGAGCAGTGCCAACAGTAACACTGCCATCATATCATGCAGCACACAGTGAGCAGTGCCAACAGTAACACTGCCATCACAGCTTGCAGCACACAGTGAGCAGTGCCAACAGTAACTCTGCCATCACAGCTTGCTGCCCACATTGAGCAGTGCCAACAGTAACACTGCCATCACAGTTTGCTGCATACAGTGAGCAGTGCCAACAGTAACACTGCCATCACAGCTTGCTGCATACAGTGAGCAGTGCCAACAGTAACACGAACATCACAGCTTGCTGCACACAGTGAGCAGTGCCAACAGTAACACTGCCATCACAGCTTGCTGCATACAGTGAGCAGTGCCAACAGTAACACTGCCATCACATCTTGCAGCACACAGAGAGCAGTGCCAACAGTAACACTGCCATCACAGCTTGCTGCATACAGTGAGCAGTGCCAACAGTAACACTACCATCACAGCTTGCTGCACACAGTGAGCAGTGCCAACAGTAACTCTACCATCACAGCTTGCTGCACACAGTGAGCAGTGCCAACAGTAACACTGCCATCACAGCTTGCTGCATACAGTGAGCAGTGCCAACAGTAACACTACCATCACAGCTTGCAGCACACAGAGAGCAGTGCCAACAGTAACACTACAATCACAGCTTACTGCACACAGTGAGCAGTGCCAACAGTAACTCTACCATCACAGCTTGCAGCACACAGAGAGCAGTGCCAACAGTAACACTGCCATCACAGCTTGCTGCATACAGTGAGCAGTGCCAACAGTATCACGAACATCACAGCTTGCTGCACACAGTGAGCAGTGCCAACAGCAACACTACCATCACAGCTTGCTGCACACAGTGAGCAGTGCCAACAGTAACACAACCATCACAGCTTGCTGCACACAGTGAGCAGTGCCAACAGAAACACTACCATCACAGCTTGCAAAACACAGTGAGCAGTGCCAACAGTAACACTACCATCACAGCTTGCTGCACACAGTGAGCAGTGCCAACAGTAACATTGCCATCACAGCTTGCTGCATACAGTGAGCAGTGCCAACAGTAACACTACCATCACAGCTTGCTGCACACAGTGATCAGTGCCAACAGTAACTCTACCATCACAGCTTGTATCACACAGTGAGCCGTGCCATCAGTAACGCTACCATCACAGCAAGCTGCACACAGTGAGCAGTGCCAACAGTAACACGAACATCACAGCTTGCTGCACACAGTTGGCAGTGCCAACAGCAACACTACCATCACAGCTTGCTGCACACAGTGAGCAGTGCCAACAGTAACACAACCATCACAGCTTGCAGCACACAGTGATCAGTGCCAACAGTAACACTGCCATCACAGCTTGCTGCATACAGTGAGCAGTGCCAACAGTAACACGACCATCACAGTTTCCAGCACACAGTGAGCAGTGCCAACATTAACACAACCATCACAGCTTGCTGTACACAGTGAGCAGTGCCAACAGTAACACAACCATCACAGCTTGCTGCACACAGTGAGCAGTGCCAACAGTAACACAACCATCACAGCTTGCTGCACACAGTGAGCAGTGCCAACAGTAACACTACCATCACAGCTTGCTGCACACAGTGAGCAGTGCCAACAGTAACACAACCATCACAGCTTGTATCACACAGTGAGCAGTGCCAACAGTTACACTACCATCACAGCTTGCAGCACACAGTGAGCAGTCCCAACAGTAACACTACCATCACAGCTTGCAGCACACAGTGAGCAGTGCCAACAGTAACACAACCATCACAGCTTGCTGCACACAGTGAGCAGTGCCAACAGTAACACTACCATCACAGCTTGCTGCACACAGTGAGCAGTGCCAACAGTAACACTACCATCACAGCTTGCTGCACACAGTGAGCAGTGCCAACAGTAACACTACCATCACAGCTTGCACCACACAGTGAGCATTGCCAACAGTCACACTACCATCACAGCTTGCACCACACAGTGAGCAGTGCCAACAGTAACACTACCATTACAGCTTGCAGCACACAGTGAGCAGTCCCAACAGTAACACTACCATCACAGCTTGCTGCATACAGTGAGCAGTGCCAACAGTAACACAACCATCACAGCTTGCTGCATACAGTGAGCAGTCTCAACAGTAACACTGCCATCACATCTTGCAGCACACAGTGAGCAGTCCCAACAGTAACACTGCCATCACAGCTTGCACCACACAGTGAGCAGTGCCAACAGTAACACTACCATCACAGCTTGCTGCATACAGTGAGCAGTCCCAACAGTAACACTGCCATCACATCTTGCAGCACACAGTGAGCAGTCCCAACAGTAACACTACCATTACAGCTTGCTGCATACAGTGAGCAGTGCCAACAATAACACGAACATCACAGCTTGCTGCACACAGTGAGCAGTGCCAACAGTAACACTCCCATCACAGCTTGCAGCACACAGTGAGCAGTGCCAACAGAAACACTACCAACACAACTTGCAGAATACAATGAGCAGTGCCAACAGTAACACTCCCATCACAGCTTGCTGCACACAGTGAGCAGTGCCAACAGTAACGCAACCATCACAGCTTGCACCACACAGTGAGCAGTGCCAACAGTAACACTACCATCACAGCTTGCTGCATACAGTGAGCAGTCCCAACAGTAACACTGCCATCACATCTTGCAGCACACAGTGAGCAGTCCCAACAGTAACACTACCATTACAGCTTGCTGCATACAGTGAGCAGTGCCAACAGTAACACGAACATCACAGCTTGCTGCACACAGTGAGCAGTGCAAACAGTAACACTGCCATCACAGCTTGCTGCATACAGTGAGCAGTGCCAACAGTAACACTGCCATCACATCTTGCAGCACACAGAGAGCAGTGCCAACAGTAACTCTACCATCACAGCTTGCTGCCCACAGTGAGCAGTGCCAACAGTAACACTGCCATCACAGCTTGCTGCATACAGTGAGCAGTGCCAACAGTAACACTGCCATCATATCTTGCAGCACACAGTGAGCAGTGCCAACAGTAACACTGCCATCACAGCTTGCAGCACACAGTGAGCAGTGCCAACAGTAACACAACCATCACAGCTTGCAGCACACAGTGATCAGTGCCAACAGTAACACTGCCATCACAGCTTGCAGCACACAGTGAGCAGTGCCAACAGTAACACGACCATCACAGTTTCCAGCACACAGTGAGCAGTGCCAACATTAACACAACCATCACAGCTTGCTGTACACAGTGAGCAGTGCCAACAGTAACACAACCATCACAGCTTGCTGCACACAGTGAGCAGTGCGAACAGTAACACAACCATCACAGCTTGCTGCACACAGTGAGCAGTGCCAACAGTAACACTACCATCACAGCTTGCTGCACACAGTGAGCAGTGCCAACAGTAACACTACCATCACAGCTTGCTGCATACAGTGAGCAGTCACAACAGCAACACTCCCATCACAGCTTGCTGCACCCAGTGAGCAGTGCCAACAGTAACACAACCATCACAGCTTGTATCACACAGTGAGCAGTGCCAACAGTTACACTACCATCACAGCTTGCAGCACACAGTGAGCAGTCCCAACAGTAACACTACCATCACAGCTTGCAGCACACAGTGAGCAGTCACAACAGTAACAATATCATCACAGCTTGCTGCACACAGTGAGCATTGCCAACAGTAACACTACCATCACAGCTTGTTTCACACAGTGAGCAGTGCCAACAGTAACACTCCCATCACAGCTTGCACCACACAGTGAGCAGTGCCAACAGTAACACAACCATCACAGCTTGCTGCACACAGTGAGCAGTGCCAACAGTAACACTACCATCACAGCTTGCAACACACAGTGAGCAGTGCCAACAGTAACACTACCATCACAGCTTGCTGCACACAGTGAGCAGTGCCAACAGTAACACTACCATCACAGCTTGCACCACACAGTGAGCAGTGCCAACAGTCACACTACCATCACAGCTTGCACCACACAGTGAGCAGTGCCAACAGTAACACTACCATTACAGCTTGCAGCACACAGTGAGCAGTCCCAACAGTAACACTACCATCACAGCTTGCTGCATACAGTGAGCAGTGCCAACAGTAACACAACCATCACAGCTTGCTGCATACAGTGAGCAGTCCCAACAGTAACACTGCCATCACATCTTGCAGCACACAGTGAGCAGTCCCAACAGTAACACAACCATCACAGCTTGCACCACACAGTGAGCAGTCCCAACAGTAACACTACCATCACAGCTTGCTGCATACAGTGAGCAGTCCCAACAGTAACACTGCCATCACATCTTGCAGCACACAGTGAGCAGTCCCAACAGTAACACTACCATTACAGCTTGCTGCATACAGTGAGCAGTGCCAACAGTAACACGAACATCACAGCTTGCTGCACACAGTGAGCAGTGCCAACAGTAACACTCCCATCACAGCTTGCAGCACACAGTGAGCAGTGCCAACAGAAACACTACCAACACAACTTGCAGAATACAATGAGCAGTGCCAACAGTAACACTCCCATCACTGCTTGCTGCACACAGTGAGCAGTGCCAACAGTAACGCAACCATCACAGCTTGCACCACACAGTGAGCAGTGCCAACAGTAACACTACCATCACAGCTTGCTGCATACAGTGAGCAGTCCCAACAGTAACACTGCCATCACATCTTGCAGCACACAGTGAGCAGTCCCAACAGTAACACTACCATTACAGCTTGCTGCATACAGTGAGCAGTGCCAACAGTAACACGAACATCACAGCTTGCTGCACACAGTGAGCAGTGCCAACAGTAACACTGCCATCAAAGCTTGCTGCATACAGTGAGCAGTGCCAACAGTAACACTGCCATCACATCTTGCAGCACACAGAGAGCAGTGCCAACAGTAACTCTACCATCACAGCTTGCTGCCCACAGTGAGCAGTGCCAACAGTAACACTGCCATCACAGCTTGCTGCATACAGTGAGCAGTGCCAACAGTAACACTGCCAGCATATCTTGCAGCTCACAGTGAGCAGTGCCAACAGTAACACTGCCATCACAGCTTGCAGCACACAGTGAGCAGTGCCAACAGTAACTCTACCATCACAGCTTGCTGCCCACAGTGAGCAGTGCCAACAGTTACACTGCCATCACAGCTTGCTGCATACAGTGAGCAGTGCCAACAGTAACACTGCCATCACAGCTTGCTGCATACAGTGAGCAGTGCCAACAGTAACACAACCATCACAGCTTGCTGCACACAGTGAGCAGTGCCAACAGTAACACTGCCATCACAGCTTGCTGCATACAGTGAGCAGTGCCAACAGTAACACTGCCATCACGTCTTGCAGCACACAGAGAGCAGTGCCAACAGTAACTCTACCATCACAGCTTGCAGCACACAGTGAGCAGTGCCAACAGTAACACTGCCATCACAGCTTGCTGCATACAGTGAGCAGTGCCAACAGTAACACTACCATCACAGCTTGCTGCACACAGTGAGCAGTGCCAACAGTAACTCTACCATCACAGATTGCTGCACACAGTGAGCAGTGCCAACAGTAACACTGCCATCACAGCTTGCTGCATACAGTGAGCAGTGCCAACAGTAACACTACAATCACAGCTTGCTGCACACAGTGAGCAGTGCCAACAGTAACTCTACCATCACAGCTTGCAAAACACAGTGAGCAGTGCCAACAGTAACACTACCATCACAGCTTGCTGCACACAGTGAGCAGTGCCAACAGTAACACTACCATCACAGCTTGCAGCACACAGAGAGCAGTGCCAACAGTAACACTACAATCACAGCTTGCTGCACACAGTGAGCAGTGCCAACAGTAACTCTACCATCACAGCTTGCAAAACACAGTGAGCAGTGCCAACAGTAACACTACCATCACAGCTTGCTGCATACAGTGAGCAGTGCCAACAGCAACACTACCATCACAGCTTGCAGCACACAGTGATCAGTGCCAACAGTAACACTGCCATCACAGCTTGCTGCATACAGTGAGCAGTGCCAACAGTAACACGACCATCACAGTTTCCAGCACACAGTGAGCAGTGCCAACATTAACACAACCATCACAGCTTGCTGTACACAGTGAGCAGTGCCAACAGTAACACAACCATCACAGCTTGCTGCACACAGTGAGCAGTGCCAACAGTAACACTACCATCACAGCTTGCAGCAAACAGAAAGCTGTGCCAACAGTTACACTACCATCACAGCTTGTATCACACAGTGAGCAGTGCCAACAGATACTCTACCATCACAGCTTGCAGCACACAGTGAGCAGTGCCAACAGTAACACTGCCATCTGAGAGAATTACAGCATATTGATTGAGCATCTGCCAACGCCTCGATGCATTTTCAACACAGAGGTGGTGTACAGTTGCCACCAGAAAATCATGCTTGCTTTTAAATATTGTTGACGATCATTCAGTACTTTCACGCTGAATGAAGGAAAGTATTTTAAAGAAACTAAAAGCATACATATTTGGCTTCGCCTTGTCACAATGTAATTGAGAGCACTCACACGGAATGGGATGGAGGAACATGGAGACGAATGTTTATTCACAATGGTAAGGGAATGTTGAGATTAGTGAATGTTTAGGAAACAGTGAGAATAGTGAGTGGGTATGTAACTGTGAGAATGGTGAGTAGGTATGTAATAGTGAGAATGGTGAGTAGATACGTAACAGTGAGAATGGTGAGTAGGTATGTAACAGTGAGAATGGTGAGTAGGTATATAATAGTGAGAATGGTGAGTAAATATGTAACAGTGAGAATGGTGAGTAGGTATGTAACAGTGAGAATGGTGAGTAGATATTTAGCAGTGAGAATAGTGAGTAGGTATGTAACAGTGAGAATGGCGAGTAGGTATATAACAGTGAGAATAGTGAGTAAATATATAACAGTGAGAATCGTGAGTAGGTATGTAATAGTGAGAATGGCGAGTAGGTATGTAACAGTGAGAATAGTGAGTAAATATGTAACAGTGAGAATGGTGAGTAGGTATGTAACAGTGAGAATGGTGAGTAGATATGTAACAGTGACAATAGTGAGTAGCTATGTTACAGTGAGAATGGTGAGTAGGTATGTAACATTGAGAATTGTGAGTAGGTATGTAATAGTGAGAATGGTGAGTTGGCATGTTACAGTGACAATAGTGAGTAGATATGAAACAGTGAGAATGGTGAGTAGGTATATAATAGTGAGAATGGTGAGTAGATATGTAACAGTGAGAATGGTGAGTAGGTATGTAACAGTGAGAATAGTGAGTAGGTATATAATAGTGAGAATGGTGAGTAGGTATGTAACAGTGAGAATGGTGAGTAGATATTTAGCAGTGAGAATAGTGAGTAGGTATGTAACAGTGAGAATGGCGAGTAGGTATATAACAGTGAGAATAGTGAGTAAATATATAACAGTGAGAATCGTGAGTAGGTATGTAATAGTGAGAATGGCGAGTAGGTATGTAACAGTGAGAATAGTGAGTAAATATGTAACAGTGAGAATGGTGAGTAGGTATGTAACAGTGAGAATGGTGAGTAGATATGTAACAGTGACAATAGTGAGTAGCTATGTTACAGTGAGAATGGTGAGTAGGTATGTAACATTGAGAATTGTGAGTAGGTATGTAATAGTGAGAATGGTGAGTTGGCATGTTACAGTGACAATAGTGAGTAGATATGAAACAGTGAGAATGGTGAGTAGGTATATAATAGTGAGAATGGTGAGTAGATATGTATCAGTGAGAATGGTGAGTATGTATGTAACAGTGTCAATAGTGAGTGGGTATATAACAGTGAGAACGGCGAGTAGGTATGTAACTGTGAGAATAGTGAGTAGGTATGTAATAGTGAGAATGGTGAGTAGATATGTAACAGTGAGAATGGTGAGTAGGTATGTAACAGTGAGAATAGTGAGTAGGTATATAATAGTGAGAATGGTGAGTAAATATGTAACAGTGAGAATGGTGAGTAGGTATGTAACAGTGAGAATGGTGAGTAGATATGTAACAGTGAGAATGGCGAGTAGGTATGTAACAGTGAGAATAGTGAGTAAATATATAACAGTGTGAATCGTGAGTAGGTATGTAATAGTGAGAATGGCGAGTAGGTATGTAACAGTGAGAATAGTGAGTAAATATGTAACAGTGAGAATGGTGAGTAGGTATGTAACAGTGACAATAGTGAGTAGATATGTAACAGTGAGAATGGTGAGTAGGTATGTAACAGTGAGAATGGAGAGTAGGTATGTAACAGTGCGAATAGTGAGTAAATATATAACAGTGAGAATCGTGAGTAGGTATTTAATAGTGAGAATGGTGAGTAGATATGTAACAGTGAGAATAGTGAGTAGGTATGTAATAGTGAGAATGGTGAGTAGATATGTAACAGTGAGAATAGTGAGTAGGTATGTAACAGTGAGAATGGTGAGTATGTATGTAACAGTGAGAATAGTGAGTAGGTATGTAACAGTGAGAATGGTGAGTAGATATGTAACAGTGAGAATAGTGAGTAGGTATGTAATAGTGAGAATGGTGAGTATGTATGTAACAGTGTGAATAGTGAGTAGGTATGTAACAGTGAGAATGGTGAGTAGATATGTAACAGTGAGAATAGTGAGTAGGTATGTAACAGTGTGAATGGTGAGTAGGTATGTAATAGTGAGAATGGTGAGTAGATATTTAACAGTGAAAATGGTGAGTAGGTATGTAACAGTGAGAATAGTGGGTCGGTATGTAACAGTGAGAATGGTGAGTAGATATGTAACAGTGAGAATAGTGAGTAGGTATGTAACAGTGAAAATAGTGAGTAGGTATGTAATAGTGAGAATGGTGAGTAGGTATGTAACAGTGAGAATAGTGAGTAGGTATGTAATAGTGAGAATGGTGAGTAGGCATGTAACAGTGACAATAGTGAGTAGATATGTAACAGTGAGAATGGTGAGTAAATATGTAACAGTGAGAATGGTGAGTAGGTATGTAACAGTGAGAATAGTGAGAATTGTGAGTAGGTATGTAACAGTGAGAATGGTGAGTAGGTATGTAACAGTGAGAATAGTGAGTAGGTATGTAACAGTGAGAATAGTAAGCAGGTATATAACAGTGAGTAGGTATATAACAGTGAGAATGGTGAGTAGGTATGTAACAGTGAGAATGGTGAGTAGATAAGTAACAGTGAGAATAGTGAGTAGGTATGTAACAGTGAGAATAGTAAGCAGGTATATAACAGTGAGTAGGTATATAACAGTGAGAATGGTGAGTAGGTATGTAACAGTGAGAATGGTGAGTAGATAAGTAACAGTGAGAATAGTGAGTAGGTATGTAACAGTGAGAATGGTTTGTAGGTATAGAACAGTGAGAATAGTGAGTAGGTATGTATCAGTGAGAATGGTGAGTAGATATTTAGCAGTGAGAATAGTGAGTAGGTATGTAACAGTGAGAATGGTGAGTAGGTATATAACAGTGAGAATAGTGAGTAGGTATGTAACAGTGAGAATGGTGAGTAGATATTTAACAGTGAGAATGGTGAGTATGTATGTAACAGTGAGAATAGTGAGTAGGTATGTAACAGTGAGAATGGTGAGTAGGTATAGAACAGTGAGAATAGTGAGTAGGTATGTAACAGTGAGAATGGTGAGTAGATATTTAGCAGTGAGAATAGTGAGTAGGTATGTAACAGTGAGAATGGTGAGTAGGTATATAACAGTGAGAATAGTGAGTAGGTATGTAACAGTGAGAATGGTGAGTAGGTATATAACAGTGAGAATAGTGAGTAGGTATGTAACAGTGAGAATGGTGAGTAGATATTTAACAGTGAGAATGGTGAGTATGTATGTAACAGTGAGAATAGTGAGTAGGTATGTAACAGTGAGAATGGTGAGTAGGTATATAACAGTGAGAATAGTGAGTAGGTATGTAACAGTGGCAACATGAACTGGCGGGACTTAGTGAAAATGAGGACTGAATAAACAGAGAGTTAGAAAAGTGTCAGATTCATTTGGCTGTTCCTTCCTGTTTTCAATAGCTCGAGTTATTTTCCTGTTGAATTGAACTATTATGAATACTGAGTGCTCCTTCAAGCTCTAAAAAACCCAGCGTGATGGGCTACGATAGCCTCATGATTTAGAACTGGGATATTCATACCTTGTACTATCAACCTTTCTCTTTCTGATTTCCATGCATGTCTGTTCATGATTAGCTGAAATTTTATGATGCATTCTTCCACCTGTTCATTTAGTACATCACTAAGAATGTCATGTCAGTGCCCTAGAACAAAACAGACCAAAATCTAGAGGTTGGTCTGTAAATTTTACTTTACAATGTTGTCACCTGACTTTGTTTGCAATAACTAAATGTTGCACACGTGTATCAATAAACCTTTCCGTTTTAATACTGGTTAGATGGTTAATTAACAGCTGTGGCAGGAGACCAATATCGTTATTGGAAGTACATCAATACTGACTGTTACTTGTTGATTAGTTGTCTATTAAAACTTTACAACATTTTACAAAAACTCATATTCCAACATTTAATAAATAATCAAGAAATCAGAGAAAGCAAGAATTTGTAATTTCTATGAAAATGAAATTATGTCCCAATAATTACTAAATCCAATAAAATAAAGTGACTTTGTAGATTTCAAAACCCCATGATCTGATTAGATTAGATTACTTTTAGATTTGATTAGATTACTTACAGTGTGGAAACAGGCCCTTCGGCCCTACAAGTCCACACCAACCCGCCGAAGCGCAACCCACCCATTCCCCCACATTTACCCCTTACCTAACACTACGGGCAATTTAGCGTGGCCAATTCACCTAACCTGCACATTTTTGGACTGTGGGAGGAAACCGGAGCACCCGGAGGAAACCCTCACAGACATGGGGAGAACATGCAAACTCCACACAGTCATTGTGGTTCTGTTTGTCGAGCTGGGAGTTTTTGTTGCAAACGTTTCGTCCCCTTTCTAGGTGACATCCTCAGTGCTTGGGAGCCTCCTGTGAAGCACTTCTGTCATGTTTCGTGCGGCATTTATAGTGGCTTGTGTCTACCGCTTCCGGTTGTCAGTTGCTGTCCGCTGCAGTGGCCGGTATATTGGGTCCAGGTCGATGTGTTTGTTGATAGAATCAGTGGATGAGTGCCATGCCTCTAGGAATTCCCTGGTTGTTCTCTGTTTGGCTTGCGCTATAATAGTAGTGTTGTCCCAGTTGAATTCATGTTGTTTGTCGTCTGTGTGTGTGGCTACTAAGGATAGCTGGTCATGTCGTTTCGTGGCTAGTTGGTGTTCATGGATGTGGATCGTTAGCTGTCTTCCTGTTTGTCCTATGTAGTGTTTCGTGCAGTCCTTGTATGGGATTTTGTACACTTTGTTGGTTTTGCTCATGCTGGGTATCGGGTCCTTTGTCCTGGTGAGTTGTTGTCTGAGAGTGGCTGTTGGTTTGTGTGCTGTTATGAGTCCTAGTGGTCGCAGCAGTCTGGCTGTCAGTTCGGAAATGCTCCTGATGTGTGGGAGTGTGGCCAGTCCTTTGGGTTGTGGCATGTCCTCATTTCGTTGCCTTTCCCTTAGGCATCTGTTGATGAAATTGCACGGGTATCCATTTTTGGTGAATACCTTGTATAGGTGTTCTTCTTCCTCTTTTTGCAGTTCTGGTGTGCTGTAGTGTGTTGTGGCCCTTTTGAATAATGTCCTGATGCAACTTCATTTGTGTGTGTTGGGGTGGTTGCTTTTATAGTTCAGGACTTGGTCTGTGTGTGTGGCTTTTCTGTATACCTTCGTGGTGAATTCTGTAAGGTAGCGGACAGCAACTGACAATCGGAAGCGGCAGACACAAGCCACTATAAATGCCGAAGGAAACATGACAGAAGCGCTTCACAGGAGGCTCCCAAGCACTGAGGATGTCACCTAGAAAGGAGACGAAACATTTGCAACAAAAACTCCCAGCTCGGCGAACAGAACCACAACAACGAGCACCCGAGCTACAAATCTTCTCCCAAACTTTGTCCACACAGTCAATCGCCTGAAACGGGAATTGAACCCAGGTCTCTGGCACTGTGAGGCAGCAGTGCTAACCACTGGACCACCGTGCCGCCCATAATTGATTCACCTGTCATTACATGACAAAATATGTTATCTCTGAAAATTAAAGCACAAAGCCTAATGAATGTAGAACTCTGTCTTAATTATATAAGGTTGAAACATTTCTCTGCAGAGGAGTTTTCAGCTTGGAACATGTAAAACTTTATCACAAATTAACTGAGCCCTTCCATTTTCATAAAGTTTCTTAACAACCTAAAGTTCAAAAAACACAAGTGTTTTAAAACAGATAAGGGTGGAATGCAGGAACTCTGATTATACGTCAGGATGTCAAAGTACTCGACTTAGTTTCTTTGTAAAGTAATATACAATGCCTTTATGCTACTCTTCCCAAGATGTCATCAAAACAGAAAATATGATGCAAAACTGTACTTACTTTGTTTCCATCTATGCCTCTCAAATATGTCCTTTTTGTGAGTGTTATGCATGATCAGTTAAGTCCTTCATAGTGAGAATTATTTCCCAAGAGTATCTCTCTCCCCTGACACAGTACCTCCCTGCCACTTAGCAGTTTTCAGCTAATCTCCATGTATTCCATACTGTATTGTTGCCAACATGTCAGTAGTACAGGTTAATATTTGATCAAAGTTTATGTCATGGAAGCTGACTTTTTTAAAAATGATACACTGTACCCTTCCTTCAGTAAAATACAGAGATTTCTCTGTTGATGAGATCCCATGATTTGCCTTTGGAATTTACTGTTTCTGTTTTCTAATACTTAAGTTGAAACATAAATAGAAAATTCATGTAAAAATCAATTTTCAAGTAGTAGGAAGTATTGGTTCATCTGAACCAAAACATGTCTAATGTGAGACTTAGCAAAGGGAAAAAAAAAATTCATGTTTATTAACTGATTAGTTCACACTCAGACACATTATGGAAGTGATGGGTATCTCATTTGCTGATGAGAACCCTGGAATGCCTCCTTTGAGGAATGTCTTGCATGTACTGCACCAACAGGTAACATGAGAGGCAAGCAGCATCATAGAGTCCTTACCATGTGGAAGCAGGCCATTCAGCCCATTGAGTCTACACAGACTCTGTAAAGAGTGTCTAGACCAAATCTACCCCATCCCTGCAACTCTGCATTACCCACCTAATCCACCTTACCTGCACATCCCTGAGCACTATGGACACTTTAGCACGGCCAATCCACCTAACCTGCACATCTTTGGACTGTGGGAGGAAACCAGAGCACCCGGAGGAAACCCACACAACCACAGAGAGAATGTGCAAAATCCACAGGGACAGTCATCTGAGGCTGGAATCTAACCCAGGATCCTGGCACCATGAGGCAGCAGTGTTAACCATTGAGTCACGGTGCCACCCCAGGATCAAGGTGTACCAGGAACAGAATCAAAAAGTGTGGTATAGAGAAAGCGCAGTTGGTCAGGCAGCATATAAGGAGCAGGGGAGTTGACTTTCCGAGCATGAGAACTTCATCAGATCGGCCTTATCGGCTGTGCTTTTCCAGCACCACACGTTTTGACTCTGATCTCCAGCGTCTGCAGTCCTTACCTTCACCAAGGAACAGAAGTTCTGTCTGTCCCAAATTCCCAGCAATTCTTTGGATCTCCACAGTGTCACTGGCAAAAAGGGGGGCTGCAAGTGGTATGACACCCATCAGGTGTTTGATAAAAGTGGGGTTCAGGCACAGGTGCGTGATGGTAGAGAATGAGTCATGTTGTGGAGATGTGGGGGGAGCGATGGCACCCAGCAAGCTCCCCACTTCCTGAGCTCCTGTGATCACTCACTGGGTTCCTTTGAAAGATAGACCCATCACATACCCTGAGCCAATAAAGACCCACTGTTTCTCATGATCCCACATGTTGAATGCTCTGTCACCAATTAGGCCAATTCCAATCGCACAAGATGAAACCTTTCAAAGACATCAATTGGTCACTTCCAGGCCCCAATGAGGGTACCAAAGTTATCCAAAGGTGGAGGCAGTGTGGTCTTCACCTGCCACCCTTTCAGATCATTAAAAACCCTCCCACCACGACCAAATCACAAAGTTTCACCCATTACATAACATCAACTAACTCAAGAGCAGTGAATTCTTATTAAATATCAAAATATCTGGATTCATTTTAGCTAGTGCCCTGCTCCTGTCTTGCTGCTTTTAACAGATTCCCATGAGAAACAAAGGAGGCAAAATTGGATAACTCCTGAAATTGATGCAGGGATCACAATGCACAATTAACCTGCAGCTATTCAGAGTGAGGCAGGCAGCTGGCAAACTCAGTCCTGCCCACTCATACTAATGACTATGGCAAGCAGCCCGCTGCTGAACGTGTTGTTGGGTAGTTGTATGCATCAACATGAGGCCTGAGTTTGCGAGAGGTTAACACCATGTAAAGTGAGTCCATTCTACTTAAAGCCAAACAGCACTTTTTAAAGATGAGATGCATTCTGACTGCAGCATGGGATATCATTTTGTTTTAAGAAGAATAGAAGACAGGCAAGGAACTACAAAAATGGGCAACAGACCAACGATCCCTCTCCAATGTTCTTGCATACGGCTAAAGAGGAAAGGGTTCATCTTCCTTCATGAAACCAAAATATCTTCAGGACACACTGAGAAAGCTGACCATTACAGCTAATCCTTCCAGCCTAGCCCCAGAACCGAAAGGATGTACTGAAATACAATGTGGAGGAGCTGGTGTTGGATTGGGGTAGACAAAGTTAAAACTCACACAGCACCAAGTTTTAGTCCAACAGGTTTATTTGGAGGAGAAAGTGAGGTCTGCAGATGCTGTAGATCAGAGCTGAAAATGTGTTGCTGGAAAGCGCAGCAGGTCAGGCAGCATCCAAGGAACAGGAGATTTGATATTTCGGGCATAAGCCCTTCCTGAAGAAGCCCGAAATGTCGAATCTCCTGTTCCTTGGATTGGTGCCTGACCTGCTGTGCTTTTCCAGCAACACATTTTCAGGTTTATTTGGAAGCATTAGCTTTCGGAGCACTGTTCCTTCAGGAAGGATTATAACCTGGTGTTTTGTTATTTCTGACTTTGTACTGAAATAAGCTTAGAGACCTCATTTGTGGCTAAGATCAGCGCATGTGATCTTAACATTCTATAATTTACATAACCAACTTCCCACATGGCTCCATTCATCATAATCTATTCACTCATTTATAACTAATCTTCACTGACTGTGACTCATGCCTCATTTTCATAGCTTTGTCATACCCTCCCACACCTTGTTGTAATCCATAATCAGATATTCAGCTCTGGCAGATGTACCTCCAAGAATATTGTGACACATTCATTGATTCATTGCCCCCCTCCATCCCTTTCCCAAGATATGGTGACTGAGAATGTGCAGTATTGGTATCTGGTCAGGGAGGGGTGGAGTAGAGAAGGCAAGGGGAACAGCTATGGCGAGATGTCTTATCCAATGGGGAGGTCATGTTTCTTTCATCGTGAGTTCAGCTGTCCCTAAGGCAGTGGTCAGAACACAAACTGAAATCATTGAGATTGGTACGATATGTCAAAATGTCGTCTTTATTCTGCAATCTGTTATGACTTACAATTGGAGGCTCTTGCCTTAATATCACGTTCCCTCATCACAACAGTGGTCTCTGCCTCTGCTCTCAGATCCCCCTAGTCCAGGCAGTTGTACTGGAGGCTGAAGGCCTGAATGAAGAAGAAACTGATTAAAAAAAAGGAACACTATTTCTCAATTAAATACTCAGTCAGTGAATATTGTCACTGCGTGTGTTCTAGAGATAGCATTTACATTTGGCACATCTCACAGCAGGATTTCCAAGGACCAGGGCAGCGGGAAAGGCCATGGATTCCTAATGAAGGGCTTTTGCCTGAAACATTGATTGTCCTGCTCCTCAAATGCTACCTGACTTGCTGTGTTTTTCCAGCACCACACTCTCGACTCTAATCACCAGCATCTTCAGTCCTCACTTTTGCCAAGGCCATGCATGTGTCAACTTCTCAGAATGTGAAACTGCACATGAGTTCAACTGCAGAGGCCTCCCATCAGGATGTTAATTCGGTGGAATCCTGACAATGGCTGAGGTAGGCAGATACAGAAATGCATGATACTTTAATGGGCCTCCAGCTGTCACTGTCAAGGAATGAGGAAGAGTCTGGCTTCAGCTTGACACATGGTTTTCACAGGGACTTGATGCCCATCCTTTCCTGCCACTTTCAAGAGAACACTTGCAGAATAGCAATATCACAGCTTCCTTACCACACAGGCAGAAGCAGCCTAAGGTTAGCGTTCTGCAATGAAAGCTCAGACTTGGGTGATGAAACCTTTGTTTGTTGCCATGTCAGTGCAACATAATAGGATGCAGCTTCGTTCTGTCCAGCCCAGTGTGAGGAGAGGTTTTTAGCAATCTCCTCTAATAGATTACAGTAACACCTCGACATACGAATGACCCCGTTCACGAACAAATCGGTTTACGAACAGGATTGTACATAAAAATTTGCTTCAACGTACGTACGGACTTCAAAGTACGAACGAAGGTACGAACGCAAAAAGCCTGTGGTTTCATTGTCATTGTTCTGCTTTGTTACGTGCGCTTTAATATCCGAACAATGGGAAAATTGTTTCAGTTCGCAAACTTTTTGGTTCGCGAGCCGGGTCCCGGAACAGATTAAGTTCATAAGTCGAGGCGCTACTGTATTTAGGATTTCTGAGTTACTTTCGTTTGGGGAAGTGGAAGGAGCTCCACTCTGCATGGACATTTTGTTTTCCCTCACGTCCAGCACTGGGCCATCATTGTAGCCTCTACCTCTCAGCCAAGCAGTACCAAGTGCTGCTACCCAAATGCAGGTGGTGCAGGTAAAGCCAAGCCCAGAAAGCCAAGAGCTGCACTGGGTTACCCTTTAATTCTCTTGTTGCAGGAACATCCGTGAACAATGGCAGCCTTTGGCCAGCTACTGAGCTACCAGTGTGTAGGAAAACAAGTCCAGGCAAGAATAATTGCAAGTCAAGCACCACAATAAAGTGATCAATTGCTTATTATAAAGAATATTAGATGTTTCAGAATTTTGAATTTGAATGGTTGTTATGGCTTTTATTGGAGTGTTGTCAGAAGCACATTGGAATGGTTCCTAACAGGTCAGTGGTATATATGGGTGGGACTGTTGTACACTGGGAACTGAGACTGTAGTAATGGGAATCCAAATTGACTGAAGTGCTCATGACTTCTCATCTGGAATGTGGGTGTGCTGCCTGCAACATTCCTTCCTTCTCTTTCTGAGCTCTTCACTGAACGCCTGCTCATAAAAACTGTACCATTACAATGGTGAGATTGGGGAGGATGCCGGACACCACCACAAAATAAGGTCACCTGCTACAGGGAGGACTGCAGGGCTCTTCCAGGAGTCGCTGACGATGGAAGCATTGCTTCAGTTGCTCCATGATGCTCTTTAGAACAGCTTGATTCCCATTGTTACAGATCCTGGCCAGGAATGGTGGATTGCAGAAGGTATCACTACCCAGGTGTCAAGCAAATACCCCTGGTCACCCAGTAGTGACCCTTCAGTTGGGAATGGTGCTGAAAGCTTCTCTGATCAGCTAGATGGATGATGCTTCATTGTTGCTAAAAATGCGAATTGAACAGCATGATGTGCTGAGTATAAATAAACAGCAAAACCTCATTGTAAACTTTTACAGTTGACTTCCATCTTCGCACCATGATGTGATGTCCACAAAACCCGACAGGTGTGTTCAGTGGCTCTCGGTACCAAAGTATAGCATACCGTTGTGACAGAGCCACATACACACTCTACTGTTTCAATTAGTTCAGAGAGAAGCCAATGAAGGCAACTTTCCTGTCACATGGAGGCTCTAACAGTGTCTCTGATTGAACAATGTACAGACAACAAGTGTATGGTGGCTTGTTCCAGAGCCTGGGACAATACTGTGACAAAAACAACTAAGGGCCATGGTCACCGTGTCAGTCAGTGAAATTAATATCCTCAGGCTGTTCTGAGGCAACAAGTCTAGTTACAATAAATATACAGTTCTGAATCTCAGGCACTGAACACATTGTTCCCGAAGGAAGAAAATGTTCTCTTGGAAGACTGTCCTGATGAGAACCCCATTCTCCTTATGTCTCCTCCCTCACTGAGCCATTTAACCCCTCATTTGTTACCCCTGTACTTCCATGCCTTCATGTTGCAGGCTAAGGAGCATTCCACTGATAGCTGACATTGTTGAAATAAGTGATGTGCTCAGGGACTTTGTGGTCACAGGAATGGTTTCCCTTCAAGTAGCATTTTGCCCTGAGAGTTTTCTAATTGGGAGGGTGTATTCAGCACCTGAATAAACTCAGCCATTTAGTAGAAAGTAAACAGCAAATCTTTGATTATCTCTTTATACTTTACTACTGTGTATCCTCAAAACAAGACATTAACTCAAATGGTGCATCCAGATTGGCAGGTTTGACATCAGTTCAGCATGAGGCTTGATTTACTACATTTTGCTTATTCTGCTTATTTCTGATGATTGCACAGAATGCTATTACACTCAGCAAGACAGCGTTTGCCACAGGAAGTGAAAGGAAGTACTGGGAACCCTACCTTGCTGGAAAACTGGCACACCCATAGCATCAAGACCACCATTGCTGTAGAGCAGAATTTTGTGATTAAGATAGTAAATGCTGGATGACTTGAACAGATTGTTATTAATCAGTTTTTACCTCCGAGCTCTGTCACTCGTGTGGCCAACATAATAAATTCACATTATCCCAATAATAATTGCAATTACTGGATCAGAGATGCCATCAAAGATATTACTTGTTTTTCCAGCATTGCACAGCCATGAAACGAAAAGCTTTAATTGGCACTAGCCAGAAGACAGATTAATAAAATCAGATACCATTCATTGCAAACATGAGCTTCAAGAGAAAATCTGCCAATTAGTGATTTTTGTTAACTAAAAAAGTGCAGTTTTACAAGAGTCAGTGAGATCAGCAAAATATTCACATTAAAAGTGAAATTATTCATTACAAATATACAATCGAATGTAACTAATATTTTACATATAGAGAGTAATGTGATGCAAGATTGGTGAAACTTCACCATAGATGGATGTAAAACCTTTAGCTGATGTTTTGTTGTAATTATTTTTAATGGTGAGTCAATTTATTTTGAAATCCATTGCTTTCTTTTTTTAAAGACCAGAGAATGGAAGGGGCCACATGTCTCACTTCGCCCCGGGTCTGAGTCTGCAGAAACTCTGTCTGATCTGCGGAGATGAAGCCTCAGGATGTCACTATGGAGTCCTTACATGTGGAAGCTGTAAGGTTTTCTTCAAGAGGGCTGTTGAAGGTAGAACTCCTTTCATATCAATTAACTTTTATGCTATTCTGTATTTTGCCAAGTAGCAAGTTTGTGCAAATCTACTCATTTTATTCAAGAGATTATATTTGCATATCCAATGATATTATATTATATACATTATATTTGCATATCCAATGATATTATATTATATACATTATATTTGCATATCCATTGATCCACATATTTTGAACGTGCTCCTGTTGAAGTTTCATAGAATACACATTGGCACATGTTGGAAAGAAGTTTCAAAACAGCCACAGAAAGGATTAAATCCTCATCCTCTAGAATTTAGACTTCCTTCCAATCAGGTATTCAGTATAAAATACACAGTTTCTGTGCTGTGATGATACTTCATATTTAATATTTCATGGAAGACTTAGATTTTGAGGACTACAGTTAGTGGATTATATCAGAATTTGTGCAAACATCTCAAATGGTTTCTTTAAAAAATAAGGTTGTTGAAAGGTGGACATTGGGGATTGTTTTTAACAAGTTTTCCTAGAAATCACATGTTTGTTGATTACTGTGAGCTTTGCTATTGTGAAAATGAGGAGATGGAGAGTATCTTGTTTGATGTGATCCTTAGTTAGGGAATGTGAAAAGGAAACTGTCTTGTTGAGTTCAGGGTGAAACCTAATTCCTCTTTAGAGAGACTTATTGAGGAACATCTCAATATTGTGTTCATGTCTATTAGACTCCGGAGACAGCCATGGATGATTGGTGATGTAAGCACACATACAAGAACATTAAAGCAACAGACTTCGGAATATTCTATGCTTTATCCTTTTTGTCTTCAACAATAACCCATTAGCTGGTGTTTTTTTTTCTCTCTCTCACTTTAGCAGATGTGTGTTTTGGGGATATTGAGAAGGATAAAAGCTTAGACTCACATATTTCAAATGGTATATTTTTATCAGTGATTGCATAAGTTTGCAGATTGATAAGTTTTGTTTTGATAATGAACCAATAATTACGTTTATTATGAAACCTGCTCAATAAATATTTCTATTTAAGCCTGATATGGCTGAGGCATTTAACAGGGTATCTTAGTAACTCAAAAACCATTTCATGTCATGATCCCTGGAGTAGTGGGACTACAACAATAGTGAACTCTTCCAGTCTTAAGTCTTAACATCTGACTGGACATTTTTGATGTTCAGCATTGTGACCACTGCATTTACTAGTGCAATATTTGAAAATATTTTTACAGCAAGATGAAAGAGCAACAATTGTTCCATGGTTCAAGCATGTCATGACTAAAGAATGAACCATCCACGCAGAACCATCGGATCTTGCTGGTTGCTTAATTCAAGTCAGCCTTTTACTGAGTGACGAACCCCACTCAGATATAGAGTGTAGCAACACATAGCAACAGATCTGAAGGTAATTGTGAAAAAAGTTCAATAGTTTAACTTACTGGAAAGTAAAGCAGGATTCTTTAAATGTTACCTTACATCCTGCAGTGTAGCAGGATCTTTATGGGTGAAACCCTGAACTCTACTCCAAGGCAAATTTGATGATTGGTGTTATTGACTCAGGCAGGTGGATGGTGGGTGTGGAGCCCAATTAGTTACAATCACTTGGGTTTGCTGAATAACTGAATGGAACCTGGACTTGCCTTTGTGGAATCAGGTAATATTATCATATTTTGTGCACCAAATCCACCACTGACAAGGCAAGGCCTCTTCATAGCCTTACTTTCATCCAGCTACCTCCCCCCAACCCCAGCCCCTCCCATTTATCTCTCAACCTCAACCCACCAGCCTCATTCCTGATGAAGAGCTTATACTCGAAACATTGATTCTCCTGCTCCTCAGATGCTGCCTGACCTGCTGTGCTTTTCCAGCCCCACACTCTCGACTCTGATCTCTAGCATCTGCAGGCCTCACTTTCTCCTCATCATGGCCAGGAGCAGGATATGCTGGCCTGCAGGGCTTTGTTCCTCAACCCTAGCCAAACATTTGCCTTTTCAACTTCTTACAATAAAACTTTGAACCTATGGCAATTCATGCCTGAAGATGACACCAGGAATAGAAACATAGCTTGGAGGAATACCTTAAGATAGTCAAATATTTACTGTTGGAGCAAACACTACTAAGTGGAGATTTATTAGAGACTCTTCCTAAAGAGGTTTTATAACATGCAAAAAATAGATTATTAGGTGTAGTTAGGGAGAGATTGATGAAGAGTTATTAATCAAAATTATAACCCAAGTGCTCAAGAGGATGGGAGAGAATTGTTGCATAGAAAAGCAGGCAATGATTTGCCTTAGAAGATATCACAATCGGTGTATGCTCCATCTGTTAGATTGTCTTCCACAATGCTCTTTCCTGGTGGGGAAAGCTTGGTTTAATATGGTATAGAAAAAAAATCTGGTAAACTCACAAGAGGAAGCTCTTGTCATAAACAAGATGTGGTTTACTGTATAATAGCAATTAGGTACAAGTTACACTGATAGAAGAAAAATAGTGGTCATAGGATGTAGACCAGCAATGAAGACAACAGGCCAATGCATTAGGAATCCCACCTTGGCAGATGGTGAAACTTGAACTCAATAAATGTCCAGAATGAACAGCTGTCCCTAATGGGTTAAGGTTACAGTTCGGCAACAATTTTTGTAAAAACTATCTAGTTCATGAATGTTCTTTAAGGAAAGAAATCTGCCGTCCTTACCTGGTCTGGCTGACATGTCAATCCAAATCCACAGCAAAGTGGTTGGCTCTTAGCTGTCCTCGGGGCAATAAATGCTACCCTAGTCAGCAATGTCCACATCCTGTAAACAAATTTTTAAAATGATAAATATATGTCACTGAGACTGAGGGAGACCTTGATGTTAGGTCAGAGTTGATCTCCCACCTGCTTTCATGCAACATCATCATATTGTGCAAGTGCTTAATGCATTCCTAGGCGCTAACCAAGCTTTCCCCACCAGGAAAGAGCATTGTGGGAGACAATCTAACAGATGGAGCATACACCTATTGTGACATCCTCTAAGGGTTATGGAGATCAGGCAGGAAGCGGATACTGATTAGGAATGATCAGCCATGATCATATTGAATGGCGGTGCAGGCTCGAAGGGCTGAATGGCCTACTCTTGCACCTATTGTCTATTGTCTATTGGACACTTGTATGGTTAAACAATTTAAACAACTGTACATTTAATTAAAATAATTGGATAAGTAAGTAGAGGGATATAAAGGAGTGTGAGGAGATAGCAGGGTAATGGGATTAGTTTAGGATTATTTCAGTAAGGAGACACAATAGGGTGTATTACCTTCCCCCGTGCTGCTAATGTGTAAAGTTCTACAGATGATCTTTTAATAAAATTGTTGCAGAATTATACATGTAGACAAAACATTGCTCTATTCAATCTGCTAGCAGCTTTAGCTATGTCAAAGTAATATGATATCAGAAAAGTGGTTGTTTTGTGTTTCAAGAATGACAACTAAAGTTTTTTTATATATATATATCTATTTCCATTTAAAACATTCAGCGTTGTTGCCTGCATTCTACTGATTGGGGTAAATGATTGTGAATGATAATGTACTCATGTTAATGACATGTCTGTTTCATCTTTGTCAGTCTAGTGAACGAGAAACTCTACATTTATTGTAACTGACTGATAATGTCACACTTTCAGGTCAGACATCTGGTTTACACCCTGACCAATTTAACTACCACTGACCTGAGTTATTGAAATGCATTAACCTAAAATCAGGAATATGCAAGTCTTGACGACATGACTAAAATAAGAAACAGATTTAGCAGCAGCCTAATAGTTTGTTTTTGAAATACAGTGGCCTAAAAATTTGGGTACAGCCATTTTTGAGCATAAGAGGGGCACAAGGTTAAAATCTCTGTGCCTGAATGGTCACAACCAAAGTGCCTCCAACCTTGGAAAGCAAAAGTAACAGGCAGCTCCCCCTGCCCTCCACAGTGAGATTGATTAGAAGGTTTGACCGCTGTGTTGCTAACAGCCTTAGGTGAGTGAGGTTTACACGGGTGCCTTTCACACCCATAGTTGATGAAACTAAAGAGACACAAGGACTCAAGACAGAAAAGGTAAATGATCGATCCCAGAGATGATTGATCACCATAATTTTAAAAGGAAGAATATTTGCCAAAAAGCATATGTTTGGGTCATGCTTTACATCTTGAAATATTATGATCTGTTTAGCTAGGATCATAGTAATTTCCCCTTCCTTCACTTTTTCAACAAAATACTATATGGCAGCTTCAAGATAAATAAGTGCAGATTGTGAAAATATATTATGGAGCAGTATGGTCTTGCATTAATGCATTACACCATCAGTACAATGCCAAACATATTTAACATATTTCACAATTTCTCTCGCATTTTTAATAACAAAGCTTTCTGTAGCAGTCACAATTTCTTGGTTTATGTACTATTTGACTTATGGAACTGTGTTAAAAATCCTTATAAGGTGTCCCAAGTAGTAGGAATCCTTTTGATCTTTTTATTAATCCATGCCCTCTATGTAAAGCATATCCCAATCATGGGTCAATATTTATTCAAACACTGTGAATTGTAAACTAATGTAAGGATATTTCTAGTTATTGAATGCTCACTGTATTATAAAAAGTGTTCCTATCTAGATAGCGTATTTTTAAAAATATCTGTTATCATGGTATTTCAAACATGTGGCCAAGGGGAGGAGAGAATAAATAATCCTTATCTGTGTGCTGTAGGCTGTCTCCAGCAGGGACATCATAGACCACACATGCTGTACTTTAGTTTCAACCATTTTAAAATCTAGCATGTGGTGTAAACAAAACAACAGAACTTTCTGCAAATCATTGAAAAGTATAATTTCTGGTGAAATTAAAATATGTGAATTTGAAGCATGCTAATCTAAACTTAAGGATCTGCCTAAGAAATCTGATCATTCACTGTATCATTTTGGAATGTACAGCACCCTGTGGTAAAAGTTATACTACTCATTACTTCCTTGTTAAAAGGAAATTATACTACACTCATCCTTACAGAATATTTTGGAGATATGGGGCACATTATTGCACGGTTGTTTCAACACTTTATGTGTCCTGTACTTTAAAACCACGAAAGGGTTTTACAAATTTCTAAATGGAGTAACTTGCTGAAATGTAAAGTACAAAATTATTTCACATTTCTATATTTTCATTTATGAAGTACTTCAAGCTAAAAACAAATGCATCGAGTTGGCAAAAATCCAAAGAAGTCTTCGATAGCCTTGACTCTTAGAGTGCGTTGCCCAAAACTGCATTTCTGTCTTTTGCCTGAATCAATATTTTATATCATACAAACTAAACAACAGACTGATAAAACACATTCCACACTGATAACCATTTCCCAAAAATGCTTCTTATTTGCTTCAAAACTGTAGCTTTGGTTTAATCTATCTCCATTGGAGGAAACATGAGTAGATGGTGATGTCAGAAGTTGAAAATGCCTTTAGCAGTGGAGCCTGAAGCAGACATATTTAAAGATTAGTCTGACCTGATAGAGGTATTTGTCTCTGGGTATCTGAGATAACCACTTTACAAACATGATTTATAAAATGAAGAAAATACATTCGGAGATGCCAGTATCATTCCTCTGGACTCTATCAAAAATATATGAGGATGAATATTGGAATGTGCATATGGGATCGCAATTTTTAGTAAAAATCAGGCCTGGTGATTTGGGAGTTCGACCATGTCTCCAGTGGTCATCCACAATAAACTTTCTTGGACTCTTTGTGTGGACTCACTGTTTACAAAGGCCAAACGACATCTCTTCTTCCTCAGGCAGCTGAGAAAATTTGGCATGATGGTGAGTACCCTTGCCAACTTTTATAGGTGCGCCATCGAGAGCATTCTGTCTGGAAGTATTACTACCTGGTATGGTAACTGTACCATTCAAGATCGAAGATGGTTACAGAGAGTGGTGAACTCGGCCCGGACAATCACAAAGACCAACCTCCCATCTATAGAATCCATCTCCCAGGCCCATTGCCAAGGAAAGGCCTCCAGCATTCTCAAAGATCCATCCCACCCTGAGTGCTTTCTACAGCCTCGACCATCAGGGAGAAGGTACAGAAGCCTGAACACACTCACCAGCCGGTTTCGAAACAGCATCTACCCTACTGTTGTTAGAATACTGAATGGACTCACAAACTCTTGCATTCGCCAGTACCTGTGTTTTTGTTTTTGCTTCTATTTCCCTATTATTTACTATCTATGCTGTTTAACTCTGTGATCTGCCTGTATTGCTCGCAAAACAAAGCTTTTCACTGTGCCTCGGCACACGTGACAATAAACTCAATTCAATTCAATTCAGTAATGGCGTTTAAGCAAATTCTGTTTATTATACCATCATGATTGGTTGATATGCTGTTATAATTCAATTAATTATGAAGTAATAGGAGATGGCACAGTGCCCCACGGTACAAAGGTTACACATGAGACCAGCAACGTAGGAGTTTGGAGAAAGTGAGTGCAGAACAACAAACAATTGAGATGTGAAATAGGAACTACACTAACTCAATAAACAAAGAAACTGGCAAGCTTTGGGTCAGCCACAATCACACTGTGATTTAAGCTGAGAGGAACACCTCCTTAGGTCTAAGCTCAGTGATTTTGTGTGGGGACAGCGACTTAGTGCCAATTATTTCAAGATCCCTGGACACCCCGTGACCAAGTCCCTTTACTGTCTGCGAGGTTACACAGTGTCATGTTCAGAAGTTGAATAGACGATTGAGTAGGAGGTGCAGGATCCTTCAACTCCCCATCAATAATGACAAAGACAGCTACTTGAATAGGGACAACAGCTATTGAACGGAGGCCACAGGGCAGCACCACCCTGAGCACTGACGCTGTAGACCAACAGTCAGCCTTTTTGCCCCTTTGAGCTTTTAGACGAATTGTTGACATCGTGGTAATGTCACTGGAGTAGCAACCCAGAGACCCAGGCCATTGTTGAGGTGACCTTAGTTGAAATACTATCATGGCAACTGATGGAATTCAATTTCAATTAATGATAAATCTGGAAATGAAGGCTAGTGAAGATAAAACTACTACTGATTCAGTCAAAGAGAAATGTTGTTCATTCATGTCGTGGAGTGAATGTTGAAACCCTACTGATTTTTCTTCACTTTCTTTTATCAATTTTGATTTGTAGCTGTGATCTGTGAACGGTGAGCTGTAAAATGACCTTTGGACTGTGGTCAGCAGTTTGTGTTGAGGAAAGTGACAAACAAGCTGTTGTTTATTTGTGAGGCCAGGCCTGAAAATGAATTTCAGGTTGGTTCTTGATCAAAAGGTTCCACAGATACTTCAATGGGGGTGGGGGTGGTGGGGAGCAGTATATTTAAACAGATAGCAGATGTTTGGCCATTAGTGAGGTCAGTACTTGGGAAATGGTGCCAGCAGGTCTGGGAGGGAAGAGGATGGTCAAACATCGAGGGGTTGGAGCATTTGAACTGGGTTTTGGATTATGTGCCTGACAGAAGGAGTTTGGCTGTTAATGTTTCCTGAAGATTTGAAAGGTCCCTGCCTCAACTCCCATTATCAGTGATTGGAAGTTCAGAGAATAACAACTAATTTACAAGTATTATTGAAACTTCCTCAGAGTGAAGTGTGATCCTGATTGAGGTCTTCTTAAAGTCAGCCAGAAACAATCATATGCATCTGTGGAAAAATGCATCGTGAAAACCTTTTAAGTAATCTGGCCAGTTTTGTTATTTTATTTATCCCTTACCTGGTAGTTGTCTGTTTGCCTTTTGTGTGAATAGTGCTGGGTAAAAGCTTATTGAGTTTTAATCATAGACATCAATTAGATTATTTTGTTGTTTAATTATACAATGCTAAAGTTACCACATTATTAATAAATAGTTAAGTATTTTGTTTAAGCTACAAACCTGGTGTCGAGAATTGTTTATTCATAAAGTGTTATTTTAAAAGTCTGGTTAGGAATTTTGAGGGTCTTTGAAGGTTTGAACTTTATTGTGTTGTGAGTACAAAGCTGATCTGATTAGGCTGTCTGTCCCTGTGTCATAACACAAAGTACATCTGCCATCCTTCATCCGTTCCGGCCTACCTGTGTGGCCAGACCCACAGCAGTATAGGTTACTGTTAGTGACTCTCTAAAAGCACTAAGCAAATAGAACAACAGAAGAAGATTCAAGATTAGAGTGGCGCTGGAAGTTCCTGATGAAGGGCTTTTTCCCAAAACATCAATTTTCCTGCTCCTCCAATGCTGCCTGACCTGCTGTGCTTTTCCAGCACCACTCTAATCTTGACTCTAAATCTCCAGCACCTGCAGTCCTCACTTCTGCCTAATAGAAGTAAGTTGACCACCCATTGCCCTCTGCAAATTCTTTCTACCCAGTTAGGACTTAGTTGTTGACCAATGTATGATCTTGCTTTTTGCAATCCACAATTACATCCACCACGTTTTTAAATTATTGTATGATGGCTTCGCATGACATGAGGTTTGATACAGATAAACCCAGTCAAGCACAGAGTTTCAGTTTTGCTTTCTAGAGAGGAAATTGACAGATCTTTGATGTTTTAGATTTCACATATCTGGTAATCAAGGTCTTATCAGAACAACCAAACACTTTTGTCAATTTACGAGGTCCCACTGTCTCAGTGTATAACTGGTTGGTAACCATCGCAGGAGAATAGAGCACTTGTGTGTGCCAAGTATCCAAGCTGTCACACCCCTGTTTATCCTACAGCGGTGTCAAAGTAAGTAGAGAGGCAGGGAAAGAAGCAGTGGGGAAATAGGAGAAAAAACCTGTGACTGTAACAGGAGACATTTGGTGCAAAACCATTGAAGGTGGTTGGGGAGGGTAAAGGAACTAAAGATGGGTCGAGATGAGGCGGAAATGGCAATAGCAGAATCATTATTAAAAGTTTATTTTGAAATGATAAGGGGAAAGGCTATAATCTAAAATTGTGGAATCAAATGTTGAATGTAAAAACTTAAAGGACTGAATCAAAATGTTACATGCTTTTTTCCTCCTTGTAATTGAAACTGGTGAGAATCAATGCCAGCTGAACCTTACGCATTTTTCTTGAAGGTTTGAGTTGCACAACGCTTTTGAAGGTTTTCTCACTGTGAGGCCCAAGTAATTCTCACACAGTATCTTACCAAACCTGCCTCATTAATTACCTTTAATATTCATCTTCTATGGCATAGGCATTTCCTCTGACTGATTTCTGTCCCATCTTACTATATGTCCTTCTGAGAAAAAGTTGCTACTCAGTAGATATCCCATAATCCTAGTTGCCATGAAGAAATGAAGTATTTTACAAATGGGTGTGGGTAGGTGAGGTGAATGGGCCAAAAGTTGGCAAACCAAGTTTAAAACGAATGTGTGAAATTATTACTTATTATGTAGAAGGAGAGAAACTTTAAAGTGATTCACCGCAGACAGATCTGTAGGAAGGTCAGTGGAATTTTGGCATTTATTTCTTAAGGAATAGAGTACAACAGTGGGGAAGTACTGTTGCAACTGTACAAGGTATTAGTGAGATCGCACCTGGAGTATTGAATCCAATGTTGGTCTCCCCAATTGAGGAGGGATGGAGTTATATTGGAGGCAGTTCATTAAAGGTTCAGTAGATTGATGCCGGAGATGAAGGGTTCATCTAATGTAGAGAGGCTGAAGAATTTACGTCGATACATACTGGAGTTTAGAAAAATGCGAGGAGATGTAATTGAGGTATAAGAGATGCTAAAAGATGATTAACAAAAGAAAAAGATGTAGAGTATGTTTCTTCATGTACAGCAATCTAAAATCAGAGGTCATAGTTTTCAGATAAAGGGGAACAGATTTAAATCAGAGATCAATAGAATTCATCCTGGGACACTGACTAATATTAAGGAGGATACATAGATTTTTAATCAGTAATGGGTTAAAGGGTTATGGGGAGCAGGCAGGAAAGTGAAGTTGAAGTCGAGATGAAATCCGCCATGATCACATCAAATGGCCGAGCAGGATCGAGGGGCTGAATGGCCTCCTCCTGCTCCTACTTCTAATGTTCTTATTTCTGTTTCAATGGCATTGCTTGTACCTGCACAATCTTTAAAAGTCCATTGTCTACCCGGGAAAGTCTCTCTCTGCAGATAGCCTGCATGGTTCCTGACATTTTCTCCAGATGTGGCAATTGGCATTCTTCAGGCTGTGTCCTGGAGATCCTGATGGATAAGACTCCCCACTTGCTGCATTATATTAACACTAAAGAAACCTGACAATGTCAAGGACAAAGCAGTCTGCTTCATTGGCACCACCCCCACAGATACTCAATCACTCCAATTAGTAGCAGTGCTATCAAATGTCTATAAGATACACTAAAGAAATTCTCCAAAGATCCTTAGGTGACACCTTCCAAACCCCGATCTAGCAGTATCTGGAAGAACATGGGCAGCAGATACATGAGAATGTCATCTGCAAGTTCCCCTCCAACCCCTTTCTCATCCTGACTTGGAAATATACTATCATTACATCAGTATCACTGCGTCAAAATCCTGGGGCTCCCTCCATAATGGCATTGTTGGTCTATCTACATCAAGTGGATTGTGTCAAGAAGGCAGCTTGCCACCAACTTATATCAGCATTGAGAACCTGAGTATCGTGTAGTTGTGTTAATTATTGGACAGTGCAGGCCCATGAAATTGCAATGAGTCAAATCCAGATAACCTGAAAATCTATCATGGAAAAGCACCAGCTATTCCTGCTGGGATGTGGGAAAGCAAATAGAATGGTGCTCATGACAAGTGGAAGTTCAGGATTAATTGCTCTAGATTCCTGAGGAAGGGCTCGTGCCCGAAACGTCGATTCTCGTGTTCCTTGGATGCTGCCTGACCTGGTGAGCCTTTCCAGCCACATATTTTCAGCATTGCTCTAGATTAGCCAACATCATACACCTTTGTCATGGAGCCACACAAACCACTAAGAGCAAAATTAGGCCTAGAGCATGAAATCACAGACAAGACATCATTCATCATCAAGAACTCTATGTTAAAGGATGTTCAAGCCCTACAGTTATGGCGAAACATGTGAGATATTTAAAATGTTGTTGACTGAAAGCAAATCTTGTGGAGTTTGGTGAAGCCTACCCATTCACCTGCCTGTTTCCTAGTTGAAGTCAGAATGGTCATAAAGACACAAGAGATATCACGTTGTTTGACAATATTCACGACATGGTGAAATCTATCACAGTCATTGAAGCGAAATTGATCCAGAGCTATTTTCGTATTTTTCAATATCCTTTGCTGTACAAGGTCAGATGATAATAAACTGTAAATAAATTGAAAAATAAAGACATTTCTGCATTTTTATTGCATCACTGTTGTTATCATTTGTTTTTTTTCTTGACATAGGCATTACTTACTTAGGAGTTTGCTCAACTATCTCAAATGTTTGCTGCAAACATTTGTCACATCACCTCATGCAATTCATCTTTTTATGGTTTGCTGTACTTTCACTGTGTCTGGTTAGTGCACAGAAACTTCATCCATCACCGTGCTGACTCAGTCCAGTTCAGACAAGTACAGACCAGAATATCCAGCTGTCACCATGCAGCTTCAGTCCAGTTCAAACCAGTACAGACCGGAATATCCAGCTGTAACCATGCAGATTCATTCCAGTTCAGACCAGTACAGACCGGAATATCCAGCTGTCACCATGCAGATTCATTCCAGTTCAGACCAGTACAGACTGGAATATCCATTCATAATCGTGCAGATTCAGTCCAGTTCAGACCAGTACAGACTGGAATATCCATCCATCACCATGCAGATTCATTCCAGTTCAAAATGGTACAGACCGGAATATCTGGGAATTTGGGTAGGATGACCATTTTGTCCTCTACCACATCCGAAAGATGAAACTGAACTGTAAAACCGATATGATATAATTAGTAAGATAATGTCAGAGACATTGCTGGCAGCCAATTCATATCTACATATTTGTGCCAGAAACACAAGAGTTATGAGCATGAAAACACCATGTGATATCTCATATGTGAGTGAAATATCATCTTAACTCTGTAATCTGGAACTTTGCCCATTTCAGCAATATATTGAAAATAGGTAGAAGCCGATGCTGGAATCTGAACTGAACATTCACCCAGACTTAGAATGTTAGCTTGCTTTCTTTCCACAGATGTTGCCTGACGTACTTTTGATTTTGTAGTGTTTTTTTGTTTTTCACGCTGCAAACCGTATTGATTAATTCTGCATTAAACTGTGACTATACGTCAAAAATATTTTGGTGGATCAGACTTATGGATGGGTAATGTAATTAACAAATCACAACTGTTTGGTATAGGTGCAAACTTTAATTTCCATATTTAAGTTGGATATACCTTATTTCGTAACCCTAAAGGAAAATCATGCTTTAACCTTTAACCAACAAATTATTTTATTTTTGGATGGGTTTAAAAGGCATCTGGATGGGTATATGAATAGGAAGGGTTTAGAGGGATGTGGGCCAAGTGCTGGCAAATGGGCCTAGATTGGGTTGGGATATCTGGTCGGCATGGACAGGTTGGACCAAAGGGTCTGTATCCGTGCTGTACATCTCTAGGACTGCATAATCTGAATCAATCTAACAAGATCTAACCCAAAAATGATACGGCTCTGAATCTTATAGTCTGTGGCAATACCGTGGTGATCACCACTAACCACAATTAAAAGTTCAGCCTTAACATTTCCATCTGTTTAGTTGGTGCTTCCTGTCCTGGTCAAGATGTTGATGACAGCAGTAAAGTGATCAGGGTGAGCACTCCTGGGGATGCGGTGGATGAGCATTGTTCGGGTTATAGTGGCTGAGTATTGTTGGTGATATGGTGGATGAGCATTGTTCAGAGTGAGGAAAGAGGCAGTAGTGACTATTGTAAGGCAGTGTTGAAGGGAGTGAGCATTCCCACATGTCTGGGAGGGTGGAATCTCTTGAGATGAGGATGAGGAACGAGCATGATCAGAGGTTATGCGCAGTAGGGCTAACTGTGGGGATGGAGTCTGAGCATTGTTGAGATTTCGGCCACTCCACTCCATTACATTTTCTGTTGTTACTCACAGTCCCATGCTTGTGAACAGCCTTGAGTGTCTGACAGTAAAGTCAGGGATCAGTTCAGGCAGTATAATACTGTGTCTCAGTATGAATTTCCTAGATAAGTACCATACATGTGTACAGGATGGACATCTTACAGGGTCCCAACATGCAACAACAGTGAGCTTCCCAATATTTCCTCCTATTAGCACTGAAATATTTCAGCCATGATCATTCTTCTAGGTATAAGGTCATTTTTCTACCAAAATGGATGATGCATCATATGCATCTCCAATTGTAGTATTTTCACACAATGCTATTTATTTAAAATTCCAAGATGCCGTTATCACCTATTTCCTCAAGAAGTCTGACCTTACTGCCTTCATCCTCTCCTGATTTGGAGGTGCTAGTGTTGGACTGGGGTGGACAAAGTTAAAACCACATAACAGCAGGTTATAGTCCAACAGTTATATTTGGAAGCACTAGCTTTTGGAGTGCTGCTCCTTCATCAGGTTCATAAGTTTCCCCAAGGGAGCCTGATTAGCAAGGTTAGATCTCATGGAATACAGGGAGAACTAGCCATTTGGATACAGAACTGGCTCAAAGGTAGAAGACAGAGGGTGGTGGTGGAGGTTGTTTTTCAGACTGGAGGCCTGTGACCAGTGGAGTGCCACAAGGAGCGGTGCTGGGCCCTCTACTTTTTGTCATTTACATAAATGATTTGGATGTGAGCATAAGAGGTACAGTTAGTAAGTTTGCAGATGACACCAAAATTGGAGGTGGAGTGGACAGCGAAGAGGGTTACCTCAGATTACAACAGGACCTGGACCAGATGGGCCAATGGGTTGAGAAGTGGCAGATGGAGTTTAATTCAGGTAAATGCGAGGTGCTGTATTTGGGGAAAGCAAACCTAAGAAGGACTTATACACTTAATGGTAAGGTCCTAGGGAGTGTTGCTGAACAAAGAGACCTTGGAGTGCAGGTTCATAGCTCCTTGAAAGTGGAATCGCAGGTAGATAGGATAGTGAAGAAGGCGTTTGGTATGCTTTCCTTTATTGGTCAGAGTATTGAGTGCAGGAGTTGGGAGGTCACGTTGCGGCTGCACAGGACATTGGTTAGGCCACTGTTGGAATATTGCGTGCAATTCTGGTCTCATTCCTATTGGAAAGATGTTGTGAAACTTGAAAGGGTTCAGAAATGATTTACAAGGATGTTGCCAGAGTTGGAGGATCTGAGCTACAGGGAGAGACTGAACAGGCTGGGGCTGTTTTCCCTGGAGCGTCGGAGGCCGAGGGGTGACCTTATAGAGGTTTACAAAATTATGAGGGGCATGGCTAGGGTAAATAAACAAAGTCTTTTCCCTGGGGTGGGGGAGTTCAGAACCAGAGGGCATAGGTTTAGGGTGAGAGGGGAAAGGTATAAAAGAGACCTAAGGGGCAACATTTTCACGCAGAGGGTGGTACGTGTACGGAATGAGCTGCCAGAGGAAGTGGTGGAGGCTGGTACAATTGCAACATTTAAGAGGCATTTGAATGTGTATATGAATAGGAAGGGTTTGGAGGGATATGGGCCGGGTGCTGGCAGGTGGGACTAGATTGGGTTGGGATATCTGGTCGGCATGGATGGGTTGGACCGAAGGGTCTGTTTCCATGCTGTACATCTCTATGACTCTATGACTCTGTGATTGTGGAGTATAAGATTGTAAGACTCAGAATTAATAGCAAAAGTTTACAGTGTGATTTAACTGAAATTATATATTGAAAAAGACACATTGTTTGTAAAGTCTCTCATCAGTTAAAATGACCATGTTGGTTTCAGTTCTTTCATATGTAAATCCTAGAACTTTTTTAAAGTTACATTCTCAAGTGAACTTTAACAATAGGTGCCATGCCGGCCCAGATAATGCACTGAAGGTGTGAGGTGCCCTGTGTGAGACTGTCTGTGCCACAATGTTCAGACTGATTCTATTTCTAAAAAAAGGAATTTACAGAATCTTACACGGATTCATGCAGTTTTTGAGCAAAATAAAATGTAATTCTGCAAGTACAAACCCACCCCACAACTTATATGTGCACGTGCACATGTGTGTGTGTGTGCTGGGGTGGGGGGGTATATGAGTGTCTGTGAGAGAGTGTGTGTATGTGTATGTGTGTGCATGTAAAGGGGTATAACTCTGTGAGAGGGTGATTGTGTGAATATGGGACTGTATGAGAGAGAACTTGCGTATGGGAAAGGGTCTGCATGAGTGTATGAGCCTGTAGGGTGTGTATGTGTGTGCGTGTGTGCGTGTGTGCGTGTGTGTGTGTGTGTGTGTGTGTGTGTGTGTGTCATGAACCCAAGACCCTGGTTGAGACCATCTCCATGGCTTCTGAACTTGGCTATCAGCCTCTGCTTGGCCACTTTGTGTTGTTGCTTGTCCCAAGTTCGCCCTGGAGGATGGTCACCCAAATGTCTGAGGTTGAATGTTCTGGACTGCTGAAGTGTTTTCCAACTGGGAGGAAACACTCCTGTCTGTTGATTGTTGCCATTGCCATAGCCTCTGCTCAGTCTCACCAATGTACCATGTCTCAGGGCATCCTTGCCTGTAGAGTATGAGGTAGACAAAATTGACCGAGTCACATGAGTACCAGCCACGTACATGATGGACGTTTGTCCACTACTTCCCAGGAGCTGAAAAACTACGCCATGTTCTTCACAGCCTGAAATACATTATCAATGAGAATGTGCACCTCACCAAGACCTTCCCCACACCTCCACCTCTTGCCTTTAAACAACCACCAAACCTCAAACAGTTCATTGTTCGAAGCAAACTGAAAGAACAGAAACCGACCTGCCCATTCTCGTATTCTAAAAGCTGAGAGACTTAACAAACAATCCAGGTCTTTTTAAATATATAATTTCAGTTATATCACACTGTAAACTTCTGTTGTAAAGTCTGTGTCGTACGATCTTATTCTCCACAACCACTTGATGAAGGAGCGTCACTCCAAAAGCTGGTGCTTCCAAATAAACCTGTTGGACTGTAAGCTGGTGTTGTGTGATTTTTAACTTCATTCTCTCCAACCACTTATCAAGAAAACTCCAAACCCTGTGCCCTGTTTCCCACAATTTTGTTTTTAAACAATTCTGCATCCATTTTGCTTTCACCAAAGCACCCTTTTCAAATTCACCTGTGATGATGTAAGAAAATAGGATATCAGAGCAGAAATAGACCAATTGGTACCTGAAGCTTGTTCTGTCATGTGATAATATTACAGCTGATCTAATAGTAGGTTTAACTTAACTTTCCTGCTGGTCCTCCATAATCCTCCTTGTCAATTAAAAATCAAACTCATCTTTGAATACATTCAATGTTCCAAACTTCACTGTTGGAGAGAATTCCAAATACCAACAACTCTCTGAGAGAAGAATTCACTTTTCATTTTCAGCTTAATTTGGACATGTCCTGTTTGCAAAGTGTGTCCTTGTGTTCTGGATTTGCCTACACGTGGAAACATCCTTTCAGTATCTACCCTGTCAAGCCCTCGCAAAATCTTACTTGTTTCAAAATGATCACATTTCATTTTTCTAAACCCCCAGAGAGTAACCCTCGTCTGCTCAAGCTTCCACAGTAGACATATCCACCATCCTCAGAATTAGCATGGTGAACCTTCGCAGAACTGCTTCCAAGGCAGATAGGCCCTCTTTTAAGTGAGGTGACCAAACTTACACACTGTGTTTTGTTCTCTGCAGAATTGTAGCAACCCTTTCCTATGTTTATGCTTCATCCTAACTGCACCAAGGCCCATTCTATTTGTCTTCTTATTTACTGGTTGTCCCTGTTGACTTTCTGTGATTAAATCACTGGGCCATCCAAATTCCTGTATGCTAAAACATTTTGCAGTCATACTCTATTTAAATATTCTTCTAATTTTCTATTCTTCCTGCCACTTTGTAAAACTTCACATTTTTGAACCTTATACTACATTTGCCATTTGTATCCTCCACACTACTTGTTTTTCTCCCATATCTTATCATCAGCAAATCCAGTTACATTACCATTTGTACTTTTAATCCAGGTAATCAATAATGATTTAAAATAGTTGCAGCCAAAACATGTACCACTTTGATACCCTACTAGTCTGCATTGTGAAAATAACCCATTTATCCCAACGTTTTGCATCTTGTTGGTTAGCCAGTTCCCTATCAATGTTAATTTATCACACCCAATATTAGGAGCTCCTTTCTTGTGAAGCCTTTTATGTGGCACTTTATTGAATACACTGTGGAAGTTCTAAAGCACTACAATTATTGGTTCCACTTTATCCAGCATGTTCATTACATACTCAAAGATCTATGACATTTTTGTCAAACATAAACTTCCTTTAACAAAACTCTGTGACTCTACTTGATTGTACAATGACTTTCTAAGTATCCGGCCATGACATCTTTCCTTATGGCGTAGGAGTCAATTAGCTCAGACAGCTGGTTTGTGATGCAGTGTGATACCAACAGCCTGGCTTCAATTCCCATAGCAGCTGAGGCTCCCATGAAGGACTCTCCTTCTCAATCTTGGCCTTCACTGAGGTGTGGTGACTCTCAGATTAAACTCAGCACAGCCTTCTCTCGCTAATGAGAAAACAATCCTATAGTCCATAGCATGATGGAAACTTTGTGTAATGGGATTCTAGCACTTTCCCCACGATAGACTTTGAACTAACTGGCAAAAAGATTCCTGCTTTCTGCCTTCTCCCATTCTTGAACAAAGGTATTACGTTTGTGTTCTTTCATTCCACTGGGGCCTTTTCAGAATCCAGGGAATTTTGAAGATTACTTCTGATATATCCACAATCTCTGCAGGGAAACAGTTTCTCCTTAGTTCATGGGTATAACAAAGGGGCATAATTTTAGTGAAAGGCAGAAGGTTTAAGGGGATTTGAAGAAAAACTTTTTATCCAGAGGGTGATAGGAATTTGCAATGTACTCCGGGAATGGCTGTTGAGATGGGAAACCTCACAACCTTTAAAAAGTACTTGAATGAGTGCTTAAAATGTCATAACGTGCAAGGCTATGGGTCAAGTGCTGCAAAGTGGGATCAGTATAGAGTGAGACTAGTTATTTTTGTAAGTATATTCTTGATACTGTATAACTTTATATCTGGAATGGAGTTCATGCGGGATCAGTTGGTTCCGTGGGCAGGCGCTGAGGAAGGAGATGTGGCTGTGGGAGTGAATTTGCTTCTGGACGTGGTTGAAAAGCTTCAGGGCAGAAGAGACGACCTGGGTGGTGTAGTGAGAGAGAGAGACAGAGAGAGAGAGAGAGAGAGAGACAGAGAGACAGAGAGAGAGAGACAGAGAGAGATTCACTGATGTCCCTTTAGAGAGAGGAGGAGAACTGCTTCAAGATAGGCACCTTTGGAAGAGGCTTTGCAATCAGGTTATAATCAACTAGGCAAAAGTGAGGACTGCAGATGCTGGACATCAGAGTCGAGAGTGTGGTGCTGGAATAGCACAGCAGGTCAGGCAGCATCCGAGGAGCAGGAAAATTAACCTCTTAGGCATAAACCTTTCATCAGGAATGCCTGATCCTGACAGGAACAAGTTTACCACATGTGGCTAGGAATAGATGATGTGGTTTGGCACAAGCTATGGATTTTTAACCCTAGGGCACACATTCTTCATCAGAAAGTTCCATGCTCAGTGGCCATTATGATTCACAGGCTTGGCTCTCTAATTTCTGGGGAATCCTCCAAAGCAGAGAGAGAGTCTCCAGCTAGGATTGTGATAATGTAGTAAGCATCGATCTAGAGTGACAGGGGGAATGCAGCAATCCAGGAGAAAGGAAATCATACGTTTCTTTTCAAGGATAATAGATCAAAAAATGAAGCAAAAAATCTTTGATGCTGATTGAGTTTGATGAGTTTGATAAAAGGAAAGTGCTCACACACTTAAAAGGACTTGAGAGAGAAATTAGTGATCAGTGAATCAGTAACTGGGAGACATACTTTTCATATTACTACTCAAAGGAAGACATTCAAAGAATTTCTTGATAAAACGCAAACTAATGAAATATTGAATGATTGGATGCAAGTAGCTCTTGAAGCAGGATTCAAGAATGACATTTAACAGAGAATTAGGTAAATACGGAAAGAGGAAACATATTATAAAGGATTCAATGAAAGAAAGGAAATTTAATGGGATATAAAGCTTTGGTAGGTAGCTTAGGTAAAATTAGCTCATTGCCAAATTGTGTTTTGTATTTGCTTCCTGTTGTATTTATTGATGTAATATGAATGTGAAACCACCAGAATGATGTGGGCTCAATCATTTGCAGGTGCAGACAGGATAAGCCTTATGGCCTCATTGTGCATCATAACAATTCTGTACGTTTCTATGTTCCAAGTTCTATGTTCTATGTCTGCTGCCACTGTCCCAGTTCTTCAGAGTCCATCACATTCTGCCGTTGCCTGTTTAGCTGAGTGGAGCACAGCATACTCAGATAACACAGCACACCCTGTCTGAACTGTACTGGAAGGTTCCACCAGACCATCTTCAGGAGGCCTCACCTTCGTTGCACAGTGGCTCTGGTTCAAAGAATGGGCTATATTGTATCTATGCTTGGCCTCAGGTAATGAGTTGCATGACAGAATCTTCAGCCGTTGTTTCCCAGTAACCATCCTTGTCAGACATCCGCTCCTTGACAGTTTAGCATACTCCTCCATACAGTGGGACATGGAGGATTGCAATATGGAGGGAAATGGGATTGGCATTTGACACACACTTTGCAGCATGTCATGTTGCATACATTAGGGGATTGTAAATGCTAGATAATTATTAATAATTTATCATCCCACCACACATCAGTCAAGGCAGGGCATAGTGTTGGGAAATACCTATAATTCAAGCTGAGAGAAACTCAGCTTGGTGCTTGTGAACAGCCGATGGGACCTTGGGTTATCTTTGTGAATTGTGACCTGCAATCTTCAGTCTGCAATGACTAATACGATGGCCAGGATTGTTTGTGACCAGGATTTGTACCCCACTCAATTGGACACAAATGTAATTGTTACAAATTATTTCAACCTGTACTGTGACAGGGCCTAAT
This sequence comes from Hemiscyllium ocellatum, assembly GCF_020745735.1. Taxonomy (NCBI): domain Eukaryota; kingdom Metazoa; phylum Chordata; class Chondrichthyes; order Orectolobiformes; family Hemiscylliidae; genus Hemiscyllium; species Hemiscyllium ocellatum. The sequence goes on along the minus strand of NC_083406.1, from coordinate 797,821 downwards.
AAATGTGGTTGCCCCTTCAAAAGCCTCACATTGTTCCCAAGTAGAGCCCACACACTGCCCTCAATACCGCAGCTGAGTTCCCCAACTTCCTTCCCGTAGCAGTGGCTCCTGATAACTCCCTCTTGATATTCATTATAACTGCTGTTTACACTGCTGCTTGCACAAGCAGTGGACGAGGTCACAACAAATGAGCTGAAGCCAGTGAGTGCGTATAAAAGATGGTAATGACCAGCAATATGTAGCTGAGTGGCCTGTGGATTGGTGACCAGTTGCTTATGACAAAATCTTTCTGCCTGCAATAACAATGTAATCAGTTTGTGGGTATGCAAATCCAGGTAGAATTGGACCTTTGGAGATCAAGGAACTGGTCTCTCAGCACTGTAAACTGTACCTCGAGTACAAAGAAAGCCAGTTTATTTCTCCTCATAGTCACTTTAAGTTTGGCTCTTAACCAATAAGTCAGAGATCATGTAAGTGTAAACCAGCCTCCTATAAACAAGTGTCAGTATCTTGAGAAGAAAGATTGAGAAGCAGCAAGTCCTGAGAAGCTAAAAGGATTATTTCATTGAACTCTGTGGACTGTTGATCCTCCTTCCAGTCTTTACTGGACCCACAATATCCATGCTTTTCTATGGTTGTATGTGCATTCAGGGGATGTTTTATCAGGGTGTTATAATCAGTAGAGTTATATGTTGTCTATTCATAGTTGTTTATCATTTGCTAGAGTAAAAAATGAGGTCTGCAGATGCTGGAGATCACAGCTGCAAATGTGTTGCTGGTCAAAGCACAGCAGGCCAGGCAGCATCTCAGGAATAGAGAATTCGACGTTTCGAGCATAAGCCCTTCATCAACCTATTTCAATAATAAATAATTCTTGTTAAGTATAGAAAGCTGATCCATGCTTTCTGACAGCCTGAGTCTAAAAGACAGGTCAACAGGAGAGTTTTGCACACTTTGGTAAACTATTTAACTATGGTGAAAGTGGGTACTGCAGGTGCTGGAGATTAGAGTCAAGATTAGAGTGGTGCTGGAAAAGTACAGCAGGTCAGGCAGCATCTGAGGAGCAGGAAAATCGATGTTTTGGGTAGGAGCCCTTCATTAGAAAGGGCTTATGCCTGAAATGTTGATTTTCCTGCTCCTCAGTTGCTGCTTGACCTGCTGTACTTTTCCAGCACTGCTCTAATCTTATTTAACTTTGGTGACAACTCTGAGAATAGCAGGGTTTTACCCACAATGCAGTACTCCATGAGGTGTAATATTACAATTTTGTTATGAGATAACTTAAGTGGAGAGTAAATACACAGTAGCAAAACTCACAGAAATTTTGTCCGAAATTATGTCATGAAGAGGGTATAAAGAGAAAGCAAATGAATGTGAATAAGTTGAGCATGATCAAAATGTGGCAGATGAAATGTATGGAAACTGAAATTGTACACTTTAATGGGAAGAAGAAAAAAATCAGAATTTTCGATAAATAGTGACTGACTGTTGAATTGTAATGTGCAGAAGGATCTAGATGTTCCAGTAAATGTATCACGAAAAGAGAGATACAGAAAGTAATGAGGAAGACAAATGGAATGCTAATCTTTGTGAGGAGATGAGTTGAACATTAAAGTAAGGGAGCAATGCTTCAATCATACAGGGCATTTTTGAGACCATACCTTGAATACTGTGTGCACTTTTGGTCCCCATATCTAGGAAAGGATGTAAACATTTCAGAGGGCAGCTCCGAGAAGGGTTACTAGATTGGTAACTGGAATGAGCAGGTTGTCTAATGAGGAATGATTAATAGACTGGGTTTGTTTCTCCAGGAGATTAGGAGTGTGAGGAGTCTGCTTAAAGCAGATAAGAATCAAAATGGACTTGACAAAACGGGCATGGAAATGATGTTTCCTCTTGTGGGTGGATTCAGAACTAGGCAGCAATGTTAAATAAGTAAGGTTTAGGAACCTACATGAGATTTTGTTTCTCAGTGTGATTTGTGAATTTGGAATTGTCTGCCACAGAAGATGGTGGAGTTAGATTCATTGACATTTTAAGAGGGAGCTGGATACATTCTTGATAATCTACAGAAGCAATCATTGTAGATAGTGGAGAATGTGGAATTCAAAATACATTTAAAATCAGCTGTGATTTTCTTGAAAGGCAGAGTCACCTTGAGAGGACTCATTTTCCAACAAAACTCAATAATCTGGATCCTGCACAAAGCAGCAGTTCTATTGGCACCACACTCACTAACCTCACTCCTTCAGCTGCTGGTGCTCAGTGGCAATACTGTGTGCCATCTTCAAACTGCAGGGCAGAAGTTCGCCAAAGACTCCGGTGATTTCTCCAGATAGTTCTTTTAACGGTTAATCTGCCCTTAAATATCTTTGACTTCACAGTGGCTCATTTTAGTGCTCTGCACTTAACTTCAACACAATAAAACTGGCAGTTGGTCTTCTTTATATATTCTTTTTTTTGATGTAGGTCATTGCTAAATAAGCCAGCATTTATTGTCCAAGTCGGATTGGCCATACAAAAGTGGTGGTGAGCCATTGCCTTGAGCTGCTGTCATTCAGGGACTGCAGGAACACCCATCGTGCTATTAGGAAGGATGTTTCAGATGCGGCACCAGTGAAGGAACAATGATAGTTGTAAGTCAGGATGATGTGTGGCTTGGAGGGAAGTTTGCAGAAAGATGTGTCCCATAGATGTATTGCCAATGTCCATCTAGCTGAGAGAAGTCAGAGCATTAGAAGATGCTGTTAACTGAAAAGCTGTACCTTGAGAATGAGAGCCATCATATCTCTTAGGAGAAAGTGAGGACTGCAGATGCTGGAGATCAGAGCTGAAAATGTGTTGCTGGAAAAGTGCAGCAGGTCAGGCAGCATCCAAGGAGCAGGAGAATCGACGGTTCGGGCATGAGCCCTTCTTCAGGAATGAGTAGAGTGTGCGAAGCAGACTCAGATAAAAGACAGGGAGGAGGGACTTGGGGGATGGGCGTTGGAAATGCAATAGGTAGAAGGAGGTCAAGGTGAGGGTGATAGGCTGGAGTGGGGGTGGGGGCAGAGAGGTCAGGAAGAAGATTGCAGGTTAGGAGGGAAGCCTTCCTTGAAGAAGCTCTCTTCCTCCCTCTACACTTCTGCCTTGGAACCCTCCAACCTCAAGGGATGGACTCAGATTTCTCCAGTTTCCTCGTTTCTTCTCCCTCACCGTGTCTCAGTCCCAACCCTCGAACTCAGCATCACCTTCCTAACCTGCAATCTTCTTCCTGACCTCTCCGCCCCTAACCCTACTCCGGCCTATCACCCTCACCTTAACCTCCTTTCACCTATCGCGTTTCTAACACCCCTCCCCCAAGTCCCTCCTCTCTACCTTTTATCATAGCCTGCTTGGCATTCCTGAAGAAGGGCTCAGGCCCGAAACGTCGATTCTCCTGCTCCTTGGATGTTGCCTGACCTGCTGCGCTTTTCCAGCAACACATTTTCAGCGGCCATCATATCTCCATCAGTCCAGCCAGCTTCAGCTGCCTCAGCTGGTGGACCAGCTTGGTGACCCTAAGTGATCAGCAATTACAACAAAAGTGGAGTGCCTGCTGCCACTCTGAACTCTAATCCATTCCAGAGTCAAATTAGTCATTCAGTGTCTCACTGTATTCAGATCAATGTTCACCTTGTATGAGAGATGATGAAGAAATGATGTGGGGTTCCCACTGCAACTTTGGAAGTTGAAAACTTAATGATTCATCTTTCACAAGCATTGGCCTCTTTTTAAGTCATTGTGGCTAATTTCACCATCATTGAGATGCCGATGCTCAGTTTGCAATGGATCTCACCATTGACCGGCATTTGACCCCTGAGCACCTTCACAATGCATGCAGAGCAAATGGATGATGAAATGATTCAAATAAAATGAAAGTTGAGTTTAAAAACAGCTGCTTCATGTATATATTTCATCCTTTAATGCTGCAATATCCAAAAGAAATGGAGCCCACACTCTAGCTTATCAAGCTGGTACTGAATTCACTCAACCTAAACATTGTCCTAGTCATTAGCACTTTCCATCTAGAGAATGCCAAGTGATGGTAGTGAATGAAGCTCATGGTAGAGATGGTCAGCACCGGGCCCTGCCTGCTGCCAGGAACTCTACCAGACCCTCTGTATCCTCTTTTATTTTGCATTACTCTGACAGCTCATTTCCAGCCAGCCCCTCGATGTGGAGACTGACCACATTGAACTTTGCTTACGTTGGTCCAGCTTCCTCCCTGAGCCCTGACATTATACCATCACGATGCCCCCTTGCTCCTCTATGCTCTCCCTTGTGGAGGTCATGGTGGTGCTCCATCATCTTTGTGCTGAATGAATCACTTCACATTTCTGTCCAATTAACTTTGTCTGTTACCCGTCAAACCATTTACCCCCGTTCCATATCGTCCAACCTTCTCTACACATAACATTCAACCCCATCCTCCTCACATTCACAATGTTTCCATGTTTCAGATCGATAGTTTTAAAATATTTCTCAGGACATTCAAGTATTTATTTGTATTAGGAAAGAACAAAGAACAAAGAAAATTAACAGCCCAGGAACAGGCCCTTCTGCCCTCCAAGTCTGAGCTGATCCAAATCCACTGTCGAAATCTATCACCTAATTCTAAGCATCTGTATTCCTTTGCTCCTCACCTACTCATGCATCTGTTTAGATGCACTTTAAGTGAATCTACTGTGCCTGTCTCTACTACCTCTGCTGGCAACGCATTCCAGGCACCTACCACCCTCTGTGAAAAGTACTTTCCATTTATATCCCCCTTGAACATCTTGCCTCTCACATTGAACATGTGACCTCTCGGTATTGAATCCCTCACCCTGGGAAAAAGCTTATCTTTATCCACCCTGTCTGTATCCTTCATGATTTTGTAGACCTCAATCAGGAGAGCAAAGATCCTCATACTGACCCCTGGCGAACTCTCTACAAACCTATCTCCTATCTGAAAAACATCCAGTTACCCTGTCTTGGCTCCTTCTGTGTCAAGGTTTCTCCTGGTCCTTATGATCCATGAGTTCTAGCTTTCCTCACAGGTTGATGGCAATCACCTTTTAGAAGTTCATATACACCATGTTAGCTCTTTAAATAACTGCCAGCAAGTTATCTAAACACAATTTCCCCTTAAAAGATTCATCCCAACTTGCCTAATTAGCCTGCATTTGTGAATGCAAATTTATGCCATGTTTGAACATGGACTGCTTCACTGCTTTGAGCTGGATGAAGTATCTGCTGATGTTTGGATAGAGGACACTCTTCCAATGAACTACTGCATCAAAGTCTTGGGACTGAGCCGACTGGCCTCCCCCCATCACAATCACCTTCCTTTGTGCCAGGTATGAATCCAACCAGCAGAGAATTATCTGCATGATTCCCATCGACTTGACTGTACTATTCTCGTTATGCAACTGGGACACTTGGGAGTACCTTGGATATCTTCTTTGGATGTATCATTATCTTCCTGAGTTAATGATACAGTTGTCACAGATTGGAGTAACAGGCTGACTTGGATTATTCGTTTAAAGTTATTCTAGATATCCTTTTCTTTACAGCTAAATCAACAGCCTCACATAGCCTAAAAGGCAGAAATCTGACTCAGTCAAACTGCAATCATCATGGAGAATTAAGTATCGACATCTCCTGATAATGGAACTGTGGCATTTGGATTTGAGTTTCTGTTGGATTCTAGTCCAGCCAATCTGATGTTAGGACACTAGTAAGAAAGATTGGAAGTGAGTAACTTTTACTCTATTGAAAGATATTGTGGCTTTGAAGAAAAAGAATTAAATCATAATCTGAAGAGGAAACATTTGCAGGTCTCTGTGGAAAGGCAAGTGATTGGAACTGGGTGAGTTGCTTGTGCAGAAAGATGACATGGACGTGATGAGTCAAACCCGCTCCATCCTGTGTTGAAATTATTCCCTGCTTCTGTGTATCATCGATATTATCATCCTGGTGTTCAGTGTAACTTTAACATTTACAATGCCTGTAACATGATACAGATCTTCCTGATTCATTTTCCTTCTCTGGTTTTGCTTTATCCTCTATGCTATTACGAAATAGCTGTGCTGAGGGAGGATATTCCCAGAAACACATCCAGGGAAGTTATTTGGGTGGAACTGAGAAATAAGAAAGGAATGATCACCTTATTGGGATTGTATTATATTCCCCTAATAGTCAGAGGGAAATTGAAAAACAAATTTGTAAGGAGATCTCAGCTATCTGTAAGAATAACAGGGTGGTTATGGTAGGGGATTTTAACTTTCCAAACATCGACCGGGACTGCCATGGTGTTGAAGGTTTAGATGGAGAGGAATTTGTTAAGTGCCTACAAGACAATTTTCTGATTCAATATGTGAATGTGCATACTAGAGAAGGTGCAAAACTTGACCTATTCTTGGGAAATAAGGCAGGGCAGGTGACTGAGGTGTCAGTGGGGGAGCACTTTGGGGCCAACGACCATAATTCTATTTGTTTTAAAATAATGATGGAAAAGGATAGACCAGATTTAAAAGTTGAAGTTCTAAATTAGAGAAAGGCCAATTTTGACGGTATTAGGCAAGAACTTTCGAAAGCTGATTGGAGGCAGATGTTCGCGGGTAAAGGGACGGCTGGAAATTAGGAAGCCTTCAGAAATGAGATAACAAGAATCCAGAGAAAGTATATTCCTGTCAGGGTGAAAGGGAAGGCTGGTAGGTATAGGGAATGCTGGATGACTAAAGAAATTGAGGGTTTGGTTAAGAAAAAGAAGGAAGCATATGTCAGGTATAGACAGGATAGATCGAGTGAATCCTGAGAAGAGCATAAAGAAAGTAGGAGTATATTAAGAGGGAAATCAGGAGGGCAAAAAGGGGACATGAGATAGCTTTGGCAAATAGAATTAACGAGAATCCAAAGGGGTTTTACAAACATATTAAGGACAAAAGGGTAACTAGGGAGAGAATAGGGCCCCTCAAAGATCAGCAAGGCGGCCTTTGTGTGGAACCAAAAGAAAGTGGGAGAGACACTAAATGAGTATTTTGCATCAGTATTTACTGTGGAAAAGGATATAGAGCATATAGACTGTAGGGAAATAGATGGTGACATCTTGCAAAATGTCCAGATTACAGAGGAAGAAGTGCTGGATGTCTTGAAACAGCTAAATGTGTATAAATCCCCAGGACCTGATCTGGTGTACCCGAGAACTCTGTGGGAAGCTAGAGAAGTGATTGCTGGGCCTCTTGCTGAGATATTTGTATCATCAATAGTCAACAGGTGAGGTGCCGGAAGACTGGAGGTTGGCTAATGCGGTGCCACTGTTTAAGAAGGGCGGTAAGGACAAGCCAGGGAACTGTAGACCGGTGAGCCTGACCTCAGTGGTGGGCAAGTTGTTGGAGGGAATCCTGAGGGACAAGATGTACATGTATTTGGAAAGGCAAGGACTGATTAGGGATAGTCAACATGGCTTTGTGAGTGGGAAATCATGACTCACAAACTTGATTGAGTTTTTTGAAGAAGTAACAAAGAGGATTGATGAGGGCAGAGCAGTAGATGTGATCTATATGGACTTCAGTAAGGCGTTCGACAATGTTCCCCATGGGAGACTGATTAGCAGGGTTAGATTTCATTGAATACAGGGAGAACTAGCCATTTGGATACAGAACTGGCTCAAAGGTAGAAGACAGAGTGTGATGGGGGAGGGTTGTTTTTCAGACTGGAGGCCTGTGACCAGTGGAGTGCTACAAGAATAGGTGCTGGGTCCTCTACTTTTTGTCATTTACATAAATGATTTAGATGCAGGCATAAGAGGAATAATTAGTAAGTTTGCAGATGACACCAAAATTGGAGGTATAGTGGACAGTGAAGAGGGTTACCTCAGATTACAACAGGATCTGGACCAGATGGGCCAATGGGCTGAGAAGTGGCAGATGGAGTTTAATTCGGTAAATGCGAGGTGCTGCATTTTGGGAAAGCAAATCTTAGCAGGACTCATACATTTAATGGTAACGTCCTAGGGAGAGTTGCTGAACAAAGAGACCTTGGAGTACAGGTTCATAGCTCCTTGAAAGTGGAGTTGCAGGTAGATAGGATAGTGAAGAAGGGATTTGGTATGCTTTCCTTTATTGGCCAGAGTATAGAGTACAGGAGTTGGGAGGTCATGTTGCAGCTATACAGGACATTGGTTAGGCCACTGTTGGAATATTGCATGTGATTCTGGTCTCCTTCCTATCGGAAAGATGTTGTGAAACTTGAAAGGGTTCAGAAAAGAGTTACAAGGATGTTGCCAGGGTTGGAGGATTTGAGCTATAGGGAGAGGCTGAACAGGCTGGGGCTGTTTTCCCTGGAGCATCGGAGGCTGAGGGGTGACCTTATAGAGGTTTACAAAATTATGAGGGGCATAGATAGGATAAATAGGCAAAGTGTTTTTCCTGTGGTCAGGGAGTCCAGAACTAGAGAGCATAGGTTTAGGGTGAGAGGGGAAAGATATAAAAGAGACCTAAGGGGCATCTTTTTCACTCAGAGGGTGGTACGTTTATGAAATGAGCTGCCAGAGGATATGGTGGAGGCTGGTACAATTGCAACATTTAAGAAGCATTTGGATGGGTACATGAATAGGGAGGGTTTGGAGGGATATGGGCCGGGTGTTGGTAGGTGGGACTAGATTGGGTTGGGATATCTGGTCAGCATGGACAGGTTGGACCAAAGGGTCTGTTTCCATGCTGTACATCTCTATGACTCTATGAAATGTTGGCATGTCAACATGATTCCTTCAGGCCCTTCCGTTTCTGTGTCAGTGCTGATAAAACTGGTGTTTACAGCAATTTACTACACGCTGTCACTATATAAATCAGATTTACCTCTGGGCTAAGCGAGGCATATTAAGAATGTTTGGACTAATTTATAGCATAAGACTGTTCTTTATTGATAGCACTTATGTTTGGATTAACATTGTCTATTTTATACTGTATGTACTGTATATGCTGTACATCAGGTATGAGAATAATTTTGTGTATATGGGCTAACATTTATCAAATTCTGTATCAGTGTCAGAAAAGTCGGCACTTTAACATCCTCCAGGCCTTCCCCAAATAAAAGATTCCCCAGGTCTGCTCCTGTCAGCTTTCTGTTAGATTCATCCCCATCATTTTTGTTGCTTTTACAGTGATGAATGACTTCCTCGATGTTACTTTTATTCATATTATTAAAAGATGTCTTGGCCTTGTGTCAAGCCACCTTTATCTCTAGATATAGGCATGAAATTTCCAATATGTTTGCACTTAGAAATATATGGAATGGAGGCACAAAGTGAAGATGCAATGCAGAAAAATGAAGTGAATTCCAGCACTCTACTCAGAATTATTTGCTGTATTTTGCTCTTTTATTAATCAGTATTTATTGCTATGGCTCTATTTTCAAGCTAAAGAGAAGTGTTCACAAATTTCCTGAATTATCAGTGAGGACAGAGGAATTTATAATCGGAAATATGGAAATGGCAGACAAGCTTCACAAGAAATCTCTCCGAAATAAGTTATTTAAAATAACTTACAGGTGCGGTGACCAATTAGGAAGGCAAGTAACATGTTGGCCTTTATTGCAAGAGGATTTGAGTACAGAAATAAAGACATCTTGCTGCAACTGAATAGAACACTGGGGAATGTGCACCTGGAGTATTTTATGTGGCTTTGGACTCTTTACCTTGGGAAAGGTGGAGGCAGTGCACCAGACTAGTTCTGGGGATTGGAGGACTGCCGTATAAGGAGATAAGGTGATCTAATTGAAGATTACAGAACAGGACAATTGCAGAAAAGAATACTTCCCCTGCTGGCATATCGAGGGCAGACAACACAAAACAAGGGACAAGTGATTTAGGTCTGAGAAGAGGAGGGATGTCTTCACTAAGTGCTTAGTGAATCATAGTCATAGAAATGTACAGCATGGAAACAGACCCTTCAGTCCAACTCACCCATGTCGACCAGATATCTTGGATGAATCTAGTCTCATTTGCCAGCACTTGGCCCATATCCCTCTAAACTCTTCCTATTCATATACCCATCCAGATGCTTTTTAAATGTTGTAATTGTACCAGCCCTTACCACTTCCTCTGGCAGCTCATTCCATTCATGCAGCACCCTCTGTGTGAAATAGTTGCCACTTAGGTCCCTTTTAAATCTTTTCCGTCTCAACTTATACCTAGTTTTAGACTACCCTGTGTCACTGGACTAATTCATTGCTAATGTATAGGGGGTCCCCGATTTACGAACTTCCAACTTACAAACACGCTTACGAATGTGATCCCATACAGGGTTGTAAAGATCTGACATAAAACCATCGCCTTTACTAATGAAGAGATATTTTATATTGTCCTGCATTGTGTTCCAATTTGCATATAAGTTACTTGCGAGTGGATTTCAGAACAGAACACATTCATAACCCGGAGACTGTCTGTACATAGGAGCAGAGATAGACTATTCATTCCTTCAAGACTGGTCCATTATTCAGGAACATCTTGAATCTCTCCCCCTCTGCCTTAAAAAAAAACCATTCAATAGCTCTGCTTCCATCACTTTTTCAGGAAGAGATGTATGAATTCAGGGCCCTCTGAGAGAAAATAAGCATGTTTAATTTCTGTTTTAAATGGGAGATATTGGACTTTTAAAACTGAGACATCTAGTGACAGAATCTCTCATAAGAGAAAACACACTCCCACATCTATCTTGCCAAGGTCCCTCAGGATTTTATGCTTCAGGCAAGTCACCTCCGACTCTACTAAACTCCAGCTTATACAAGTCTACCCCTGTCCAACTTTTCCTTGTAAGACAAACCATCTACCACAGGTATTAGTGTAGTAAACCTTCTCTGATCCACCTCCAAAGTATTTACACCTTTCCTTTATGATGGTGACTAGTACCGTGCTCAGTACTCCAGAAGTGGTGTCACCGCAACTGAAATGCAAATTCCCTACTTTCCTGTTCAATTCTTCTCTTAATAATTGATCATGTACATTGGCTTTCCTAATTAGTTACTGTACGCACATGTTAGCTCTTTGCAATTCATAGTTCAAGACAGTTATCAATAGATTTCTGGATACTAACAACAATAAGAGATAATGCTGGAAAGTGGCATTGAGGTGAATTATAGCCGTGATATGAAATGCTGCAGTGTGCTTTTGGGGCTAAATGATTTGTTCCTGTTACATTAGTTCAAATCAAGTTTAAAATGACACCCTGAATTTGGATGCTGTTGGAAACAAATCCATTGTCCTGATTTTATTTTCACTGTTATGAGTGTTTTGAAAACTAATTTATCCTCAGAGACCATATTTATGTTTATTTGAATGAACTTTTATGTCATCAGTATAAATCACATTAAAAATAAAAAAAGTTTCTAAAGTTGCATGTTCTTAAACCTGTGTACCTAATGTGCATGAATAAATTTAGACTTGCAATTTTAATTTTCACACTGACAGTACAATTGAATAAATATTATGACTTACCTGCTCACCTTGGTCACTAAGCCTAACCCTGTCACCTTATTCTTTCCACTTGTTTATGCACACATTCACATTCAGCATATCTTAATGAGATTGGCAGGAAATTTGGGTATAAATTAATTTCGGCAAGTTGGGAACATTAATGAGTATAATTATTGGGTGTAACTTCCCAATTAAACATGCACAGAAAATTTCAGCCTATTGTATTTAGGTATTAAATGATCTCTATACTTTCTTTCATTCTAGTCCTTAGATTTGGATGATTGTAGACAGATCCAAAAATGGTAAAAGTCTGGTCCTTCATCAGCTTTCTCACTAAACCATTGACTCATGTTTTAATTAGATAAACGTTTTCCAATCAATTTTAGCCACACTGTCATAACTCGATTACTAATAGGGGTGGTTAAAAGGTTAACTTTTTGTGTGTAAATATAGTTAACAGCAGCTTCAAGAAATTGCAGAAGTTTAATCTGGTAACGGCAATAAATTAAAAGCTATGAGTGCTCAAATCAGTGCAATCAATCCCCAAAGTTCCCTCATGCCTAGCAGTCAGACAAAACAGGTATAAATTAGTTTCATTTTTTCAGCTAGTTAATTTGAAAAGGAATAGAGGCTATAGAATAAGTGCGAACATAATTTCACTGTCCAGACATATGGACATTTTACTCATCTTTGAATTTTATTTGCATTTCTCAACATACGAGAACTATAGATTAATGTAAGCAACAGAATATGAACTGACTTGCAGCTCATTGATACATTCAGCGCTTTTTTGGAATTTAGTCATTTCAAATTATTATAGGGGTCTAATTTAAAACTTTCTTTCAATATGTTTTTCATTAAAAATCAAATGTTTAATTTATTTGTGTCTGTGATTGTAGTTGCCTTTTTGAAGTTTTTAATCGCTTGGCTGAATTTGAATGTTAGTACAAAATCAGGCACAAGAAAACAGATCATAACTCGTATTTCACCAATGTACAGAGTCTGGAAAGATAAAATATTACCATAACAAAATGTAAAAATAAAATAATATTACTGTTCCAGCATCACAGTTTTCTGAATTGAATCATTAAACCAACCTATAATTTTTCTATGACAGTTAATAGAGTTCAAAATTCATTGATTATAATGGTGGGATATGAGAAATAGATGCCCTTTAAATTTTAACCAATTGAATGCAAAACATTTGCTTTCTTTAAAATACACAGGACTTGAAATATACCTTGACAGTTACAACAGTTCTGTAGAATATTCACTATCCATTGATTCTGTGAGCCTGTGATTAACAGAAGAGATTTGCAATGCTTTTCAGTTGTAATATGGCCCCTGTGCCATCATTTACCCCAGAATCCCATGGATTGTTTCCTAGACTGCACTTGCTACTGCACCTAAATACCAGTTGGACATCCCCACATTCTCGGAGGATTGCTGTGGTGTACCAATATTTGTAGATGGTTCACAGGACCACCCACTTATTCGTCTGAATTGTCTGCAGCTGCAGAGTGAAAATCTTATGGAACGTGGACTCCAAGAATTTCTTAGACTCCATTAAACCCCACAGTGACTTCAGCCATTATTCAATCTCAGAAAATCTTGAACTCCAGCAAGCAGAGGCACTTCCTTCACACATTACTCTCCAGGACCCACACACCTTTGACTTTGCACACTGCACAGGAATTGCAGATAAAATGTCTTAGCTGTCCTATCAGTTTAATTTGTTCTTTGTGTGCAAAAAATATGCTTATGTGTATGAGTTTACGAGTTAATGATTTTGTATGTTTATGTAATGCAGTTCAAATCCCTTTAAGATTGATATCTTCCATTTAATTAAAATTTCATGTTAGTAATTGCTCTGATTACTTATTTACAATTGCTTCTTGATTGAAAGTACTTAACTCTTCTTTCCCATTTTCCTAGATTCACATTGTCACTTTGTTTAACAAATCAATGGCGTGTTTCTTAAGAGATCCAGACAGGCAAACTCTGGGCTTAAGTCTGTGTTACATGCTGCAAAGTTTGAGTAATCTCCTGACATGTACACATGTACTGAAATACCATGCTCTGTAACATACCCAACATGATTCTGTCTGGGACATTGTCTGTGAGGTAGATGACTATATCAGGCCATTGGTTGTCTAGTCTGAGGGATAGCTCTGCCAGTTTCGGCACTAGCCCCAGATGGTAGTAAGGAGGGGCTTTACAGGGTCAACCCGACTGCTTTTGCTATTATTGTTTCCAGTATTTTGACTAAAAGCAGGTGATCTGTCCGGGTTCATTCCTTTGCTTTGAACTTTCATCCCCAGTACATTACCCAGGTCTCTGGATACCACAAAGCCATCAATTCTTCATACTTAAATATATTTTTAAAAATAATTTCCTATAATGTGACATGTGTAACACAGTTAGCAAATAATTTTTTTTAGCAGTTTTCTAAAATAAACTACTCTCAATAATTTAAAGCCGGGTTACTTAGGGGACGAGGTTTGACATTTTGATAAAAGATGCTGCTAGTTATATAATAACCACAACTCCACTCGTTATCATGAAATACCAGTTACCACTTTAAATTTATCAAAAAAACTTCTTCTTCAAGGTAGATACCTTAAAAAAAAATCACATTTTAAAATGCTCCAAGACTTCATTGATTCATGGCAAGTTTGGAATTTGACGACATGCAAATACGTTTGTGCAGACATTCGAGACAGTTAAAGTGCATCTGAAATTGAAAGGAAAACAATACAATGTGGCCAGATTCATGAGAAAGCAGAGAATTGTTAAAATATTAAACACCAAGAAAAGATGATCAAAACAAAAATAGATATAAATGACGAGGCCAAAATAGCAAGTCAAATAAAAAAAAGCTGCAATAACATATTTAAATATATGCAAAGGAATAGAGAGACCAAAATGAACCGAAGCCCTTTGAGAATAAGTCTGCAGAATTGCTTATTGGGAAACAAGAAATGGCAGAGGGGTTGAATAAATAATTTGCATCAGTCTTCATGGAATGGGAATATGAATAATATTCTATGAATAGTAAATATTTAAGGGATAAATGGGGACAAAGGGAACAAATAAAATACTTATTCTGAGAAAAACAGCCCTCTGGAACGAATGGGGCAAAAAGCTGATAAAGCTCCTGCATCTGTCAGACACTCCCGAAGCTATTATAGGAAGTAGCTGCAGAGATTGTGGACAAACTGTGAGCAATCTTCCAAGAACCCTTACATTCTGGAAAAGTAGCCGAGGAATGGAGACCTGCCAATATAACATCCTCATTCAAAAAGAAAAGGAAACTGAAAAAACAGGTGACTATAAGACAGTTGGATGACATCTATCATTGGGGAAATGTTATAGTCTTTTATAACATAAAAGACAATAAGTAGAAGTTTTATAGCTACATAAAGGGAAGCAGTTGGTTAAGTGTAGTCACTGAAAACCAAAAGTAGGGATATTGTCAATAACCATGGGGAAATAGCTGACATGCTGAGTCATTACTTTGCTTCAGTATTTACAACAGAGAATGAGGAGAGCTTGCCAAAGTCTCAAAGAAATTATACAGATGATCATAGACAGGGTTAAAACAAAATTACTTTAAGTAACTCACCAATAATGGAGAAATTAACTGAAGAGTGACAAAACCCTAGGACCTGATGGTTTCCATTCACGGGTGTTAAATGGGGTAAGAAGGAACATTTCCAATGCCCTAATGCTCAAAACATTTCAGTTAATCACTGGGAGGTGGCACGGATTCATGACTGGTAGGTCATACCTGAGAACTCTCATTGAATGTTTTTGAAAAGGTGATAAAGGTGGTGGATCGAGGGAAGCTGATGATGTCGTTTATACAGATGTCTGAGGAATTTTGATAAAATCCCACACAACAGACGTTTAGCCAGAATAGAAATCCCTGGAATAGAGGGCATGTTACTGACATGGATAGGAAATTAGTTGAGTGGCAGGAAGCTGAGAGTTTTAATAATGGGTAAGTACTCAAACTGGCAGGATGTGACTGCTGTCCTGCAGGGATCTGTGTTTGGGGCCTCAATTCTTCACAATATTCAACAATGACTTGGATAATGGCAAAGAAAATCAAGTATCCAGATTTGATGATGAGCTGAAAATGTGTTGCTGGTTAAAGCACAGCAGGTGAGGCAGCATCCAAGGAACAGGAAATTCGACGTTTCGGGCAAAAGCCCTTCATCAGGAATTTGATGATGACGCAAAATTGGGCAGCATTGTAGATAAGGTTGATGACAGCATAAAATTACAACAGAATACTGATGGTTTATGTGAATGGGCAAAGCTGTGGTAGGCAGATCTCAATATAAACAAATGTGAAGTTATTCATTTCAGACCGAGAAAAGATAAATCAGGGTATTTTTAGAGAGCACAAAGGATGTCGAATGAGATTTGGGAGTTCAAATGCACAGTTTACAAAATGCCACAGACAAATGCAGAAAGTAACCAAGACGGTTAATGGAATGCTGGCCTTCAGATCGAAAGGGCTGTCGTGTAGGGATGCAGGTACTACACAGAACCCGAGTTAGACTCTACTTTGAGTACTGTGAGCAGGTCTGGGCCCAACACCTAGGAAGGAGGTTTTGGCCCTGGAGAGAGTTCAATGCAGGATTACAAGGATGATCTCTGGACTTCAGGGGGTATGTTATGAGGAGAGATTAGACAATTTAGGCCTTTATCCTCGAGACTTTAGAAGGTTAAGTGTGCTCTTATCTAGATCTTCAGAATATTTACAGGGAAAGACAAGGTAAATAATGATAAAGATAAATTATTTCCACTGGTTGAACATTCTAGAACCAGGGATATAATCTATGAATTAGGGCCAGGCCATTCAGGAGAGATGATAGAAAGAATAGTGGAGATTTCAGAACTCTCTTCCTCAAATGGCAGCCAATGCTAGTTTAATTATTACATTTAAATCTGAGATAGACATTTTTACTAAGCAAAGATGTTGAGAGGTATGGGCCCAAGTGACTTCACCTGATGAAGAGGCAGCGCTCTGATACCTTGTGATTTCAAATAAGCCCATTTGACTATAATCTGGTGTCATGGGACTTCTGACTTTGTCCACTCAAGTGCAACACCAGGGCCTCCACGTTATTGAATAGCAGAACAGACTAGAGGGGAAGAATGGCCTATTCCTGTTCCTTTGATTCTCTAAAGGATGTGATAGCACAACATTTAGATAAACGTAATAGTCAGAATGGCATCAGCAAGGGAAATCATGTCTGACAAATTTATTGGAATTTGTTGAGGAGGTAACAATCAATTTAGATAAAGGAGAAATAGGAGATGTAATACATTTTGATTTACCTTAATAAGGTACAGCATGGTGTTAGGGGCAGTATATTAGTATGGATAGATGTTTAGCTAAATAAGGGAAGACAGAATTGTGGTAAAGAGGGTAAGCAGTAACTCGCAGAGTGCTACAGGGATTAGTGCTGGGGCCACAAATATTTACAAAATATATTCATGATTTAGAGGATTGAAGAATGCAGATGACACAGAGCTTGGCAGGAAAGCAATTAGCAGGGACACACGGGTCTATGGATGGATACACACAGGTTAAGAAAGTGGACAAAAACTTGACATTGGAATATAATGTGGGAAAATATAGAGTTATGCATTTTGGCAGGAAGAATAGGGAGCTAAATATAATTTAAATAGAGAAGTTTCACTATAGAGGGATTTGGGATTGCTAGTGCAAGCATTTAAGATTGGCAGATAATAGAGAAGGCAATTAAACTGTTGGTTTTTACTTCAAAGGAAATGAAATACAAAACTAAGGAAGTCTTGCTAAAATTATGTTGAGCATCAGTTAGGCCACACCTAGTTTTGAACAGCTTTGATCTGTTTATTTAAGGAAAGGTATCCTGGCATTCAAGGCTGCCCAGAACAGGTTCACTAGTTGATTCTAGTTGTGGAGGGATCTTCTTATGAAGGGAGGTTGAGTAATTTGGGCCTATACTTGTTGAAATTTAGAAGAATGAGAGCTGCTTTTGTTAAAATATTTAAGATTCTTAATGAAGTAACAGATAGATTGTAGGAGGGTGTGTGACCAGAAGGTATAATGTTAGAATAAAGATTTAAGAAAGAAATTAGGAGGAAATGCTTCCCTCAGAGGATGGTGAGTCTCTTGAATACTTCACTGTAAAGAACTTTCAAGTCTAGTTTATTGAGAATATGCAAGGCTGAGATGGAAACACTGAAACTAGAAGAAGGAAAAGGCCATTCAGCATTTCCAGTCTGTTCTATCTTTCAGTTTGTTCATGGCTGATCCACTATTTCAAAGCCATATTCCCACTTTCTCCCCAGACCACATGATGCCTTTAAAATCTAAAAATTAATCTGTCTCTGTGATTGAGAATTCCACAAGGTCATTACCATTTGAGTGAAGAAACCCTACAGCCTGAGACTCTCCCTTGGTTCCAGACTCCACCTACCAGGAAAACATCATTTTACACGTTTTAATCAGATCCCCTTTATCCTTCTAAACTCTAGTGAATACAGGCCCTGTCAAACCAATCCCTCCTCAAAGGACAGTCCCACTTTGCCTAGTGTCAACTGAATGAATCTCCACTGTACTTTCCCAATGACAAGAATATCCTTTCTTAGGAAGGGAGACCAAAACTGCAAGAAATACAGCAGATGTGGTCTCAATAAAGTCTGCATTAATACCCTAGGATATCCCTAATTCGGAACACAAATCCTCTTCCAGTGAAGACCAGTATACCATTTGCTTTCCTAATTAATTGATGCAACTGTCTGTCTACTACATGTGTTTGATCACGAAGTTAATCGAGGATGATGGGAAAAAGGCAGAAAAGTGGAGTTGAGGATTATTAGTTTAGCCATGATCTCATTGAATGGTGGAGCAACTTGATGGGCAGAATGGCATACTGCTCCTCACAAAACTGAGCATTCATGCATCAAGTATGATATCTGGCATCAATCAACTCACCCACTGAAGCACCGTGACTTTGGCTGGCTTCTACATGTGGGGCAACGGAAGCTGAAACATTGGTCACTGAATATTCTGGATCCACAAAGTGATGTCATGGAACTGGCCACCAACTGCCACACTGAGGTTCCAAGCTGTAAGGAAGACCTGTGTCAGCTTGGAGCTAGGATCCTACATACTTCTTAACAATGGCTGAAGATCCTTTGGCAGGCTGCGAATGCATCACGCATCTTAGTCAGCAGTCTCCTGTAGGCTTCTTTGTCAATGTTGTATTGTGTCCCCTCTAGTAAAACCTACTTCTCAGGAGATCTGGTGCTATAATTTTATTCAGCATGACTGCAGCCCCATGACATGCAACATGCTGATCCCAACCCAATATGACTTTCTATTGTATAGATCATAGAACGATACAGCACAGAATAGGCCCTTCCGCCCTCGATGTTGAGCCGACCTGTGAACTATTCTCAGCTCGACCCCCTACACTATCCCATCATCATCCATGTGCTTATCCAGGATTGTTTAAATCTCCCTAATGTGGCTGTCTTAACTACATTGGCAGGCAGGGCATTCCACGCCCCTACCACTCTCTGAGTAAAGAACCTGCCTCTGACATCTGTCTCAAATCTATCATCCCTCAATGAGTAGTTATGCCCCCTCATACACGCTGACGTCATCATTCTCGGAAAAAGACTTTCACTGTCTACCCTATCTAATCCTCTGATCATCTTATATGTCTCTATCAAATCCCCTCTTAGCCTTCTTCTTTCCAATCAGAACAGACCCAAGTCTCTCAGCCTTTCCTCATAAGAGTTTCCCTCCAGACCAGGCAACATCCTGGTAAATCTCCTCTGCACCTTTTCCAATGCTTCCACATACTTCCTGAAATATGGCTACCAGAACTGTACACAATATTCCAAGTGTGGCCACACTAGCATTTTGTGCTCAATCCTTCTACCAATGAAACCTAACGTACTGTATACCTTCTTAACAACACTGTCCACCTGGGTGGCAACTTTCAGGGATCTATGTACATGGACTCCACACATCCACACTACCAAGAATCTTTCCATTGACACAGTATTCTGCCTTCCTGTTATTCTTCCCAAAGTACATCACCTCACATTTAGCTGCATTGAACTCCATTTGCCATCTCTCAGCCCAATTCTGCAGTTTATCCAAGTCCCCCTGCAACTTGTAACATTCTTCCAAACTGTCCACTACTCCACCGACTTTAGTGTCATCTGCAAATTTACTAACCCATCCACCTATGCCTGTGTCTAAGTCATTTGTAAAAATGACAAACAGCAATGGTCCCAAAACATATCCTTGTGCCACACCACTAGTAACTGGACTCCAGACTGAATATTTTCCATCAACCACCACTCGCTGCCTTCTTTCAGAAAGCCAGTTTCTAATCCAGACTGCCAAATCACCTTCAATCCCATGTCTCTGCATTTTCTCCTATACCTACCATGTGGAACCTTATCAAAGGCTTTACTGAAGTCCATGTATACCACGAGGAGAAAGTGAGGTCTGCAGATGCTGGAGATCAGAGCTGAAAATGTGTTGCTGGAAAAGCGCAGCAGGTCAAGCAGCATCCAAGGAACAGGAAATTCGATGTTTCAGGCCTGATGAAGGCTTGTGCCCGAAACGTCGAGTCTTCTGTTCCTTGGATGCTGCCTGACCTGCTGCGCTTTTCCAGCAACACATTTTCAGCTCCATGTATACCACGTCTACTGTCCTACATGCTTGGTCTACATGCTTGGTCACCTTCTCAAAAAACTCAGTGAGGTTTGTGAGACATGACCTGCCCTTGACAAAACCAAGTTGACTATCTGAAATCAAATTGTTGCTTGGTGGATGATTATAAATCTTATCTCTGATAATCCTTTCCAAAACCTTTCATACAACAGAAGTAATGCTCACTGGTTTATATTTACCTGGGTCATCTCTGCTGCCCTTCTTGAACAAGGGCACAACATTTGCAATCCTCCAGTCCTCAGGTATAAACCTGTAGACAATGATGACTCAAATATCAAAGCCAAAGGCTCTGCTATCTCCTCCCTAGCTTCCCAGAGAATCCTCAGATAAATCCCACCCACCCAGGGGACTTGTCTACTTTCACTCCTTCTGGGGTTGATAACACCTGTTCATAACTAACCTCGATCCTTTCTAGTCTAATATCTCGTACCTCATTCTTCTCTTCTACAATATTCTCCTTTTCCTGAGTGAAAACCGATGAGTATACTTCATGCCAATATCTGCATTGGTGTCTTCAAGTGTCAAATCGAGTTCAGTTGCCCTTCGCCAAGAATCAGCAGTGCCTGGTCAGCTGATATTCCTGGGTATGTGAAAGCAGAAATGCAGAAGGCGAGACTGGGAATGGGGTAGGGAGGGGTGGGAAGGAAAGTAAGATATCCATGATATACTATCTACATCTAACCACAGATTGAGGCTAATTTAAGAGTTACGAAGGGATATGAAGCAGGATCATACTGTAATTTTGAATGATCTTGGCACATAAGATACAACCACCTAGGGTACAATCAGTCCTTTGACATGGGGCATTGTCTCCTCCAGCAGGATAATGCGTATGCTTGTGTATGTCTCTCTGGCTCTGTCTCTGCTCTGTGTATGGCCCAGCTTTTCCTGCAAGGAAGAAAGATGAATGTCAATGAATATGTTGCCTTGAGTGATGTTTCTGCTATAGCCAAATAGATGGAGGCTTGTGAAAACAGCAAGATATGGGTGGGAAGCTGGCATTGTATGTGAAGGTGAGACGGTGTTGAGTGATGTGGATATGGCACATTCAACAGAAAGAATGGTTATTGACGCAAGGAAGATGCTACCACTAACCATGACCTATCATGTAAGGTCATTAGTTTATTTTCTGGTACCGTTATCAGTGCCCAGTTTCTGGGACTTTGCCTTTTTATGTATATGCCTCTTTTTTCCTATCTCAGGATTACTCCTGTGGAAGTCAGGTATAAGCTATTTCACCCTCTGCACAATGCTTCCAGCACCACACTGGAAAACCTGAGAATCCTTTCTGTTGCCGGCTCCACCAGTTTATACACTTTTGCAGTTTTGTCAGTCTTCCACAGACAGTTCACAGTAACCTCTGTACAACAAATGCAAAAGAGATAGGCTGCTTTTAGCACTGAAACATATCGCTAGACAACAACAAGATTCCCTTTCTCCTGTGCAGCTTATCATCTGTTTGATCTGCTCCAGTCTGCCCACTGACACTAAGAACCTATATTTGAGGAGACAGTATAATGTCTGTGTGCTGCTTGTCTCACTGAGACTGTGTACAACGTCAGTGTATAACAGAAAATGCTTGCCTGAAAACTGACTGAAACAAACATTTTTCCCCATAACTTTCCCAAGTTTCTCTGCCAGAGGAGAGACCTAAACATTGACTGCTGAAACTGTTGTGATATATCCTGTGCTGAAAATGTGTTGCTGGAAAAGCGCAGCAGGTCAGGCAGCATCCAAGGAGCAGGGGAATCAACGTTTCAGGCATAAGCCCTTCTTCAGGAATGAGGAAAGTGTGTCCAGCAGGCTAAGATAAAAGGTAGGGAGGAGGGACTTGGGGGAGGGACGTTGGAAATGCGATAGGTGGAAGGAGGTTAAGGTGAGGGTCATAGGCTGGAGTGGGGTGGGGGCGGAGAGGTCAGGAAGAAGATTGCAGGTTACGAAGGCGGTGCTGAGTTCGAGGGAATCGACTGAGACAAGGTGGGGGGAGGGGAAATGAGGAAACTGGAGAAATCTGAATTCATACCTTGTGGTTGGAGGGTTCCCAGGCGGAATATGAGGCGCTCTTGCTCTAGCCGTCATGTTGTTATAGTCTGGCGATGGAGGAGTCCAAGGACCTGCATGTCCTTGGTGAAGTGGGAGGGGGAGTTGAAGTGTTGAGCCACGGGGTGATTGGATTGGTTGGTCCGGGTGTCCCAGAGGTGTTCTCTGAAATGTTCCGCAAGTAGACGGCCTGTCTCCCCAATATAGAGGAGGCCACATCGGGTGCAGCGGATGCAGTAAATGATGTGTGTGGACGTGCAGGTGAACTTGTGGCGGATATGGAAGGATCCCTTGGGGTCTTGAAGGGAAGTAAGGGGGGAGGTGTGGGTGCAAGTTTTGCATTTCCTGCGGTTGCAGGGGAAGGTGCCGGGAGTGGAGGTTGGGTTGGTGGGGGGTGTGGAACTGACAAGGGAGTCACGGAGGGATTTTTCGGAACACTGATAGGGGAGGGGAGGGAAATATATCTCTGGTGGTGGGGTCCGTTTGGAGGTGGCGGAAATGACGACGGATGATATGATGTATATGGAGGTTGGTGGGGTGGTAGGTGAGGACCAGTGGGGTTCTGTCCTGGTGGCAATTGGAGGGGCGGGGCTCAAGGGTGGAGGAGCGGGAAGTGGAGGAGATGCGGTGGAGGGCATTGTTGATCACGTCTGGGAGGAAATTGCGGTCTTTGAAGAAGGAGGCCATCTGGGTTGTATGGTATTGGAATTGGTCCTCCTGGGAGCAGATGCCGTGGAAACGAAGGAATTGGGAGTATGCGATGGCATTTTTACAGGGGGCAGGGTGGGAGGAGGTGTAATCTAGGTAGCTGTGGGAGTCAGTCGGTTTATAGTAGATGTCTGTGTTGAGTCGGTCACCCGAGATAGAAATGGAGAGGTCTAGGAAGGAGAGGGAGGAGTCTGAGACGATCCAGGTAAATTTGAGGGCAGGTGGAAGGTGTTGGTAAAGTGGATGAACTGTTCAACCTCCTTGTGGGAGCACGAGGCAGCGCCAATACAGTCATCGATGTAGTGGTGCCAGTGAAGCTGCAGAGGATCTATCCTGTGGCAAGTGAATTCCTGCGGAAACGATGGTACATCAATTAGGCTCCTGTTTCCTTTCCTTGAAAATGCGAAGACAAAAGACAGTATTGCTCCATGAGTCCTTGACAATAAAATCGACACCAGGCCTCAGGGCTGGAACAGAGTTTTAGACACCAAAAGCACAAGCCCACATAAAATGTTGGTTTCCCTGGCTGCCAAATTAATTAAAGGCTGTTAGTAGCAAGTCAGCACTTATCTCTTGTATTTGTATTCCTGTTCAAGCACAAACAGTACCAGTCAGGAATGTCGCGATGGTGCCAGTGCAGATTTCTAGCGTCACACACAGCTGTTAATGCAGGGATACTACATTAAGTTTTAAAAGCTTGCCAAAGAAAGCAAATTAAGAACAAAATATGAATAGAAACATATTTAAAAGATGGCGATATAAAAGCATTGCATCTTAACAAAAGCAGAGCAAGCCGAATAGTGCACAGTTTAATCATCTTTAAAATCACAAAGACATTAGAGAAAGTAAGTTAAGCTCGGTAATAAAACAGGGTCCTTCCTTTACATATCAATAACACAAATCAACTCTGTAACACCAGTTTTATTGATGTTATGAGTACTGTTTTGTTTGCAAAATGTAGTCTGTGGACACCCAATATTGACAGCACATGTTGTACTACATGCTGTTTTGGTGACAGTGTTCTAGTGGGTGTTAAGAGCATGTGTTGAATGTATATAAAGTAGACAGGTTATGTGGGACAAGTGCCATATTCAATTTAAGCCTTTCAGCTTAAGGCATTTTCTAAACCTCATGTAGCTGAACCTGTAATGAGAAATAAGGAGCCCATTCCCCCCATGATACTGTTTAAAGGAATCATCAATGGTGAAGCCTGTATGGATTATTTTTGAAGGTTTTAGCTCACCCTTCAGCAGATCTGATTGCATTGTTTGCTGCAGAGATAGGGGACTGCAGTAACCATCCATCTCAGACATAATAGAAACAGCACAGAGGATAAGCTGCTCAGGCCGAGACAGAGAGAGAAACGGGCTCCCAACAGAAGATCCTATCCATCCAGAGTCATCAGGGAGCAATTGTTTTACATCAGCCTCAGCAAGGAGCAATATGTTCAACATCACCATTGGATGAAAGGGAATGCTCACTGGAATGTGCCACATGAACTGGCAGGCTTACTGTCTCAGTGCAGGGTTGGCAGTATTGCCAATGGCAATCAAGGTGACTGTACTGACAATTTCTTTCTATCCAACTCTTTCCAGCTGAACAGGCAATATTTCAACGTCTCAAAGTTTGCCATTCACTGCTATATAAGGGAGATGATCCCAGGGATGAAAAGCTTGTCATATAAGGCCTGGTTGAGGACTCTAGGGCTGTACTTGATGGACCAAATTAGATTATCTACAGTATGGAAGCAGGCCATTTGACCTCACATCAACCCTCTAACAGTAACCCGTCATGACCCATTCCCCTATCCTATATTTCCTCTTGACTAATGCACCTAACACATTTAACATGATCAATTCACTTGACCTGCACATCTTTGGATTGTGGGAGGAAACCAGAGCACCCAGAGGAAACCCACACAGACACTGGGAGAATGTACAAACTCCACACAGACAGACAGGAATTGAACCTATATCCCTGGTGCTGAGAGGCAGCAGTGCTAACCATTGAGCCACCATGCCACCCAAAGGCAACAGCAAAGACAGAGCCTGCAAGTGCAAGCCCCAGGGCTACACATGGTCAGTGGGGGGATGGAACCTATGACCTTGGTATTATTAGCACCATGTTCTAACCATCCGAGTTAACCAGAATATAGAAGGATAAGGGAAGATCTGATTGAAGCTTACAGAATACTGAGAGACCTGGCTAGTGTGGATATGAAGAAGATGTTTCCACTAGGAGGAGAGACTAGGACCTGAGGACACAGCCTCAGATTGATGGGATGACCCTTTAGAACTGAGATGAGATGGAATTTCTGAAGCCAGAGGGTGGGGAGTCTGTGGGACTCATTGCTGCAGAGGGCTAGGAAGCCAAGTCATTGTGCATGTTTAAGACAGAGAGTGATAATTCTTGATTATTAAAGGGATTAAAGGTTATGGGCAGAAAAATGTGATTGAGAAACACAGCCGCCATAATCGAGTGGGGGAGCAGACTTGATGGGTCGAATGGCTGAATTTTAGTCTGATGTCTTATGGTTTTATTGTCTACAATGCACATCTACAAACTGATCGATTATTGTCCCCTATGCTGCACTGTTGAAATAGATGGCAGCATGAAACAATCATTAAAAAACAATTTCATGAAATGAACCATCCAATATTTCATATAAAAGCTAACTATTCTCTCTTCTGCTTTGTCTTGATGCCTGTTTTGCCGGTGGTTTTGCTTTGGCTCAGTATTTTTTTGTGGGAATAACACATTGGCTGCTTCAGGTTGGTGAAAGGCTGCTGACTTTGGAAGAGGTTACAGGTGGGCATCAGGATGATCCCAAATTACTTTGGACCTTGAGTTGCATCAACACGCCCTGGTTACACGCCCTGGTTACACACCCTGGTTGCATGCCCTGGTTACATGCCCTGGTTGCATGCCCTGGTTACACATAGTCCAGACTGGCTGGCACAAGCAGGGTGCTGCCGATTGGGCTGATTGCAAATCCGAGCTTCATGGGGCTGCTGCCACTCCATTAGGTTGATGCCTCATTAATCCTGATAACTATTGGAAAACACATTGCTGGATTGTGACATCCTGCTTATCCTTTTGGGCACTAATACCTACAGGCACCAATGACAACACTCTGAGCTTCCATGACAACAACCTGCACTTGCATGGCACAAACGGACCTTGTATAAGTTCTGTTAGACATTCCACTTAAATACTTTAGTGGCTTCTATTTGAGTTACAATGGGATCAGAGAGATCAGCCCTTCTACACGACATACATGGTTGGGTGTGCAAGTGGTATCATCATTCCCTGAAGGAAATATTGAGCACCAAGTTTTGCACTGGATCCTGAATCAACTCAAACTTCTCATTGTTTTTGAACAATGCCTACAGATATCCTGGCAGACATTTCCAAACACCCAGCCATGGAGTGGATGCTTTTCTGGCAAGGCCATCATCTGTCACCCATCTCTAACTCACCTTGAGAAAGTGATCCTAAGCCCTTACTTGATCCACTGCAGTCTGCCTGATGTTGATAAACTTAGAAAGCTTTTAGGAGGGATTTCTCGGATTTTGATCCAATAGCAGTGAAGGAATGTTGATATAGTTCCTGGTCAGGACAGTGTGTGAATTAGAGATGAATTTTCAAGTGGTTATATGCCATTACTTCTGTTGTTGCTGCCTTTCTAGATGATAGAGATCTTGGATTTGGAAAATGCAGTTGATGCAGACTTACCAAATTACTACAGACAGCATTCCATTGTGTGCAAGTAGTGAATGCGTAGTGACCATGTATGGAGTGCTGATCAAGAGGGATGATTTAATCTGGATAATGTTAAGCTTCTTGAGTGTTGTCTAAGCCATACTATCAAGGAGAGTGCGCCTATTTCATCACACACTTCTCTTGTTCTTTGTAGATGTGAAAAGGCCTGAGTAGTCTGAAGATGCATCCATTACATCAGAATTCCTAGCTTATGATGTGCCTCTGCAGCCACAATATTTGAATGGCATTGACCAGTTAAGTTTCTGTTCAATGGTTAACCTAAGAATTTTGATGATGTGGGACTCAGTGAAGTCAATGCCATTGAATATTATGGAGAGATGGTTGGTTTTTCTGTTGTTGGAGATGCTCATGGCCTTTGTGTGGTGTGAATGTTACTTGCCATTTTTTACTCCAAGCCTAAATGTTACCAAGGTCCTGAATATGGACACAGACATCTTCAGTATTTAAGGAATCAGAAAATAATTACTTAATGTTGTACCATCAGCAAAATAATCCTAACTCTAACCTTACAATGGAGGGCAGGTCATTAATGAAGCAGCTGAAGATGGTTGGACCTAGGACACTGAAGAAGGGCTTATGCCCGAAACGTCGAATCTCCTGTTCCTTGGATGCTGCCTGACCTGCTGCGCTTTTCCAGCAATACATTTTCAGTTCTGATCTCCAGCATCTGCAGACCTCACTTTCTCCTCCTAGGACACTACCCTACATTGGTGTCCTGGGATTGAAATGATTGTCTTGCAAAACCCACAAACACCTTTCATTATGCTGGGCATGACTTCAAACAGTGGAGAGTTGGATTGCTGTTAACTCTAGTTTTGCTATGGTTTCTTGTTAACTTGATATCCTCACCTCTGGAGGTCAGCTTTGTGCCCAGGAGAAGCATCACTCCCATTTAGATGAGCGTTTGTAGTCATGCCGGAGTGATTCATCACCTTATCCAGCAGGAGAGGGAAATGCATCAATGAATGTGATACCGTGTGTTTGGGTAATGTTAGCTGTCAATATTATAATGTGTATAAGCTGCAAGATGTGTGTGGGACTTGTGGTCATGTTAATAAGTCAATGAAATGTTATCAATATTAGGAATGAGTTGTGATTGATGAAAATTATTGGTAGATGAGTGATGGGGTGTACTGCATTGAGCAGTATGTGAGACTTATTAAATCATAGAGTCATACAGCATAAAAACAGGCTATTTGGTCCAACCAGAACATGCCAAACACAATCCCAAAAGAAACTATTCCCGCCTTGCTGCTCCTGGCCCATACCCCTCCTACTTCTGTACTTATCAAAGTGTCTTTTAAATGTTGTCACTTTGCCCACATCCACCACACGCTCAGGAAGTTCATTCCACACACGAACCATCCTCTGTGTAAAAAATGTGCTCCTCATGTTGAATAGGCTATTTAAAATTCCATTCATTCTATTGACAGCTCCTGTGACCTATACTGCAAGGCTAACTGCTCCAATTGCATTCTCAGAGAATGCTGGGAGAGCCTCTTAGCTCTATCCTCTGGAAGGAGGGCCTCTATCTTCCTTCCACTATCTACACCAAGGACTCTCGTGCTGCTTTAGAGAATAATGGAGCCCCATCGTTCTCATGTTGAACCAGCGCTATATTCCAGAGTTGTGCAGGACTCCCAACATCTTCGCAGCCAGAGTTCCACTTCCCTGTCAGTGATGCAGTCTTGCTTTAGATGGCCTAGATTTATTTGATCTCATGCTGGAACCTCAATGTTGCATTCCTGACTCAGGGTTGCAGCCACTTAACAGCGCACCCAGCCGACCAGTGACTCCAGTCATGTTGAGTTTGCAAGCATTCTGATGTTCATGTACTCTCGCTGGGAGAGGAATGAGCACAGGTTCACCTTGCATTGCAATCCTTGTGCTTGTTTTCTTCAGGCTTATTCAATTTTCCTTCCCCATCCTCTATAAATAAACTTGACGGTGATAACACCAAGCCAGTAAAATATGTGTAACCTAAGATATCAGATTAGATTAGATTAGACTTACAGTGTGGAAACAGGCCCTTCGGCCCAACAAGTCCACACCGACCCGCCGAAGCGCAACCCACCCATACCCCTACATTTACCCCTTACCTAACACTACGGGCAATTTAGCATGGCCAATTCACCTGACCCGCACATCTTTGGACTGTGGGAGGAAACCGGAGCACCCGGAGGAAACCCACGCAGACACGGGGAGAACGTGCAAACTCCACACAGTCAGTCGCCTGAGTCGGGAATTGAACCCGGGTCTACAGGCGCTGTGAGGCAGCAGTGCTAACCACTGTGCCACCGTGCCGCCCACTGTGCCACCGTGCCGCCCAGATATTTAGAGACAGATCTGAAAATTAACTTTATTCATGTCTTTTTCAAAATACATTCAACAGTGTGTTACTACTGAATTTACTTACTTTAATTTCATTAAACAAATTCCAGTTTTTTGGATGTGTCACATTGACACAGACCACTGAGCTATACAGGCACTCCTTTCACTTCTCCTCTCCCCTACATTTTTTCCATTTGATCTAACAATTGGCAGGACCCATATGAAGGAAGGGAAGGCGTGAGCACGTACTTTCACCTTTTAAATGCCAACATTAGTCTCGATTTAAATTCTGCACAATACGACTTAGTGGGCTATTTGGAAAATATTTGTAAAGAACTAGATTAAACATAAAATGCAAATATTAAGTAGCAAATTTCAAACAGTTCATGGAGCATATCACAGTTCTGTCATTTGATGTCCCCTTATCCAACTCAAATTAATAGCAAGCTCACGCTGAACAACATTGGAAGTGAATATTCTATAAACAAATAACAACTATAAATAAATACTGTCACCACAAACTAAAATCTGTACTGTAAACACAGCAGTAAACTTTAACATGGGGCATTTTCTGACCCATGTATTAAATATGCCCTGCTTCTGTACTCATGCATGTAGTTTAGTTTTGCAGACTGTAATGTAGGAGCCTGTGTATATATTGCTGTCAGAAGTTATGCCCTTATAATTGTGAAGATTTCTCCAGAGACCAGTTTCAGCAGAAGAAACGCAAAGAGATCAAATATGAATAGACAATAGACATTAGGAGCAGGAATAGGCCATTCTGCCCTTTGAGCCTGCACCACCATTCAATATGATCATGGCTGATCATCCTTAATCAGTATCCTGTTTCTGCCTTATCTCCATAACCCTTGATTCCACTTTCCTTGAGAGCTCTATCCAACTCTTTCTTAAACGAATCCAGA
The DNA here is from genome assembly GCF_020745735.1 of Hemiscyllium ocellatum. Classification (NCBI taxonomy): domain Eukaryota; kingdom Metazoa; phylum Chordata; class Chondrichthyes; order Orectolobiformes; family Hemiscylliidae; genus Hemiscyllium; species Hemiscyllium ocellatum. Next base: position 767,799 of record NC_083406.1, on the reverse strand, counting down.
GACTGGGCCTCCACTGCCCTCTGGGACAGAGCATTCCACACAGCCACCACTCTCTGGGTGAAGAAGTTTCTCCTCATCTCTGACCTAAATTGCCTACCCTGTAAATATCAAACATAGATGGTTTTACGTTATTGCTCAAACTGAAAGTGGATCATAACCTGATCAGATCTTTGACTGTGTTTCAGTATTCCAGTATGCAATTATATTTCAGTGTTGGAGGTTCTGTATGAGCACTGTCAACCATTTTCTCTTTACATTGTTCCTACGCTACTGGTTGCTGCATAGCTTTACTTAAAAGGGAGCACTATCTCAATTCCTCTGAAAATTGTGCGCCTACATTCTTTCGGAGGGTCAGTATAGACTCGACGGGTCAAATAGCCTCTTTCTGCACTGTAAGATTCTATGATAGTTTGATATTGGATAGGGAAAATGTCTGTGGATGTTGTTTATTTGGACTTCCAGAAGGTGTTTAATAAAGCCCTACACCAGAGGCAGTTAACTAACATAAACCGTGAGGGCAAGTTACTGACTTGGCTGGGAAATTGTTACGGTGGCAGGCAAACAGAAGATAGGGATAGTGAGTATGTGCTCAAATTGGTAACATGCAGTGTCCCACAAGAATCAGTGTTCGGGCCTCCATAATTTACATGGTTTATTAACGATTTGGGTAATGACATAGTAAGTCACATATGCAAATTTGCTGATGACAAAATCTTAGATGGTGCTGTACAACTTATAGGTGATAGCATAAAACCATAGAGGGATATTGATGAACAAAGTGAATGAGCAAAACTGTGGTAGACGAAGTTCAATGTAGCAAATGTGAGGTTATCCATTTTGGACTGGGACAGGATACATCAGGGTACTTTATAGTTGCATGAAGTTAAATACAGTGGAGGTCCAAAGAAACTTGAGGGTTTAGGTGCATAGATCTTAAAAATATCACAAACAAGTGCTGAAAATAATCAGGAAAGTTAATGGAATGCTGGCCTTTGTATCTAGAGGGCTAGAATACAAGGGTGCAGACGTTATGGTGCAACTGTTCGAAACCATGCTTACAGCCCACTGGAGATTGTGAACAGATCTTAGTACCACAGCTTTCAAAGGATATGTTGGCCTTTGAGGGAGTAAAAGAATAGGTTTATAAAAAATGATACCTGGATTTCAGGTGTTAGGTTGTAAGGAGAGATTATATAGATTAGGCCCGTTTTGTCTAGAACTTAGAAGGTTAAGAGTGATTTGATCAAAGTATTTAAGATATTAACAGGAAAAGACAAGGTAGATAAAGATAAACTTCCCACTGGTTGAAGATTCTAGAACGAGGGCCATAGTCTGAGAGTTAGGGCCAGACCATTCAGGAGAGATGTTAGGAAGCACTTCTACACACAAAGGGTGGGAGAGGTTTTGAACTCTCTTTCACAAATGGCAGTGGGTGCTGGATTAGTTGTTAATTGTAAATCTGAGCTTGATAAATTTTAGCTAAGCAAAAGCACTTAAGTGATATAGACCAAGAGCAGGTGTATGGTGTTAGGTCATAGGCTAATCATGATCTCATTGAAAGTGGGACAGGCTCAATGGACTGCATGTCGCTCTCCTGTCGCTATGTTCATTTGCCATTTGTAACTCAGAAGGCAATAAAACATAGTCGCCAAACAATTTACAAAACTAGAGTTAGAAACCACAAACAATTGCATTATTTTACAGGCAGCAGTCATGGCTTAATCAGAAGTAAATAGATTTAAGTACAGGTATTGGACCATCAGTGTTGGTAATTTCCAGAAGGGTTGTTAAACTAAATGCTTATCTGCCTCTGAGTGAGGAATGAAAGATGCCCATGTCATACATTGAAGAACAACTAGAGAATGCCTTGTGGTGACCTCGCCAAAATCTATCCTTCAAATAAAACTTTCGGAGCAGATCCAGTTCCTGTGATAATAACCTGGTTATTGCTGTGTGTGGAACATTGATGCACAGAAATTGGCTGCTATATTTCCTACATCATAATAGTGATGATATTTCAACAGTACATAATCGCCCATGAAATACTTTGGAACTCTTGAGACCATAAAAGACATTTAGTGAATGCAAAGGTGTCATATTTATTTTATTCTAATTAGCACCTACAGAACCTGAACAGCAGTCACAAGTTAAGTGACAATTTAAGGTCACATTAAGTTCTCACCTCCATCTCATCATCTTAGTCAGCACCCAACTACCTTTCACATTCAACATTAAGTTCACCAACTTCAGGTCATAACTTCTGACCCTGTTTTGTTTCCTTTCTCTGCCAAGTTTTAGTTTTAGACATATTTCCCATTGTTTCTGGTCTCAGAGTACAGCTGTGCCTCATTGTGCCATTCACACCCTCTTTAGACACATCTATTTTTTCTTTATATTAATACTGAACCACCAACTCTTTCAATCATTTATTCCTTCCTGCCCTCCACATTATGCCCTCCACTGTTGTGGCCTCCTCTATATTGGGGAGACAGGCCGCCTATACTTGCGGAACGTTTCAGAGAACACCTCTGGGACACCTGGACCAACCAATCCAACCACCCCGTGGCTGAACACTTTAACTCACCCTCCCACTCCACCAAGGACATGCAGGTCCTTGGCCTCCTCCATCGCCAGACCATAGCAACACGATGGTTGGAGGAAGAGGGCCTAATCTTCCGCCTGGGAACCCTCCAGCCACAAGGGATGAATGCAGATTTCTCCAACTTCCTCATTTCCCCTCCCCCCACCTTATCTCAGTCCCAGCCCCGGACTCAGCACTGCCTTCTTGACCTGCAATCTTTTTCCCAACCTATCCACCCCCATCCCCTCTCAGGCCTATCACCCTCACCTTAACCTTCTTCCACCTATCTCATTCTCAACACCCCTCCCTACCTTTTATCTTAGCCTGCTTGGCACACCCTCCTCATTCCTGAAGAAGGGCTTATGCCCGAAATGTTGATTCACCTGCTCGTGGGATGCTGCCTGACCTGCTGCGCTTTTCCAGCAACACATTTTCAGCTCTGATCTCCAGCATCTGCAGACCTCACTTTGTCCTCCCTGCCCCCCACATTATGACAGATTGTACTATTTAGAATGAGGGCCAGGTGGATCTCATTGACTATGCGATCCTAGATTGGGGTTATTAACCTGGGCCAATCAGGGAGCCTTGGCTGACAGAGATAATCAGGAGACTAACTGGAAGGGGCACAGGGTGGACAGAGAGTCGGAAGGTGGGTAGGAGCGGGCTGCCTTAGAGTGGTCGGAAGGTGGGAGGGACGGGGCCTTGCTGGGTCTGTATTGTCTGCACTTTATGTAACAGTATTGTCTAGTGCACAAGTGTCATTGTTGATGTCTCTTTATATTTTTATGTGAAACTGGGATTCAAGGTTTGTTCTCCTGTCCCTGTAAACTGTTTGAACGGTAGGGTTTGGGGCCTGGCTTTGCTGGTCCTCTCCCTGTAAAATTACTGTCTCTTGTATGCAGCTGTAAATGTAACTGTTTGTTGTAAACTGTTTTTGTAATTTGTTTAATAAAATAAAAATAATAATCAGCAGACTCGGGCAGTGGTAGACATCCTGTACGTGGCCACCACCATCCAACGCCTTAAAACGGCAGTGCTTGGACCTGACATAGTGCACCAGTTGGAGGATGCTCAGGTGTGCGGTGGGATCCCGTCCACGCTCAGCCCTGCCTGGACGGAATTTCACATTGGCCCCAAGGTCCCATACCTCCCGCGGGAGCCTGTGCCCCACAACCTGAGCTGCCTCTGGAATTTTAGTTTTGTCCCTTTTAAGGACGTAAAAAGACGTGCCCTGTATTGACTGCTGCTGCACACCGTCCACCTCTTCTCCCTCATCCACCGCCCGGACACGCCCTGGCGTGCCCATTTGCCACCGGGCAGTGGGGATCCCCAGTGGAGGGCCCTCTACGCGGAAGTCCACCCCCTTTCTCTCGGGGATCTGGGGTGGAGGGTGCTGCACGCAGCAGTCCCCTGCAACCGCAGATTGCGGTGGTTCACGGACTCCCAGCCCAACTGCTTGTTCTGTGGCGCTGTGGAGTCCGTGGACCATGTGTATATTGGGTGTGGGCATTTGCACTCCCTCTTTGATTTCCTCAAAAACCTTCTCCTCTGTTTTTGGTTGCACTTCAGTCCCACGCTCCTGATCTTTGGGCACCCGGTACGGAGGAGGGAGGGCAGGCCTGAAGACCTCCTCGTGGGTCTGCTCCTGGGCCTGGCCAAACTGGCCATAAACAGGTCCAGGCAGCGGGCCGTGGAGGGGGTTGTTAGGGCCGACTGCCTGCCCCTCTTCCGTGGTTACGTTAGAGCCCGGGTGTCCTTGGAGAAGGATCATGCGGTATCCACCAACACCCTGGAGTTGTTCAGGGAGAGGTGGGCGCCGCAGGGAGTGGAGTGCATTATTTCTCCCTCCAACTCTATTTTGATCTAGTCCCTGCCCTCCCCTTCACTGTTTGATCACACAGCATTGCCCTTCGATGTGAAGGGCACTGCTTGTCATTGGCCCCTTGGGTGTTTCCTTTCTTCCTGGTGGTGGAAATTTGAATAAAGATGTGTGCACCTTGTGTCTTTCACTGTGTCTCACACCTGCACACACACACCATGGGTGCTGGGGAAAAAAATCAGGAGACTCAGAATCTCCTCACACAAGGGACTGGCTCTGAGCTGGCTGGTTAGATCCCATGTCCTGTGTCCCAGTAAATAAATGGTGTCTTGGTGGCTGGTCCTGGGAGCTGCACAGTTATCTCACAGATCTTCCCTTTTGTTCTTTTCCTACCTTCCCCACTTTCACTTGCTTCAAACCTGTAATATTTTTAACTAGTCCTATTTCTGATGAAAAGTTATTGTCTCAAAATGTTAATTCTGTTTCACTGTTTCACCCTGGAGAAGATAATATAAGAAAAATCAGAAACTGACATTAAGTGGTCAGTTTCTGAAATTATTGACTTCAATATTGAGACCTTAAGGCTGTTCTTGAGTTGATATTGTACTTCACTGAATGGGCAGGACTGGCAGCTTAATGTTCCAGGATACAAATGCTACAGGAGGGATAGAAAGGGAGGCAAGAGAGGAGGGGGAGTGGCATTTTTGATAAGGGATAGCATTACAACTGTGTTGAGGGAGGTTATTCCCAGGAATACATCCAGGGAAGTTATTTGGGTGGAACTGAGAAATAAGAAAGGTCTGATCACCTTATTGGGATTGTATTATAGACCACCGAATAGTCAGTTGGAGATTGAGAAACAAACTCGTAAGGAGATCTCAGCTATCTGTAAGAATACTAGGGTGGTTATGGTAGGGGATTTTAACTTTCCAAACATAGACTGGGACTGCCATAGTGTGAAGGGTTTAGATGGAGAGGAATTTGTTAAGTGCCTACAAGACAATTTTCTGATTCAGTATGTGGATTTACCTACTAGAGAAGGTACAAACCTTGACCTACTCTTGGGTAATAATGCAGGGCAGGTGACTGAGGTGTCAGTGGGGGAGCACTTTGGGGCCAGTGACCATATTCTATTAGATTTAAAATAGTGATGGAAAAGGATAGACCAGATCTAAAAGTTGAAGTTCTAAATTAGAGAAAGGTAAATTTTGATGGCATTAGGCAAGAACTTTCGAAAGCTGATTGGGGCAGATGTTCGCAGGTAAAGGGATGGCTGGAAAATAGGAAGCCTTCAGAAATTAGATAACAAGAGTCCAGAGAAAGTATATTCTTGTCAGGGTGAAAGGGAAGGCTGGTAGGTGTAGGAAATGCTGGATGACTAAAGAAATTGAGGGTTTGGTTAAGAAAAAGAAGGAAGCATATGTCAGGTATAGACAGGATAGATCGAGTGAATCCTTAGAAGAGTATAAAGGAAGTAGGAGTATACTTAAGAGGGAAATCCGGAGGGTAAAAAGGGGACATGAGATAGCTTTGGCAAATAGAATTACGGAGAACCAAAGGGGTTTTACAAATACACTAAGGACAAAAGAGTAACCAGGGAGAGAATAGGGCCCCTCAAAGATCAGCAAGGCGGCCTTTGTGTGGAGCCGCAGAAAATGGGGGAGATACTAAATGAATATTTTGCATCAGTATTTACTGTGGAAAAGGATATGGAAGATATAGACTGTAGGGAAATTGATGGTGACATTTTGCAAAATGTCCAGATATACAGAGGAGGAAGTGCTGGATGTCTTCAAATGGGTAAAGGTGGATAAATCCCCAGGACCTGATCTGGTGTACCCGAGAACTCTGTGGGAAGCTAGAGAAGTGATTGCTGGGCCTCTTGCTGAGATATTTGTATCATTGATAGTCACAGATGGGGTGCCGGAAAACTGGAAGCTGGCAAACGTGGTGCCACTGTTTAAGAAGGGTGGTAAGGACAAACCAGGGAACTATAGACCTCTGAGCCTGATCTCGATGGTGGGCAAGTTGTTGGAGGGAATCCTGAGGGACAGGATGTACATGTATTTGGAAAGGCAAGGACTGATTTGGGATAGTCAACATGGCTTTGTGCGTGGGAAATCATGTCTCACAAACTTGATTGAGTTTTTTGAAGAAGTAACAAAGAGGATTGATGAGGGCAAAGCGGTAGATGTGATCTATATGGACTTCAGTAAGGCGTTCGATAAGGTTCCCCATGGGAGACTGATTAGCAGGGTTAGATCTCATGGAATACAGGGAGAACTTGCCATTTGGATACAGAACTGGCTCAAAGGTAGAAGACAGAGGATGGTGGTGAAATGTTACTTTTCAGCATAGAGGCCTGTGACCAGTGGAGTGCCACAGGGATCGGTGCTGGGTCCTCTACTTTTTGTCATTTACATAAATGATTTGGATGCGAGTATAAGAGATACAGTTGGTAAGTTTGCAGATGACACCAAAATTGGAGGTTTAGTGGACAGTGAAGAGGGTTACCTCAGATTACAACAGGATCTGGACCAGATGGGCCAATGGGCTGAGAAGTGGCAGATGGTGTTCAATTCAGATAAGTGCGAGGTGCTGCATTTTGGGAAAGCAAATCTTAGCAGGACTTATACACTTAATGGTAGGGTCCTAGGAAGTGTTGCTGTACAGAGACACACTTTGGAGTGCAGGTACATATCTCTTTGAAAGTGGAGTCACAGTGAAGAAGGTGTTTGGTATGCTTTCCTTTATTGGTCAGAGTATTGAGTACAGGAGCTGGGAGGTCATGTTGCGGCTATACAGGACATTAGTTAGGCCACTGTTGGAATATTGCGTGCAATTCTGGTGCCCTTCCTGTTGGAAAGATGTTGTGAAACTTGAAAGGGTTCAGAAAAGATTTATAAGGATGTTGCCAGTGTTGGAGGATTTGAGCTACAGGGAAAGGCTGAACAGGCTGGGGCTGTTTTCCCTGGAGCGTCGGAGGCTGAGGGGTGACCTTATAGAGGCTTTCAAAATTATGAGGGGCATGGATAGGATAAATAGACAAAGTCTTTTCCCTGGGGTCGGGGAGTCCAGAACTAGAGAGCACAGGTTTAGGGTGAGAGGGGAAAGATATAAAAGAGACCTAAGGGGCAAAGTTTTCTCACAGAGGGTGGTACATGTATGGAATGAGCTGCCAGAGGAAGTGGTGGAGGCTGGTACAATTGTAACATTTAAGAGGAATTTGGATGTGTGTATGAATAGGAAGGGTTTGGATGGATATGAGCCAGGTGCTGGCAGGTGTGACTAGATTGGGTTGGGATATCTGGTCGGCATGGATGGATTGGATCGAAGGGTCTGTTTCCATGCTGTTCTTCTCTATGACTCTATGACACTCTGACTCTACGAGTGGAGTCCCTCAAAGCAGTCACCCAGTCTGTATTTGGTCTAGCCAGTGTAAAGGAGACTGTGTTGTGAGCAGCGAATGTAGTAGACCAGATTGAGAGAAGTTCAACTGAAATGCTGCTTCACCTGGAAGGCGTGGTTTGGTGTTCGGACTGTGAGGAGGGAGGAGATGAATGGGAAAGTATTAGACCTTGCATATGATTTTGCCATTGGCTAAATGAGATGGAGGAGTGCACCAGAGTATCCTGTAGACTCCTAAATTATTCCCGTGGAATGCTGACTGTGGAGGGAATGGGAAGATGTGTTTGGTGGTGGCATCCTGCTGGATGTGACAGGAATGGTGGAAGATTATCCTTTGAATGCAAACACTAGTGATACAGAAGTAAGGATAAAGGAAACTTCTTCATTTGAAGGAGGAGGGGAAGGAATGTGTATAATGGTGTGGGGATGAGTCAGACACAGCTGTGGGCTCTGTCAACCACAATGTCAGATGGGAAAGGTCCTTGGTTCAGAAATAGGGAGATTATGTCAGAGACAGCCTGGGAGATGGTAGCATTATCAAAACTGCATAATCGGAGATGAAGCAGCTGGGAAAATGGAATGGAATCCTTGCAGGAGCAGGTTTTTGAGGGCTGTGATTCAGGAGCGGTAGGAGATATTGGGCTGGTAATAGAAATTGATGAACACTCTATCCTCAGAAATGGTAACATTGAATTTAAGGAAAGAAGAGAAGATTCAGAGATAGACCAGGTGGAAGAGAGAGGAGATTGGAAATTGGAAGCAAACCTGATGAACTTTTTCCAATTCCAGATGAGAGCAGGAAGCAGTACCAAAGACATTATCTACGTATTGAAGGAAGAGTTGTGGATCAAGACCCCAGTAGGACTGCAACAAGGACTGTTTCTTATAGTCCTCCTAGAGAGACAGGCATAACAGGGGCCCAAGTGTGTCCTGTGGCCATAGGTTTGACATGGAGAAAATGAGATGAGATAAAGAAGAGGTTGTTCAAAGTTACACGAGGTTTGTAATGAATTTTGGTGGATAGCCTGTCATTGGAAATGGAAACAGTGAAGTACAGGAAAGGAAGTGGAAAGTCAGAGATGGATCAGAAAACATGAGAGAAGGATCTGCTTTAAGTCATTGGGATGGGAGTATGGGAATAATGGATGGTTAGGGGAGTTTTTCCCAGGCACTCCCTACCAATGTCTATCTTTCCTGTCCCACTATAAGCTGTGACCCTTAAAGGATCAATTAATACCCCCTTCAAGGCCTTGTTTCATTTCTGCTAGTATTATCCCAAGTGGAGGTGAGGGAGCTGACCATTCAGGGAGTATCATTCAAAAGTATACAATTACCACAGCAACCAATATTGGTTCAGAGAGTGGCTGTTAAACACTCCCCACTCTTTCATCCATACTCAACACTGACCTGAAATGTAGTGTTGACTCTAAACTTCATAGAATCCCTACAGTGTGGAAGCAGGCCATTCAGCCCACTGAATCTACACCAACCCTCCAAAACAGTTTCTACCCAGACCTGTCACCCCATCCCATCCCTGCACCTGCATTTAAAAGGGCTGTCAGCCTCTGATTGGCTGATGACTCTCCAGATGGTGAGTTCCACCTTTGAGGGCCTTCACCACACCAACACCATGCTCGTCTAAACAACTGCCTGAATGATGTGAAATGTGGCATGTCTTATCTAAAAGAGGCAATGTGTGGCTCTTGATGGGACACTTGTCAGTGTCTGTTGTCATCAATAAATACCCCACAGAGGCAAAACTTGTTAAACTAAGTTGGGTTTTGAAATTGAAATTGTGTTCCAGACCCTTCAATAACATATGTGAAAGTTGAAAATGTGTTGCTGGTTAAAGCACAGCAGGTCAGGCAGCATCCAAGGAATAGGAAATTCGACGTTTCGAGCATAAGCCCTTCATCAGGAATGAGGAGAGGGTGCCAGGCAGGTTAAGATAAAAGGTAGGGAGGAGGGACTTGGGGGAGGGGCGATGGAGATGCGATAGGTGGAAGGAGGTCAAGGTGAGGGTGATAGGCCGGAGTGGGGTGGGGGCGGAGAGGTCAGGAAGAAGATTGCAGGTTGGGAGGGCGGTGCTGAGTTGAGGGAACCGACTGAGACAAGGTGGGGGGAGGGGAAATGAGGAAGCTGGAGAAATCTGAATTCATACCTTGTGGTTGGAGGGTTCCCAGGCGGAAGATGAGGCGCTCTTCCTCCAACCGTCGTGTTGTTGTGTTTTGCCGGTGGAGGAGTCCAAGGACCTGCATGTCCTCGGTGGAGTGGGAGGGAGAGTTAAAATGTTGAGCCACAGGGTGGTTGGGTTGGTTGGTCCGGGCGTCCCTGAGGTGTTCTCTGAAGCGTTCCGCAAGTAAGCGGCCCATCACCCCAATGTAGAGGAGGCCACATCGGGTGCAGCGGATGCAATAGATGATGTGTGTGGAGGTACAGGTGAACTTGTGGCGGATATGGAAGGATCCCTTGGGGCCTTGGAGGGAAGTGAGGGAGGAGGTGTGGGCACAAGTTTTACATTTCCTGCGGTTGCAGGGGAAGGTGCCGGGAGTGGAGGTTGGGTTGGTGGGGGGTGTGGACCTGACGAGGGAGTCACGAAGGGAGTGGTCTTTGCGGAACGCTGATAGGGGAGGGGAGGGAAATATATCCTTGGTGGTGGGGTCCGTTTGGAGGTGGCGGAAATGACGGCGGATGATACGCTGTATACGGAGGTTGGTGGGGTGGTAGGTGAGAACCAGTGGGGTTCTGTCTTGGTGGTGGTTGGAGGGGCGGGGCTCAAGGGCGGAGGAGCGGGAAGTGGAGGAGATGCGGTGAAGGGCATCGTCGATCACGTTTGGGGGGAATCTGCTGTCCTTGACGAAGGAGGCCATCTGGGCTGTGCGGTGTTGGAACTGGTCCTCCTGGGAGCAGATGCGGTGGAGACGAAGGAATTGGGAATATGGGATGGAGTTTTTACAGGGGGCAGGGTGGGAGGAGGTGTAGTCCAGATAGCTGTGGGAGTCAGTCGGTTTATAGTAGATGTCTGTGTTGAGTCGGTCGCCTGAGATAGAAATGGAAAGGTCTAGGAAAGGGAGGGAGGAGTCTGAGACAGTCCAGGTGAATTTGAGGTCGGGATGGAAGGTGTTGGTAAAGTTGATGAACTGTTCAACCTCCTCGTGGGAGCACGAGGCAGCGCCGATACAGTCATCGATGTAGCGGAGGAAAAGGTGAGGGGTGGTGCCAGTGTAGTTGCGGAAGATGGACTGTTCCACATATCCTACGAAGAGACAGGCATAGCTGGGGCCCATGCGGGTGCCCATGGCAACTCCTTTAGTTTGGAGGAAGTGGGAGGATTGAAAAGAGAAGTTATTCAGGGTGAGGACCAGTTCAGTCAGTCGAAGGAGGGTGTCAGTGGAAGGGTACTGGTTGGTGCGGCGGGAAAGGAAGAAGCGGAGGGCTTTGAGTCCTTCGTGATGGGGAATGGAGGTGTACAGGGACTGGATGTCCATGGTGAAAATAAGGCGTTGGGGACCGGGGAAGCGAAAATCCTGGAGGAGGTGGAGGGCGTGGGTGGTGTCCCGAACGTGTGTCATCCATTGTCATTTGTCTTTGCAGCTGTAAACCTCTTGTGAGATCTACAATAGATATTATGCAGATCAGGTGCTCCAGTTTCCTCCCACAGTCACAAAGATGTGCAGGTCAAATGAATTGGCCAGAGTGTTAGATGCATTAGTCAGAGGGAGTTGGGTATGGGTGGGTTGCTCTTCGAAAGGTCGGTGTGGACTTGTTGGGCCGAAGGGCCTGTTTCCACACTGTAGGGAATCTAATCTAATCATAAACAGCATAAAAATGTCCAATTGAGACATTTGTATTGAATAGAATTCCTAGGGAAATTGGAACATGTTCCCGTCGTGCCTCAAACTGAGGGCATTCCATCAAAGAGATGTGCGGAGAGGTCAGTATCAACCTCAAGGACAGCTCCTTAGTTTCATTTGGCTGTTGAGCAAACATCTGACACATCACAAATTACAGGCTGCATAAGTGTATTCTGCTCCGTCCACATTCAAGCACTTTCTGCTTTTTAAGCTTTAATAAAATATTGGCATCTTATTGATAACTGCTTGAAGGCAAAAGCAAAGAAATTGAGCAGTGTAGTGCTCATGTTTTAGCTTGAGCAGTGTAGTGCTCATGTTTTAGCTTGAGCAGTGTAGTGCTCATGTTTTAGCTGGTAACAACCAAAATTGCACCAGGAATGTAGGAACACAATTTCTGAGTCATTGGTTCATACAGCATAGAAACAGACCCTTCGGCCCACCGTGTCTATGGCAAGGAACAAACACCAAACTACACTGATCCCATTTACTTGCAGTTGGTCCATGGCCTACAATGCCTTGGCATTTTAAGTGATCATCCAGATGCTTCTTAAATGATTTGTACATACCTCCACTATCTTCTCAGGTAACACCTTCCATGTTATTGAATAATTTGATGAGGGACAGTCAGCACGGTTTTGTGAAGGGTAGGTCGTGCCTCACCAACCTTATTGAGTTCTTTGAGAAGGTGACCAAACAAGTAGATGAGAGTAAATCGGTTGATGTGGTGTATATGGGTTTCAGCAAGGCGTTCAATAAGGTTCCCCACAGTAGGCTATTGTACAAAATTCAGAGGAATGGGATTGTGGGAAATATAGCAGTTTGGATCAGTAATTGGCTTGCTGAAAGAAAACAGAGGGTGGTGGTTGATGGGAAATGTTCATCCTGGAGTCCAGTTACCAGTGGTGTACCGCAAGAGTCAGAGTTGGGTCCACTGCTGTTCGTCATTTTTATAAACGACCTGGATGAGGGTGTAGAAGGGTGGGTTAGTAAATTTGCAGACGACACTAAGGTTGGTGGAGTTGTGGATAGTGACGAAGGATGTTGTAGGTTACAGTGAAACATAGATACGCTGCAGAGCTGGGCTGAGAGGTGGCAAATGGAGTTTAATGCGGGCAAGTGTGAGGTGATTCACTTTGGTCGGAGTAACCAGAATGCAAAGTACTGGGCTAGTGGTAATATTCTTGGTAGTGTAGATGAGCAGAGAGATCTCGGTGTCCAGGTACACAGATTCTTGAAAGTTGCCATCCAGGTTGACAGGGTTGTTAAGAAGGCATACAGTGTTTTAGCTTTTATTAATAGAGGGATCAAGTTCCAGAACCATTAGGTTATGCTGCAGCTGTACAAAACTCTAGTGCGGCCGCGCATGGAATATTGTGTACAGTTCTGATCACCACATTATAAGAAGGATGTGGAAGCTTTGGAAAGGGTGCAGAGGAGATTTACTAGGATGTTGCCTGGTATGGTAGAAATGTCTTACGAGGAAAGGCTGAGGGATTTGAGGCTCTTTGTGTTGGAGAGAAGAAGGTTGAGAGGTGACTTAATGGAGACATATAAGATAATCAGAGGGTTAGATAGGGCGAACAGGGAGAGCCTTTTTCCAAGTATGGTGACGGTGAGCACGAGGGGGCATAGCTTTAAAATGAGAGGTGATAGATATAGGACAGATGTCAAAGGTAATTTCTTTACTCAGAGAGTAAAGGGTATAGAATGCTTTGCCTGCAACGGTAGTAGATTTGCCAACTTTAAGTACATTTAAGTCGTCATTGGACAGGCCTATGGACGTACATGGAATAGTGTAGATTAGATGGCCTTCAGATTAGTATGACAAGTCGGCGCAACATCGAGGGCCGAAGGGCCTGTACTGCGCTGTAATGTTCTATGTTCTATATTTTTACCATCATATTTACTCACAGCTGGGTGACATTTTCTTTTCTCAGATCTTCTCTAAACCACTTACCCGTCACCTTAAATGTGTCCCTCTGTTCTTAGGCACATCTTCCACAAGGAAAAGACTCTCACAATCCTCTTTAAAAACCCCTTTAGCCACAGACATGATTCCAGAGGACTGGAGAATAGCCACTTTTCTTCCTTTGTTTAGGAAGGGAAAGTGGGATAATCCAATAATTTGCAGGCCAATGACCCCTATGTCAGTGGTAGGCATATTATTGGAAAAGATCCTTAGGGATAGGATTTATTCACATTTGGAAAAATATGGACTTATTAGCGATAGGCAGCATGGCTTTGTGCAGGGAAATTGTGTCTCATAAACTTTATTATAGAGTCTTTTTTGAAGAAGTGACAAAGATGATTGATGAGGGAAGAGTAGTGGATATTAGCAAGAAAAAAGCCAATTATAGATGACACAAAGACTGGGGAAGCTGCGGATAGTGAGGAGGATTGCCAGAGGATGCAGCAGGATGTAGATAGGCTGGAGACTCGGGCAGAGAAATGGCAGGTGATATTTCATCTGAATAAATGCGAGCTGATGCATCTTGGAAGGTCTAATGCAGGAGGAAGTGTACAGTAAATGGCAGAACCCTTAGAATCATTAATATACAGAGAGATTTCGACACACAGAGTGGATCAACCTCTATCAGGTTATGGATAATGATGGAACCATATGATAACAACCCATATTCTTGAGTTTAATATGCACTGATAATGCATTTAGAGAATCTGACAAAATCATAGACAGTGTGGGACACATAGCATTTCATATTCACAAGTGATAGGCAATTATGTACATCCAGCTTATGACAAATAAAGGGCTGACTGAATGTGCACAGTGATACAGAGAAGTTAGGCAAGGCTCTTTGTTCCAGAGAACAACAACCAAATGCTGAGACCAAAGAAACATCTTTTTTATTCACTCAGACATTGGTGTCACTGGCTGAGCCAGCATTTATCGCCTATCCATAGATGCCAGAAGTAGGGAGTGAATGTGATGGAGAAATGCCAGCCTTATAAGGAGAGCAGGAATGCTCCCAGCTAATACAAACATTGGAGAAATGTACAAGGTGAAGTACAGGACAGAAGAAGCAGGTTTGACAAATTAAAGTAAAGGTGTAGTACAAGTTCTGAAAGAGAACCTGGAAATGTATATGGCCCTGGGAAAAAATTATGAACTTGAGACAGGAATTGTGATTCAGTGATGGTAGTTCAACTGTTATGATTATGTGAAGAGGAGGAACTAGCTCCTCTCTTCTTAACCTCTCTTGGTCAGTTGCAACTGTTTTATTTTATTTCTTTTCACACACAGTTTTCAAACTTGAATAAAAATGTAATTCAATTTGACAAAGCCATTTACCATGTTTTCTTAAGTGATATGAAGGAGTATTAATCCCAAGAAAAAAATAACAAAAAAAACACACATAAAAATTAAAGTTTCAAAGTAAGAGTGTCTAGTCCACATTGCGAGACATACATGACACAGTATTGAAGTCCTTAGAGCTTTTGAGGTGTTAGGTATTAAAGCCAAGGCCACAGTTGATTAATGGTTAACTTGTCTCGACAGCAGTTGCAGAATCCATAGGTATTATGGGGTGTTGGTGAATTTATTCCCCACCACCAGGTTGCTTTTCCAATGGGTGTGATTTTTTTCAAGACAGAGAGAAAAGGAAAAAGAAGGGAAGCCTCTGGGTTCTGTGTATATATTCAAGTTCTTCTCTCTGCTCTGGTGTTCATAAGCTGTTGTTGAAATATAACTCTGTGTGTATTTTGTCTTTTCAAAATTGACTAACAGGCAAGTGAGCCTTTTATCTCCTATCATGTGGAATTATTACATACATGTGAAGTTGACAGGAACTGTAAAGTTCTTGATGCTGATTCAGTTTCCTGATTTAAAGAGCAAGCTTTCGGAATGCTGCTCTTTCACCAGGTAACTAGTGGGGCAGGATCATTGGACACAGCATTTATGGTAAAAGATCAAAGTGTCATACAACTGATGTGATGTATTAATCAAACCTAGATTGGTGTTAAGTCTTAATCACTTAGAATGGATTTGCAAGTTTCAATTCATTAATATGTAAATCCCAGAACTTCTTTTAAGTCACATTCTTGAAATAACTTAAAGTTGTATTTAAAAAAGTGACATCTCAGCTCAGACAATGCATTAAAGTTGTGAGGTTAGAGTCTGTCTGTATTCCAACCTTGAGTCAGACTGGTTCTATTTCCAAATTACAAATTTATAAAATGTCATATGGACTGACTGCCTAATGACTGTGTGCTTTTTGAACAAAATAGAATGTGTCTACAAATGTAAGTCTGCAATGCAAATTCACCCTGTAGACTTATATGTGTGTGAGTGAGAGAGTGAAAGAAAGTGTGTGTGTGTGTGTGTATGAATCTGAGAGAGTGTGTGTATGACAGAGGATTTGTGTGAGAGTGAGTGTATGTGTGCTTGTGTGTGAGGGTGTGTGAGAGTGTATAGTGTACAGACTTGGTGCTGTGTGATTTTTAATTTTGCTGAAAATAAGTTGCATTTAACTTAAAGTGAACCCAACAATATTCTATTGCAATCTCAAAGTAACACAGGCAGGTATTTTATGCTGGACATTCCTGGTTTTCTGTTTGGAGGTTCCATGGAACTTGAGAAATATGCGATAAATAAATTAAAAGGGGAAATTAATAGTAAAAATCACCCATTGGGGCTTTTAAACAGAAAGAGTTAACATTAGCAAAAAAAGTCAAGGGTGACTTTGGACCAACAGCCTTACTTGAAAAGTGTTAGTATATGTCCCGATAAATCAGGCCAGGTCTTCATAGATTATTTTTCATTCATGTAGAAACAAATCAGTCATGAAGTTTGATTGGACAATAAAATGGTTTAAACTGACACCCAAAGCCAGTTATGATTTGGAGATGCCGGTGTTATGATGCTTACAAACTACGATGAAACATGTTCCTGTTGAGGAAGTCTTAAATGTACGGTGAGAGAGTGAGGACTGCAGATGCTGGAGATCAGAGCTGAAAATGTTTTGCTGGAAAAGCGCAGCAGGTCAGACAGCATCCAAGGAGCTGGAGAATCAACGTTTCAGGCATGAGCCCTTCTTCAGGAATCTTTAAATATACGGTGGCTCAGTGGTTAGCACTGCTGCCTCACAGTACCAGGGACCCAGGTTCAATTCCCACCTCAGGCGACTCTCTGTGTGGAGTTTGTGCATTCTCCCCGTGTCTGCGTGGGTTTCCTCCAGGTGCTCCAGTTTCCTCCCACAATCCAAAGTATGTGCAGGTTAGTTGAATTGGCCATGCTAAATTGCCCATGGTGTTAGGTGCAGGGGAATTGGTCTGGGTGGGTTGCTGTTTGAAGGTCGGTATGGACTTGTTGGGCCGAAAGACCTGTTTCCACATGTAGCGAATCTAATTACTCTATAATAAAAAAAACACAGTAAGTAAACTAGTTTCTGAAAAACGTAAGTTCAAGTTTCTATCCTCAGGTGACACAGAAGATATGAAACTAGACCTTTTTTTTACTTTTGCTATACATGGCTGTCTTCTGGATGACTATTTGAGTGTTGCATATTCTTAGTGAGAAAGAATAATAAATATTGTCCATTAGTCTTGAAATCCAAGAAAACAAAAAAAATCCTGAAATTACCTTAACTATTGTAACATTGGCATCAGTAAAAGTTATAAATGTGGAGATGTACTTCTACAATAGTCTAAAGGAAATCCAAAATAAAGGATAACCTGAGAAATGTTTGCCCACAGAATGTAATATCAATAACTATTCTCTTTGGGACAATGTACATTGGACAAATGGTATCACAAAGAAATGTTTGAGGATTGACCTTGCTAACAGAAAGGAAGTTTTAGAAAGAAAACAGAGTTGCCAAAAAAGGTTGAGTGAACGCTGTTGTAGCCATTTTGGAGACATTAAATAGAGCAAGGTCAGGAATAGATGTTACAGGTTTTAGGATTTAGTAAATTCATTAAGATCAGGGAAGGTGATAAAAGAGGGGGAGACGTGGCTTTGTTCATCAAGGATCGTATAACGGTGGCTGAAAGAACATTTGACAAGGTCTCGTTTACTGAGGTAGCGTGGGCAGAGGTTAGAAACAGGAGAGGAGAGGTCACATGGCTGGGAGCTTTTTATAAGCATCCGTAAAGTTTCAGGGATGTGGAGGAAAGGATTGGCAAATCGATTCTGGGCAGAAGTGAAAGGAACAGATGGTCATTATGGGGGATATTAACTTCCCCAACATTGACTGGAAATGCTATAACTCCAGTACATCGGATGGATCAGTTTTTGTCCAATGTATACAGGAGGGTTTCCTGATACAGTATGTCAAAGGGCCAACAAGAGGGGAGGGCACACTGGATCTGGTGCTTGATAATGAACCAGGCCCGGTGTTTGATTTAGTTGTAGGTGAGCACTTTGGAGAGAGTGACCATAATTCAGTTATGTTTAGTTTAGCGATGGAAAGGGATAGGTACATGCCATAGGGCAAGAGTTATAGATGGAGGAAGGGCAACTATAATGCGATTAGGCAAGACTTAGGATGCATAGAATGGGGTAGCAAAATGCAGGGGATGGGGACAATCCAAATGTGGAGCTGGTTTAGGAAACAGATATTGCGTGTCTTTAATAGTTATGTCCCTGTCAGGCAGAAGCAAGTGATAAGATAAGGGAACGTGGTTTACTAAAGAAATTGTATCTCTTGTTAAGCGGAAGAGGGAGGCTTATGTGATGTTGAGGCAAGATGGTATAGATGAGGCGATGGAGAGTTAAGGAATAGCTAGGAAGGATTTAAAGCGCGACTTAAGAAGAGCAAGGAGGGGACTTGAGAAGTCTTCAGCAAATAGAATAACGGAGAACCCTAAAGCTTTCTATGGGTACATGAGGAATAAAAGAATGACTAGAGTAGGAATAGGGCCAGTCAAAGACAGAAGTGGAAAGCTGTGTGTGGACCCTGTGGAGATCGGAGAGGCGCTAAATGAATATTTTTCATCTGTTTTCACTCAGGAAAAGGAGAATATTGTAGAGGAGAAGACTGAGATATGGGCTATTAGACTTGAAGGGATTGGTGTTAGTAGGGAGGAGGTGTTATCAATTCTAGAAGGTGTGAAAGTAAATACGTCCCCTGAGCCGGAGGGGATTTTTCCAAGAATTCTCTGGGAAGCTATGGAGGAGACGGCCAAGCCTTTGGCTTTGATCTTTGAATCATTATTGTCCACAGATTTAGTACCAGAGGACTGGAGGATTGCAAATGTTGTGCCTTGTTCAAGAAGGGCAGTAGAGATGACCCAGGTAATTACAGACCAGTGAGCCTTACTTCTGTTGTAGGAAAGGTTTTGGAAAGGATAATGAGAGATAGGATTTATAATCATCTAGTAAGCAACAATTTGATTGGAAACAGTCAACATGGTTTTGTCAAAGGCAGGCCGTGTCTCACAAATCACACTGAGTTTTTTGAGAAGGTGATCCAGCATGTAGATGAAGGTAGGGTATTGGATATGGTGTACATGGACTTCAATAAAGCCTTTGATAAAATTCCACATGGTAGGCTATTGAAGAAAATGCAGAGACATGGGATTGAAGGTGATTTGGCAATTTGGATTAGAAACTGGCTTTCTGAAAGAAGGCAGCGAGTGGTGGTTGATGGAAAATATTCAGTCAGGAGTCCAGTTACTAGTGGTGTGGCACAATGATCTGTTTTGGGACAACTGCTGTTTGTCATTTTTATAAATGACTTAGATGCAGGCATAGGTGGATGGGTTAGTAAGTTTGCAGATGACACTAAAGTCTGTGGAGTGGTGGATAGTTTGGAAGAATGTTACAGGTTGCAGGGGGACTTGGATAAACTGCAGAATTGGGCTGAGAGGTGGCAGATGGAGTTCAATGCAGCTAAATGTGAGGTGATGCACTTTGGAAAGAATAACAGGATGGCAGAGTATTGGGTCAATGGAAAGATTCTTGGTAGTGTGGATGTGCAGAGGGATCTTGGAGTCCATGTACATAGATCCCTTAAAGTTGCCACCCAGGTTGATAGTGCTGTTAAGAAGGCATACGGTGTGTTAGGTTTCATTGGTAGAGGGATTGAGTTCCAGAGCAGCAATATCATTCTGCAACTATACAAAACGCTGGTGCGGTCACACTTGGAATATTGCGTACAGTTCTGGTCGCCTCATTACAGGAAGGATGTAGAAGCATTGGAAAAGGTGCAGAGGAGATTTACCAGGATGTTCGGTAAAAACAAGGACTGCAGATGCTGGAAACCAGAGTTTAGATCAGAGTGTTGCTGGAAAAGCACAGCAGGTCAGGCAGCATCCAAGGAGCAGGAAAATTGACGTTTCAGGCAAAAGTCCTTCATCAGGAATAGAGGCAGAGTGCCTGCAGGGTGGAGAGATAAATGAGAGGGGGGTGGGGGTGGGGAGAAAGTAGAATATAGTACAATAGGTGAGTGGGGAAGGGATGGAGGTGATAGGTCAGAGAGGAGGGTGAGGGAAGGTAGCAAAGAGTACAATGGGTGAATGGGGGTGGGGGTGAAGGAGGAGAAAAAGGAGATTTCCTTGAAGAAGTTCTCCTCCTCTCTCTACAAGAATCTCAGTGAGATCTCTCTCTCACTGCAACCCCCAGGCCATCTCCTTTGCCTTGAAGCTTTTCAACCATGTCCTGAAACAGACTCGCACCAGTTTCCTCATTTCCTCTCCCCCCACCTCACCCCAGTTCCAACTTTTCAGCTCAGCACCATCCCCATGACCTGGCCTACCTTCCTATTTTCCTTTCCACCTATCTTCTTCTTCCTCCTCTCTGACCTATCATCTCCATCCCCACCCCCATTCACCTATTGTACTCTATGCTACTTTCTCCCCACACCCCTCTCATTTATCTCTCCACCCTGCAGGCACCCTGCCTCTATTCCTGATGAAGGGCTTTTGCCCGAAACGTTGATTTTCCTGCTCCTTGGATGCTGCCTGACTTGCTATGCTTTTCCAGCACCACTCTAATCCTTTACCAGGATGTTGCCTGGTCTGGAGCGAAGATCTTATGAGGAAAAGCTGAGGGACTTGGGTCTGTTCTCATTGGAAAGAAGAAGGCTAAGAGGGGATTTGATAGAGACATGCAAGATGATCAGAGGATTAGATAGTGAGAGTCTTTTTCCTAGGATGACGACATCAGTGTGTATGAGGAACATAGCTACAAATTGAGGGGTGATAGATTTAAGACAGATGTCAGAGGCAGGTTCTTTACTCAGAGAGTGGTAAGGGCCTGGAATGTCCTACCTGCCAATGTAGTTATCTCAGCCACATTGGTGAGATTTAAACAGTCCTCGGATAAGCACATGGATGATGATGGGATAGTGGAGAGTGATGGGCTTACATTAGTTCACAGATCGGTACAACATTGAGGGCTGAAGAGCCTGTTCTGCGCTGTATCGTTCTATGTTTTATGAACACAAATCACCCTTTGTCAAATTGTTTCACGAAATCTGTTGCTGCAAAAAATACTGGACGATCCTTTAAGAGGGCTGCTTGGTGGCATGAAGAATTCTAAACCAATCATGTTTTGTTTGGTTTGTTCTGTGATCAAACCTTTTTTTGTTTAAAGAAAGATAGGTAATTTAGAAGGTTAATTGTATTGCGTGGAATATGAAAATGTGCTTACTGATTAGTTTTTTTACAAGGAAAGATAAAGAATATTAAAACAATATTATTTTGTATAATTTAACAAAGTCATTTTGTTCAAGGATTGCTGTATTGCTTCAAAACTTTTCTTGAAAGAGAAGAATCTGTAAATGTAAATAACAGTTAACCAGGCAATTGGGGTTAATGGCTAATTGATTGACTGGGTAAACATAAAGGGAGGATGTGTAGGTTGTTTGGAAGGAGCTGTGAGATTGTTGGAAGGAGCTGTGAGATTGTTGGAAGGAGCTGTGAGACAAAGCAGTTAATTAACTCAGTGTGCAAAGAAAGTTGCCACAATTTCTGTCTCACCAACCAATCTGGATCCACATTGACATTCCTTTCTCCAAGGTAAAAACAATGACTGCAGATGCTGGAAACCAGATTCTGGATTAGTGGTGCTCGAAGAGCACAGCAGTTCAGGCCGCATCCAAAGTGCAGCGAAATCGACGTTTCGGGCAAAAGCCCTTCATCAGGAATAAAGCTCTTCCAGCACCACTCCCTTCTCCAAAACATGTGTCTGAAGGGTTTTGTGATAGGGTTAGGGTTAACCCTAACCCTAACCCTATTGCATCCTTGTGAGATCTGTCCTTTCTACAAATACTTTTGTGCATTATCATTACACCTTAACACATTGTTTCATGCACATTCAAAATATCATGGTGGTGATTTATCTTTGAAGAAACATTTTAAAAAATGCAATGCACTCTCCCTTTTAGAGATACAACTGCCTTTACGAAGCAACAACCACTCATAGTACTGGGCCCACTGCTAATGTCTGGTTGTTTGTTAGCTCAGTTGGTTAGGTGACTGAGTTATGGTGCTAACAGCATAAATTGAATTCCCACACCAACTGAGATTACTGTGAAGGTTTCTTCTTCTCAACTTCTCTGCGCACCTGTCTCTATGGAGTGATCAGCCCCATGGTCTGTTAGGGCTCTGGTGCCTTTATCTTAATGTTTGCAGCTGAAAATGCAATTTTTAAAAGAGCTGGCAAACCCATTTACCAAGCTGTCTGCAATAAAGTGAAGGGAACAGAAAACAGAAATTACTGCAGGAGTTGATGGGTCTATTGTGGCTATCGGTGACCAGCCTATCTGCAGAAATGGATATAGAAATGTTGTGGAAGGGAATAGAGGAGTCAGGGATGGGCCAGGTGAAAGTGAGCGTGGGATGGAAATTGGAAACAAAATTGATAAGTTTTCCAATTCCAGATGAGAGAGGGAAACAACACCGATGATGTCATTGACACACTGGAGGAAGTGTTGTGGGTGGGGGCCAGAGAAGGAATGTTCATGTACCCCACAAAAAGACAAGCATAACTGGGGCTCATGTGGATACTCATGGCCAGCCCTTTGAATTGGAGAAGTTAAGGAACTTGTTCTGAGTGAACAATTCCCATAATGGGAGTTATGTACAGGCTTCCAGTAGTCAGGACGTGGGGTTCAAGATACACCAAGAGATGGAGAAGGCGTGTAAGAAATGATTTGGAGATGCCGGTGTTGGGCTGTGGTGGACAAAGTTAAAAATCACACGACACCAGGTTATAGTCCAACAGGTTTATTTGAAACCACAAGCTTTCAGAGGGCTGCTCTTTCATCAGGTGTGCATAGGAAAGGCAAGGTTATAGCGATCGTGGGGGATTTCAATATGCAGGCAGACTGGGAAACTCAGATTGGTAGTTGATTGTGACAAAAGAAATTTATGGAATGTCAATGAGATGACTTTTTTGAGCAGCTTGTGATGGAGCCCACGAGGGAACAGGTAATACAGGATTTAGTGTTGTGTATTGGGACAGACTTGATAAGGAAGCTTAAGGTGAAGGAACCTTTAGGAGGCAGTGATCGTAATATGATGGAATTTACTCTGCAATTTAAGAGGGAGAACCTCGAATCAGATGTAACTGCACTACAGCTGAATAAAGGCAACTACAGCAGCATGAAGGAAGAGCTGGGTAGAATTGTCTGGGAGAGGAGTGTGGGAGGAAAACAGTGGAACAGCAATGGCAGGAGGTTTTGGGAGTAATTCAGGAGACACAGCAGAGATTCATACTGATGAAAAGGAAGCCTGGTACAGGTAGGGTGAGGCAACCATGGCTGACTCGGGAAATCAGGGACAGCATAAAAGCAAAAGGAGAAAGGATATACTGTGGCGAAGGGCAGTGGGAAACGAGAAAGAAATAAGGAGGGAGAAGATTAAATAATCAGGTAGCCAGTAATATAAAAGAAGATTGCAAGAGATTATTTAGATGTATAAAGGGCAAAAGAGAGGCAAAAGTACATTGGCTGCTGGAAAAGGATTTTGGAGCGATAGTAGAGAGGAACAAGGGAATGACAGAGGAACTGAACATCTACTTTGCATCAATCTTCATGGTGGAAAACATGAGTAATATCCCAAATATTCAAGAGAGTGAGGGGGCAGAAGTGAGTATGATGGCCATCACCAGGGAGGAGGTGTGAGAAAACTGAAAGGTCTGAAGGTGAATAAATCACCTGAAGCAGATGGACTACAGCCCAGAGTTCTGAAAGAGATAGCTAATGAAATAGTGGAGGTGTTGTTGGTGATCTTTCACAAATCACTGGAGTCAGGGAGAGTCTCAGAGGACTAGAAAACTGCTGATGTAAACCCCTTGTTTAAGAAAGGAGTAAGACAAAAGATGGGAAATTATAGGCTAATTAGCCTGACCTTAGTCATTGGTAAGGTTTTGGAACCCATTGTGAAGGATGAGATTTCTGAACACTTGACAATGGATGGTAAAATAGGGCAAAGTCAGCATGGTTTCAACAAGGACAGGATTTGCCTCACAAATCTTCTAGAATTCTTTGATGAGGTAATGAGCAGGCTAGGCAAAGAGGAGCCAATGGATATTGGTCAAAAATGTGGTGCTGGAAAAGCACAGCAGGTCAGGAACCATCTGAGGAGCAGGGGTACGACATTTTGGGCATTATCCCTTCATCAGGAATGAGGGCTTATTCATGATAAAGGGATTATGCTCGAAACATTGATTCTCCAGCTCCTCGGATGCTGCCTGACCTGCTGTGCTTTTCCAGCACCACACACTTGACTCTGATCTCCAGCATCTGCATTCCCACTTTTTTACTAACCAATGGATGTTATCTACCTGGACTTTAAGAAGGCTTTTGACAAGGTGTTGTGCAGGAAGCTACTGAATAAGATAAGGGCCCATGGTGTAAGAGGCAAGGTGCTAGTATGGACAGAAGCCTGACTGTCTGGTAGAAAGCAGACTGGGGATAAAAGGGTCCTTCTCAGGACTGCAGTTGGTGACAAGTGGTGTTCCACAAGGCTCAGTGTTGGGACCACAACTTTTCACTTTATTCATTAATACTCTAGATGAAAGAACTGAGGGCCTTTTGGCTAGGTTTGCAGACGATACAAAGAGAGGTAGAAGTTCAGGTAGCATTGAGGAGACGGGGAGGCTGCAGAAGGATTTGGACAGGTTAGGAGAGTGGGCAAAGAAGTGGCAGATGGAGTACAAACATGGGAAGGTGTGAGGTCATGCACTTTGGTCGGAGGAACAGAGGCATGGACTATTTTCTAAATGGGAAGAAAATTCAGAAATCTGGAGTACAAGGGGACTTGGGAGTTTTAGTCAATGTTTCTCTTAGGGTGAACTTGTGGATTGAGTCAGTAGTTAGGAAGGCAAATACAATGTTTGCATTTATTTTGAGAGGTGTTGGATATAAAAGCAGGGATGTACTTCTGAGGTTTTATAAGGCTCTGATCAGACCATGTTTAGAATATTGTGAGTAATTTTGGGCCCCATATCTCAGAAAGGATGCACTGGCCCTGGCGCGGGTCCAGAGGAGGTTCACAAGAATGGTCCCAGAAGTGAAAGTTTTGACATTTGAGGAAAGATTAAGCACTCTAAGGGATCTAATTGAAACTTGCAAATACTTAAAGACCTGAATAGAGTTGACATTGGGAAGATAGTTTAGACTGTGACCTGACAGTACAGCCTTAGAATAAAGGGAAGACCTTTTGGCATGGAGATAAGGAGAAATGTCTTCAGCCAGAGAAGAATTACAGAATCCCTACAGTATGGAAACAGGCCCTTCAGCTCAACAAGTCCACACCAACCCTCCAAAGAGTAACTCACCCAGATCCTTCCCCTACATTTACCCTAGACGAATGCACCTAACCTACACATCCCTGAAAACTATGGGCAATTTAGCACGGCCAATTCACCTTACCTGCACATCTTTGAATTATGGGCGGAAACTGGAGCACCCAGAGGAAACCCACACAGACATGGGGAGAATGTGCAAACTCCACACATACAGCTACCCCACAGAAGCTGGAATTGAATCCGGGTCCCTGGTGCTGTGAGGCGCAATGCTAACCACTGAGCCAGTGTGGTGAATCTTTGGAATTCATTGCCACAGAAGGCTGTGGAAGCAGGGACATTGAGTATATTCAAGACAGAAATAGATAGGGTCTTGATTGTAAAAGGGATCAAAGGTCTCAGGGAGAAGATAGGAGAATGGGGTTGAGAAACTTATTAGCCATGATTGAATGGAGCAGCAGATTCAATGGGCCAAATGGCCTAATTGTGCCCCTATGTCTTATGGTCTTATGGCTGAGCTCAACCAGGCAGAGGCTGGTGGTGGCTGGGAATGGTTCAGATCTCTTTCCAGGAAGAAGCAGAGAGCTCTGAGACCATCCTGATGGGGGATGGACATTACAGCTACTTGGTAAAGAGGAGGTAGCTGGTGAACTGAAAATTCAGAAATTGATGTAAAGAATAGAATCATAGAATCTCTTCCATGTGGAAGCAGGCCATTCAGTCCATTGAGTCCACACTGACCCTCCAAAGAACGTCCCACCCAGTCCTCATCCCTTTACACCATCCCTGTAACCCTGCATTTTCTATGGCTCATCCATCTAGCCTGCACATCCCTGGCTCTATAGGCAATTTAGCATGGTCAAAGCACCTAACCTGTATATAGGACCGTAAGACATAGGAGCAGAAATTAGGCCATTCAGCCCATAAATTCTGCTCCACCATTCAATCATGGCTAATAAGCCGCTCAACCTCATTCTCCTGCTTTCTCCCCATAGCCCTCGATCCTCGTGACAATCAAGAACCTATCTATCTCAGTTTTAAATAGACTCAATAACCCGGCTTCCACAGTCTTCTGTGGCAATGAATTCCACAGATTCACCACTCTCTGGCTGAAGATGTTTCTCCTTCTCTCTGTTCTAAAAAGTGTTCACTTTACTCTAAGACTGTTCCCTGAGATCCTAGTCTCTCCTACCAATGGAAACAGCTTCCAAACATCTGCTCTGTCTAGGCCATTCAGTGTTCTGTATGTTTGAATTAGATCCTCCCTCATCCCTCTAAACTCCATCAAGTATAGACCCAGAGTCCTCAAACGTTCCTCACTGTTAAGCTTCAATTCCTGGGACCATTCTCATGAACGTCCTCTGACTGCTCCAAGGCCAGCACATCTTTCATGAGGTATAGACAATAGGTGCAGGAGTAGGCCATTCTGCCCAAACCTGCACACAACACTCCAAGTGTGGCCTGACCACAACATTATACAGCCTCGGAAGTACATCCCTACTTTTATATTTAAGTCCTCTCAAAATAAATACCATCACTGCATGTGCCTTCCTAACTACTGACTCAATCTGCAAGTTTATCCTGAGAGAATCCTGGACTAGAATTCTCACGTCTCTTTGTACTTCAAGTTTCTGAATTTTCTCCTGATTTAGAAAATAGTCTACACCTTAACCTTTCCTCCCAAAGTGCATGACCTCACCCTTTCCCATGTTGAGTCCATCTGCCACTTCTTTGCCCACTCACCTAACCTGTCCAAAACCTTCCGCAACCTCCCCACATCCTGAATGCCATCTGTCCCTCTACCTATGTTTGTATCATTTGCAAGCATAGCCAAAAGGCCATCAGTTCCTTCATCTAGATTATAAATGTATAAAGTGAGAAGTTGTGGTCCCAACACTGACCCTTGTGGAACACCACTTGTCACTGGCTGCCATTCTGAGAAGGACCCTTTTATCCCCACTCTCTGCTTTGTGCCAGAAGGCCAAACTTCTGTCCCTGCAAGCACCTTGACTCTGACACCATGGACCCTTATCTTACTCAATAGCCAATATCTTTTGACATCTCTGCATCCTCCTCACAGCTCACCCTCCCACCCAGCTTTGGCATCAGAAAAATCACAGATGAAAGTGGGGCTTGTTTTTGTTTCTGTTTTTGTTTAAGATTTCCAGCCTCCACAGTTCTTTGATGTATGTTAATGCAATGAAAGGTTGTTAGTGAATCACACACTAAATCATTTACAACATTTAACTGGTTTCTTCTTCCCCACATTCTTTTAACCACAGCAACATTCTAGACTTACAGTAGTGATACCGGATTTTAAATACTCATGTATAACCAACACTTTCCAGTGTAATGCCATTGACAAACACACCTGCTGGCACTTGTTCTGACCAGTTTGCAGTCTATGTCCTAAATTCTGTGTAGGAATTGAGCCAAGCTGGAGACACCTGACAGCATGTTTTAAGACATATGTACTTAGTTTGGCTGTCATCTTTCTAAAACAAATAAAGTAAATGCTAAGTGGCTCATACTTCTCCACTAGATTCACCTTTACAGCTCATCAATGAAAGGTAAACCAACTTCCTGTCAACCCCAAACAGAATCTTTATCTTCCAGAATAAAATATAAAAACAGCACAGAACAGTGAAACAATAACAATATTGATGAATCTGAATGTACTTTGGAAGATCCAATATTTTCTTACAAGTTGGAAATACAGAGTGCGGCAGTAGAGGTTGTAAGAGGACAGGAAGTCAGCAAGTTGGCGGGTTCTGGAGAAACATAGGATTAATCTGTGGTAGGAACAGTGGTATGCCTGATGAGGCTGTTCTGTAACTTACTATGATCATGGCTGATCACCCAATTCAGTGCCTTTTCCCCCACACTTTCTCCATGTCCCTTTTATATCATTGGTAACTCTATCATAGATATACCAAAATCTGTTGGTATTTATGTCATAGTTTGTTCATCTCAGCTTTTAACCTACTGAATAAGTGAGCTCCCACTGCCCTCGGGGTTAAGAATTCTGAAGATTCAGAACTCTCTGATTGAAACAAAATCTGCTCACCTCGGCCCTAAATAGTTTGCCTTTTATTTTTAATTTTTTCCCTGGTTCTAGGCTCTGCAGTGGAGAAACATCTTACCTGCATATACCTTGTTGATCTCATTCAGTATTTTGTAGGTTTCAATTAGATCATCTCTCCTTCTTTGAAACTGTTTTCCCAATCCCGCTTTGTAAGAATGTCTTTCTATCCCAGTAACAAATCTGATGAACCTGCTTAATATTCCCACAATAGCAATAATCTCCTTCTTAAGTAAGGAGTCACAGTACTCCAGGTGAAGTCTAAACGAGAGTCTACATAATTGAGACATGGCTTCACTACTCCAGTCCTCAAATTCTCTTGTGATACACATTAACCTCAATCCATGGACTGTTCATTACCTCTGTCCCGTGTGCGTTAATGTTATTAACCAGTCTCCTGTGGAGGGCATTATTAAAAGCCTTCTGAAAATCCATACTGGGCCATGTCCACCACCACTTTATCAACATCCTCAAAAACTCTTATTATTTTGACAAAGACAAATTACTTGTCCAATTAGATTATTATCATGCAAGTGTCCAATTTTTTATTCATTCACAGGATGAGGGCATCACTTATTGCCCAGAGAGCAGCTAAGAGTCAACCATATTGCTTTGGGTCTGGAGTCACATGTAAACCAGATTGAGTAAGGATGGCAGATTCCTTCCCTAAAGGACACTAGTGAACCAAATGGGGTTTTCCAACAATCAACAATGGATTCATGGTCATCATTGGACTCTTTATTCCAGATTTTTATTAAATTCAAATTCCACCATCTGCCATGGTAGGATTTGAACTCAGTTCCTCAGAACATTATCTGGATTTCCAGTCCAGTCTAGGCCATCACTTCCCCTGTACTTTGTCTTCTCTAATTTTCACATCCTTTACAAGAAGTTCTAGCATTTTCCTTACGACTAACGTACAGCTAACAAGGTCTGTTATTCCCAATTTTCTCTGTTCCTCCTTTTTTTAAATAGGGGTGATATTTGCTACCTTCCAGTTTGCTACATTCCAGAATCTATCGAGTTTTGGAACATGATCACCAAAAACTCCATTATCTGCAGAGGAACCTCTTTCAACCCCTTGGCATGTAGATTCTTAGGTCCTTGGCGACTTATCACATTTCAATCCCATGTGTTTCTCCAACACAACCTCTGACTAATACTAATTCCCTTCAATTCATCATACTTAATAGTCTTGGATCTTCCATTTTAGGAGATTGTTTGTATCTTCCTTTAGTGAAAACAGACACAATGACATATTTAACTTCTCTGCTGTTTCTCTATTCCCTTTTTTACATTATCTTGACTCGCCTGCACTGGACCAACATTTTTCTTAGCTTTTTATTTATTTAATTACCTTTTGAAACATTTACAGTCCATTTTAAAATTTTTGGTGGTTTACATTCTGATGCTCCTAATTATCCAGTTTATTTCCAACTTTATATATCATTTCTTTTAACTTTAACTTCGATTGCCTTAGATGGATCCTTTGTTGGCCTCTTCTGGCTGTAGACGTCACAAGTGTTTGAGTAAAAAATGAGGTCTGCAGATGCTGGAGATCACAGCTGAAAATGTGTTGCTGGTTAAAGCACAGCAGGCCAAGCAGCATCTCAGGAATAGGGAATTTGACGTTTCGAGCATAAGCCCTTCATCAGGAATGAGAGAGAGTAGCCAAGCAGGCTAAGATAAAAGGTAGGGAGGAGGGACTTGGGGGAGGGGCGATGGCGGTGGGATAGGTGGAAGGAGGTCAAGGTGAGGGTGATAGGCCGGAGTGGGGTGGGGGCGGAGAGGTCAGGAAGGAGATTGCAGGTTAGGAGGGCGGTGCTGAGTTGAGGGAACCGACTGAGACAAGGTGGGGGGAGGGGAAATGAGGAAACTGGAGAAATCTGAATTCATACCTTGTGGTTGGAGGGTTCCCAGGCGGAAGATGAGGCGCTCCTCCTCCAGCCGTCGTGTTGTTATGTTCTGCCGGTGGAGGAGTCCAAGGACCTGCATGTCCTCGGTGGAGTGGGAGGGAGAGTTAAAGTGTTGAGCCACGGGGTGGTTGGGTTGGTTGGTCCGGGCGTGTTCTCTGAAGCGTTCCGCAAGTAAGCGGCCTGTCTCCCCAATATAGAGGAGGCCACATCGGGTGCAGCGGATGCAATAGATGATGTGTGTGGAGGTACAGGTGAACTTGTGGCGGATATGGAAGGATCCCTTGGGGCCTTGGAGGGAAGTGAGTGTGGAGGTGTGGGCACAAGTTTTACATTTCCTGCGGTTGCAGGGGAAGGTGCCGGGGGTGGAGGTTGGGTTGGTGGGGGGTGTGGATCTGACGAGGGAGTCACGAAGGGAGTGGTCCTTGCGGAACGCTGATAGGGGAGGGGAGGGAAATATATCCTTGGTGGTGGGGTCCGTTTGGAGGTGGCAGAAATGACGGCGGATGATACGTTGTATGCGGAGGTTGGTGGGGTGGTAAGTGAGAACCAGTGGGGTTCTGTCTTGGTGGCGGTTGGAGGAGCGGGGCTCAAGGGCGGAGGAGCGGGAAGTGGAGGAGATGTGGTGGAGGGCATCGTCGATCACGTCTGGGGGGAATCTGTGGTCCTTGAAGAAGGAGGCCATCTGGGCTGTGCGGTGTTGGAACTGGTCCTCCTGGGAGCAGATGCGGCGGAGACGAAGGAATTGGGAATATGGGATGGAGTTTTTGCAGGGGGCAGGGTGGGAGGAGGTGTAGTCCAGGTAGCTGTGGGAGTCAGTCGGTTTATAATAGATGTCTGTGTTGAGTCGGTCGCCCGAGATAGAGATGGAAAGGTCTAGGAAGGGGAGGGAGGAGTCTGAGACAGTCCAGGTGAATTTGAGGTCGGGATGGAAGGTGTTGGTAAAGTTGATGAACTGTTCAACCTCCTCGTGGGAGCACGAGGCAGCGCCAATACAGTCACAAGTGTTTACCTTGTTTTTTGACTGACGATGAGAAGCCACGTGGAGCTTTGTCATGTTATTTGGTAATTGTCCAGCACCAATCACAACTGGATGTGGCATCATGGCACAGCTTAGATCTGGTTTGTTGATTTTGGCATCATCAATTCTATGTGTGCTGTGTGGGAGCTTTACCAGATTCCCACTTCATGTTTTTTTGGTGTGCCTAATGCTGCTCCTTTAATGCCCTTTTACACTCTTCATTGAAACATGGTTGATCCCCTTGTTGGATTATGGTGGAGTGAGGGATATGTCAGACTGTGAGGCTACAGAATGTGGTTCAGCCCAATTCTGCTGCAGCTGCTGCCCCACAGCAGCACGGGGTTCCCGGTACTGAATAGGTAGATATGTTCCATTTAGCACAGCATACTGCCAGGGAACACAACAGAGCGTCTCCTCAATGTGAAGACAGGACTTTGAATCCACAAGGGGCTGCGCTGAGGTCAGTCCCGCCAATTCTACCATGGACAGATATATTGGGAAACAGGTGGACTGATGAGGATGTGATCAAATAGATATTTCCCTCTTGCATATATGTGTGGGATTAACTCAAGGATAATGGTTGAGGTGCACAGAACACCTATGACCCATGGTCTAATACTCTGGCTCTCATTACAGCCTCCAGTTATCATACTTGCCTTGGTCTTTGGTGCTTGAATACTAATTACTATAGGCTATATAATCCATGATGTGGAGGTTCTGGTGTTGGACTGGAGTGAACACCTGATGAAGGAACAGCGTCCCGAAAGCTTGTGATTTCAAATAAATCTGTTGGACTATAACCTCATGTCATGTGACTTCTGGCTATATAATGAAAACAGAGCTGGGATCCACCAGAATGACACTACAGGT
This sequence comes from Hemiscyllium ocellatum, assembly GCF_020745735.1. Classification (NCBI taxonomy): domain Eukaryota; kingdom Metazoa; phylum Chordata; class Chondrichthyes; order Orectolobiformes; family Hemiscylliidae; genus Hemiscyllium; species Hemiscyllium ocellatum. The sequence continues at coordinate 735,543 of NC_083406.1, read as the reverse complement.
TAGGAATCCTGAACTGGAAATATATTGTGTTCCTTCAGTGTCACCAGGTCAAAATCATGGAATTCCCTCCCTAATGGTGTAATGGGTCTACCAACAGATCAAAGATGTAGCGATTCAAGAAGGCAGCTCACCACCATCTTCGTAAAGACAGGCAATAAGTGCTGCTCCGGTCAGCAATGCCCATCTTCAACAAATGAATAAGAAAAATTACAAAGAGAGATTTGAGATATGAGATTAATTCCATTGGAACAGAAATCCCCAAAGAACGTTTGATCTGTTTCTTTATAATAATTAAGACTCTTGAATGTAAATGGAACAAAGAACAAAGAAAATTACAACACAGGAATGGGTCCTTTAGCCCTCCAAGCTTGGGCAGATCCAGATCCTCTATTTAAACCCGTCACCTATTTTCGAGGGATCTGTATCCCTCTGCTCCCTACCCATTCATGTATCTGTCTAGATAAATCTTAAATGACGTTATCATGCTCACCTCTGCTGACAACGCATTCCAGGCACCCACCACCCTTGCATAAAGAACTTTCCATACATATCTCCCTTAAACCTTTCCCCTCTCACTTTGAACTCTTGACCTCTAATAATTGAAGGGTAAAGGTTCTTGCTATCCACCCTGTCTATACTTCTCGTGATTTTGTAGACCTCAATAAGGTCCCCCCTCAACCTCCATCTTTCTAATGAAAACAATCCTAATCTATTCAACCTCTCTTCATAGATAGTGCGCTCCATAACAGGCAATATCCTGGTGAAGCTTCTCTGCATTATCTCCAAAGCGTCCACATCCTTTTGGTAATGTGGCAACCACAACTGTACTCAATATTCCAAATGTGGTTGAACTAAAGTCTTATACAGCTGTAACATGACCTGCCAACTCTTGCACTCAAAACCCCATCTGATGATGGGAAGCATGCTGTATACCTTCTTAACCTTGCGAATAGGAAAAGATTATGTCCTGCAGTTGGGCAGTCAGTGCAATAGGTCATCAATTTACATTTATCATTACATGAATAAGAATAAACTGTTACAAAATTATTACCATAAAGGGCTGGTGAAAATTGGAATGTTTTTTCTCAGAGTGTGATTGAGTTAGAAGCCACAGAATCCTTTATGGAAATCTGGATAGATATTTGAAACAGGTGAAAACTTGGTATGTTGCGTTTTTGAAGCACCATGTTGTGCTCAGGTCAGAGTGAAATGCAAAGGGATTAGTTTTGGATGGTTTGAGCAAAGGTGCAGTATTTACTCAACTGAATGAATGATCTTTTGTGCTGATCCTCAGTATAAAAGCAAATCAAAAGGGACCATTCAAGGCTAGCAATTTGAAGTTTAAACTCTCACAAACTAGTTGTTTTATATCTTTTTCAACTTTTTCACACTGAGGATGCTGCGTGTACAGAATGAGACACCGGAGGAAGTGATGGAGGCTGGTACAATTACAACATTTAAAAGGCATCAGGATGGGTATATGAATAGGAATGGTTTGGAGGGGTATGGGCCAAATGCTCACAAATGGGATGAGATCAATTTAGGATATCTGGGACCAGATTAATTGAGGATATCTGGTCAGTATGAAAAAGTTAGACTGAAGGGTCTGTTTCTGAGCTGTATAACTCTATGACTCTATGATTCTATCAGAGAAGGAGATCTGAGAACTAGCTGGAGAGAGAGAAAGTCATTCAGAGTATGAAATGTTGCGGTTGGCTTTTTCACTGTCTGAATTTGCCACTTCCACCTTCAACTGTATGAATTTTTAATCTGCTTTTGAAGGATCAATTACTGTATGCGATGAGGTGAACAAACAAACGTCCATCAGATGTTAAATTACAGAAACAAAAGATCAAATCTTTTCTGGGTCTGAGCAGTGTGGGCTGTGGTGAGATGTTGGACAGATGCGGGGTGAGAGAAGGAGCAGGGTGAGAGATGGAGCAGGGTGAGGGATGGAGCAGGGTGGGAAATGGAGCAGGGTGGGAGATGGAGCAGGGTGACAGGTGGAGTAGGGCGAGAGGTGGAGCAGGGCGAGACGTGGAGCAGGGCAAGGGGTGGAGCAGGGCAAGGGGTGGAGCAGGGCAAGGGGTGGAGCAGGGCAAGGGGTGGAGCAGGGCGAGAGGTGGAGCAGGGCGAGAGGTGGAGCAGGGTGAGGGATGGAGCAGGGTGAGGGATGGAGCAGGGTGAGAGGTGGAGCAGGGTGAGAGGTGGAGCAGGGTGAGAGGTGGAGTAGGGTGAGGGATGGAGCAGGGTGAGGAGTAGAGCAGGGTGAGAGGTGGAGCAGGGTGAAGGATGGAGCAGGGTGAAGGATGGAGCAGGGTGAGGGATGGAGCAGGTGAGGGATGGAGCAGGATGAAGAATAGAGCAGGGTGAGAGATGGAGCAGGGTGAGAGATGGAGCAGGGTGAGAGGTGGAGCAGGGTGAGGGATGGAGCAGGGTGAGAGATGGAGCAGGGTGAGGGATGGAGCAGGGTGAGAGGTGGATCAGGGTGAGAGGTGGAGCAGGGTGAAGGATGGAGCAGGGTGAAGGATGGAGCAGGGTGAGGAGTAGAGCAGGGTGAGGAGTGGAGCAGGGTGAGAGATGGAGCAGGGTGAGAGGTGGAGCAGGGTGAGAGGTGGAGCAGGGTGAGAGGTGGAGCAGGGTGAGGGATGGAGCAGGGTGAGGGATGGAGCAGGGTGAGGGATGGAATAGGGTTAGACATGGAATAGGGTTAGACATGGAATAGGGTTAGACATGGAATAGGATTAGTAATGGAGCAAGGTTAGTAATGGAGCAGGGTATGGGATCGAGCAGGGTGAGGAATGGGGCAGGGTGTTATATGTTGTTCGACATGATTCTTACTGGGCTGTAGCAAGATGCCAATTGATGTGACAAATGGCAGAACTTGCCTCATTAATATTCAGACTTCCGGTTTGCCAAGTAATGTTGGAAAACTTGATGACGCCTCCTGATTATCTATTTGGTGGATTCAGCTCACCACTTGTTTGGGACAATCTCATTGTTGGTGACTAGCCTGCAACATCACAGGATATGATGCTCAGGCGCCAGTTGAATGCATGCCTTGTCTATGGACCTTTTAATCTGCCCTCTGCCACCACATCATAACTATCTTGGCCCATTCACCAGGTATTGGCTGTGTCCTCTGGAACCCTGCGGATTCACCAGTAATTAACGATGAAAGGCTGCAACAGGGAGACTGTGCACAGGAAGAGACACCCAGCTCGCATACTGCCCTCAGCTGAATGTTCATCGTCACTAACCCAGCACTTACTGTTTGCTCAAAATCAGTTCATTCAGAGAAACAGGCAGCTTGCTTTGTTGCAAATCAGGCTTCAGTCTTGGAAGGACCCATCAGGCTGCTGGCAGTATGCTCCATCAACCTTACACTTCCTTCTTGTCTCACCAGCTTATACAGTAATGCATTGCATGTGCAATAAACAGGCCATCATTTCAACTCCTACCATCCCTGCAAGAGCAGTCCTCATCTTCTACAAGATCCAGGATTGTCTCCTTATCGGGTGAGGATTGGACTCTCTTTGCCCTGTAATAGACTGTCCAATCCTGTAACAAAGAAAAGGGGCAAATAAGTGAGATGAAAGGGCCTTGTTTTTTATCTTGGTTCATGTGGAAGAAAAGTGGGAGAAGACAGAGAGTTAGTGGTTTGGGAGGCAGAGAATGAAAAGAGGGTGAGAAAATGTATAGCAGGCCATAGGTGGTGGTGGGGCTTGAGCCCTGATGGGAGGTGAGTGCAGTGACACTCATGGATTGTGTGTATATTGCTGGGACGTGGAGTGAGGTGGCAGAGAGAAAAATGTGGCACTTACCCTGGTGGAGTGGAGAAGATCATTAATCTTTGTCTATCATCAAGGATCAATGGAAATTGTTCCTCAGCCTCATCTGACTAATGACGACAAGTGACTGGAACTTGCTGTGTTTTGACAGACATTTGATCAGGCAGGTAAAAACTGAGTTACTGGCCTTTCTCAGAGTGATCCTCAGGCATGTTCTGAAATGGAACAATGCATATAATGGAGGAACCAAATGGAAATACAAGCAGGGATGCACTCCTGGATTGTCTTGGAGACGCTAGTTGCAAATATTTAAATTAATACGTGCCTTCAACTAACAATTACAAAGGATGCTGAGGAATGTTAAGTGAGATTGATAAGTTGCTATAGTCCCAGAGGATCCTACTGCTCCTCACTCATGAGAGAGAGATTACATTTTGTGAGTTTAACCTGAAAGCCACCACATTTAGATGAAGTGCAAAATTGTGACAATGAAAGTATTTGTTGCATAAAAAACTAAATGGAAGAAGTAGTGAGTTCATTTGTCAGCACCTGTTTTTCTGTATCATCCAGGATAAGCTTTTTGCATGTTTAACATGTTCCCAGTACATAAATTACAAAATGTAACTTATACAATAAAGATAAACTTGAGTCGTGTAATTCTTTCTGGAATACGCAAGGAAAAACAAAACACACAGGTGTATCCAGTGAAGATCATAACACAAAGTCAGAGTTTAAACTTCATTAACCTATCCAGTTATTGTCAGGACTATGCCATCAAAGTTGCTGTAAAAATTAAAACAGGAACAAAGGGATTTATCTGTTTTGAAAATTATGATAAAAACTGAGGATTAGGATAATGAGTTTCTTCACAGTGTTTTATAAATACATGCATCATGCATTGAGCGTTATATCACATATTTCTAACCCTATATAGGGCTTTCAGATCACTTAGCAATAACAGCAATCAATAAGTATTGATCAGCATATTGACCTGTATATGCTGTGACTCGTTTTGCTTATTTACGAGATAACTGGGTGTTATTTAGTCTACTAATTACTAGAAACATTATTTTATTTGTTCATCAGTGAATTTGTGATGCTTTGCAGAATGAGTTGATGTACTATGATGAAACATCCAGGGGAACAAAAGGATAGTGGGACTCATTATATCATGGATCATGAATAATGAAACAGCAACACAGAAATTGTCAATAGACTTAGAACTTCTCATCTTAAATCAGAAGTCACATGACACCAGGTTATAGTCCAACAGTTTTATTTGAAACCACAAGTTTTCAGAGCACAGCCCATTCATCAGGTGAAGTGATTGACACCTCCACATTATGGTTCTCATGCTAAGGGCAAAGATAAGAACAGGAAGTCATTTGGAAGATTTTATAAATAACTGATAATCAAAAACTGACTCCAAGAATCAGCTGGCTTTTTAAAACTTATTTTGATTTTTCTCATCGTGCTAGATTATGGTAATGATGCTAAAGTAAAAGGAAGTATAATTGGTGTTTTATTTTCTTGGTGGGTCAAGCCATGTTCGAAGTATAATGCCTGTTAAAATTAATGCTATTTATATTTGCACAACTTTTTTTGAGGATTACTATTTAATCTGGAAAGGCAGAGACATGAAAAGTTAATGAACGGAATTGCTCCTAATAAGGTGATGAATGTTTTTTATAGGGTAAAGGAGGCAAAATCCAGAGCATTTAATCAAAATACACCTTAGAAGGACTATTGAAAGACAAATTTGAAATCAACAAAAAATAAACTTGGAACTGATGTCAAACAAACCGTTATTCATTCAGAAAGTGATGAATAATCTCCCAATAAGCTGCTGGGGATGGTTAGCTCAGGTGGGGAGGTCTGGTTTATTTGCGTAGGATGACACTACCGGTATATGTTCAGTTTCTATACCGGCTGATATCACCATGAAGGTAAAAAACTCTGGATGCTGGAAATCAGAAATAAAAACAGAAATTGCTTGAAAATCCCAGCATGTCTAGAAGCATCTGTGGAGAGAAATCAGAGTTAACATCTTAGGGCTAGTGGCCTTCCTTCAGAACACTGTCTTTAGAACAATAACCCTTGGCTATTCACTCTTTTCATGACTCTCATGATTGCAAATCTCTATCAGGTTTCCCCTCAGTCTCTGGTGCTCCAGCGAAATGTGCCCCAGCCTTTTCTGCCTCTCCCTATAGCTCAAACCCTCCAATACTGGCAACATCCTGATTAATATGTTCTGCTCCCTCTGAAGTTTAACAATGTCCTTCTTAAAGAAGGGCAACCAGAATTGTACACAGTTTTCTAAAAGTCGCCTTACCAATGTACTGTACAGCAGCAACTTAACATCCCAGGTCTATACTCAATGCTATGACCAATGAAGACAAGCATGACAAAGGCCCTCTTCACCATCCTGTTCACCTGCGACTCCACTTTCAAGAAACTATGTACCTGCACCCTGAGGTCTCTTTGTTGAGTAACACTCCCCAGGTCCCTACCGTTAAGTGTATAAGTCCTGCCCTGATTTGCCTTTCCAAAATGCAACACTTCACGTTTATCTAAATTAAACTCCAGCTGCCACACTTCAGCCCACTGGAGACACAGAATAGAATATTCATTGTTGTCACATGTACTCAAGTACAGGGGTACAGGTGCACAGAGAAAAGTTTTAGCAAGTTTCCTCTTATGGCACCATCTTAGGTACAAAGTAATTAGGTACAAATCTTAGACACAAAACAGAGGAATAAAATAAAAAGTAGTTGCATTACTTTGCAATGATTCACAGATTTAGTTAGAAATATGACACTTAAAATGATAAGCATTATAGTCAGATAAACAATTTATAAATAATTGTTACACTGCAGTGGCTCAGTGCAGGAGATGCCACACATGGCCTGACTGCCTGTGTGAAACCCCAGTCCAAAAATTCCTGCTCCGCTCTAAGCCTCCAGTCCACTCCATTCTGGCTCTCAGCTGCTCCAGAGTAAATTTTCTCCGGGGCGTGTTTCCCCAGACCTACCCTTGCTCTGGGGGCTGTTTCCCCAGACCAACCCTCACTCTGGAGGCAGTGTCCCCTGGCCAGCTCTTCCTCTGGGATTTGCCTCTGGTATATGCCAGCTCCTCCATTTCCCTCTGGGAAAGTCCAAGTCTAGCGTAGTTTATGCTAATACTCTCTGGAGTTCAGAAAAATTAGAAGGGATGTAATTGAGATACCTAAGATGTCAAAGGGGTTGTTGTAGTAGATATAGAGGAGATGTTTTCTCATATCTGGCAATCTAGAATGAGGTCATAGTTTTAGAATTAGGGATAGAAGTCTGTACCAGCAGAAATGTGCAATAAATGAGGGAAACACAATTTACACTAAAATAGTTTTCAAATACTCTTTAAACTGTTTCTTTTTTATTTTTTGAAAATTGAAATTATTTTAGAAGAATTTCAAGTTCTGCTGAGATAATGGATGTAAGAAAAATCAAGGATCAAAGGTTAGGTTTGGAAGTTGTGGAATTCAGTAATGATTCCTAAAGGCTGTAACGTTCCAAAACGGACACAAAGGCATTGTTCCTATAGCTTACCTTAATGGAAGAATGATGGTGGTGATTTTATTCAGCTGTACAGACACAATGGACTCTCATTGTGCACTACTCTTCCATCGTTCTATAGTTAAATTATCCATTCACAATGATCTTCTGCACCTCACAAATTGAAAGTTGGAATCTGGAGTATCAGGATCTATGGCTGACTTGAGCAACATCAGACACAACATTGTATAGTTAATATAGCCCAGACATTCCATGCTGTACCATTAACATCATTGGCCTGAGTCCCTGACCTATGTCCCACAGCAGAACCAGCTGATTTTTCTTGGTGATTTCAGTGCCAGAGTTTGGAGGGTAACAAACCTCAGCAAAGGCCTCATTAGAAAGAAAAGCACACAACAGGTAAATGTCAATGGAGACATCCTCTTGACAAAATGCCTAAAGCATAGCCTGGTCATAACAATCACCTGATTTCATCTTCATCAGAGAGACAAAAGCAAGACATCATGATGGCTCCCTCACTCCAGCCATTGGCAGCTGCTTGACGATGGCATTGTCTGAGTCTGGGGCAATGTGAAAGCTTATGGTCAGTGTGCCTGCATTTACTTCTCTTACTTCCTTAAATCTCAACTTTAAGTAAGAATAGTCTGTCCAAAACTTCTCCCTTATCAATTTTAACTCTTCTGGTTTCCACCACAGCTATAATGGCAGCAATTGTGGATGATGTAAAGACTGGGGAAGCTGCAGATAATGAGGAGGATTGCCAGAGGACACAGCAGGATGTAGATAGGCTGGAGACTCGGGCAGAAAAATGGCAGATGGAGTTAAATCTGGACAAACGCAAGCTGATGCATTTTGGAAAGCCTAATGAAGGAGGGAGGTAATTGGCCGAACCCTTAGTAACATTAACATACAGAGGGACCTGTGTACAGGTCCACAGGTGACTGAAAGTGGCAACACAAGTGGTTACCTAAGTGACTGCTGGGCAAGCACGTGGACAGCAGTAAATTGAGGGGTGTGTAGGTTAGGTTGATATTAGATTAAAATAAATGCTCAGCACAATATCGTGGGCTGAAGGGCCTGCACTGTGCTGTACTGTTCTTTGTTCTATATTCTAAGTTCTAAGGTGATCAAGAAGGCATACAGCATGTTTCTCTTCATCAGTTGGGGCACAGAGAATAAAAATTGGCAAGTCATGCTGCAGCTGTAAAGAACTGCAGGATAAGGTGCAGATTGGGAGGCAGATTTTGGAAAGGTGCAGAACTAACAGGGTTGTTGTCACGGCTGACTTTAACTTCCCTAATACAAAGAATAACAAAGAACAAAGAAAATTTACAGCCCAGGAACAGGCCCTTCGGTCCTCCAAACCTGAGCCGATCTAAATGTACTGTCTAAACCGTCGCCCAATTCCTAAGCGTCTGTATCCCTCTGCTCCCCACCTACTCATGCATCTGTCCAGACGCATCTTAAATGAATCTACCGTGCCTGCCTCTACTACCTCTGCTGGCAATGCGTTCCAGACACCCACCACTCTCTGTGTGAAGTACTTGCTGTGTGTCTCCCCCTTAAACCTTTCACCTCTCACCTTGAAAACGTGACCTCTCGTTATTGAATCCCTCACCCTGGGAAAAAGCTTATCTCTATCCACCCTGTCTATACCCTTCATGATTTTGTAAACCTCAATCAGGTCCCCCCTCAATCTCCTTTTTTCTAATGAAAACAATCCTAACATACTCAACCTCTCTTCATAGCTAGCACCTTCCATACCAGGCAACATCCTCGTAAACCTCCTCTGCACCCTCTCCAAAGCATCCACATTCTTTTGGTAATGTGGCGCCCAGAACTGTACACAGTATTCTAAATGCGGCCGAACCAATGTCTTGTACAATTTTAACATGACCTGTCAGCTCTTATACTCAATACCCCGTCCAATGAAGGCAAGCATACCATATGCCTTCTTGACCACTCTATCCACCTGTGCAGCAACCTTCAGGGTACAATGGACCTGCACTCCCAGATCTCTCTGCTCATCAACTTTTCCGAAGGCTCTTCTGTTCAGTGTATAATTCACTCTAGAATTAGACTTCCCAAAATGCATCACCTCACATTTGGCTGGATTGAACTCCATCTGCCACTTTTCCACCCAACTCTCCAGTCTGTCTATAACCTCCTGTATTCTCTGACAGTCTCTTGTGCTTTCTGCTACTCCACCAATCTTTGTGTCATCTGCAAACTTGCTGATCATACCAACAGTGCCCTCTTCTAGATCATTTATGTATATCACAAACAACATTGGCCCCAACACTGACCCCTGTGGAACACCACTAGTCACCTTCCTCCATTTCGAGAAACTCTCTTCAACTACTACTCTCTGTCTCCTGCTGTTCAACCAGTTCTTTATCCACCTAGCTAGAACACCCTGAACACCATGTGACTTCACTTTCTCCATTAGTCTACCACGTGGAACCTTATCAAATGCCTTACTAAAGTCCATGTATGTGACATCAACAGCCCTTCCTTCATCTATCAACTTGGACACTACCTTAAAGAATTCTATTAAGTTGGTAAGGCACAATCTCCCCTGTGCAAAACCATGTTGCCTATCACTGATAAGCCCATTCTTTTCTCAACATAAATAGATTTTATCCCTCAGTACCTTCTCCAGCAACTTTCCCACCACCAATGTCAGACCCACTGGTCTGTAGTTACCCGGAATATCCCAATTACCTTTCTTGTAGAGAGGGACAACATGAGCAACCCTCCAGTCTTCCAGCACCTCACTGCTGTCTAAGGAGCTTGATTATAGTTATTGATTGTAATCTCCTCAGTTCAAATAGCTTGGATAGTTTTTATCCATTGTGTCCAGGAAGGATTCCTGCTTCAATATGAAAATGGGCTGACTAGAGGGGAGGCCATATTGGTTTTGGTGCTTGGCAATGAATCATGCCAGGTGTCAGATCTCTTGGTGGGAGAATATTTCGGTGATAGTGATCACAACTCCCTGACGTTTACTATATTCATGGAGAGGGATAGGAATACATGGTGTGGGAAAGTATTTAATTGGGGGAGGGGGAACTACAATGCCTCTAGGCAGGAACTGGGGTGCCTAAATTGGGAACAGATGTCCTCAGGGAAATGCATGACAGAAATGTGAAGGTTGTTTAGGGAGCTCTTGCTGATAGTGCTGAACAGATTTGTCCCACTGAGGCAAGGAAGGGATGGTAGGTTGAAATAATCCTCAGTGACAAGGGATGTGGAATATTTAGTCAAAAGGAAAAAAGAAGCTTACTTGAGGTTGAGGAGACAAGGGCTTTAGAGGGTCACAAGGTAGCCAGGAAGGAACTGAATAATGGACATAGGAGAGCTAGGAGGGGCATGAAAAGGCTTTAGTGGGTAGGATTAAGAAATACCCTAAAGCATTCTACACTGATGTGAGAAACAACAGGATGACTAGAGTGAGGGTAGAGCTCATCAGGGATATTGTAGGGAATGTACGCCTGGAGTCGGAGGAGGTGGGGAGGTTATTAATGAATACTTTGCTTCAGTATTCATTACTGAGAGGGACTTTGAGGTTTCTGAGGACAGTGTGAAACAGACTGATCTGCTCGAACAGATTGATGTTAAGAAGGAGGATGTGCTGAAAATTTTGAAAAACACAAGGATAGATAAGTTCCTGGGGCCAGGCAGGATATACACAAGGTTACTACAGGAAGTGAGGAATGAGATTGTTGTACCTTTGGTGATGATCATTGTGTCCTCATTGTCCACTGGAGTAGTGCTAGATGATTGGAGAGTGACAAATGTTATTCCCTTGTTCAAGAAAGGTAATAGGGATAACCCTGGGAACTATGGACTAGTCAGTCTTATGACTGTGGTGGGCAAATTATTGGAGAGGATTTTGAGAGACAGGATTTATGATTATGTGGAAAACCATAGCTTGATTAGAGATGGTCAGTATGGCTTTGTGAGGGGTATCTCATGCCTTACAAGTCTTGTTGAATTCTTTGATGTGTCAAAACACTTTGATGAGGGTAAAGCAGTGAATAATATGTACATGGGCTTTAGCAAGGCATTTGATAAGGTACCCCATGGTAGGCTCATACAGAACGTAAGGAGGCATGGGATACAGGAAATCTGACTGTCTAGATACAGAATTGCCTGGCCCATAGAAGACAGATGATGGTGGTAGCCTGACCAGAGGTGTTCCATTGGGATCTGTTCTGGGATCTCTGCTCTTTGGTCATTGCATTATAAGAAGGATGTGGAAGATTTGGAAAGGGTGCAGAGGAGATTTACTAGGATGTTGCCTGGTATGAAGGGCAAGTCTTACGAGGAAAGGCTGAGGGACTTGAGGCTGTTTTCATTGGAGAGAAGAAGGTTGAGAGGTGACTTAATAGAGACATATAAGATAATCAGAGGGTTAGATAGGGTGGACAGGGAGAGCCTTTTTCCAAGTATGGTGACGGCGAGCACGAGGGGGCATAGCTTTAAATTAAGGGCTGATAGATAAAGGACAGATGTCAGAGGTAGTTTCTTTACTCAGAGAGTAGTAAGGGTATAGAATGCTTTGCCTGCAATGGTAGTAGATTCCCCAACTTTAAGTACATTCAAGTCGTCATTGGACAGGCATATGGACGTACATGGAATAGTGTAGGTTAGATGGGCTTTAGATTAGTATGACAGGTCGGCACAACATCGACGGCCGAAGAGCCGATACTGCGCTATAATGTTCTATGTTCTATAAGTTGATAGAATTGTTAAGAAGATGTATGGTGTGTTGGCTTTTATTAGCAAGACAATTGAGTTTAAGAGCCGCAAGGTAATGCAGCATCACTACAGAGCCCTGGTTAGACCACACGTGGAGTATTGTGTTCAGTTCTGGTTGCCTCACTATAGGAAGGACGTGGAAGCTTTAGAGAGGATGCAGAAAAGATTTACCAGGATGCTGCTTGGGAGGAGGGCAGGGCTTATGAAGAAAGGTTGAGGGAACTAGGCCTTTTCTCATTGGAGCAAAGAAGGATGAGAAATTAGATTATTTACAGTGTGGAAACAGCCCCTTTGGCCCAACAAGTCCCCACCGACCCACAACCCACCCAGACCCATTCCCCTATATTTACCCGTTTACCTAACTCCGTGGGCAATTTAGCACGGCCAATTCACCTAACCTGCACATTTTTGGACTATGGGAGGAAACCAGATCAAACCCACACAGACACGGGGAGAATGTGCAAACTCCACACAGAGTCGCCTGAGGTGGGAATTGAACCCGGGTCTCTGATGCTGTGAGGCAGCAATGCCAACCATTGTGCCACAAACAGGTGTGTAAGATGATGAGAGGCATAGATAGAATGGATAGCCAGAGACTTTTCCCCAGGGCAGGCATGTCTATCATGAGGGGGAATAACTTTAAGTGATTGGAGGAAGGTTTAGGGGAGATGTCAGAGGTCAGTTCCTTACACAGAGAGTGGTGGGTGTCTGGAATGTACTGCCAGCAGTAGTGATAGAGTCAGAAACAATAGGGACATTTAAGTGAATCTTGGATAGGCACATGGATGATAGTACATTGAAGGGAATGTCAGTTGGTTTGATCTTAGTGTAGGATAAAAGATCGGCCCAACATTAGGGGCCAAAGGGCCTGTACTTTGCTGTAGTGCTTTATGTTCCAATTCTAGGGAAGCCACATTTGGAATATTCTGTACTGTTCTGGTTGCCACAGTATCCAAAGAAGAGGAAACAGAAACAGTTTCCCAGGATGTTGCCTGGTTTGGAGGGTATTAGCCAAGAGGAGAGATTGGACAAATTTGGCTTGTTTTCACATCAATGTCAAAGGATGAGGGACAGCCTGATAGCAGTTTACAAAAATTGAGGCACATGGATAGAATGGATGTCAGAGTCTTTTTTTTCTCAGTGTGGAAATGTCAACTACAAAAGGACATTGGTTTCAGGCAAAAGGTGTTAAGTTTAAAAGAGTGAGAGAGGCAAGTCACTTCAGTGGCTGAAGGACCTGAACTTAAGGGAATTTATATTTGCCAGGAATTGGTGTTGGAGAGACTGTTAGGTCTGAAGGTTGATAAGTCCCCGAGGCCTGATGGTTTACATCCCAGGGTTCTGAAGGAGGTGGCTCGATAAATCATGGATACGTTGGTGATTATTTTGATAGAGTTCTATAGATTCAGGATCAGTTCCTGCAGATTGGAGGGTGGCTAATGTTATACCACTTTTTAAGAAAGGTGGGAGAGAGAAAACAGGAAATTATAGATCAGTTAGTCTGACCTCAGTGGTGGGAAAGAAGCTAGAGTCTATTATAAAGGATGAAATTATGACACATCTGGATAGCAGTAACAGGATAGGACAGAGTCAGCATGGATTTATGAAGGGGAAATCATGCTTGACTAATGTTCTGGAATTTTTTGAGGATGTAACTCTGAAGATGGACGAGGGAGATACAGTAGATGTAGTGTACCAGGACTTTCAGAAAGCTTTTGATAAAGTCCCACATAGGAGGTTAGTGAGTAAAATTAGGGCGCATGGTATTGGGGGCAAAGTACTAACTTGGATTGAAAGTTGGTTGGCTGACAGAAAACAAAGAGTAGTGATAAACGACTCCATTTCAGAATGGCAGGCAGTGACCAGTGGGGTACCGCAGGGATCAGTACTGGGACCGCAGCTTTTTACAATATATATTATTGATATAGAAGATGCTATTAGTAGTAACACTAGCAAATTTGTTGATGATACAAAGCTGGGTGGCAGGGTGAAATGTGATGAGGATGTTAGGAGATTACTGGGTGACCTGGACAGGCTAGGTGAGTGGGCAGATGCATGGCAGATGCAGTTTAATGTGAATAAATGTATGGTTATCCACTTTGGTGGCAAGAACAGGAAGGCTGATTACGACCTAAATGGAATCAATTTAGGTAAAGGGGCAGTACAGAGAGATCTGGGTGTCCTTGTACACCAGTCAATGAAGGTAAGCATGCAGGTACAGCAGGTAGTGAAGAAGGCTAATAGCATGCTGGCCTTCTTAACAAGAGGGATTGAGTATAGAAGCAAAGAGGTTCTTCTGCAGCTGTACAGGGCCCTGGTGAGACCACACCTGGAGTATTGTGTGCAGTTCTGGTCACCAAATTTGAGGAAAGACATTCTGGCTATTGAGGGAGTGCAGCGTAGGTTCACGAGGTCAATTCCTGGAATGGCTGGATTACCTTACACTGAAAGACTGAAGCGACTGGGCTTGTATACCCTTGAGTTTAGAGGACTGAGATGGGATCTGATTGAGACATATAAGATTATTAAAGGATTGGACACTCTGGAGGCAGGAAACATGCTTCCGCTGATGGCTGAGTGCCGAACCAGAGGACACAGCTTCAAAATATGGGGTAGACCATTTAGGACAGAGATGAGGAGAAACTTCTTCACCCAGAGAGTGGTGGCTGTGTGGAATGCTCTGCCCCAGAGGGCAGTGGAGGCCCAGTCTCTGGATTCATTTAAGAAAGAGTTGGATGGAGCTCTCAAGGATTGTGGAATCAAGGGTTATGGAAATAAGGCAGGAACAGAATACTGATTAAGGATGATAAACCATGATCATATTGAATGGTGGGTGCAGGCTCGAAGGGCAGAATGGCCTACTCCTGCTTCCATTGTTTATTGTCTATTGTTTACACAGAAGGCAGTAAGTGCCTGGAATGTGCTGCCAGAGGAGGTGGTGAAGCAGATACGATAGGAATATTTAAAAGGCATCTTGACAGAAGCATGAATAGTAGGAAATAGAGGGATAAGGAGTGCGTAGGGACAAAGGTTTTGTTTCGAAAGGCACCATGTGATGGCACAGTGTTGGTGGGTTGAAGGGCCCATTCTTTGCTCTTTGTTCTAGAATAAAACCCAAAATGCCAGAAATATGCAGCAGATCCCTCATTACATTTCAGGGAAAAGAGATTACTGTTTTGAGTTAGACCTATCTTGATGTCCATTCTGATGAGGGATCTACATTTGAATTGTAAATACATCTTTACCATGGGTAAGTGCTGATGGAACTGCTGTGCCCTGCTCCTGGTTTTATTTGACAGCTGACATTGAGAATGTAAAATCTTACAGGGTCACTTATATCAGCACTGAGAGAATATAACACATGATCATATAAGAACTGAAAAGAATTGGCAGGATAACGAACAAAGTATTAATAATCTGTATTTCCAGAAAAGAATGCTTGTATCTAAACTCTAGCTTCTCCATTCAAACTACACGCAAGTAATAAAAATAACTAGGTTAATTACAATTGAATTATTTGGTGCATAAACAAAACAAAAAGCATCTCACTCTGAAAGATTTCTGAAGCTTGAACAAATTTCTGAGGATACAGGTATATCATTTTCCTGGCGTTTTGCAGCTTTATTCTAAGCACATCTAAAATGTTCTGCACATTTCCTGGAAGAAGTTCTAATTTTTCAATTGGCAGGTGACACTGGCTGCAGGAACATGGTCCCATTCCCAGTAACCAAAATGATGAAACTTCACTGAAGGTTCAAAGGAAATATGAGAGAGAAATTCAGTTACATTTTGGTGCCTTAAATGGGTACTAAACATATGAGTTTTCCAATCAGATGTCCCCCACACAAAAAAACATATTTTACATCACTGTTAACTGCCTGAAATAACTGCTAGACTCATGGCAATGTTCAGTTAGGGGCTTACACTTTCATGAAGGCACTTTTGAGAAATGAGGGATTAAAGCAAATTACTGCGGATGCTGGAATCTGAAACCAAAAGAGAAAATGCTGGAAAATCTCAGCAGGTCTGGAAGCATCTGTAAGGAGAGAAAAGAGCTGACGTTTCAAGTCTAACTGACCCTTTGTCAAAGCTGGTTGAGGCTGGTTTGACCAGCTTTGGCAAAGGGTCAGTTAGACTTGAAACGTCAGCTCTTTTCTCTCCTTACAGATGCTGCCAGACCTGCTGAGATTTTCCAGCATTTTCTCTTTTGGTTTGAGAAATAAGTGTCTGGGAGGGTTTAATCCATTTATTCTTAAACATGCCAATCCAAACATGGCAGAATCACATTATGCCAGGCTGCACCATTTAAATGGGATCCTTACTCCACTTACATCAAATCTTCAGAGAAACAGGGAAAGCAGTTGAAGCCAACACCTTGAATGTTTTTGAGAAGGAGTCAGATATATTTCTTATGGGCTCGAGGGATCTATGGGACAAAACAGAACAGGAGACTGAGGTGGATGATGAGCCATGAACATCATGGCAATATATGGGGAGCTTGTGCTTGATGAGAAGATCAACAACGTCACTTTATAGCATCTGAAATGGAAGCGAAATGCAGAGGTACGATCAGAAATATAGGTCACTGTGAAGGAAATGATTATCGCTGTGAAAGTGTCACTTCATAACAACATTGATGACATTCTCCATCACTTTACCGATAATCAAAAGTAGACTGATGAGGTGGTAATTGGCCAAACTGGGTTTGTCCTCCTTTTTGTAAACTGTATACATACAACCCATTTCCCACATTGTTGGGTAGATGTCATTTGCAGCCCTCTCATTCACTCACTCGGCTAAACATGCAAGAGAAACAGAGGAGGACCCCAATCAGGTCAGAACTTCAATCAATTAATTTACAGAAAAACTATTGAAATGGATCATCAAATATTTGCAGAATAGTTGCTGGTTGAAATATACCAGTAGCTGCTGAGTTTTCTTTGGTGTTTTGATGTCGATAATGTTTACACAGTGGCAAGGCTCATGGTGAAAATCTTCTGATTTTAAGAGATCAGCTCAGGTCATTGGCTTTCATCTGTAAGTGTATTACTTTGCATTTCCATTGGTCCTGAGTATGATGGAGCATGCAGAGAGGAAACAGAAGAGGGCAAGCTGCTTGAAGGAAGAGGAGGAAGAGGGAAGAAAGAGTCTTAGCAGGAGACCACATTCAGGGAGCAATTCTCCTCCTTGACACTCCCCCCCACCCCTCCCAAATCTGCAACCTATTGTAGCCTGAGGTGCAGTCTCAGAGCAAGGTGAGGATATCAGTGCTGGTTGCTGGAAAGGTAACCATGATCATGATTATATTCACCAAATTCCTTCCAGGTTGGAATAAGAAATATTTGCAACATCTCCCTATTTCCTGTCCATTGTTGCATTTAAGGCACTGTATGTACATTTGAATACATTTCATTCAGTCTGTCCTGAGAGAAGCAGGTTACACAGGATGCCACTGACAATCTACATTTCACTTTGCTACCATCACATATCAATCCTGAGAGGTACCAGAACTGGAGCTACACATCAATAACAGAATGTCACTGGTGCTCATCCATTTTTCCCTCCCTGCCCACTGCCAAGTACTTTGTGGAGACATCTTCCCATTGCTTGATGGGAAAAGGGCATTACTTCTCTTGTTGGCCTTATCCAGTAATATCTTCAGTGCAGCATCAAGAGGACAGGGTAGTGCTTACAATATCTCCTTTGTCTCCTGTTGTGAAGAACCTGTAGTGATAGTTCTTTACAGTCCAAGTTTTCATAATGAGAGTTAAGTTGATGTTAATTAATCATCCCCGCCGCCTTTTCGAAAATATCTCCCCTCCCTGAGATAGAAACAGTGCCAGTGCTGCACAAGACCCACTCCTCCCCTCCTCAAACAAAGTCTACTGTATTAATTGGGGCACCTACAGAACTCAACTTCATCGATGTGTCAGTGTGCAGGTGGTTAATGATTTTGACATCAAGAATAAGCTGCAATGGATTTGTGCCCCTCCAACTTCATAAAAAATTACAATTTATGTATGGTACCAAAAATAATGTTACATGTGGTAAAGTTTCTTGTACTTTCAAAGTGCAAAATGTACTCTAAACAATAAACTTTAATTGACTGATGGGTTTTCATCACTAATACAGTAGAATTAAATTAGAAAATAATGTACTCAAGGATTAACTGTCATCATCTACAGTCAGATATTAGTTTCTGGTGTAAAGAATTCTCAGTCAATCCAATCTAAAAGGAGAAATACAGAGAGCATAATATTGGTAGCATTTGAAAATACCACATGTTTCTGAAAACTGCAGAATAAAATTAGCGTTAAAAAATCAAATGCCTTCATTACTATATTTTCAGCTCATGTTTGGTGTAAACTGAGGATGGGCTAACCTCCTGAACCTTGTCAACGCTGTTACTAGGTTGATGTGGAGATGAGATGGATGTATAGCAAAATGCTACGTTGATAGGTTAGATATCTTTTTTGGAAATAGCAGTGAGTTTTCTGAGTATCTGATCAGCATTGGCAATTACATGGAAATTACAAATAGCTAGCTTACCATTCAGCTTCCAACTAATACATTGGCAGTTTATCTTCCATCTAAGCAAATGGTCCTAATCATATTTACCTGCCCAGTTTCCAGACTTTTAGCCCCATTATATATTATCTAACTACCCAATCTAACTTCAAAATTAAGCATAGGTTCTGCCTAAACTAATACACCTTGAAGTAAATTCTATAGCATCTAATCTGTCTGTAAATGGTTTCTATCCCAAACTTTTACACTTAATCTTGTATGTTTACCTTTAGATACCTCCCTTATTCAGTCTTCATGTATCTATCTTTTTTTATCTTTCATAATGCCAAACACTCCCATGATATCATTTTAATGCCTGGGATTTTTCATGGACTACAATGATTTTTAAAAAGGGAAATCATTGACCTACGTGGTCATACATTGAGGCAGTTAATGAAACTAACAATAAGCAAAATCCAGTCATCAAACTAACTGAAACCATTCGCACAATCTGTATCTCCTGCTTGATTTAGACTTTTCTGGAAAGTTTCACTTAATGGGATGAAAGTCATCTGAAGAATATTTAGATTTGAGAAAGAAAGGTAGTGAAGCCAGCCACAGGAATACACAAAGGAAGTGTCTCACACAAAGCTGCTTTTGGACCCAGCAGTGAAGAAGGAAAACATGGGTCTGTAATGGCAGAATTGGAAAGCTCTCTTTTTCTGTTTCTTTTCTCTCAGGTTCTTGGAAGACAAAAACTTAATGAAAATCAAATTGGAAACTTGTCTATTCAATAAGGCTTAAAGATATCTGCACATTCCATTGCATTTTCAGGATATAATTGTTACCTCAAGTTAAACCTGAACCTAACAGATTCTAAGAACTTTTTGTTACATGTTCTTGATCTTCCTTTCTGTACTGGACACTCACCTTTTTAAACTTTGTAACAATATTTGAAAGTGTATTTTATACCATGTTTTATTACTTTTCTCAAGGTTAATAAGTAATAAAATTCCTCTTCTTGTTCTTAAGAAACGTTGTAATTAGGTCCTCAATTTTGATTAGCTAACCACATTTTAGTTGAAGTGTGAGATTGATGCATGATTGTAATAACTCAGGAAGGCCAACTGGAAAGGACCATCCATAATCAAAATAAAACCAGTACTTGTGGGGTACAAAGGCTAGTCCCAGCCCGAGACAACCAGTTCTGTAGACCCATTCCTTGGTCTGCTTTGTAGGTATGTCTAAATATTCTGTTCAGTGATGTTATTACACATGGGTCTCTTGGGTCAGAGATACAGCTACTACCACTGTACCAAAAGAGACTCCCCGGTCTGTTTTTTTTTAAACCATTCTATTCAGAGATGTTATTACGCACTTCTAGAGCAGGTATGACTTGAACCTGGGCCTCCTGGTCCAGAAGTAGAAACACTACCACTGTGCCAGAAGATACCCCTTCAGTCTGCTTTCTTTTTAACCCTAATCGAAAATGCAGTTACACACAACTGAGTGACTTTCCTACCACCAAAATCACAGTGACTACTTTTTGTATTTCTTTTCAAACTAATAACTACCAGCAGTAAAAAACAGCCATGTAGCTAATTCAATATTTACATACAGAGCTCCTTAAGGACGATGCAAACCATTAAAAGTGAGGGTGGTGAGGTAGGGAGACAAGGAAGGGACTAGATTAAAATGGAGTTGGAGGGGGAAATGGGTAGGCTTTATAAAGGGCTCAGGTGATGAGTTCCAGTTGGGCAGACCAGTGTCTATTTTAGATTAGATAGATTAGATAATTTACAGTGTGGAAACAGGCCCTTCGGCCCAACAAGTCCACACCGACCCGCCGAAGCGCAACCCACCCATACCCCTACATATATCCCTTACCTAACACTATGGGCAATTTAGCATGGCCAATTCACCTGACCCGCACATCTTTGGACTGTGGGAGGAAACCGGAGCACCCGGAGGAAACCCACGCAGACACAGGGAGAACGTGCAAACTCCACACAGTCAGTTGCCTGAGGCGGGAATTGAACCCAGGTCCCTGGCGCTGTGAGGCAGCAGTGCTAACCACTGTACCACCGTGCCGCCCATGCTCAACAATCTTCACAGGGAGATTAATCAGAGATTCTTCATGGGCCTCCTGAGGGTTACCAAATTGGTAAATATAATTAAAAACTTTAGTTATAACAAACCAAAGAGCCCAGAGTTTTGTATGAACTGAAGGTTTAAGAATCTGGAGAATGGGAGACTGACTAAAGGAAGATTTGTTATAGCTGTGCCTGCAGGTGAAAGACACACAAGAGATTTTAGCAGCAGGGGAACTGAGCTAGACAAAGAGGTTGGTTGTGCAGAGAAGTGAAGTAGAGGGACAGGATATAAGTTCTAAATCTTCCCACAAAGAAAAAGGTAGGATACCCAAATCCAGATCTCTCTGAATATTAAAAAGAATATTGAGGAGGAAACGGTAAGAAAGGGAAAGCTTAAGCAGATTTGAGGGACTCAACATCGTAGAACCATGGAGGAATATGAAAATTGCAGAGATGAAATTCAAAGGAAATTAGGAAAGCAAAGAGATGCCATGAAGAAAATTAACAAATGAAACAAGGAAATTGAGAAGATATTGTACAGATAAGCAAAGATCAAGATGGGGTGAGAGAAGGATTAGGGCCGATGAGAATTCTGAATGGAAGTATGACAAGGAATCCATGATATTAATGCATGATTTTTCATGCTAATTTTAGAAGTTTAATTGTTTATATTGTGCTGGCAATTACAATGAGTTCAATGTGATTGTTATATACAGTGCTGTTGTTAGCTTTCAGAACAACATGACAACACAGTATCACAGAGAACAGCGACACAGTGAACAAAGCTCTCCTTTGCAGCCTCATTATGAAATCTGATTGTGAATTGTTTGAAGTGGAAGATTATGTAAATAATGGCTGATATTTAACTCAGGCCTGGACCTTCCTTTGCTAATCAGAAGAATTTAGTGGCCACATTCACAATTTCCTTTGGTTGGGGCAGTTAAGTATCCAGGGTAGGTTTCTGTTGTCAAAATCATTGTTTTACTGTTGAAGGAAAGCAATCCCCATGTTGTGGGAGTAAATCAGAGATGGCTATAGCTTAAACAGTCACCAATCATTGTAGGTGTTAGGGAGGCAGAGCCACACAAAGTCACAGGGAAAGGGCAACGTGGATAATCAGCGAGTGTCACGGTTGCTGGAATCTCACAGAAAAGTTGAAAACAAAGACAGCAAAGGCTTTAGAACTCAACACAAAGATGATGCAGCAAGTATCACAGTTAAAGCAGACTTCACCAATAACTCTCACACCCATCTGAGCCATCCATCCTTGCCCCAACATCCATGATTCCTTATCACATGTTCTGATAATAAGGAGTGCTGGTGATTCCATACTGTCTGCTCATGGTTTCACAGCTACTTTGAGCTTGAGTTCACCCAGTTGAAGGTATTTTTTTATAAGCGTGTGCTGGGAGAGACCATTAATTAAAATCCATCATGGCCCTCTCTGAAACATTGTCAGCATGGCAATTTATAGTCTTAATCTCACATTTCATAACAATGTTAGTACAGTTATTTGTCATTGATTATTTTAGCCCTTACAATATCCTCACCAATAAATCAGGCTATACACAGATATTGCCTTCATGGCCTCTTTATGTTTCCTGCCTAGCCCCTAATCAACTTGATACTGTGATTCACACTGTGAAGGTCATTTAGTTTTCTACAGTTTACTCTCTTTGTTAGGTTCCGATCATACCCCATATGCCTACAGTATTGGCTACATTTCCCTTCAATTTTTAAGAAAAGCCTCATGATTATATTTGTCTATTCTAAGCTATTAGTGTATATTTAAACATTAACATTAATAAAAACAGAAATTGCTGGCAAAACTAAGCAGATTTGGCAGCATCTATGGGAAGAAAGCAGATCTAATATTTTGAGTCCAGTGACTTTTCATCAGAATTGTAAGCAAAAATATTAATCAGTTGTCTCACTTGTCTGTAAACACAATCAGCACTGAATGATCGAAGATACCAGCCTTTGGCAGCTGTCTGTGTGGAGTTTGCACATTCTCCCCGTGTATCTGCGTGGGTTTCCGGTTTCCTCCCACAGTCCAAAGATGTGCAGGTCAGGTGAATTGGCCGTGCTAAATTGCCCATAGTGTTAGTTGCATTAGTTAGAAGGAAATGGATCTGGATGAGTTACTCTTCAGAGGGTCAGTGTGGACTTGTTGGGCCGAAGGGCCTGTTTCCACACTGTAGGGAATCTTAAAAAAATACTTTGGTGACATTTCATTATGAGTGAAGTAGACTTTCTATTTCATGTTATTTGTGAAGGAAACGATATCACATTTGCTATGACAGTGAAGTGCCAGAGTGGAGGAAGGCCAATCAACAGGTAGGATTGAGGGAAGATTCTGAGGGCACGCCCTCAGAGTGAAGGGATGACCCTATAGATCTGAGATGCGCAGGAATTTATTTAGCCAGAGGATATTGAATGTGTGGAACTCATTGCTGCAGAAGGCAGTGGAGGCCAGGTTATTGAGCGTCTTCAGCTCAGAGATCGATAGACTCTTGATTATTATGGGGGTCAAGCAGTATGGGGAGAAGGCAGGAGAATGGGATTGAGAAACATCAGTCATGATTGAATGGCAAAGCAGATTTGATGGGATGAAAGGTGTAATTCTGCTCCTATGTCTTTTGGTCTTAATTGCTGGGCAGACACAGCAGAGTTGTGGTGTAAGGGTGAGAGTTGGAGAATGTGGAAATCAGTTTTCAGGTTAAATATGATCATTGTGTAAGAATCTCCTACAGCATTGGCACGCTGAAGATTCAATCCAGAAAGTTCATTTCAGTCTCTGATTCCATCCATCCATCATGAGTTCCCTTTTGAGCACCAGCACAGGGAGGATATAACTAAGCTGTGGTGAAATGTAGCGCCATTATTTAAGAAATGTGGCAAGGAAAAGCCAGGGAACTATAGGCGACTGAGCCCGATGTCAATGATGGGTAAGTTGTTGGAGGGGTTTCTGAGGGACAGGATTTACATATGTTTGGAAAGGACGTTTGGGGATAGTCAGCATGGCTTTGTGCATGGGAAATCGTGTCTCACTAACTTGACTGAATTTTCTGAGGAAGTGACAAAGCAGACTGATGAAGGCAGAGCAATAGATATTGTCTATATGGACTTCAACAAGGCATTTGACCAAGGTTCTGCATGGTAGACTGATTAACATGGTTACATCGTGTAGAATCTAAGGGGAGCTAGCCAATTGGATACAAAATTGGCTTGAATGTACGAGATAGTGGACAGTGGTGAAAGGTTGTTTTTCAGACTTGAGTCCTGTGACCAGTGTGCTGTAAGGATTGATGCTGAGTACACTCCTTTCATCATTTATACAAATGATTTGGATATGACTTGTAGGTGGAATGATTAGTAAGTTTGTAGAAGACACCATAATTGGTGGCATGGTTGATAGCGAAGATCTTTACCTCAGAGTACAGCAGGATCTTGATCAGATGGGCCAATGGGCTGAGGAGTGGCAGATGGAGTTTACGTTAGATAAAAGTGAGGTGTTGCTTTTAGGAAAGGCAAATCAGGGCAGGACTTATAGAGTTAACGGTAGTGCCCTGGGGGGTATTGCCGAAAAAAAGAGACCTTGGAGTGCAGGTGCAGATTTCCTTGAAATTGGAGTCACAGGTAGCTGGGATAATGAAGAAGGTGTTTGGTATGCTTTCCTTTATTGTTCAGAGCATTGAGTTAGGAGTTAGGATGTCATGTTGCAGCTGTAAAAGACATTGGTTGGGCCACTTTTGGAATACTGCGTACAATTCTGGTCACCCAACTATAGGATGTTGTTAAATTTGATATGGTACAGAAAAGATTTACGAAGATGTTGCCAGGACTGGAGGGTTTGAGAACAAGAAGAGGCTGAATAGGCTGAGTCTTTCTTTTCCCTGGAGCTGAGGGGTGGCTTTATTGAGGTTTATAAAATCATGAGGGGCATGGATTAGGTGATTAGCCAAGGTCTTTTTCCTGGAGTTGGAGTGTTTAAAACTTGAGGACATAGGCTTAAGGTGAGAGGGGAAAGATTTTAAAAGGACTTAAAGGGTAACCTTTTCATGCAGAGGGTGGTGCACGTATGAAATGAGCTGCCAGAGGAAGTGGTGGAGGCTGGTACAATTACAACATTCAATGGGTATCTGGATAGGTATATGACTAGGAAGGGTTCAGAGGGATATGGACCAAGTGCTGGCAAATGGGACTAGATTAGTTGGTACAGGTGAGTTGGATCCAAGAGTCTCTTTCTGTACTGTATGACTCTATGACTTTAGTTATCTCTGGCCTTGTCTCCCCTCCTGATACTTGCCTGGCTTCTTTCTTCAGACCCCCAGCCTCTCCATCTGCCCTTGCCTCAATCTCACCTCCTTTTCTCAGTTCTTCTCTTCAGCCTTTCCAATCAACTTTGAAGTTCCTTCTCTCCTCTGGATGCCATTCTGAACTCGTGTTGATATGCTATATCTTGCAGCAAAAGTTCATTGCTATAGTCGTGCTGTAGCTCCCTGCACTGACTAACATCTGCCACTTGACGGAACCTGGTCAATCTAAAATACAACTGAGTGTTCTTTCATAAAATACTGTACAGGAATATTTTATATTTGTTTTATATTTAGTGATATACATTATTTTTTAAGTCATTTCAGTTAGGAGTGCTCAATGCTGTACATGTCAGAGACAATATTTAAACGTCTTTGTATTTTTATTTTGTGAAAAAGTGCTTGAAGGAACCTAACTCTGACTTGAACATTGGTTGCTATGTAAACAAATGATTCATTTAAAGTTGCTTCATTTAAAGTTACAATTTAGGAATTACACCACACAAGTGAGGACTTGCTGTTAGATTCTTAATTATTTTATCTTCACATGGTTTCTGTGGTGTGCCCATTGGATACTGGATGAGTTGGCACAGAGATAGCATGGGGTATGTGGGTGCATGAGTATTAGTCAAGAGTTGTGAGGGCCTATATGCTTAGAGCTCTGGCAAGTAGGATTTTATCATGACCCCACGTTTCTAATGTAACAGGGCCCTTTAAATAAGGAAATGTCCTGTCTTGAGCTATCAGCATCAAAAGTGAAAATCAGACTCCTTTAATTTTCTTTCTCTTTCCACTACACTGATTGACCTGTTGACTATTCTCACCATTTTCTGTTTTTATTTCTACTTATATTGCTTCCCAACACATGAGCTGAAAATGTATAATAAACGAGTCATCCAGTAAAAAAATTCCCGCTTCTGAGGCATAGATTTGTTTAATTGGAATTTAAACATTGACTAAACCTTCGTATCCCACCATTTAGGATCATAGGAACAGGACTAGGCCATTCAACCCATCGATTCTGTTCCACCTTTCAATGAGATCATGCCTGATGTGCTCTAACTCCATCTACTTACCTTTGGCACATATCTCTTATTACATTTCTAACAAAAAATATCTATTTCAGAGTTAAAATTAACAACTGACCCAGCATCCACAGCTATTTGATCCACTTCTCCCACCCTTTGTGTGCTTCCGTACATCTCTCCTGAACACTCTGACCCTCATTTTCAGACTATGCCCCGAGCTCTAGAATCGCCAATCAGTGGGAATAGTTTATCTTTATTTACTTAGTCTTTTTCTGTTAATGTGTTGAAGACCTTGATCAGATCAATCCTCCAAATTCTAGAGAAAATGGACCTAATTTGTATAATATCTCCTCATTACTTAAGCCAGGAAGTCCAGGTATCATTCTTGATTGAGACAAAAAATAGAAATTGCTGGAAAAGCTCAGCAGGTCTGGCAACATCTGAGAAATCAGAGTTAATGTTTCAGGTCCACTGACCCTTCCTCAGAATTCAGTAACCCGAACAAGGGTCACGCAACCTAAAATGTTAACTCTGACTTCTCTCTCCAGAAATTGCTGCCAGACCTACTGAGATTTTCCAGCAATTTCTGTTTTTGTTTCTGATTTATAGCATTTGCAGATCTTTAGGTTATCATTATTCGTAATTGTATGATTTTTCCATAGCAAGTGTTAACAAAGTTTTAAATATTGTTGAAAAATACACGTTTTGACAAAGCTTTCCATAATGCCGGGTTACATTGTCATATCATCAGGATAATACACAAAAATAGCAAAGTAAAACAAAAGCAGCATTTGTATGGTATGAGTGGAGAGTTCTGATTGGCTGGCAGGTGTACTGTGATTGAGAGAAACTTTAGCGTGGAGAATATATCAATTACTACTGACCGGCAGGTAATGGTCAAGTTTTATTAAATGTGAAAAAGAAGGCAGGCTGACTCTGATTGGTCAAGGCATGCATTGAGAAATGAACGTGAGGATAGATAGCATTCTTGAAGATTAGATTAGACTTACAGTGTGGAAACAGGCCCTTTGGCCCAACAAGTCCACACCGACCCACCGAAGCGCAACCCACCCATACCCCTACATTTACCCCTTACCTAACACTACGGGCAATTTAGCATGGCCAATTCACCTGACCCGCACATCTTTGGACTGTGGGAGGAAACCGGAGCACCCGGAGGAAACCCACGCAGACACAGGGAGAACGTGCAAACTCCACACAGTCAGTCGCCTGAGTCGGGAATTGAACCCGGGTCTACAGGCGCTGTGAGGCAGCAGTGCTAACCACTGTGCCACCGTGCCGCCCACAAAAATGCTTTCTCAATGTCCCTACTCTGAGCCTGAGCCTAGCTGGTCATGTCGTTTCGTGACTAATTGGTGTTCATGGATGCGGACAAACAGGAAGACAGCTAACGATCCACATCCATGAACACCAACTAGTCATGAAACGACATGACCAGCTATCCTTAGTAGCCACACACGCAGATGACAAGAAACATGAATTTGACTGGGACAACACTATTATTATAGGACAAGCCAAACAGAGAACAGCCAGGGAATTCCTAGAGGCATGACACTCATCCACAGATTCAATCAATAAGTACATCGACCTGGACCCAATATACCGGCCACTGCAGCGGACAGCTGGAACTGACAACCGGAAGCAGCAGATACAAATCACTATAAATGCCGGAGGAAACATCACAGAAGCGCTTCACAGGAGGCTCCCAAGCACTGAGGATGTCACCTAGACAGGGGACGAAACGTCTGCAACACAAATTCCCAGCTCGGCGACAGAACCACAACAACGAGCACCCAAGCTACAAATCTTCTCCAAAACTATGATCTCCCATTCCTCTCTTCTCAGAATCTCAGTAACATGTGACTGTTGATTCCATCATCATACAGTTACCATGTTCAATGTCATATTAATGCAATGCTGCATCAACAAACCAGATGGGATTGATCCTGGGGATTGTTTTGATAAATTGGTGAAATAAACACAAGATGGGTATTGTGCTATAAGACTTGTCTGATTGAAAGTCTGATTTTGGCGAACAACTTTGGGCATAATTATTGATTTCATAATTTGACTGGAATATACAACTACAGGTTTAGTAGTTCAATGCTGTTTTGTGTAATTGTTATTGTATTGTCTGTATGTGAGCTGCACACACTTACTTCACCACAGTATGGGGACTAGCAGCTGATATACAGCAAGGTTTGAGGATTAAGTGAGAAGGTGCACGGTATCTTGCCACAGCTTGAGCAGGTCGTGGTGCAGAAGATGGCATGTTCTGTGCACACAACAGTGTTAGGGTCCACCAAGCCCCTTCTGTCTATCTCCAACAGGAGCTGGTGCTGTTTGACCAGGCATTCTGGTCTCATCATATTCTTCCTGCTGAACAATGAGGAACCTCAAGAAGATGCTGATGACAAAATACTTCCTTTCTTATAGTGACTCCCAATGAGTGTTTAATAGCTTGGATATTACGGAATTATACTGAATTTTGGCAAAGGCTTCACAAAGAGTCCCCAGAAGTTTCCTCATGCATTTCAAACGTTCTCTGCAAACTTACAGCAGCCAGTCAGGAGTGCAAGGTGATATTGTTAGTCATACTCAAAATCATCTGTCAATTTTTTAAAATCCAAATGTGCTCTGTGACATATCTGAACATTTATTGTCCCTGTCACCAGATTATCATGGTATTTTTATATCTATTGACCACCACCCTCTACATCATCTACAATGGCTTGTTTAATCCAAATCAGCTGGTCTATGTTAGCATTAGTTTAATGATTATCCACCAAAATGCCATGCAGCTCCGTAATGAAGGCTAGGTTGTGACTTATGGGATAATCAGCTGCTTTGCAATCCTCAAAGTCAGTAATAACAGGACTGACTTTGGTTCCTATACCATTAATGTCATGTCACACTGAATGGGAGGGTTTTATTGTGGTACTTTGGGAGTGTCCCTGCCTCTGATCCAGGAAGTCCAGGCTCAAGTCCTACCTGCCCTGGATGTGTGTCATAATAGGCTGATTTAAAATATCAATAAATGCATTAATACCACTTTAGAAAGGGTTTACATTAAATGCTCCTGTGGTGCAGTGGTAGTGTCCCTAGCTCTAGTCAGAATGCCTTGGTTCAGGTCTCGCTGTGTATCAGAACATGTCTCAACAGGTTATTAGCATTTATATCATATGTCCATCATCAGTGAATATCTTAAAGCACTTTCCAGGCAA
The DNA here is from genome assembly GCF_020745735.1 of Hemiscyllium ocellatum. Classification (NCBI taxonomy): domain Eukaryota; kingdom Metazoa; phylum Chordata; class Chondrichthyes; order Orectolobiformes; family Hemiscylliidae; genus Hemiscyllium; species Hemiscyllium ocellatum. The sequence continues at coordinate 706,248 of NC_083406.1, read as the reverse complement.
CAAAGTCCTTTAAGGGCTCTTGTGGCACTGTGGTAATGTCCTAGCTCTGCTTCAGGAGGCCCAAGTCCAAGTTTCACCTACTTCAGATGTCTGAACAGATTGATTTTAAAAATCTAAACTGATCTGAATATGAGTTAACTCAAATTTAAGTTTAAGAAACCCTCTTAGCCACCACTGAAACTTGTGCACTGAATGTATCTGCAGAAAATTAATATGGTGCTAGCAAAGATTACATCTTTCCTGGTTTTTAGTTCCATTAAGGTTGGTCTGAATGTTTTATATCTAATCTTACTCTGTCTTGAGTGTTTAGCGCTGCCGCTTCATAGCACTAGGGATCCCGGTTCGATTCCACCCTCGGGCAACTGTCCCCGTGGGTTTCCTCCAGGTGCTCTGGTTTCCTCCCATAGTCCAAAGATGTGCAGGTCAGGTGAATTGTCCTTGGTGCCCAGGGATTAGATTACTTACAGTGTGGAAACAGGCCCTTCGGTCCAACAAGTCCACACCGACCCGCCGAAGCACAACCCACCCATACTCCTACATATACCCCTTACCTAACACTACGGACAATTTAGCCCAACCCACACATCTTTGGACTGTTAGAGGAAACCAAGCACCCGGAGGAAATCCATGCAGACACGGGGAGAATGTGCAAACTCCACACAGTCAGTCGCCTGAGGTGGGAATTGAACCTGGGTCTCTGGCGCTGTGAGGCAGCAGTGCTAACCACTGTGCCACTGTGCCGCCCAGTGGTTATGTAGGTTAGGTGCATTAGCTAAGGGTAAATATAGGGTAGGGGAAATGGGTCTGGGGTGGGTTACTCTTCGGAGGGTCAGTGTGGACTTGTTGGGCTGAAGGGCCTGTTTCCATACTGTAGGGATTCTATGATTCTATGATTTCATGCCCATTGTCTTTAATTTGACATGTTTCAATATGCGTTGCAGCAGTTTTGCAAACAATAACATGAACTCCCTTTTAACTTTCAGGTCAACATAAGTATCTATGCGCTGGAAGGAATGACTGCATTATCGACAAAATTCGAAGAAAGAACTGTCCAGCCTGTCGCCTCAGAAAGTGCTATCAAGCTGGAATGGTGTTAGGAGGTAAGAGAAAAAAGTTCTTCGATTTAAATCAAAACAGGTAAACAGATCTAATATATTCTGCATCCTAGCAAGATTGTATTGAAAATGTTTGATGTGTACATGTAGAATTATAAGTGAGTGTATATTATTTAATGAAACTAAAAATTATATTCCTTGCCCAGTGAACCTGTAATTCACATAAGTGGAAACTGGAATTGATATTAACTGTGAAATTTCACCAAACATTTTAATCCTTTCTGCTGATGTTCTCCAGTCTGCCATGCTATTTATGCAACACATCAAGTAAGACTATGCCATTTGAAAATGTTACTTATATTTAAAAACATGAAGTGTGGAACATTTATTTTTACAGTAGTGCTATCAGCTCACATTCCTACATCTCACTTCCCCTTTTCTCTGTCAGTGGTGTGTCATCACTGAGGTGTGTTATTGAGGAGTGTGCAGTACCAGAAGAAAATGAAGGTATGCCACCCATCAAGGTTTCAATATTTGATTTGACAATTCCACTTTAATGGATAGAAGTCCATTTAATAAAATGTGGATAGAGCAGGCTTTCCAAATGGCACCTTGCCATTTAATGACTAAAATTCTGAGAGAAATTCTAATTCAACAACCATGGAATTTTGAAATAGATCTTTAAGTAAATTCTTATAATCTTTGGGAATTGTGGTCTAAAAACCAATTAATTTTGTGAACACTTCTCAGCTGTACTCTGATATGAAAACAGATCTGGGTGAAAATTGCAATTATTACATCCACTTAACAATGCTCAGAATCATATCAGATCATTTCAGAGAGATTACAATTTCTGCAGCATTTTCCACAAGGTGGCTCATAGCTCAATAATAATGAATTGAACTCATGGTTTGCAAGTGGCAAGCATTAAAAGCAAATCAAACTAACTTGAACCACTTGGATTTAAAAAGCTTTTTTTTAATTAATGAATTGTATGTGTACAATGGGACAATTTGTCTATTATTCTTTTTGTACATAAATGCACTTCCTCCTTGGAAATTATGGCAGTTGTTTATGCTCCTCCCTTTTGCATGAACTGATGATACCAGTGACTGGAAGAGAGTATTGGCAGTAAATAGGTAGGTACTTTAAAAAACAACAAAGAGTAATGCACTTCCCCTGATGTTTAGTAGCTATGTATTTGTTAAAATGGGGATCCTTTGTCTGAGTTAACTAGCTCTCTGGTGAAGCATGAAACCAATTTGTCAGGTTGACTGTTTGCAATTTTTGTGCATCCCCCTTATACTGTGTTTGCATTTCACCCACTAGAGTAGCACTGACAGCATTATCAGAGCGATGCTGGAGGGCAGCTGTCATGACACTGCCCATTGGCATCTTTGCAACTGAGGTAGTGCACACCTGCAGTCACTTTTTACCAACTGAGTAAAGCTGCTGGAACAATTAATGTGTTCCAGTTGTAGAAATAAAAGACAGCTTGTTACAAAACAATGAAAAGTTAATGATCAGCTCCTGATGACCCAATGAGTAAAGGCACCACCTAAACTAGCATTGTAAATGCTACATGATATAAGTTCAATTCCTGCCCTGTGCTGCAATTTTACAATAACAAAAGGAAGATTGATAATGTGAGGTAGAACAGAGGCAAGCAGGTATTAAAAGTTAGATTGCTGGAGGCTTCAAAGGTTCCTCATTCATACCCTTTCAGGGGGCTTACATCTATTCCCCAAGTTTCAGAAAAACACAATGCTTTTGAGACCAACTAACCTAGCTGTTGAGTTTCTCAAAACTAAGCGCTTTGATATTCTGCAGTTTGGATTAGGACTGCCAGCACACACTGTACTCTCAAACCTGTACAGCTGAGAGAGCAGAGGGAGCCTTTAGCTGCTTTCTCAGGGTTAAAGGACTAAACTCAAACTTAGATTGCAGAGGATGAACACAGTGTGCCTCAAACACTGTGTACCACAGTTAATGTTTAACTGTGCTTTATGTTTGAAGCTGTTCATTTTGGCTTAACAGAACATGGCCACCTTTATGAAGAGAAAGGCCATGAAGTAAGCTACTTGGGTAGAAATAGTCGTCTTTCAGGTGGAGAAACTTAGGGTGGGAACTTGTTCAGGCATCAGGGGGCCTATCCTAATTGGAAAGCCTTGAGGATATTTGCAGCCTCTTCCAAGGGCAGGCCCACTATGTGCTTGCCTATCAGAGCTGCCAGTGGGTCTCCCCCTGGAATCAGAACCTGGGGTGGAAGTCCAACCAGAGAGAGCCACCCACTCAGCACTGTCATAGCAGCAGTCATGGCTGCTAATGATGGAGCAATCTTAGAGTCTGAGGATTATGCTGGGTCAAGGAGGACATGGTTCTGCATGTTGGGAATCATAGGAAGAGGAGGAAGGTGATTCTCAGTTATTGGCCCCCTCCCTGTTAGCCAGTGTGTTTTTTGTATCAGGCACAGATTGCTTTTTGACTGAAAGACCCATCACCTCATCTTCTTTAAGGTGACAAACAGGTCAGAACCTGTTTCACCTGTTACACCCATTGCATGATAACAGGCCCATTGTAATGGACCAGACTAAAACAGATCAAGGAGATTGCTGAGACCCTCACCTTTATCTTATTTAAAGGCAAATGCAAGGCACTGTGTTCCAGGTGTAATTCAATTAGTCATTCTCTACTAACCAGTAAGCAAAATATACTATTTTACACCACAGCTGAAATACAAACAAAAAAAGGCATAACTTTAACTCTGCGAAGATTCTTAATAAAAAGGATATATTTAACTATTGCTTATCAACTGTTCCAATATCACAGCATCCCATGAACACAATCTTGGCGAAGGCAAATTCAATAAAATTGAGTTCCCTCATTTGCTACCTCCTCCAGTCCAGGAGAAAGGAACACCACCAGAATGAATCTAGCAGCAGAGAGAGAGAGAGAACCTATCTAGCAGCTTCAACTCCAACTCCAAAAAAAACCAGCTTTAAGGAGTGTCAGAGGCTGAGGGGTAACCTTATAGAGTTTTATAAAATCATGAAGGTCATGGATCGGGTGAATAGCCAAAGTCTTTTCCCTGGAGTTTGGGGATTCCAGAACTAGAGGGAATAGGTTTAAGGTGAGAGGAGAAAGATTTAAAAGGGACCTAAAAATAAACTTTTTCACACAAAAGGTGTATATAGAATGAGCTGCCAGAGGAAGTGGTGGAGACCAAAAAAACTGCAGATGCTGGAATCCAAAGTCGATACGCAGGAGGCTGGAAGAGCACAGCAAGCCAGGCAGCATCAGGAGGTGGAGAAGTCGATATTTTGGGTGTAACCTTTCTCCAGCCCAGTGGAAGTGTTGGAGGCTGATACAAATACACCATTTAAAAGATAAGATGGGTATACGACTAGGAAGGGTTTTGAGAGATATGGACCAAGTGCTGGGAAATGAGACTAGATATCCGGACGGCAGGGATGAATTGGACTGCAGGGTCTGTTTCTGTGCTGTACATCTTGATGACTCTATGACTCTAAGTGAAAGCAAAAACTAAAACTCTGTGTGAGCTTGACTCCACCCACTCGTGCTTCTTTTGTCTAAATTTTAAAAACCCAAAACTATTTATTCTGCTTTTCATGGAGCGTATACTTCAGCACCAGGTTTAACACAACTGTCTTCAAGAGAAACAGAACAAAACAAATCCTTCTGAAATGCACGTATCGTCACACCACCTGCTGTTGGACAAATTCCAATAGCGTTGGGCTGAGACCCTTATATGATCCTTAATTGGGCTATGTCAGAGCCTCAGTTAGTAGCAAGATAGGAAGGTCAACTATGGAACTTAATCCTAGTATTTAACTCCTTTGGAGATGAGAAAATTGAGGTTTGGCTCCATGACCACCCCATAAGGTTTCCTTACTGCTTCTCAGCCAGCTAACTCACACAGGAGAGGATTCCAACTCCTATAGGCATACTAAATACTACTTCATAAATGCAATGATCCAGATTTTCACTTTAGGACCAATATGATTTTGATACAATTTGCAACACATTTGCTATTCAAATCAAATGCAAATATTGGAAATGTTTAAGTGGTGAACTAAACTCGTTTTACACATAAGTTCCACAGCATAATGGCCTTAGACAGCACAAACATGTTTGGAATACTTCACCTTCAGTGTATTTTAATTTTTGTTCATACATTGTATTAAATCAAAGTTTTTTTTGATTTAACTCAACTATTTTCTTTTAGAATTCAAACCAATGCTGAATTGGACCAGTTTAGAATGGAAATTGAAATTGGTCCAGTTGAACTTGCTTCAGTAGTGGAAACGGGCTGAAAATATGTTTCTGGAAAAGTGCAACAGGTCAGGCAGCATCCAAGGAGCAGGAGAGTCGACGTTTCGGGTAAGAGCCCTTCTTCAGGAATGGCTCCTGAAGAAGGGCTCATGCCCGAAACGTCGATTCTCCTGCTCCTTGGATGCTGCCTGACCTGCTGCGCTTTTCCAGCAACACATTTTCAGCTCTGATCTCCAGCATCTGCAGTCCTCACTTTCTCCTAAGGTTCCATGATAACAATACGCACTTCCAAACTTAATTAATTGGTCTGAATTGTGAAAATTGGGGTTACTTTTATTTCGATCACAAAAGCTCAAGAAAATATAACTTTTTGAAGGACATTTGATTCCAATGTATTATATCATCCTGATATGGAAAACCAAAAACTAGACCAACAAAGAACATTAGTATTAAGTTCAATATCTTACTTACAAGTAAATTTTAAACCTTAAATTAGCGGGCCTGCAGCTGTTTATGATATACAAGGGATAAAAGTATATTTTATTAAGTGTTACGTACATTCCTTGTAACTAGATAATCAAAGAGAGAGAACTGACAAAGATCAGCGAATAATTGAAATGACAAAGATCTAATTTTCATTGCAGGCACCTGAGCATGTCTGTCAGTCAATTCTCAAATTAATGCAAAACATAACTTTAACTGACTTTATAAATAATGGCAACTGTCAGAAGTGTGTCACTGTGGTCTTAGAGCAGGTGGATTTTTTTATCTTTTACTTCTGAGTCCTGCTTTTGAGAGGTTCTATGCTGCTAGAAGTGTCTCACTGAATCAGAATTGAGTGAAAACCAGTAGACTGCAACAGGCATTGTCAGTCAGGTGTAGTTTTGCTGATGTCCAGCACTGGCCTCATTGTAATCTCTGAACTTGTCCTTGAAATCCCCAGCCAAGTTTCATCTTTGGGGTCCATTCCTGCCTTACACCTCACTTCACCCACAATATATGGAATGGTCTAGTGTGCAGAACAATCTTTTTTAATCAACAGGCATTTTTATCTTTGTATTATCCTCAATTAATGTGGACATATCATTTCTACATTTGAAAAAACACTTTCCTCCAGAGCTTATCGGTAAATTGTTAGCCTTTGTTCAAAATTTTGATTGATGCTGTATATTAAATAAGAAAAATGAGTTCATGTCAAATGCATCTTGACATCCCCTTTTCGGCATGCCAAAGAAGACCCAGCCCTAACACTTTATCTGACCAGATAGCCTGCTACAAAGCAACACCATCTGCATTGGAATTCTCTGGCTGTGAAAATTACAATGATGAAGCCTTTATGTGCCAGATTCTCCAAATCCACAGAAAGAGATATCAAGATATTGGTCATGTGTGCCTCAGTTGTGACGGATGCTTGAAAGAAGAATCCGCAATGTGTGTCTTAATAAGCACCTTTAATGTAGTGGTGTCTCTAAAGTGTTTCACAGCTTACCTTATCAGAAAAAAAATGACATCTTTCCAAATAAATTAGGTCATTTATAGAGGTTTAATTGAATTGCAAGATGATCTTTAGAAAATTTTAAAAATGTTAAAAAAAAGTTAAAAAGATTTCTTTTAAAAGTTAGGAAGCGAAGAAAGTATTTGGTTAAAGATAATTTTGAAACTCTGTCTCAAAGTGAAGAGTGAGGTGAGAAGATGGAAAGGTATTGAAGAGAATTCCAGAGTGTGGCAGTTAAACTCTGTTTGTCATCTTTTTCTCATTCACAGTGGTTTAGATTAGATTACTTCTAAACCACTAGAGAGGCATCAGCTAAATATTGAACTTTTATTAGAGGGCAAGATTATTAAGAGCAGAGATCATAGTAACTCTGAATAACAGGCTTTTCACATCAACCTTACAATTATTTTAACATAAATGACTTCCATTGAATTAAAATTCAGCCGTGTCTCATCAGAACAAAGGAATAGCAGTAAATATCCATTATTTATGATTTATTATTTTGTTATGTAAGAGTCCACAGCGCCTACAAATGTTCACTGCAGACTTAGTAAATTGTAATTAAGAACCCAGGATCATCCTCAGTGGTAATGACTAAAAACCAATTTGAGACAAATTTAAACCTCAACTAGTATGCTCTGTTTTGAACACTACCATAAAGATTTTGCTGTTTTTGAATAGTCACATTAGGTGCTCCAATACATATTGCCAGATACAAGTGTTTTACAATACAAGATACATAAGAGTATAACATTACCAGTGTCTTAAATTGTTCATATTTGAAATAAATACTTCAATCAACATGAAAAAATCACACGAATAACAGCGACAAAGAACTGAAGGAAGCAGAGGTCATCTAGATTGGTTCACCAAGTATTTGATTAGATTACAGTGTGGAAACAGGCCCTTCGGCCCAACAAGTCCACACCGACCCGCCGAAGCGCAACCCCCCCCATACCCCTACATTTACCCCCTACCTAACACTACAGGCAATTTAGCATGGCATTCACCTGACCCGCACATCTTAGGACTGTGGGAGGAAACCAGAGCATCCGGAGGAAACCCACGCAGTCACGGGGAGAATCTACAAACTCCACACAGTCAGTCGCCTGAGGCATTTGCTCATCACACTCGTGTTTTTATTTTTTCACGGGACGTGAGAGTTGCTGCTAAGTCTGGCATTTATTGCCCATTTCTAATTGACCTTAGAGAAGGTAGTGGGGGTTGGCTTTTGAACTGCAGTTGTTTGTAATAACTGGGTAGTTTGCTTGGCCTCTTCAGAGGGAGGTGAAGTGTCAACCACATCACCCTGGGCTGGAGTCTTGTGGGCCAAACCAACTAAGGGAGACGTATCCTTCCCTAAAGGCATTACTGAACCAGATTCTTTCTCTTTTAACAATTAATGATAATTCCATGGTCATGATTACTGAGCCAAGATTTCAATTCTGGATTTATTAATTCATTTAAATTTCACAACATGGTGAGATTTGAATGCAAGTCCCACAAGCAGTAGCTCTGGGCAAACATACTGGGCCCTGTCCAGTGACATTAACGTGATGCCATCACTTCCCCGAAATCTAAATGCTAAATCTAAATAGGATCTGCAATGATACTTCCAACACATGGAGAATATGATCTGGCATATTGTAAGTTGCTTTACTCATGCTGTTGTTGATTCCTGATGAAGGGCTTATGCTCGAAACGTCGAATTCCCTATTCCTGAGATGCTGCCTGACCTGCTGTGCTTTAACCAGCAACACATTTTCAGCTGTGATCTCCAGCATCTGCAGACCTCATTTTTTACTGTCAACTTGGGGAACTACTGAACAAAAAAGAAAAGGAAAATAAATGATAAGGGTTTCAAGAACATGTTTGAAAAAAAAATTGTATGTCATTTTACTGCTGTGTAACTGAATCGCTACAAAACCCAGCGGAGCAGCTTCCTCTCTGCTCGCACATAAATAGATTAAAATCAAAATACTGAAAATGCTGAAAGTATGAAATAAATACAGAAAATTCTGCAGAGTCTCAGCAGGTTTGACAGCATCACTGGAGAGTGAAACAGTTGATTGTGAGGGATTCAGTGGTGTTAATGCCATTGAATGTCAAGAGGAGGTGATTAGATTTTTTACCTCTATTGAAATATTATTGCTTGGTACATATGTGGCATGAATATTACTGGCCACTTATCAGCACTAGTCGATACACTTTTGATGCACTGCATACTTACTAAAATGAAAGAAAGACCCCAACCTTTCAAAGTTGGCCAGGTTATTAAGGCTAATAAAGTTAAATTATGAAGGTTGATGGAATAGACTGGACCAATAGATTAAAGATCAGGACCAACATAAAATAGAGAGGAATCTATGCACATCTGGAGAGTCCATAATAAAGGGGTTATCATGATTCAAGTTCAAATGTTCAGGCTTAATGCCAGAAAGCACATTTTCACTCAAGAGATAGTGATAATCTCGAACTCTCTCCTCCAAATAACTATCTATGCTAGGTCAACAGAAAATTTCCAAAAAATAGATCAATATATTTTTGTTAGGCAGAAGTAGCAAGTGTTATATATTCAAGGTAAGAATCTAAAATCCAGGTAAACCATAATCAAATGGAATAATCAAACCAAATGTCCTCTTCCTATTTCTATGTTCAAGTAGCAATGACAGACACAGTCTCAATTTTGCCAATGTCATGTCCTCTTGGGCATTAAACCAACACTAAAAGACAATAGTAAAAAAGAATTGGCAAATACAGATCAGTGAACACTTAATCAAAGAGGTTGTCTTGCACCATTGATTGTAGGATGAAAGTAGCCAGTGTAAATGTTTGCCAGAAAAACTGAGCATTTAAAGTTAAACAAAAACTTTTGGTGGCTTCCTATATCACTGTTCAAATTTCAATGATTGATAAGAACTCCTTGTTGGTTCTTTTCAGTTACTGAAAATCATCCCAATGATACAAGGCCATACAATTCCCGAAATCTATGGGAATGGGTTTCTTGAACTTCACAATGTGTGACTGCAGAAAATAAATTAGCCTGACTCATTATGAAAGTAGATCTTACCTACTAAAGCAGTACTAACAGCATTTTTATTTGCAAAGTTGGAAAAATAGGAAACAATGCATGTATATTCAAGTAAATGCACAACATGCTTCCAGCAAGATCTGTTATTGCATTATGAAGACTATATGAGAGATATTGCTCTTTCAAACTTCCTCCTTTGTCTCTGTTTTGCTTTTATTTTGTTGTTCTGGCTTCTTTGTCTTTCTTTTTGTTGGTTTAACATTAGAATGTGCCGGTTCCAGTTTTTAATGGATGTTTTCTCTTGCTCTCCATATTCAGGAAGAGCAAAGGGGAAACTTTACTGGGATAAAGTCATTGGCGTTGCTGTAACAATAAGCTTCCTTGTCCTTTATTTGGAAATGTTGAAATGATTGCTCACCTCCCACAATTTTCCATTTTACTAGATGCTGTGTTGATAAAATAAAATCTTTAAATACAAATTCAGGGTGGAAAATTCATGTAAATTTCAGTTTTTTTAAAATCTTGTATTTGTACAGCTGGCAAAGCCAACATTGTTGTCCAACCCTAACTGCCCTTGAGGGGATAGTGGTGGTTTTTCAACAAATGCAATTATCCGGTGCTGGTATATGCCCACGAATTGTTTCACAGTATTTAAACTTCATTTCCTTCAATGGTATTTAATGCAAAAATGTGAATGTAGCTTTATTACAATGCCACTACAATTTTTTTTCCAAAGTCTGTCCTTAAACTGAAAATGATTAGTGAATTGTGCTAGTAATAGGAAAACTAACGTTAATGGAGTTAAAGTAAATTCTGAGCCATCTATTTCTTCTACATTAACGTTAGTAACAAGTTGTTTCATTGTTAGATCAGCCCAGGATTAGGTAAGCAGTGCCTCTGACATTTTATGTTGATGTTCATTATACGTGAGATGTGTTTTGTTCAATGGTTCTGAGATGCAAAGGAGCTTAACGACCCTGCTTTAAACCTGAGTTACAGTTAGGGCAGCATGTACCTGCTCACTGTACTAAATTACAACTCACAGACTCCTGCTGTGACTAAAAAATAAAACTACCTTGCCAAGAAAAAGAAATCAAGTTGTCTGTAAACAGGAAGATTGGAGGTGACTGTTCTGTGTGATGTCACTGTCCATTTCTCATGTATTGATGGTATCTAAAGAGACAACATTGTATTGTTGAAAGGCTGTCTTAAAAGTCCTATAAATAATTGAAGTTACAATACATAGAGAAGCAAATTCATTAAAATATTTTAAACTTAATGATGCATAGTAAAATAAAAACAAGATGGCTTATTAAAAAAATGCCTCCAAAGTTTTAAAATTAGTTTGAAATTCATATTCCATTAGAATCTCTAAGATATATCCCTTTACTGTCAATTCCCAATGTAGTGGCAATTTTAGAAATTAGCAAATGATCTAAAAATGTCAAGAACATATGATTACCATCTCTGAGAGTGAAAGCCTGTTGTTCAAATATTTACCATTCTGAATCTTACAAGTCAAACTGTTGAAATAATAAAACTGCCTCCAACCAAGTTAACTTTTCCATCTAATTGAACAGATATTAATAAATTGAATTCTCATGGGGTTCTTTCAGTTTCTTACCAACAGTAATAAAAGATCAATAGTTTAGATATATAGAATCAGTTCAATGTAGAAATTGTTCCAAGCTACTGCACTTGTGTACTTAAAATTGACAATTTTTTTTCTTGTTATCCTCTCCATTGTCACCAGTATTTGTTTCCTGTCACTAGTTGTTCTTGATCTGAATGAGTTGCTTAGGCTGTTTCAGAGGGCAGTTAAGACAAAACCACCATTGTCATTGGTCTGGAGTCACATGTCGACCAGATCAGATCTGAAAGGCACATTTATTTCCCTAAGGACAATATCGAATTGAATAGGATTTTATGGTAACCAATGATAGTTTTGTGATCACCATTGCTGGAGTTTTCAATTCCAGATTTATTAATTGATTTTAAGTTCCACCAGCTACCATGAGGGGTTAGCCTGGTTCTCCAGATAGTCGAATGACATTATCATTATTTGTCATCTCCTCACAGTCAGGGAAAGACAGGTACACGTCGATTTAGTCATATTTAGTAGGTTTAAAGGAGGAGAGTGGGATGAAGACGTGGGCATTTCGGGAGGGAATTCCAGAGGTTATGATGTTTTATTTGAAGGATGAGTGCCAATGGGATGCACAAACAGGGCTGGAACACATTTTGTAGGAGTGCAAGATTCTTGAGGAGTCTTATACTATTGAAGGTCACAGAGAAAGACCGAGGGTGAGGCTATGGTTTGATTGGATACCAGAATGAAAATGGCAAATGGTTGGATTTGGTAGACCAGGTGATGGGTAACTGAAATTTGACACAAGTTGGGATATAGGCAACAGAGGTTTAGATTAGCTGAATTAATGGAAAGTGACAATGCCTCCTATTATAGAATATGTTATTTGGAAGATGACAACATCTTCAAAAGACTTGACAGGAAGTAAGCTTGGAGATGGGATAGTAGTTTGTAATAGTAGGGGAGTGAAGAGGTTAACAGTTTGAAGTGAGACTGATGATGGTTTGTTCAAAAGAGCAGGGACAATATCTGATGAGAGAGAACACTTACAGTATTTGTTAATTAGCATCGGATCAAGGATGGGAAATTGAATCGTGTGCAGACATTTCATGGGAATTGGGTTCAAGGGGGTAAAAGGTAGGGGAATAATGGTAGCTTGAGAGAATGAGAAGATGAGGGGAGACCAGAATGGAAGAAGCAACAATCAGTGCAAAATAAAATCCTATGGAATTTTTATCCCAGATTAAAGAGTTAAACTATAAGCTGAAAAACGTGTTGCTGGAAAAGCGCAGCAGGTCAGGCAGCATCCAAGGAGCAGGAGAATCGACGTTTCGGGCATAAGCCTGCTCCTTGGATGCTGCCTGACCTGCTGTGCTTTTCCAGCAACACATCTTTCAGCTCTGATTTCCAGCACCTGCAGTCCTCACTTTCTCCGAGTTAACCTGCAAGATCAACATTGCAGTAATCTTTGAGAGGTTGAATTTGAAATGGATAATAAAATTGGAAATGTGTCCACAGTACCATAAGGTATGGGAACAGTATTAGGCCATTCAGCCCATCAAGTCTGCTCCACTATTCGATCAGGACTGATATGTTTCCCAATCTCCTGCCTTCTCCCAATAACCCTGGATCCCATTACTAATCAAGAATCAATCTACATCTGTCTCAGCTACACTAAATGACTTGGCCTCCACAGCCCTCTGTGACAAAGAGTTCAACAGATTCACCAATCTCTGCCTGAAAGAATTCCTCCTCATCTCAGTTCTAAAGGGACATCCCTTCATTCTGAGGCTGTACCCTTTGGTTATAGTTTCTCCTATTAAATCGAAACATCTTCTCCCTGTCCCTTGACAAAGCTGTGCTGACTCAGCCGTTTTTTATTATCACGCACTTCCAAGTACTCCACCATCTCACCCTTAATAATGTACTGCAAAAGCTTACCAATAACTGAGGTCAGGCTAACCAGTCTATAGTTTCCCATCTGCAGCTTCCCTCCCTTAAACAGGAGTGTTACATTGCCATTTTCCAGTCCCCTGGCACCCTTCCTAACTCCAGTGAATCCTGAAATTCACCACCAATGACTCTACAATCTCCTCAGTTATCTCCTTCAGAACTCTGGGTGTGGTCTATCGGGCCCAGGTGATTTATTCACCTTCCTCAATAATGTCCTCTTAGTGATGGCAACTACACTTATTTTTGCCCCCTGTTTCTCCTGAAGTTCTGGTGTGTTACTACTGGGTGACTGGATGAAGATGCAAAGGTAAAGGATAATCATTTGATTGGCATGAGATGGTGTTGAATTGATATGAGCTTTAATGACAGACCTCTATTGCCATCATAAGGTGAAATCAAATTTTTAAAAGTTTAAATAACAAGCCTTCACCATATTAAAAACCAAAACTCCCATTCATGAAAGCAAAAGAGAAAATGTTGGAAAATCTCAGCAGGTCTGGAAGCATCTGTAAGGAGAGAAAAGTGCTGGTGCTTTGAGTCTAACTGACCCTTTATCAAAGCTGGTTGAAGCTGGTTTGGCCAGCTTTGACAAAGAGTCAGTTAGACTCAAAACGTCAGCTCTTTTCTCTCCTTACAGATGCTGCCAGACCTGCTGAGATTTTCCAACATTTTCTCTTTTGGTTTCAGATTCCAGCATCTGCAGTAATTTACTTTTATCCCATTCATGAAAACCCATTCAAATATTTAAAATCTCTTCAAGCTTTAATTTTTTTACAAAAAACAATTCAAACCTTAATCAAAGACAGTTAATCCTTTAATAACCTCTCCTAGCTGTCAAACTAAGAACTTTGAACTTGCCCACTAAGATAAGTATAACATATGGAAAACTGCCAAGTATTAATAATGATATAATTTTAGCCCATGGGGAAATGTCGATAAGCAATGACTGCAATTGGTAGAAGAGTTCTTTCAATTCTCGATGACAAAGGCAGACATTTTGGTTAATTTTTAAAACATAGGGGTGTAAACAGCTTTATGCGATGTTGTTGTGCACTGTTCAAGAGCTACTCTGGTGTCTACTGTAGATTCATTTGACTCCCACACCACGGACTGAGTCCCTTACTGCTTTGAAAATGGGATCTGCAGCGAAATCCCTGTTTGCTAATGTGGAATATATCAGAACTAGGGATAGAATCTCTGGATCCAGGCCCCAAAACAAGATCTGTGCTGTAATCATTCATGGGATTTTAGTGTACTGACTAAGCTAGCATTTATTGGTTATCCTTAATGTCCAAGAGGAAGTTAAAAGTCAACAAGTTGTTGTGATTCTAAAGTTACATAGAGACAAAACTCAGGAAGGATGGGAAATTTTCTTCCTTAAATGACATCAGTGAATGATGCGATCATCATCTGATCTGTTGTTTGAGAAAAGATTAGTTAGGTTTCATAGTAGTTTTAACATTGGTGTTCGGTTTGTTATAAGTTTTTCATCCTGAAATATCAGCAATGTTTTATAACAATAAACTTCCAATGGGTTTAGGAACCCTCTGACATGCTGGTTTGCGAGCTTTTTTTGATTTGATCTCCTAGATACTATGATTTTGGAAAACATGTCACAGTACTAAAGATATTCGAAATTAATGGTTGGCACAGTAGCTCAGTGGTGAGCACGACTACCTCATAGCACCAGGGACACTGGTTTGATTCCTGCCTCAGGCCACTGTGTGGAGTTTGCACATTCCCCCCCGTGTCTGCGTGTGTTTCCTCCCACAATCCAAAGATATGGAGGTTAGGTGAGTTGGCCATGCTAAATTGCCCATAGTGTTCAGGGATGTGCAGGTTAGATGCATTAGTCAGGAGTAAATGCAGAATAGTAGGGGAATGGGTGTGGGTGATTTACTCTTCGGAGGGTTGGTGTTGGGCTGAAGGGCCTGTTTCCACACTGTAGGGATTTGATGGTAAATATCATTTCTCTGCAACTAACATTACATAATCAAATATTGAATACTGTAATAAAAAGATGAATAATTTCCCTATCCTATTGTTTTTTAAAATTCTTTTCTGCCCAATCCAATTTGCATTTTAATTTTACTGATAATTGCGTTGCCTTTCTTGCGCGCTACTCTACCTATTCTTATTTTATTGTATTTCTGGAAAAATCATTTACTTGGATGTTTCATCTCTTTCCCCGATTATCATTGAAAGCATCTATTTTCAACATGTAGGAAACTCGAGGGTATTTGTTAACTGATCAGCTGACAAAAGATTTGAGATCTGTTTCAGCCATCCAAATGATAGGTGTGTGATTGACATACTTACATCTTACGTAAAACACAAAGACAGGTGGAGAGACTGGTTGTGTTGAGGCAGCACCATGGAGGTTGTAGAAGGACTTGGACAAGCTGGGAGAGTGGGTGAAGAAATGGCAGATAGAATATAATGTGGGAAAGTGTGAGGTTATACACTTTAGTTGCAAGAGTAGAGGTATAGACTATCTTCTAAATGGGAAAAGGCTTTGGAATTCTGAAGCAAATTGAACTTAGAAGTCCTCATTTAGGATTCTTTTAAGGTTAACGTACAGGTTCAATTGTCAGGAAGGCAAATACAATGTTGGCATTCACTTCAAAAGGGATAGAATACAATAGCAGAGATGTACATTACATTTGGAATATTGTAAGCAGTGAGGACTTTTGGTCAGTACTCGATGGAATTTAAAAGGATGGGGTGGGGGGGGCGCGGATCTGATTGAAACTTATAGAATACAGAGGGTCCTCGATAGGACAGACTAAGGCCCAGGGCATAGCATCAGAGAGAAGGGACGACCCTTTAGAACTGACATGGGGAGGAATTCCTTTAGCCAGAAGGTGGTGATTCTGTGGAACTCATTGCTGCAGAAGGCAGTTGAGTCCAAGTCATTAAGTGTATTTTAGACAGAGATAGATAGGCTCTTGATCAGTAAGGAGCTTAAGGATAATGGGGAGGGGGCAATGGAATGGCATGAGAAACATATCAACCATGACCGAATGGCAGGGCAGATCTGACGGATTGAATGGCTTAATTCTCCTCTGTTTAGTATGGTTTACTGATTTGCCAGACCTACATTTCAGCCTTAAAACTAAGCAGCCATCTGTTCTTGGCATTCAGTGCTAATTTTGATCCTATTAGACCTTTCCTTTGGTAATACTTTGCAAAACAAAAGGAAATGCATGTATTGTGATAGTACATACTAAAGAGCCCTGATGACTGATCTGTAGTGTAGTCCAGTGCATTTATACATAAGGTTGTGAACAGGGCAATAGTTTCTCAGGACTTTAAATCTCCTGCCTTATTACCTTGAGAAAGCCGGGTGATTTATGATCATCGGATTTCACTGTTGTCTCCATATTTTTAAGCTACTTTTAGAGAGAGTTATAATTTCTTTTCTCTGATAGAAACTGTAAGGGAACTTGATTTTCCATTGGGTGGAGAAAGATTTAAAAGAGATAGAGTGTAGGTTTGCTCACTGAGCTGTAGGTTTGATAGACATGCCAGAGAATTCCTAGAGGCCTGGCACTCCAACCACAACGCTATAAACAAACACATAGATCTAGATACCATCTATCAACACCTCAGAAAACGAACAGGAAATGACATCACCACAAACCCCAGGAACCCCATCCAGGAGAAAGATATAAATAGAAAGCAGGAGACAACAGCTTCGCTTCACTTGGAGGTCGCCACTGATGATGTTACCTAGCCAGGTAATGAAATATCTGGATATCAAACCTACAGCTCAGCGAGCAAACCTACACCCTAAACCTCAACCTGAGCTACAAACCTTCACAAACCTTGCGATTTAAAAGAGACCCGAGGGGCAACTTTTTCACACAGAGTCTGGGTTTGTATGTGAAATGAACTGCCAGAGGAAATTGTGAATGCAGGTTCAGTTACAACACTTAAACGACATTTGGACAGGTACATGATTGGAAAAAGTGAGGACTGCAGATGCTGGAGATCAGAGCTGAAAATGTGTTGCTGGAAAAGAACAGCAGGTCAGGCAGCATCCAAGGAGCAGGAGAATCGACGTTTTGGGCATGAGCCCTTCTTCAGGAAGGGTTCATGCCTGAAACGTCGGTTCTCCTGCTTTCCTGAAGAAGGGCTCATGCCCGAAACATCGATTCTCCTGCTCCTTGGATGCTGCCTGACCTGCTGCACTTTTCCAGCAACACATTTTCAGCTCAGGTACATGAATAGGCAAGGTTTTGAGGGTGTAGTGTTTGGAGCGAGGGCCACGTGGATCTCATTGACTATGAGATCCTTGATTAGGGTTGTTAACCCAGGCCAATCAGGGATCTCATAGTCATTGAGATCCACTTGACCCTTGTTCCAATCACTACATCACAGTAACAAGAGAGAACAGTATGCTCCTGAAGAACATTTGGTCGCAAGAGTTATCTTTGAGTCAGGGGTAAGCATTTCTGGCATCATGCCGTTATTTGGGCAGCTTGACTCATTCAATCCTGCCATTGAAGACTGGGCCCAGAATGTAGAAAGAGTGTTTTATTATTTCCAGGCAAATGACATTGGGGCAGATGAATAAACATATGGATGAGATGGAATAGTGTAGGTTACATAAGCTTCAGATTGGTTCCATAAGTCGGTGCAACATCGAAGGTGAAGTGCCTGTACTGCGCTGTAACTATGTTCTATGTTCTATACCTGGCCCCTCAGAAAAACCAGAATAGCTGTCCAAACCAGTGCGTTCTCTCCCTCTAGAATCAATGAAACCTCAGGTGAAATCCTCAGAGATGGATACAGCCTCAATACAACTACCACATGAAGAAGAGGAGGAAACTCTCTCAAGACACTCTGGATGCAAGAGATGGGCTATGGTCCAAAAAATGCCACCTATGTCTGAGTCAGAATCAGAGGAACTGGACCTGGGACGGAAATGGCCCAGGAGAAGCTACAAGAAAAAAAGTAGCCTGACATCCCTGGATGCAGTGGGGGGAAGTATGTAGTGATTAGAAAGAGGGCCAGGTGGATCTTGTTGACTATACAATCCTTTTTTGGGGTTGTTAACCTCGGCCAATTGGAGAGCTCTGGCTGACAGATATAAATAAAAAAATAAACAGGAGTCTCGCAGGGAGTCGTGTATATTATTTTCCCCTCCACTCTATTTTGATTTAGTCCCTGCTCTCCCCTTCACTGTTTGATCACACAGCATTGCCCTTTGATGTGAAGGGCACTGCTTGTCACTGGCCACCAGTTTCCACCTGGTGGTGGAAACTGAATAAAGATTTATAAACCTGTTGTTCTTCACTGTGTCCTATACCATGGGTGCTGGGGAAAATATAAACACTACCACAGTTAGACAGTAGTGTGGAAAAAGAAGAAAAAAGGAGAGATAAAGTAAACAGAAGCATTAGGCATCCTGTCCACTCTGAGAGCTGGCTGTAAGGGAGCTAGATCTGTGTGAGTGGAGGACTGTGCTTTTTCTCCCCCTGTATTAAAGGGGAGAGGAGAGGAGACTGATTGATTGATTCTGTTGGTGTCTTTCCATTGGGGAAGAGTTTATCTTTTAGTTTTTGTTTAAAAATAAATAAAATAAACAGGAGTCTCGCAGGGAATGGAGTGTTTTATTCCCCCCTCCAACTCTCTTTTGATTTAATCCCCATCCTCCCTATCACTGTTTGGTTACGCAGTGTCACCCTTTGATGTGAAGGGCACCGCCTGTCACTGGCCTCGGGGTGTTTCCTTTCTTCCTGGTGGTGGAATATAAATAAAGATTTACAAGCTTGTTGTTCTTCACTGTGTCCGACACCTGCACACACACACACACACACACACACACACACACAACAAAGAAAAGGAAGGGTCAGAGGTTCTGCTCACTCTGAGAGCTGGCTCTGAGGAAGCCATACTAGTGTCAAATAGTACATACATGTCAATAAAGGATGACATATTGATGGTATACTAAGCTCTGTGGAGTTATTTCAGTTATTTGAAGCAGGTGAGGAGGTGTCCTGAGTGAGTGATTAGGCAGTGCAAAAGGTGACTGGTGTCTGATTTGGGATGGGTAACAATGAGTGAGGGAAGCAGTACACTCCTTCATCAGGAATCGCTTTTGTCCAAAACGTTGATTATCCTGCCATTGAAGACTGGGCCCAGAATGTAGAAAGAGTGCTGCCTGACCTGCTGTGCTTTTCCAGCACCATTCTAATCTAGACTGTAATCTCCAGTCAGTACCCACTTTTGCCTAAAGCCCATATACTTGCATGCGCAAATATAGGGTGTCTTGGTGATGGTATAAAAACCTATGTACAGTTGTTTCAGACAGGAATTGGCCAAATACAAGAAAGTGGGACCAGTTTAGTTTGGAAAACTCGGTTGGCATGAATGAGTTCAATTGAAGGGTCTGTTTTTGTGCTGTATGACTTTGACTCAATAACTGTTTTATTTTCCAATGTGTTCATCTAAATGGCCAAATGATGCTGCTACTACAGCTCCCACAGGAACATTGAAGGATTATTGGACTGTCATTTTGTAAAAGGGTTGCAGTAGCATAGTGAATATGTTATTGGACAGGTAGCTCAGAGGCTTGAAGTAATATTCTGAGGAACACAAGTTTGAGTTCCATCCTAGCAGTTTGAGAATTTGAATACCCTTTATAAAAACACTGTAAATGAACCAGAACTTTTCAATGAGTTCAGTACCTGAACCAGAGTAATACATTAAAACAGCTGTTGCTGGAAGCTGAAGAGGAATGCTGATCCATTGTCACTATTTTCTACCAGTGGAGAAGTAACACCATCTACTGTCAGGTAACTATGGCCCAGCTGAGTTTTGAGATATCATAGAAGATTTCACCACATTGTTTTATTAACAATGGCCTCATGTTTTAATCAGCAGGCTCATAGGTTTAGTTAGTGAGTAATGGAATTGTTCATTATACAACAACCACTGTTCAGTTTAACAAAAAGAGACAACAAAGAGAATACCTAAATGTCTCATTATTTTAACCAGAAACAAGTGATGCAACACTGCTCACTAATGATAAATTACTGGTAACAGAATCTGGAAAGCAGTTAATTGCTTCTTCAGAAAAAAAATGAAAACCACTTAAATTTACACCATCATTTTCTTTCTCTTAATTGTATTAGGGTTATTGTGATGGTATTAGTGAAGGCATTTCACAGTGACAGGACATGCACTTGTATGTGTGATTGCGAACAGCCAAATTCTTAATCATATGGGGAGGTGCTGATATGGTTGTAATATTACTGGGCTAATAATCCAGAACAGGGCAAAAGTGAGGACTGCAGATGCTGGAGATTAGAGTCAACAGTAGGGTGTTGCTGGAAAAGGACAGCAGGTCAGGCAGTATCCAAGGAACAGGAGAATCGATGTTTTGGGCAAAAGCCTGATGAAGGGCTTTTGCCTGAAATGTCGATTTTCCTGCTCCTGAGATGTTGCCTGACCTGCTGTGCTTTTCCAGCACTACTCTAATCTAATAATCCAGAAGCCCAGGCTAATACCGTACAGATGTGAGTTCAAATCCCACCACAACAAATGGTGAAAATTGAATTCAGTAAACGTCTGAAATAAAACTCTAGCCTAATGGCAGCTATGTTGGTTGTCATAAAATAAAACCCATTTGGTTCATTACTCTCTTTTAAGGAATGGAATTTGCCATCCTTTCATGCTCTGGTTTACATGTGATTCCAGACCCACAACAATGTGGTTGACTCTTCACTGCCCACTGGATAATTGAAAGATGGGCAGTTCTGGCCTGGTCAGTAATGCTCATATCCTGCAAATGAATTTTTAAAATATGTCTCTTGTTCTGGAAAAGAACGAAGTGAAGGCTAGTGCTCAGAATAAGCTTGATAGCATCCTCCAACACCTTGACAATTCTGTGTGTGACTAGATGCTTAGTCACAAGCTTTAAGTAAATTAAGGCAAAATATCATTCCTACCATTAAACTCACGAATGCTATGTGTAATAACCTCAGGCTATCGAATATGACTTTCTTGACATTAGACATTAAAAAAAAGTTTACGGGAAGATTTCATAGCAACAAAATGCAGGCTGCAGGTTTACAGAGCCTACTTTTCAGTCATTCATCACCTGGGAATATGACTGGGGAGGAAAAGTTCACGTGCTGTCGATAAACATTTCTATCAGATATTTTGGTGGGGAGGCAAAATGTTGCTTTTGTCAGTAAGAACAGATCAGTCAGTAACTTACATGAAACAGAAGGGTTACCATCTAATTTTCTATTGTGATCTTTCTGGTTGGTCACCTTAGCTTACAGGTGCCCAGGAAACATGATGCTATAGTCAATGAATTCAAGGAAAAAGAAACAAAGAAGGGCTCCCAATTTAATAACATTTCTTACAACCACAGGGTGGCATAGAATGCTTTACATAGATGAAGCACTTCTAAAGCATGGTTATTGTTGTATCATAGGAAGCAGACCAGCCAAAATGTACAGAATGAAACCCCCCCAAAAAACTGCAATGTGATAGTAACTCGATAATTTATTTGTTTTTTTAATGTTGATTGAGGGATAAATATTGGCCAGTACCCTAGGCCTAACTCTCTTTCTAATATTGAAATAATGACATATCTTGTTCATCCACCTGACCAGACAGATGGGGATGTTATCATTGTACCATCCTGAAATTAGCACGTTCTGCACCGTCAGGCTCCTTCAATCATACTCTGGAATAGCAGCATTTATTTTATTGTCCAAGTATGGATTGGAACTTGAACTCTGAATCTTCTGACTCTGGGACCAGGGTGTTACAAACTGAGCCACAGCTGCTTTGAAGAAGGCCACATTGTGATAGGCGTGTCATGTGAAACACTCCTGGATTTTCCTGATTCCTATTGGCAGTTATAGGTTTCCGATTTGTGATATCAGACTCGCAGTCCAGTCCCAGCATTAGAAATGTAGCTTTTGTTAAGTAGGATTTTAAAATCGCTGCTGGCTATTCCCATCCAATGCCAAGAAGATATGAACATTAGAAAATCCATTCTTATTTGTTATCACTACCAAACATCAAGATTGTTACTTTAAATCTAGGAAAAATTAGGTGCTTTTTTCCAGTTTAAATGATAATGCTAGTTTAATGTAATTCGATATTTTCTGACCCAGATGAATTTCATAAAAGTGGAAACATTTCTAATACCAAAGTAAGCATCACAGCAGATTAAAACAGTGTCATAGTAGATTAAGGATTTAGCAATTATAACATTATTTTCTGGTATATTTGTTCTTGCAGCCAATAAAAAGTGTGGAAATTCCTATCTCAGTCTCTTGGCTAAATTGACATATAGTTCCCGGTAGTGAAAGGACAATGTATTAATATACGTAAACCATCCAATTTTTCAAATGAACAGAATTATTACACAATTGAAATGTGCTAGTTTGTACAAAATTCTGGGACATGTTTTGATGGCTGTTTGAGGAATTAATGTGTTTTTTTAACAGCTATTCGACTGAAAGTATTTTCAGTATTATCAGAAGCCTTGGCTTCAGAAATGTTCAAGTGAAATCAATGGTATATTTTGAAATTCTGTTTACTATATTAAACCATGTCCTTAAATGGTGATGAAGTGGTTAGAGCCATGCCTTTTTACCTGTGGTTAAAGGACTGAATTTCCATGGCAAATCCTTTGGTTGTTTACCATAAGTTTGGAAAAAGAGCCAAAGAAATTAAGGATAAATGGTGAATCCAGTTTATTTTCTCCCCAGTACTTTGTGAGACTTCTGCTCAAGTAGCTGAATGGTAAAACCATTATTTTCACCTTATTCCTAGCTCTCTTTGAAATATCATGATTTGGAGGTGCAGGTGTTGGACTGGGGTGGACAAAGTTAAAAATCACTCAGCATCTGATTATAGTCCAACAGAATTATTTGGAAGTACTAGCTTTCAGAGCACTGCTCCTTCATCAGGTGGTTAAGTATAAGATCATAAGACACCGAATTTATAGCAAAGGTTTACAGTGTGATGCAACTGAAATTATATATTGAAAAAGACCTGGGTTGTTTGTTAAGTCTCTCATATTTTAGAATGACCATGTTGGTTTCAGTTCTTTCATATGAGAGACTTAACAAACAATCCAGGTCTTTTTCAGTGTATACTTTCATTTGAATCACACTGTAAATTTTTGTTATAAATTCTGTGTCTTATGATCTTATTCTCCACAACCACCTGATGAAGGAGCAGTGCTCTGAAAGCAAGTGCTTACAAATAAACCAATTGGACTATAACCTGGTGTTGTGTGATTTTTAACTTTGAAATATCATCTAATTCTTCTCCTTGAAAGAATCAGCATTTACTCTTCGTGTTAATAACCTCAGTAAGTAAACAGATTTAGTCATCCACAATATTGGTAAGGTACTCAGTGCATTTTAGAAAGCGAGGGGCCAAAGGTTGATGTATTTTAAGTAATGGACCATCTTTTACAAGGAAAGAGAGTTTACTGTACATCAACTGGACTAGTTCATAGGCTATGGATCAAAAGCGACACATACACCAGAACTAATATGATTTATTTTAGTGTGCCACTGAGGAACAAGACTATATGGCTTTTCCCCTCCCCCAGTCTCAGCCTGTACATTCCCCCTGTTTCACCCAGTCTCCTTTGTTCTGCCTATTTGTTCCCCTGGAACTGGTCAAGAAAATAAAAATGAGACTAGAAAATCAAAATTAAGGAGATCACTTATTCCTCTGACTGGGTTGTCAATCTGCTCATACATTCAGTGGTTGGCCATCCATCTGTAAAAGTGACATTTATTTCACAACATTTTTGTAATTCTCTTTCTTTTCCCCCTATCTTTGTTCTAACTTGCCATTCATATTTTCTTGTACCTGTCTCAGAAATGCAATAAAGCTCACGTGATAAATTATGTTATTGAAGCTGACTCCAGTTTTAAAGGAGTTGTGGATGCAGTCAGTTTATCCAGGTCATGAGTTGCGTGGTGTACTTGGGGAACCTAATGGTACGGAGGCCTACCTGAGCTTGATGGTTCAACCTTCAGACCATAACTTTCATTATATCCTACCCAAACCAGGAAAATGCAGTATCTTGTGGGTGGCAAGAATAGGTCATTGGCAAACAGGACCCATCTATTTATGGTGAATGTCATTGCCTTTCACTGGGTGTTCTGTTCACCCCCTCAAATAGAGATGTTTAATGTTAGCCCACTATGTGGAAGTGGCAGAGTCACAGGGAAAACAGTCATAGCAAGTGATTCAACTACACTCTCTCCCCAGCCCTAAACAAACTTCTGTCAGAGTTAAAATTAGGGCCAAAATATTAACTAAAACAATTTATTGCTGTTCAATGAACTGTCAGCTAATTCATGAGCTAAAAAAATGTTAAATTCATTGATAGACAAACAGTAAATTCGAAAGCAAAAGATGATATAATGGGAAACCCTCAGGCTACCATAGGAGATAAGAATGGGGCTTACAAACAGCTGGAAGCAATTTCAATCTAGAAGGAAATAGACAGCCACGAGTATGTTATTAGAACCTTGCCCTGAGGTTGCCTTGAAGTTGGACACTTCTCTTCCCCCCCACAGTTCCTTTCGACTGGCCTTGGACTCTGATCCTCTGGGAAAGGGCTACGTAACTGCATCAGAAAGCTACTGCCTGAGGTGCGAGCTCAACATATCCAGTCAGCTTCAGTTGGTTCCCAACCTCCTCGCATTCACCCCAGATAATCCGGAAAATATTTTTTACCAATAACCCAAGCCAGTTCAAGCTGCTGGTTCCTTTTTCCACCCCAGATACTTGTGTTTCAGTAGCTGTTGTTGCTCTTCAGTGCCCTTTGGTCTTTGTCTTACTGGCTCATGGGTAACCTGGGAAGTGGGCACTCACGTCCAGCACTGACCTGGATATCTAGATAACCTACAGAAAAGGGACATGGTGCACTCTTTGGGAAGAAGAAGGGGCAAAGGTAAGACATATTTTGAGAACCCATATGTCAGCCTGAACCCTCTGATGTCACAATGAGCGTAACTTCCCTCCATCATAATGTCAAAAGTGGGAATATTTGGTGCACAATGTGCACCATTGCTGACTCCTCAGGTGCTCAAGCAATAGCTGTTCAGATTTAACAAGACCTGGACAGTATCCAACCTTGGGATGACAAGAGCATTCCTGATGAAGGGCTTTTGCCTGATACATCGATTTTCCTGCTCCTCGGATGCTGCCTGACCTGCTGTGCTTTAACCAGCAACACATTTTCAACTGTGATCTCCAGCATCTGCAGACCTCATTTTTTACTTGGGATGACAAGAGTCGAGTAGCATTCATTGTCACTCAGGTGTCAAACAATGATCATGTCAACAAGAGAGAAACTAATCAAAAACAGAAATTGCTGGAGAAACATCGCAGGTCTGCCAGTATCTGTGGAGAGAAAGCAGAATTAACATTTTGGGTCCAGTGACCTTTCTTCAGAAATGTTAACTCTGCTTTCTCTCCATAGATGCTGCCAGAATTGCTGAAATTTTCCAGTAATTTCTGTTTTTGTTCTGACTTTCAGCATCTGTAGTTCTTTGTTTTTTTTTTGTTTAGAGAGAATTTGATGATCACCCCATTGTCATTCAATGGCATTATAATCCCTGAGTTCCCTACTATCAACACTATCTGGGTTATCATTGCCTAGAAACTGAACTGGGCTAGCCATTTGAATACTGCGACTATAAGAACAGGATAGAGGCAAGGGAAGCTTCAGCAAATAACTCACTGCTTGACTCCCTAAAGACTGTTCACCATCCATAAGACCATAAGACATAGGAGTGGAAGTAAGGCCATTCGGCCCATCGAGTCCACTCCGCCATTCAATCATGGCTGATGGGCATTTCAACTCCACTTACCCGCATTCTCCCCATAGCCCTTAATTCCTCGAGACATCAAGAATCTATCAATCTCTGCCTTGAAGACATTTAGCGTCCCGGCCTCCACTGCACTCTGTGGCAATGAATTCCACAGGCCCACCACTCTCTGGCTGAAGAAATATCTCCGCATTTCTGTTCTGAATTGACCCCCTCTAATTTTAAGGCTGTGTCCATGGGTCCTAGTCTCCTTGCCTAGGTACTAACTGATAGCTGTAAGTTCAACTAGTACTCAATCTGTGAACCTTATAATTACTTTACAAACAATAGAACAGGGTTCTGCGAAAATAATCTGGTTATCACTTGGTTACCACAATCCTTATGAGAGCTTAAAGCAGATAATTTTTAAATAATATCAAGCTCGAGACTATTAATGGAAGGATAGAGCCCATTGATGTGACATTCTCTATTATAATAGAGGCTTTAACCCATTTTTAATAAGATAGTGGAATTTTATTTGCATGCTTAAGATTAGATTAGATTACTTACAGTGTGGAAACAGGCCCTTCGGCCCAACAAGTCCACACCGACCCGCCGAAGCGTAACCTACCCATACCTCTACATTTACCCCTTACCTAACACTACGGGCAATTTAGCATGGCCAATTCACCTGACCCGCACATCTTTGGACTGTGGGAGGAAACCGGAGGACCCGGAGGAAACCCACGCAGACACGGGGAGAATGTGCAAACTCCACACAGTCAGTCGCCTGAGTCGGGAATTGAACCCAGGTCTCTGGCGCTGTGAGGCAGCAGTGCTAACCACTGTGCCACCGTGCCGCCCTAAAGTGTTGATCGATTGAAATCAAAGCCAACAGTAATTTCTAGACCATACTTTAGTTATGCAATGCAAAAAACTTCACACAAATGTTTGCTGAATTTTTTGCATTAAGTGTTCCCAAGACTAGATTTGAAATAGACAGCAGGATTTCAACTCCAGTCAGGAAAACAATCTAGCAAGCAAAAGATGATTTCAATAGCTAGACATCAGTAACATGCTGTTGGCTGACCTCCCCACAAAAATGATTAAAAAGAGCCTCCCAAACAATAATATCATCCATCAAGACCAAAGTGACAGTGGAGATGGGATGAGTGGTTTGAGAAGGGGCTGAAATCTAAGCAAGATATTCTGTTTTTCTTCACCTTACAAAGAAAGAAATGGACTTTACGTTGAAAGGTCTGTTCTTCTAATGGTCGGCCGTCAGTGTCTCTTTCAGCCGAGCGTGAAAACTGCTCCTTTGTTTTCGGCAAATATTCAAAAGTATTTGGATCCCACTCTGCAGATTTAGACAACACCTTTTGAGTTTAGGCAGGGTGTGCTTATTGCCTGTGACTTAAAATCAAAGTCTCCAGAATCACGGTGCAAGTTCACATTTTATTGGCAGAAATTTAATTTAAAAAAGCCAAGCTTCAGCATTCAAAATGTAAAGGTTGTTCAATGGGTTAACAATATTCAGGAAGATGACTCACTTCAAGAGTGTTCTTGCAAACTGACACATATTGCAAAAGCGATCTTTGTGGGATAATGTTTGATGGGTCAAACTGCCTTTGCTCATCCTTGTGTCTATACAAAGATGCAAATTAGAAATGTCTGTGCTCATTTGATGACAATCACAATGCCTTGGCTTGGTTCCTATGCAGAGTATTGCTTTGCATGACAGTATTTAATCTCTTCCAATGAATTGTCATTGACCATGATGAACTGCTTAAAAGAAGGCTCCTCTGTTCATTATGTCACTACAGTAAAAATTTATGAGGCACTGAAAGAAAATATTCCATTCAAGTGCTTGAGACCACATTGGAACCAGGAAGAAGAGTTTTTAATGGGAAACCCTGACATATTAGCTAAAGGATTGGCCACCAATGCCATGGTGCAGGCAGAGTGTTGTCAGACCTAAGGGTGATAGAGCAATCAAGGGAAAGGATGATCGTGGCGCCAAGAGATTGCAATGGAGAAAGAATGTTGGAAATTGGAAGTTGGAGATCATTGGAGTTAGTGGATGGATGAGCATGAGGATCAAGGTTAGAGGTCACTGGACAGATTATCCAGAGGTGTCTTGAATAATTTAATGGGCTGTTAGGGAGAGAGTCTCCTGGCCCTAAAACTATTCTGTAAAAATATTAACATAGTACCTCTCACCTCTTTTGCCTGCAGATATCTCAAAACTAAGGAATTATAACTAATGGTGGGAATGGAAATTTTAAAATGGAGGCATAAAGTTTCCTTTAAAGTGTGTTAATGATTTGGAGATGCCGGTGTTGGACTGGGGTGTACAAAGTTAAAAATCACACAACAGCAGGTTACATTCCAACAGGTTTAATTAGATGCACTAGCTTTTAGAGCATCGCTCCTTCCTCAGGTGGTTGTGGAGCACCTGATGAAGGAGCAGCACTCTGAAAGCTAGTGATTCCAAATAAATCTGTTGGACTATGACCTGGTGTTGTGTGATTTTTAACTTTAACGTATGTTGTTATCGATGAAATAGGGAGTAAATCGTGTAGAGAAAGGTTGCCGTTGAATTTAAATAGTTTCCCAATTGTAATCCAAATTCAATTGTTTCAAGGGGTTACCCCAAAATGATCACTCCCAACATTATAAAAAGTATCAAACAGAAACTCTGAAGAAAAGCTAACCCATACTCTTTTGCCATCTGCAAGTAATACTCATGTTCAGAACTGTGCTATGTGTGAAAATATTATCCCACATCGGCCTCGTTTTCCAATGTGATTCATTTTAAAGTCATACAGCTTTATGATAAATACTTTGCTCATGAGTTTTTGCATGATTTTAATCCATAATGAATAAGCACGCAATAAGTAAGGCACTGTTAACTCAACTATTAAAAGTGAAACCTGGAAATTAAAATAAGCCAAATTTCATCTTCCTAATCTTAGTGTCCTAAAAATTCACACAATAATTTAATAACTCCCATGTGTTTGGCTAATACATAGTCATAAATATGCTGTAGGTTTTCAACTAAATATAAATCTACTGTGATTTATAAAATTCTAAGAAGCCACAAACACTCAGTGCAATGCACTCTGACAGATATTCAGATTTGAAAATAAGTCATGTATTTCAACACAACTCACAACTCAACACAGTATTATCACGTTTAGGTAGAAATATCATGAAAGATTAAATAAATCTGACTCAGTATAACTACTACTAAATTATCTGACCTATCTTCTTTAGTAATACTGGGAAGTGAGGACAGGAGAATGTGTTCACAGTATATCATATGTAGCAAACCATTTCCAATCATATTTCCAATCATATTTTTAAATGTTAACAATTCCAGGGGGTGGGACCCAAGTAGATAGTGAGGAAACAGATCAATCTGAGACTGGTACAGTCGAGAATAGAAGTGAGTCAAACAGTCAGGGCAGGCAGCAACAAAGCAGAGAACAAGGTAGGACTGATAAATTAAACTGCATTTACTTCAATGCTAGATGCCTAACAGGGAAGGCAGATGATCTCAGAGCATGGTTAGGAACATGGGACTGGGATTTCATAGCAATTACAGAAACATGGCTCAGGGATGGGCAGGACTGGCAGCTTAATATTCCTGGATACAAATGCTACAGGAAGGATAGAAAGGGAGGCAAGAGAGGAGGGGGAGTGGCATTTTTGATAAGGGATAGCATGACAGATGTGCTGAGGGAAGATTTTCCTGGAAATACATCCAGGGAAGTTATTTGGATTGAACTGAGAAATAAGAAAGGGATGATCACCTTATTGGGATTGTATTATAGACCCCCCCCCCCCCCAATAGTCAGAGGGAAATTGAGAAACAAACTTGTAAGGAGGTCTCAGCTATCTGGAAGAAAAATAGAGTGGTTATGGTAGGGGATTTTAACTTTCCAAACATAGACTGGGACTGCTTTGCTGTTGAATGTTTAGATAGAGAGGAATTTTTTAAGTGTGTACCAGACTATTTTCTGATTCAATACATGGATGTACCTAATGGAGAAGGTGCAAAACTTGACCTATTCTTGGGAAATAAGACAGGGCAGGTGACTGAGGTGTCAGTGGAGGAGCACTTTGGGGTCAGTGACCATAATACTATTAGTTTTAAAATATTGATGGAAAAAGATAGACCAGATCTAAAAGTTGAAGTTCTAAGTTGTAGGAAGGCAAATTTTGATGGTATTAGGCAAGAACTTTCAAAAGCTGATTGGAAGCAGATGTTCGCAGGTAAAGGGACAACTGGAAAATGGGAAGCCTTCAGAAATGAGATAACAAGAATCCAGAGACAGTATATTCCTGTCAGGGTGAAAGGAAAGACTGGTAGGTGTAGGGAATGCTGGATGATTAAAGAAATTGAGGGTTTGGTTAAGAAAAAGAAGAAAGCATATGTCAGGTATGGACAGGATAGATCGAGTGAATCCTTAGGAAAACATGAAAACAGTAAAAGTATAGTTAAAAGGAAAATCAGGAGTGCAAAAAGAGGACATGAGATAGCTTTGACAAAAAGAGATAAGGAGAATCCAAAAGGTTTTTACAAATACATTAAGGACAAAGGGGTAACTAGGGAGAGAATAGGGCCCCTCAAAGATCAGCAAGGCGGCCTTTGTGTGGAGCTGCAGGAGATGGGGAAGATACTAAACGAGTATTTTGCATCAGTGTTTACTGTGGAGAAGGACATGGAAGATATAGAATATAGGGAAATAGATGGTGACATTTTGAAAAATGTCCATATTACAGAGGAGGAAGTGCTGGATATCTTGAAACACATAAAAGTAGATAAATCCTCTGGACCTGATCAGGTGTACCTGAGAACTCTGTGGGAAGCTAGGGAAGTGATTGAACATAGAACATAGAACCTAGAACATTACAGCGCAGTACAGGCCGTTCGACCCTCAATGTTGCGCCGACCTGTCATACCAATCTGAAGCCCATCTAACCTACACTATTCCATGTACGTCCATATGCTTGTCCAATCACAACTTAAATGTACTTAAAGTTGGTGAATCTACTACCATTGCAGGCAAAACATTCCATACCCTTACTACTCTCTGAGTAAAGAAACTACCTCTGACATCTGTCCTATATCTATCACCCCTCAATTTAAAGCTATGTCCCCTCGTGCTCACCATCACCATACTTGAAAAAAGGCTCTCCCTGTCCACCCTATCTAACCCTCTGATTATCTTATATGTCTCTATTAAGTCAGCTCTCGACCTTCTTCTCTCTAACAAAAACAGCCTCAAGTCCCTCAGCCTTTCCTCATAAGACCTTCCCTCCATACCAGGCAACATCCTAGTAAATCTCCTCTGCATCCTTTCCAAAGCTTCCACATCCTTCTTATAATGCGATGACCAGAACTGTACATAGTACTTCAAATGCAGACGCACTAGAGTTTTGTACAGCAGCAGCATAACCTCATGGTTCTGGAACTCGATCCCTCTATTAATAAAAGCTAAAACATTGTATGCCTTCTTATCAACCCTGTCAACCTGGGTGGCAACTTTCAAGGATCTGTGTACCTGGGCACCGAGATCTCTCTGCTCATGTACACTACCAAGAATCTTACCATTAGCCCAGTACTTTGCATTCTGGTTACTCCGACCAAAGTGAATCACCTCACACTTGTCCGCATTAAACTCCATTTGCCTCCTCTCAGCCCAGCTCTGCAGCATGTCTATGTCTCTCTGTAACCTACAACATCCTTTGTCACTATCCACAACTCCACCGACCTTAGTGCCATCTGCAAATTTACTAACCTACCCTTCTAAGCCCTCATCCAGGTCGTTTATAAAAATGACGAACAGCAGTGGACCCAAACACCGACCCTTGCGGTACACCAATGGTAACTGGGCTCCAGGATGAATATTTCCCATCAACCGCCACCCTCTGTCTTCTTTCAGCAAGCCAATTACTGATCCAAACTGCTATATCTCCCACAATCCCATTCCTCTGCATTTCGTACAATAGACTACTGTGGGGAACCTTATTGAACACCTTGCTGAAATGCATATACACCACATCGACCGGTTTACTATCATCTACTGGGCTTTTTGCTGAGATATTTGGATCATCAATAGTCACAGGTGAGGTGGTGGAAGACTGGAAGTTGACTAACATGGTACCAAGAAAGGTGGTGAGGGAATTATAGACCATTGAGCCTGACATCGGTGATGGGCAAGTTGTTGGAGGAAATCCTGAGGGACAGGATGTACATGCATTTGGAAAAGCAAGGACTGATTAGGGATATCAACATGGTTTTGTGCGTGGGAAATCATGCCTCACAAACTTGATTGAGTTTTTTGAAGAAGTAACAAAGAGGATTGATGAGGGCAGAGCAGTAGTTGTGATTCATTTGAACTTCAGTAAGGTGTTCGATAAGGTTCCCCATGGGATCCTAATTAGCAAAGTTAGATCTCATGGAACACAGGGAGAACTATTCATTTGGATACAGAATTGGCTCAAAGGTAGAAGATAGAGGGTGGTGTTGGAGGGTTGTTTTTCAGACTGGAGGCCTGTGACCAGTGAATGCCACAAGGATTGGTGCTGGGTCCACTACTTTTCATCAGTTATATAAATGATTTGGATGCGAGCATAAGAGGTACAGTTAGTAAGTTTGCAGAGAACACCAAAATTGGAGGTGTAGTGGACAAAGTAGAAGGTTACTTCAGATTACAATGAGATCTTGATCAGATGGGCTAATGGGCTGAGAAGTGGCAGATGGAGTTTAATTTAGATAAATGCGAGGTGCTGCATTTTGGGAAAGCAAATCTTAGCAGGACTTATACACTTAATGGTAAGGCCCTAGGGAGTGTTGCTGAACAAAGAGACCTTGGAGTGCAGGTTCGTAGCTACTTGAAAGTGGAGTCGCAGGTAAATAGGATATTGAAGAAGTCATTTGGTATGCTTTCCTTTATTGGTCAGAGTATTGAGTACAGGAGTTGGGAGGTCATGTTGCGGCTGTACAGGACATTGGTTAGGCCACTGTTGGAATATTGCATGCAATTCTGGTCTTCTTTCTATTGGAAAGATGTTGTGAAACTTGAAATGGTTCAGAAAAGATTTACAAGGATGTTGCCAGGGTTGGAGGATTCGAGCTGTCAGGAGAGGTTACATAGGCTTGGGCTGTTTCCCTGGAGTGTCAAAGGCTGAGGGGTGACCTTACAGAGGTTTATAAAATCAAGAAAGGCATGGATAAGATAAATAGATAAAGTATTTTACCTGGGGTCGGGGAGTCCAGAACTATAGGGCATAGGTTTAAGGTTAGAGGGGAAAGATATAAAAGAGACTGAAGGGGCAACTATTTCATGCAGAGTGTGTTATGTGTATGGAATGAGCTGCTAAAGGAAGTGGTGGAGGCTGGTACAATTGCAACATTTAAAAGGTATCTGGATGGGTATATGAATAGAAAAGGTTTGGAGGGATATGGGCCGGGTGCTGGCAGGTGGGACTAGATTGGGTTAGGATAGCTGATCAACATGGACGAGTGGGATTGAAGGGTCTGTTTCCATGCTGTGCATTTCTATGATTCTATGACTCTATGTTCCAGCAGATGTTGACTTGCATTAGGAGACAACCGATCAATCAGTAACCTTCCTGTATCTTGTCCAAATAGCTATTCTACAATTGAAATCCTGGCCCTCCCCATCAAACAGCATCTTGAGGAGGACATTGGAGCAGGTATAGGAAGTCTGTAGTGATTTTTAAAAAAAATTCATTTGTGAGATGTTGTCAATGCTGGCTGGGCCTTCTTCAACTACTGCAATCTATTTGGTGTAGGCTCACAATGCAATTAGGGAGGGAGTTCCAGGATTTTGACCACCGGCAACAAGACGATGAATGACTTGGAGAGGAACTTGCAGGGGCTGCTGTTCCCAAGTACCTGCTGCTCTTGTCCTCCTAGAGGGAAGTGGTTGTGGGTTTGTTCGGTCATAAGTTAGTATTACAAGTGCTGTTGATGTTACATACTATCCAAACCAACTTTATCCAAAAAAAACCAAATACTTCATACAAACGTCAGCTAATCACCAATGTGTATTCCATTGCCTGTTGTCCCTATGCAGTGCTGTCATATACTGCAGTGTGTTGAATGGAAGGTGACTAATTTTCAGTGTGGGAAGCTACAGATAACCTGGAGGACAACCATAAATTGCTGTGGTCCAGAAGGCCCAGTTTCAACTGATACCACTTCAGTATCCTTCCTCAAGTGTGATGCCATTACATCTAATTCAATCTTCTCCCTCTCAAACTGCAGAGTGAATTCTATCATATTATGTGCACCACCCCAATGGGTTCTTTCACCTCCAGCTCCCTCAATAAGGCTGCCTCATTACCAAATCCAGAATTGCCTGTTCTCTAGTGGGCTGAACCACAAGTTGTTCCAAGCAAATCATCTTGTGGACATTCCAGAAATTCCGTTCCTTGGGATCTACTACCAACCTGATTCACCCAGTGAACATCCATATTGAAGCCCCTATGATTCGTGTAATAGTGCCTGAGCTTGCATTATACTATTCTGAAATTTCAATTTAGCTTGCAAGTTTGTAGGCAATTAGGAAGATGTATTGATCCTTATTGCAAGGAGGTATAGTAAAGGAATAAGTGAGTTTTAGCGCAATTGTGTTTTGGTGAGACTACACATTGAAGGCTATGTGTTTTGGTCTCCACATATATGACAGCATATACTTCCATTGGAAGCAGTACAGAAAGCTTTGGTTCCTGGGATGAGCATTATCCTAGGATGAGATGTTGAGGAAATTTGGTCTATATTCTTTAGGACCAGATGTGATCTCATTGAGGTGTATAAGATTCTGAAGGGGCTTTACAAGATAGGTGCAGAAATTATGTACCCTGACTGAGGAGCTTTAAACACAGAAGCACAATCGTAGGATAAGGTCCTGATCATTTCGGAGAAATTTCTTCACTTAAAGAATTGTAGATGCTTCAACTTTGAATATGTTTGAGCTGAGCTGATTTTTGATCTTTCAGAGTTTGAAAGGATATGGGAATCTGACGGGAAAGTGGATCAGCTATGGCTATATTGAGTTGTGGCACATACTCTACTCTTGCATCTCCTCGTTATTTTTAAGATCTTAGTCTCAGTTTATACTGCAGTGGTTTCTGCTTATGCTGCAATGAGAAACGGAAGACATCAACCATTAGGTTCATCCTGAACATCATGCTTGATTACCAATTTCACTTGAATTTTTCCTCTAATATTTCTTTGTGATTAGCATCAAATTTTATTTGTTAATTGCTCCTGTGAAGCACCTAGAGTCATTTTACTATATTAACAGTTCTGTACAAATGCAGAATGTTGTTGTTATTGTTTCTACGTAGATCTAATTTATTTAAGTTGGTTGTAATATTAGTTTTCATAAGTAACATTTGTAATCGTTTTGTCAAAACAATTGTGATAAAGACTTAATCAAATGGCATACGTTTTAGATAAATGAAACATTTAATATCACATTGATAAGTTATTGAGTTAAAGTCCAGCTTGACTCATTTAGGCGGCAGGAAAGTTTTGAAGATTGGTATCATATTTCTCTGGAAGCATACATGTCCAACTCGAATAATGCTTTAAAGAAAACAGTACATTAACCAATTGCCATGTTGGAGCTAATGATTTGGCAATCACATTGACTGTAGAAACTTGGATCCTCTCAAAACAGAACAAAATTGTAATTAATAGCAAAGACGTACACTTGTATATGAAGGAAAGGCTTTTATACTTCTCTCATTGAAATATCAGAACAGAAAGGAGGTTCAGGCCTATGATTAGTATGTTCGGTGCTGAGAAATGATTTAAAGAGAACATTAATCACTCACAAATTTTATGTTTGTGAATGTGAAATTGATAGCAACCATGTATGTTACAGCTATAGGATCTTTCCAATCAGTGAAGAATGTCTTGTCTGACATTGAAGGGTATACTGACCTATAAATTCAGGACACAAAGCGTGCTTTATCTGGCTCAAATTGATGTTTAAAAATTGCACATGTCTCCAGCAAATAATGAGCTTCCTGCTATTTTGAGAAAAAAGGAATCCTTTACCCACCCATGTGTGGATTGGCTTATGCACTTTGTCCATAATAGGTCTTTTGTACCATAATCCCGGCATAAACCATAAAACTTCTTGCAGTTTATAGTGTTGAATGTACAACATTCAGGCTGCAGACTTACTTAGTATTACCCAGCCTAAGTTCACCATGATTTACTTTATTTTATTTTTCCAAACATGAGCCATTCTTCATTTTGTCTTAATCCTCCTGCAGTTTGGAAAACAAAGTCAATCACCTTTAAAGTTGAGAAGCTGGATGGTAATGAGACCCTTAGCTGGCTTGGAGCTGATTAGGTACCTTCTTTACTTACAGTTTCAGTTAAAACTGGGGGATTATTTAAAGGCATTAATCAAACCTTTTCAGAAGTAGATCCAGTTGGGAACAGCTTTTCTTCCAGATGAGGCTGGAGATGGCAAACAGTCTGGGTGGTGTCCTAAAGCAAGAATTATATTCCTAATTAGCATAGCCCCAACCCTTACATATCAAAGTTCTTTAGTTGTAATATTTTCAACTGAAGCACATATGAGATTGTTGAAATTTAGAGATTCTACCTCAAAATTTGTCTCTCCAATATCTCCCTTAAAAAGTACAATAGTGATGAGTCCCTATTCCTCCTTGCTGTTTCCACTGAGAGTAAATGTTGATGATCAAGGGAGAGAAAGAATAGAATTACAATAAATATTTTCAACATAGAGTTAGTACATATCAGGGACAATGGGCTGGATTGTATTCTTCTGTGCTGGAGGTTAGTTGATTTATGAAATTCTGTGTTTTTTTTTACAATTTAGCAAGTCTGCTAGTATAATATTTTTAAGTAGCTCTGAATTGATAACCCAAATCAATGTTATTATCAATATTTCCCACAGCTTACTATATTAAATCATTACTTCTCATATGCTGCATGTCTATTAAAAAATATTCTTCTCTCACTACTGAATTTCCTTTGTTTATGATCTTGGGATCCAGTCTTTCCAGTAGCTAGTGAAATGGTTAAATTCTTTTCAAGAGTTTTGAAGTTCATTAGCAGAAGCCTTAATGCTGCATATGCAGGGAATCAGTGTGAATCCTGCTTTGCTGAATAGCTCACCTTAATGTACTACTGGCAGGTTCCTCAGCCTCACCAGGAACTGATGTTTCTCTGGGTAAGTGTACTTTAGTAATATTTTATGTTCATTCTGTCTCGGAGATTTATATGCTTTTTAGATAAGGTCCCTCTGAAGTCTGCAAACTGTACAAACTAAAGAGATGTTGTAATGACCAGACATCAATGGCTTTTTCTGCACTACAGTGTATACAGACTGAGTGAATTGGTCTAATTTCAATATTCCATCCCTAAAGCAGATGACAAGAATAGGTTGACCCAGCCTTCT
The DNA here is from genome assembly GCF_020745735.1 of Hemiscyllium ocellatum. Classification (NCBI taxonomy): domain Eukaryota; kingdom Metazoa; phylum Chordata; class Chondrichthyes; order Orectolobiformes; family Hemiscylliidae; genus Hemiscyllium; species Hemiscyllium ocellatum. Next base: position 668,535 of record NC_083406.1, on the reverse strand, counting down.
CCAGGTATTGGAAGTTGAACTTTAGGTTAATGTGACGTAACATACTGCTCTCTCACCTTAAAGATGACACACTTGATATTTGTTTAACTGGAGAGAACCTGTTCATACACATCCTCCAGAAACAACTGGTGCTCCAAATCAATTTGAATGTCCTCATAGTGTTTAGTTTCCTTTTGAATAGAGACATCTGGAAAGACCTAGGCATCTAATTAATTGCGATAATTTGCTCTTTGATGCATATTTGAATGCACCTTACTAAGTGAAGTTAGATTAATCAAAACTTCAGTTAAGAAGTAGGACTGGAATTGACCAACCAGAAACATGAGCTTTATTTATTTATACACTTAGAATAGACTGTGCTCTGAATTTTGTGATATATAATGATTCTGTCCTGATTCATACAATGGCAGTTCAGAATTACAAGAGCAGAGCAGATAAAATTAAATAAAATAACTTACCCACTGGGTCTTTCAGGTTTTTCTCCTGGTAATTAATTTGTGCCTGGGACTGAGCCAAACATTTGACACTCTCCCATTTCTATGCTCTATGTACTGTCTTATCACCGCACACAGTAATTCACACAAAGCAGGGATCAAACCAGGAACTATGTGGTGCACTTACTCATTGAGCCATTACTTAAATCTCACACCACTTTGTATTTGTACAAAATACACCCTTATTCTCTGTGAATCACTTGATTCAGTACACGGGAAATTTTGTTTTCTAATCTCAAGCTTGGTTCTCTTCCAATGTTTTCTGAGTGAGTCCACATTTAGCCAATTTATTCAACCAATTTCTTTTTGACTTCTTTAGCAGTTGCTCCATCATGCTGTCTTACATCTGCGCACGTCTTTTGTTTTTCTCAAATTCCATTTTAATATAAAATATTGGTATGGAGGAAGCATATTACAACTGAAATGTTTACTAGAAAACTGTGAATGATCCTGTTCATTTTGTCCCATGCATACCTTTATTCCTACCTGAAACAGTCATCTATAGATAGACTCCACTAAAGTGCTATCATGTTTCATAACTCCATTTTTCAGGGTCCCTGGTCACCACAAAATAGGATTCTTTATATCAATCCATTGGGAACACATCCATACAAAAGGTACATTCTTACCTTCTGCAGCTTTTAAAAGATTCACACAAGTTTGTGTGAAAAATCTTTTATTGCCCTCAGGAGAGAAGTATTTTAATGGTACTCATTTCTCTTGTTACAACAATGTTACAAACTTGTGGAGTTAGGGTTCCACAGGTTCTTAAACCTGTGGAATCTGGAAGCTGAGTACAGCAAACTATTCAACCAATGGTGGTTTCAATTAGACCCAGTCTGTCCTTTCACAATATTCACATGCATTTCTTTCCAAAAGAATGGAAATTAATCTGGAGTGAATTCAGATGGACAGTTTTCACTCCACAGCTCAGGGATATGTGTAGTTTGAGAGCAACTGTACAGCTCCCAGGACTCTAAGCTGGAATTACCCTTCAGCAGAGGGGGGAGCTTGGGTTAAAGATTTGGGCTGGGGCATGCGCATCAGATAAATGATTAGATTTGGCTGGCTTAGCACAAAATACATAATAAACCATCCTGGAATGTACCACTGCCATTTATGTCACACTCCAAATGGCAACAAGCATTTGAAAGTTAAGTGAGTAAATGATTTTACAAATTTCTGGCTGAGGCCATGACATGAAAATTTGGCCATCCTTAAAATGACTTGTAGAAGCGAGAGTGTGTCATGCTCCTACCGTCTGTTCCATCGGCTCTGCCACTGACCTTTTTTACCAACAGTTCTGGGTTCCACCATTTGTTGTCCTTTTACTCTGTGAAAGGTTTGCTTTTCAATGTAGGGATTGAGAAGCAATAATCTGACCCAGAAGATATTTTTCCTGCAATACAATTACTTTCCCAGCATGAAGTAATGTAATTTGCATGTCTCTGCTTTTTCTTTTCCTTCTAATATCTTATTTGCTATATACTTGCTAATACCTGTATCGGTGAAGCATTTTTGAGTAATCTTGTACAACTACAACTTTCCTTCATGTTCAGAAATGTCTTGTGCTCCTACTTTACAACAATATTCATGCCTTAACTTTGTCCGCCTTCTTCCAGACCTCCTGCCAGGTTGTCCTCTGAGTCGTGAAGACAGTGCTGAAAAACTGCAATGCTTTGTGCCTACTTTACAAGCTGGGGGGTTTGGCCTCCCCCATGAGACAATGTGGTTGCGTCACTTCATGATGGTGTCTACCTGCGCTTGCAGACTCTCTTCATTAAAACTGGCTTTGCACAACAGCCATTTAGCTATTTTTAATAAGCAGTGGTGTGCTCAGCAGCAGCTTTACAAAACTTGTATGGGTCAAGTGGCTTTTCATTTGCTTCAGAAGCGCAAAAAGATCTTTAATGCTGACATATTGCAATTGGCTGAAATTTACCTTTGCCACTAATGACAGCAGTTTTCACCCTTTTTTTGTCGGGATTTTGTGTGCTTTGCTCAAAGTTTGGTACAGTGATTGCAAAAGAAGCTTTCTTGCCAACTTTTTAAAACCAGATTTGATGTTGGCCCCTGCATTAATAAATAATTATAAACAAAACAGTTGTAGAAGTCCATGTTATTATTTCACAACAGCTAAACTTAATTAAAAATAGGTACTTTTTGGGATCTTGTATATAAAGACAGCGCAAAGTTACACCCACGATTTTTCCATTATTACATGCATTGGGAAATGAGTCCAAACTCCTGGCGCACACGATAAGTGACAGAATATGAAATTACTGTGATTGCAAAACTAAGTTGATTTTGGTGTAAAATCTTCTTTGTTTTAGACTATAAATGGAGCCAAAACATTGGTGCGCAAAGTCAGGTAGAATTGACCAAATCATATTCTGGCACACAGAGATTAGTGCCTGGATGACAATTTGAAAATTCAATTATTAGAAATCATTGTTCTCTTTATGTGAAAACATTTACCAAGATGGTAAAACTGGATGACATACATGCAAACTATATATTACTTGCAATAAAGTTTGAGAGATAATATTGCCAGGCATCAGAAGGTTATTCTCCATTACGGAAACTTTTAGAGCATTTTTCTTCCCTCTGCTGACTTCCTGCACTTGTCAGCTAATGTACTCCCCTCTTATTTTTATTAAATTTACAGTTCAAAGTTTTTGTAACTATGGGAATTTTTCAGGCAGTTATTGAGAGACTGGAGCCTGAAGGAGTCAATAACAACTGAGTATGTCTATTTACCCAGCTGTCACTGACTTTTCTCAGCTCATCTGTTTCCCAACTAGCATCAAAAGTGGTCTGGATGCTAATAGTACAGGGTTCTCTAAGAAGGCAGTCACTGCCACTCTCATAACTGACATCTTCAGAGTGGCTCCCTGCACAGAAGGGAGACCCCGAATCAGGGTCTGAAAAATTGAAATGAAAATAAGGACTTCTCCAAAGAGGTAAGAATATTTAAATTTTCTTTTTTAAGCATTGCTTAGCTAGGAACGTATTTTAAACTGAAAGCACTTCCCCACAGTTTCTTTCTCCTTGAGTAAAGATAGATAAAGCTCATTCGATCCTTATCATACAAAACCCTTTGATCTTGCCACATAGTTTCAGATGACTTTTGCCTCGTCAGAGTCAAAGTGCTGATGCCTGGCAACATCACATTTTATTTCTCATTATATCCCTTATATAAAGTGTGATTTACCATTATGTTTAAGAGACAATGGCTTATTCATTTATCAAAGGAACTGAATTTGGAAACTGAGGCAATGGACAAAAGTGGGATCAAACTGAATCCAACTAATGTAGAGATTGGTTTGGATAATTGGGCAGTATAACTCTGTAAATTAAACAGTAATGGATATTCTGTTGGAATGTCAGTTGTTGAACTGGCAATTATCTTTTGTTTTTCAGCCCGAAAGCTAAGAAAATTCAGTAAACTAAAGAACATCGGAAACAGCCCATCTTCTCTGCAGTCCGAAATGACACTATCAAGTGTCAATCCAGTTGCAGTGCCAAAGGTCTCGTTACATTCAGCTCGAGCGGTCCAGTTCACGCCGACACTCGTTTCCATTTTACAGATAATTGAACCAGAAGTTGTTTATGCAGGCTATGATAACAGTCAACCTGACTCAACTAACTATCTGCTAACCAGCCTGAACAGGCTATGCGAGAGACAACTTGTATCTGTTGTTAAATGGGCCAAATCTGTACCAGGTAACCATATGAGTTTAAGTGATAAGCTTCCAATCATTAGACAACATAGTGCACACCACACTATATATCTTTTTTCCTTCGTGGTGATGTTTTGGTCATCAAGGTTATTGGTTTAATTGCTGATTGGGAGAACAACTCCGACAGACCATTATCATCATCAAATACTTCCAGGCAAAGTATGGCCAGATGCAAAATACAAGCTGTCTGTACTCAATCTAAAACTTGCATTTCAAGTTTTTAACTTAAGCAGAGCAACAAAATAATATTTTGGTTTCCCAAGGCAGCTTCGAGTGTCAGTCACTGTAACATTTACCAAGCAATTTGTTTTGTACACCAGAAGTTAACATCACTCATCCTATATTAATTTCAAATGTGTTTCTATCCTTAATAGATTTACTCTTAAGTATCAAATCTTACAAATGTATATGTGAAAATAGATTTGTCCGCAACATATTAGCATAGCATATTGAAGTTAGAAAGTGCTCTGTCAAGGAAATAGGGGTGGAGAGAGATTATGTCCCCCCCCCAAATCATCATGGAGCAGCTTAAACCCACGTACCTGTGAACCTCATTTGATGAAAGCCAGGAGACCTAGCCTAGCACATGATAAAATATTGTTCATGGCAACAGTGGGCTGAAGTCTGGCTGAGGTCAACTCCCATGGACATTTTGAAAAAAAAAACCTCCTGGCTTCCTCTCTTATTTCAACAAATGAAATGTGACCAAACAAAAACAAGGGACAAATCAAAGAACGTGAAACGTCCATAAAATCAAAAAGCACTGAACAGAATTTTCTGTGAAGATTTGCATTGTGATTACCAGCAGAATGCCATGAACAATGTCAAATTCAAAACTTCCACAAAATCCTCAATAAATTTTTCAGGCTTTAAAACTCTATGTTTACTCAATAATAAATTGTAAGTTTTACAGCTAATAACATAGGACAATTAAACCATTCAGAGAAAGAGGAATTTGGAATGTAATTTTACCATGTTTCTTTTGTAGAAGGTCTAATATTATATTGAGAAGCCATACTCACAGGAACAAGGGAAAGAAAATAAACGTCTGGGGCAGTGTTTAACGGAGACAATGAGAATCATGCCCAGTGGTTAGAGAGTTGGTGAGAAACCCACATTACCTCCTTTTGCAAAAGTCCCTTAGATTAACTGCCAATTAAGCATGTAACTGGACAGCAGTTGAAATTCCCCATGATCAATGATAGCAGAAATCATCCCACCCCCTTGTGGAAGCTCAGCCACGCTACCTGGCTTCTTGTGAATGCCTGTCCAAGAACAGAGAACCACCACTTGATTAACACATTTCAACAGCACTGTTTTTATTCAAGACCGTCAGTATATGAATATACAAACAATCCTGGGAGAAAAGCCACTTTAGACCACGCCGGGTACTAAAGAGTGGATTCTCTCACCCTCGATAGGGAAAGTTGTTACATTTATACATAACTTCTCACGCAATACAGAGTCCCGTGTCATTAGGCTATCGAAAAGTATATTAATCAAAGTATACTTAATTGTAAGCTTACACATCAAAAAATGCTCTAAATCTAACACACAGACACCAGCAGCCATCTGGTTAAGATGTTAACACTATCTTTAAAGTCAGACATTAGCCCCCATTATTCTTCTCCTGCTCTTCAAGGTAACAGTCAGATCTCAGAGATGCTGTTAAATGTAAACAGTCAAACCTCATTACTATGTTACAGCTAGACCGTGAGGCACCAGTACTCCTCTGATGGCTGCCCTTTGACCTAGTGCTATGTACTACATCATTCTCGGATTCTGTGGGATCGGACATGTTTATCCAGCTTGTGCAGGGACCCTTACAAGTTGCTGTGTTAGCAATTTGTTTCGCTCGGCATGCCGGGCAATACAGCTAATGTGCTTCAGCCATTTTAGTTAACATTCTAAGCTCCATTTTCTATATGGTCGCTATATCTATTTCCAACTTATCACCCTAAAACCCACAACTTCAGGTGCCACTGAACAATCAAAGATTAACATCATTGCATCATGCAGCAGTGCCAGTGGGAAAGGAATGCTGCTTTGGACAATGTAAAATCAGTCCAGGGTCACTGAGGGACCTGGCATTAGGTGAGTGATAGTGGAATGGGGCTTCTAACAGTGGGAGGCAGGGGAGTGGGGCTAGAAGGGTCAGCAGCAAGGGCAAAGTTTGGGTCTCAGCAGCCCCAAATCTTCTGATATCATCCTCATCTCATTTTTCTTGATCACGTATTGAGCATCACAAAACAAAGAATCTTCTTTGGAAGCCCACAAGCAATACCAACAGGATTTTCTCTCTGGACTTGCCTCACAGTAAATCCATCATGCCCCATTGATGAGTTGAAACCTCTCGTTACCAACACAAATGCCTCAATCAACAATAGGGTGGAAAAGCCATCCAGGAGCAGTCTTGTCCCAGACTTCGAACTGTGAGAGCACAGAAAAAGGCCATTCAGCCATTGTGTCTGTGCCAGCTGAATAAACCAATGCTCCCAATTACTGCATTGAATTTCTAACTCACTGAAGGACAGCCTCCTGTGTGTCTTCTTTACCTCCATATTGACCTGTCCTGGTACCTTCAGGGACCTATAGTCATGTAGTTTATGGTCTCTCACTATCCTCATCAATCCTCCTTGTTACCACCTCAGAAAATTCAATGAAGTTTTTAAGATATGACCCTCCCTTGACAAAACCTTGCTGATTAACCCTAACTAACCTCTGGCTCTCCAAGTCTCACAAAATTGATTCCAGTAATTTGCCTACCACAGACATCAGACTGACTGGTCTATTAGTCCTTTAACAGCCAATGATGCAATTCATCTAGTCTCAGTGATTCATCCATCTTCAGGTTGGGCAGTCCTTCCAATTCTTCCTCTCTTGCTTTGCTTATTTTTTCTCCAAATTAATATTCAATTTAATCGGGACAAAGGCAGGAAAGCAGTAGGATCCCCCACCAATGTACTCCAGCTTGGTCTGAGGCACCACCAACACCAAACTCAACTTGAGGTTCTAAAAAAACACGAGTCATATTGGACTCCAAGCATTAACTCAATTTTTCTCTCTGTCAACGCTGCCAGACCTGCAGAATTTCTCCAGCACTTTCTGCTTTTAATCCTTTAATTCCTTTATTGCCTAAAGCCCTTTTAGAGTTGTATCCCTTATATCATCTCTCCTCATCTCTCTTTGCTAAATGACTTATTTCCCACTACTCTGCAGTAAATATCAACCCCACTGTGCAGGCCATTCCATTAAACTGTTGAAATAGTGCACTGTCCATTATACCCATAAGTTTATCATATGAATTTTTTTATGTCCTCATACACAACATCCACAGTGTTACCCTTATCGACCCTTATGTTACCTCATCAGAAAACCCCAACAAATTAAAATACTTGTGATTTTCCCTCATCAAATCTCTACTGTTATAGTCATTGAGCTGTACAGCACAGAAACAGACTCTCCTATCCAACTTGTCCATGCTGACCAGATATCCTAACCTATTCTAGTCCCATTTGCCAGCACTTGGCCCATATCACTGTGAACCCTTCCTATTCATATACCCATCCTATTGTCTTTTAAATGTTGTAATTGTACCAGCCTCCACCACTTCCTCTGGCAGCTCATTATCACTCTCTGTATGAAAAAGTTGCCCCTTACGTCCCTTTTAAATCTTCCCCTTCTCATCTTAAACCTTTGCCCTCGAGTTCTGGACTTCCTCCATCCCAGGTCACCCCTTAACCACTGACACTCCAGGGAAAACAACCCCAGTCTATTTAGCCTCTCCCCACAGCTCAAACCCTCCAATTCTGGCAACATATTTGTAAATCTTTTTTGAATCCTTTCAAGTTTCACAGCATCCTTCCTTCAGGGGGAAACTTAGAATCAAACACAGTATTCCAATAGTGGTCGAACCAATGTCCTGTACAACTGCAACATGACCTCCCAACTCCTGTTCTCAATGCTCTGACCAATAAAGGGAAGCATACCAAATGCCACCTTCACTATCCTACTGCAACTCTACTTTCAAGGAATCTATCTGTAATTAACCTGTATTTGCCCAAACATCTATCAATAGTCCTGAAACAATGATTTTAAATTTGTCCCATCACTGAATCTAAACTATGTTGCTAGGTTGATTATAGTAATTTTTTTGTATAAGATGGGAACATTTACAATTCTTCTGTCCTCCAGCACTGGTCCTGTCTTGGAGGGAATTTGGAAAATTTGACCAGTCTGTATGCAATTTCCATTTTTATTTTCCTCAGTAACCTGGATGTTTTATTCAGTCCAGATGAGTTATCAAACGTAAGTACACTCATTAAACATGTTGACGGTCTGAACTACATTCTTTCTCACTTCAGTAAAGGCAAACCCAACACACTCATTTAATTGACCCCATGCCCTGTGCCTCCATAGACAAGTCTCCATTTAGGTTCATAAATGACTCCACACCTTTTACCACCCTTTTACCATTCTTATACTATTAAAGTACCTTGAAGCCTTTTTGATTCCTTTTATGTTGACTCTTCTCATACCCTCTCAATGCTTCACTTACTTGAAATTTTTCAAATCTGTCCTGAACCTTTTATATTGAGGCTGGACCGGTTGCACTTTTCCTACAAGTTCTGTTTTTGTTTCTGCTTTACAGCATCTACAGTTCTTTCAGTTTTGATTCCATTGGCCTTCCTGATTATCTGCTGCCCCCTATATGCTAGCTTTCTGTGTTTTTGTGCTCAAGAATCCCCAAGAACCTTTGTGCTGCAGCTTTCTGCAATTTTCTTTGGTTAAATTATATTCTGTTAATTTGTTCTCCCTTCCAAAGTGAACAATTTCACATTTTCCCATTTCCAATTTTTCACTCATTTACTTCACCTATCAATATCATTAGGTAAACTGCTTGTACCTCTCTCACAACCTGACGTTCCAACTAGTTTAGTGTTGTCTGCGAATTTAACCACATTATGTTCACTTCCTTTCTCCAGGTCATTAATATATATTGTGAACTGTTGTAGTCCCTGCACTGATTTCTGGGGAACTCCACTGGTCACAGGTCACGAACCTGAAAAAGAGCCTCTGAACCTTATTTGCTGTTTCGGGCCATTTCCCCACCCATGCCAATATACTACATCTGTGGAATGACCTTTAGGCTGTTTATGGATAATCTGAATGAAAATAAATCTATTCACTTTTATAAAAGAAACTTGAAAAATGCTATGCACATTGTTAAAGTTACAATATCAAAAATAAATGTTTTGTTATTTTCTGGAATTTTTACATCATATTTTAATAATGCTAATGCTCCCAATAGTCACTGATTTTTAGCTTACAAAGAAAACAGAATCTCATTGGTTATCTTAAGTTATTTTGACCCTGCCTTTGGCTTTGATCACATTAAGTTTTACTCCATTCTGTGAAAGGCCTTTTAAAGTCACAGAATCATAGAGATATACAGCACGGAAACGGACCCTTCGGTCCAAATTGTCCATACCGACCAGATATCCCAATCTAATCTAATCCCACCTGCCAGTGCCTGGCCCATATCCCTCTAAGCCCTTACTATTCATATACCCATCCAGATGCCTTTTAAATGTTACAAATGTACCAGCCTCCACCACTTCCCCTGGCAGCTCATTCCATACATGTACCATTCTCTGCGTGAAAAAGTTGTCCCTTAGGTCTTTTTTATATCTTTCCCCTCTCACCCTAAACTTATGCTGTCTAGTTCTGAACTCCCCCAGCCAAGGGAAAATATTTTGTCTATTTAAGAGGGTTGAGGAGGGCAGAGCAGTAGATGTGATCTATATGGACTTCAGTAAGGCGTTCAACAAGGTTCCCCATGGGAGATTGATTAGCAAGGTGAAATCTCATGGAATACAGGGAAAACTAGCCATTTGGATACAGAACTGGCTCAAAGGTAGAAGATAGAGGATGGTGGTGAAGGGTTGTTTTTCAGACTGGAGGCCTGTGACCAGTGGAGTACCACAAGGATCGATGCTGGGTCCTCTACTTTTTGTCATTTACATGGATGCGTGTGTAAGAGGTACAGTTAGTAAGTTTGCAGATGACACCAAAATTGAAGGTGTAGTGAACAGTGAAGAAGGTTACCTCAGATTACAACAGGATCTTGATCAGATGGGTCAATGGGCTAAGACTTGGCAGATGGAGTTTACTTCAGATAAATTCGAGGTGCTGCATTTTGGGAAAGCAAATCTTAGCAGGACTCATACACTTAATGGTAAGGTCCTAGGGAGTGTTGCTGAACAAAGAGACCTTGGAGTGCAGGTTCATAGCTCCTTGAAAGTGGAGTCGCAGGTAGATAGGATAGTGAAGAAGGCATTTGGTATGCTTTCTTTTATTGGTCAGAGTATTGAGTACAGGAGTTGGGAGGTCATGTTGCGGCTGTATAGGACATTGTTTAGGCCACTGTTGGAATATTGCGTGCAATTCTGGTCTCCTTCTTATCGGAAAGATGTTGTGAAACGTGAAAGGGTTCAGAAAAGATTTACGAGGATGTTACCAGGGTTGGAGGATTTGAGCTATAGGGAGAGGTTACGCAGGCTTGGGCTGTTTTTCCTGGAGCGTCGGAAGCTGAGGTGTGACTTTATAGAGGTTTACAAAATCATGAGGGGCATGGATAGGATAAATAGACAAAGTCTTTTCCCTGGGGTGGGAGAGCTGAAAATGTGTTGCTGGAAAAGTGCAGCAGGTCAGGCAGCATCCAAGGAGCAGGAGATTCGATGTTTCGGGCATAAGCCCTTCTTCAGGAATGCTGGGGTGGGGGAGTACAGAACTGGAGGGCATAGGTTTAGGGTGAGAGGGGAAATATATAAAAGAGACCTAAGGGGTAACTTTTTCATGCAGAAGGTGGTACCTGTATGGAATGAGCTGCCAGAGGAAGGAGGCTGGTACAATTGCAACATCTAAGAGGCATTTGGATGGGTATATGAATTGGAAGGGTTTGGAGGGATATGGGCTGGGTGCTGGCAGGTGGGACTAGATTGGGTTGGGATATCTGGTCGGCATGGATGGGTTGGACCGAAGGGTATGTTTCCATGCTGTACATTTCTATAACTCTATGACTCTGCCCCTCATGATTTTATAAACCTCTGTAAGGTCACCCCTCAGCCTCCGATGCCCCAGGGAAAACAGCCCTAGCCTAGTCAACCTCTCCCTATAACTCAAGTCCTCCAGCCCTGTAGTCCTGCTATTCATCTGTTATATTATTGCCTCCATTTCCAAGGCAAATGCAATATGATAATAAAAGCCAGTAGAAAAAGTAAACCTTTACTGCAAAGGTCTGAACTGCTACAATCTCAGGCTTCCGCTGTGCTGGATAAGCATTTTGTTTCTGGCAATATTTGTTTAAAATTAAACTTTCTTTTATCTAATCACAATAAATTAATTTTCTTGGACCTGCACCTACTTTCCTTTCCTGTCTGATTAGAATTTGTTTCAGGAGCCAAATGAGGATAGAAATCCCTGGCTATGTGAGCTGTTATTCCACTTTTCTACTCACCTGGGTGCCATTCATTCCAAGTCTAAACTGGATCTGAATTTCTGAGGAATAGTCCACCGCCCTCTTTTAATTTCTGTTGTTTAATTGACACTGGAGGACAGGATGCAATCAGGCCTTTCATTTCATTCCTCTTATTTCCATTTCCCTACTGTTTCCCCTCAGGACAAAGACTATGAATTTGTCTAGGGCGGTATGTGTACATCCACTTGCAACACCAGCTTTCTAGCACTTAATATGCTTTCTCAAACAACAATTTTCAGTATTGCATGTTTCTACATGTGTTTTATCCTGAAAATTGTGCATTTTATATAGAACGTAGTAAATTTCAGCGCAGTGCAGGCCCCTCGGCCCTCGATGTTGCGCCGATCCAAGCCCACCTAACCTACACTAGCCCACTATCCTCCATATGCCTATCCAATGCCCATTTAAATGCCCATAAAGAGGGAGAGTCCACCACTGCTACTGGCAGGGCATTCTATGAACTCACGACTCGCTGACTAAAGAATCTACCCCTAACGTCTGTCCTATATCTACCACCCCTTAATTTAAAGCTATGCCCCCTCGTAATATCTTTCCTTTGCACCCATAGATGTCAGGTGAACAGATTTATTTCATGATACAAGCATTCAATTTGTGACAATGCTAAAAAGATCATACAGTTGCTTTTACAGGAGCAGATCAGAGGCTAGGAATTCTGCAGTGAGACTTACCTCCTTATATATGGGGCACAAGCAAAATGAGAGGTTATCTCATTGAAACATATAAAATACCGAGGTGACTTAGCAGGGTGGATGCTGAAAAGGTGATTCCCAGGGGGCACATTTTAAACCTAAAGGTCTCTCATTTCAGAAGAATGAGGAGGATGTTTTTCTCTCAGACTTTCATGGGCCTTTGGAACTCTCTGCCTCACAGTCGTGGAGGTCCGGTCATTGCATCTGCTTCTGCCTTAAAAGGTATTCATTCTTGATTAGCAAGGGAGCAACCACTAATATACAGTGACAGCAGGGTGTACCATCCACAAAAAACACCAGCAATTTACAGAGCCTCCTTCAACAACACCTCCCAAATTTATAAATTTTGTCAGCTACAGGGTCAAGAGCACCATAAATTCTCCTCCATACACCATCTGATGTGAAACTAAATAATTGTTGCTCAGTCACAATCATGGATCACCTGTCTGAGTAGAACCATGGGCCAATGGGCTACAATCATTCAAGAAGGCAGCTCACCAACATCTTCTCGAGGCAATAAGTGATAGTTAATAAGTCGCCAGCATTTGCCCAAATCCCATGAACAAATATAGAAGAGAAAGCTGTTCAGAATCTAATTGCCTAAACTAGGTAATGTTGTCACCATCATGTATCCTATTTTATGCTACTACCAATTTAGATTCGATTACTTACAGTGTGGAAACAGGCCCTTCAGCCCAACAAGTCCACACCGACACGCAACCCACCCAGACCCATTCCCCTACACCTAACACTATGGGCAATTTAGCGTGGCCAATTCACCTAACTTGCACATTTTTGGACTGTGGGAGGAAACCGGAGCACCCAGACATGGGGAGAACATGCAAACTCCACACAGAGAGTCGCCTGAGGTGGGAATTGAACCCAGGTCTCTGGCACTGTAAAGCAGCAGTGCTAACCACTGTGCCACCCACTACTTTCTCATTGTGTTCATTGGAATAGAAACTTGAGTGCCAATTCCTTATTGTCTGATTCATGCAACAGCCTAAAACTGATTTTCCTCCTTTTATATCATTTTTATAATTTTCACAATTTTTGTTAAATGAGTTTTATATTTTAACAATTTTCTCATTTGTTTTATTAAATCCTTTGTAATATCTTTCAAATTCTGAAACCCATCGTAGCTTCTAAAAAATGACTTTCAGGATTTGTTTCTGACAAGCAAACTATGTTTTCTTTCTAGTCCATGCCAGAAAATATTGCCAGGCTGACAAGATGCAGTTTCAAACACTTGCAAAGATTTGTGTTTCACAACATCATTCACAACAATCAAATCAATTCAAAGCAGTTGTTTTATAATAAACATTATTTTTGTAGCAAACTCAGAGTGAAGGCACATGCCTACGCAATACACAAAAGACAAGTTAACTTCTGAAAAGAGCAACAATTTAATGCTGATCCATTGTTTTAAAGATCCTCTGACTGAGAGAGATAGGAAAGGTTAAAAATGTTGAGGAATTTGATGTTCTGTAAATGCTGTATAAGTGTTGGAGATGTTATAATGAACTATAATTCCAGCACAACAACAGCATAGAGAAGACAATGAGTGTGTAGATGAACAGAAAACAGGGAGGAATGTTCAGAGGATCATTGAAAATGAAATTGAGAAAAAATAGTTGTTATTATCCAAGAGAGCCTAAAGTTTAGAGATGAGAAAGCTATCTTTCAGATGACAACCACAGCCCAGACAGATTTAAAAAAGAAATGACAGCACATCCATGTTTGGGATGTAACTAATAAATGTCTTAGAAGATTATAGTGCAAGGTGTAGTGAAGATGTTTTGGAATGTTCCTAGCCATTTCTTTATGAGAAAGTTCTGCCGGCATGCAGCATGAGTAGCAAGAGCATTAGTAGAGCAAAAATAACAAGGAAGAATGTTACTCAAGAATTAAACCAAACCTCTTACAAAATTGTTTGAAATTATTATTCCTTTCAAATTTTCTCCTGTAAAACAGTAGATGTTGTTGGTTGAAAGGTTCTCAGGCATAACGCTAACTTGATTATACCATCATTTGTTCCTAAAAAATCTCTTTGCATTCATGAGATTAGGAGGTCCAGGGTTGAAATTGCTTATCTATTAAAGATGGCTCCACGATAGTTTGCCTGTAGGATGGAGTTGTACTTGCATGATTTAATTTCCTGCAATATTTTAGTCATTGTTGTGTCTCCCTGCTAGGGAACATGAAATACAGAATTGACTCTTCAAAATAGATTTTTCTCATGGTTCACATTTGACAAGGGTTCCTCACTGTAAAAGTGGAACGGTAATTGTGATGTAGTGATCACTGGATTAGTTATCCAGAACACCACACTAATGTTCTGGGGTCTAGAGTCTCAATCCCACCATGGCAGATGGTGAATTTGAATTCAATAAAATCTGGAATTAAAAATTAGCTCAATGGTGACTATTTAACCACTCTTGTTAGTTGTAAATTCCCAACTAGTTCACTAATATCCTTTAGGGATGAAAATTGGTCATCCTTCTCATCATAAAGATAAAATAGTTCACAACCTGTTCTGAAGAAACGTCACTGGATCTGAAGCATTAACTCTGCTTTCTCTCCACAGATGCTGCCAGACCTGCTGAGTTTTTCTTTCAGATCACAATTTTCCTGGAGTGAGGGTCTTAGCCCACAATGCTTGAGCTGTGGCTTCATAGAGTAGGTGTAAATGTTCATAAGAGATGGATAAAGCCTGTGGAGCTGTCATGCTATTTAAAATACCACCCTTTAAAATTTGAAATGAAAGCCTGCATGTGTCTGTGAGTGGAAAGTGTTTGTGCGTGAAGCTTCAGTCTGTTTGTTGACATAATCCAAAGTGCTTGCAGAAGCACCCACAACAGGCTGTGCTATGTTACAGTTTGATTGACAGCTCCAAGATGTGATTAGGTGATTGGCCATCTTTGTGGGATATGAATGTAACTGACTACTTTGTAAGGATTAAGTACTTTGGCTTTTATAAATAATATCTACATGTGTAGATATAGCAAAGTCTGTAATACAGACATGGGCATGTATTTTATTTCATTACAGCACAGTTCCCAAACTATACGCATCATGTATATTCGATAAGTTGACTCAGAGGATGTAAGAATAAAGTGTGGTAGGCATAGATTGTCATGAGTTGGCATGCAAGCTATAAGTGGTTAGGGGTAAGAATGTGGCACATGTTTGGCTAGAGGGTATAATGGCCCATTGGGGATGTATGGAGATATGGATTAATAGTATTTGCCATGGATGGAAGATAGGGAATGGATCGGATGTTAATGGTATATGAGGAGTGAAAGCTAGAGGATGTAATATTTAACAAAACAACCGGGAGAATGTCTTAGCTCACAGGGACAGATCTTCTACTCAGCCAGTTCAGGGCTCCCTTGCCCCTACTGCTGCCTCTAGTTGCATCCGCTGGGTGTGCTATTTCAATTTCCACCCCCGAATGAGGCACATACTATGTGGAGCACCTCTTTCCAAGACAAGTGCAAGAAACTGGAAAATCTCTGACATCTGCACCTCGAGTGAAAATCCATGATTTGGATGCAAGCATAAGAGGTACAGTTAGTAAGTTTTCAGATGACACCAAAATTGGAGATGTAGTGGACAGCGAAGAAGACTACCTCAGATTACAACAGGATCTTGACCAGATGGGCCAATGGGCTGAGAAGTGGCAGATGGAGGTTAATTTAGATAAATGTGAAGTGCTGCATTTTGGGAAAGCAAATCTTAGCAGGACTTATATATTTAATGGTAAGGTCCTCGGGAGTGTTCCTGAACCAAGAAACCTTGGAGTGCAGGTTCATAGCTCCTTGAAAGTATAGTCACAGGTAGATAGGATAGTGAAGAAGCCATTTGGTGTGCTTTCCTTTATTGGTCAGAGTATTAAGTACAGGAGTTGGGAGGTCATGATGTGACTGTACAGATATTGGTTAGGCCACTGTTGGAATATTGCATGCAATTCTGATCTCCTTCCTATTGGAAAGATGTTGTGAAACTTGAAAGGGTTCAGAAAAGACTTACAAGGATGTTGCCAAGGTTGGAGGATTTGAGCTAAAGGGAGAGGCTGACCAGGCTGGGGCTGTTTTCCCTGGAGCGTCAGAGGCTGAGGGGTGATGTTATAAAGGTTTACAAAATTATGAGGGGCATGGATAGGGTAAATAGACAAAGTCTTTTCCCTGGGGTCGGGAAGTCCAGAACTAGAGAACATAAGTTGAGGGTGAGAGGGGAAAGAGATCTAAGGGGCAACTTTTTCACGCAGAGGGTGTTATGTGTATGGAATGAGCTGCTAAAGGAAGTGGTGGAGGTTAGTACAATTGCAATATTTAAAAGGTATCTGGATGGGTATATGAATAGGAAGGGTTTGGAGGGATATAGGCCAGGTGCTGGCAGGTGAGACTAGATTGGGTTGGGATATCTGGTTGGCATGGACGGGTTGGACCGAAGGGTCTGTTTCCATGCTGTACATCTCTATGACTCTATGACTCTATGAGTCTCAGCTGTAGAACTCCAATAAGCTCTTTCCCTACTTAATAATTAAATTTAGTCTTGTCTGTGGCCTCTGGTCCAGTTGACTAATTACCTCGATGATTACTTTGGGTGTGCAACTAAACAATAGTCATTCAAAGAAACCTGGACCTAAATCTTTGGCTTGGTTTAGAGAGTGGTTATCTGGTTGTAACAGTGCAAAGGTACAAATTAAACTGGCCAAAAGTGATAAAAACATCTCAAATTGCAGGGAGAATCTTCATGTCACAATCTGACCCATGACATCGTGGAAGGTGCCTACCACTGGCTAGCCTTTGATGATCAGCTGATTGCAATGACATAACTTTGTATATGTAAAATACAATATTTTGTTTGAAGCAAGATGCTGTTTACCATTTTAGGAAAGAAATTAATGGACCATTAGACCATGTACCATTCAGACTTTATCTAATTTTGTGCAGCAGAACTTTTATAATTATAAAATGATGAACACCAGGAGGAAGGGGACTGCTCTTCTGGTTTTCCTGAAGACTGATATGTGTTTATGATACTCTGATGCTACAGAACCCACAGCCCCCACCTGCCCTGAATACGCAACCTTTCCAAACTTGATTTTTTTTCTTTCAACTAGTAATCCGCTGCCCAATATTGAACCAACTTCTACCAAAGACCTTCAACTTGTTATTTGATTGGTACCCATGGCCAAATAGTGGCATGTTTCTGATGCTACCAACCCATCCTTCCCAAGTGAAAATTCCACAATTCAAGGTACCATAGACTGCAATGGATCCGTGTAGTTGTGAAACTTACCAACTTGAGCTACATACCTCTTGATAATGAATAAGAAAATCCATTAAGTTTCTGATTCCTAATGACTATCCAACAGCTTCTGGGAAAGTTGCTGAACGGAGTATCTGCTGGAGCTTGTTTACGTCTTATCAGTAAGAAGGTTACTTGTCTGGGTTTACATTAGAGGCACAGAAACTTGGCTCAGAAGTTTCCAATGGAAGGATATCTTAGCACAATGTCAACACCAAGTTCTAAGGAACAGATAAAAAGAAATAAGGAGGAAAAAGGAAAGTAAAGAACACAAACTTGCTTTAGAATTCAAGACCTTATGATTGTGACTGCTTCACTCCAAACCAATCTATTCAGTCATCAATCCATTTTTAAAGAGTGGAAATGATTTCAGTTTCTTTTCTGTATCTTATTTTTAAGTGCTGTACCAAATGGTACAATTGTTTCCTTGTCCTTTAGTATCCTTCCAGGATTATCCTGAATGCCGTCAGGCTCTTCCCAAGAAGGGCAGAGATGTATTTGTTCAGTACATTTAACAAATACACATTTTACAAGTGACTTCTGAAAATGTAAGAAAACTAAACAGATGCTAAACCAACATGACAGATTTTCCACAATTGTGTTCCTGTCACTGAGAATCACCCATGGAGAGCACTCAGCAGGAATATGACTGAAGGATTCAATGGGACTTTCTGGATTTTACTTCCATTATAATGAATGGTCAATGATGTTCAGTTTATAAAATCCTGGAACCTTTTTGTAAGCAAACAAAATGAAGTGAAATAATTTCAAAATATTACTGGGACAGAATTGCTCTGAATGGTCTAAGGAAATGACCACATTTATTGTCATAAGCTGTACACTGTAGGACTCTGCATTCTGTGGTTTAATGATAGTTTCCTCCTTTTCATTGTACACTGCTCTAAAGTATATTAGAGAGACACGACTATGTCTACATTCATATTGGAATGAAATGTTCGGGGAAAAATTAACATTAGAGACAACAAAGTAAATGTCAGCATTGCGATATTAAAATGGAGGTAGGAGTGTCAGCCCATAACACCAATAATCAAAGAAAGAGAATATGTGTAAAAACCTGTTAGAAAAGCCCAATGAATGTTCTCCTATTATGAGCTGTCATATAATTGATATACATTAATTTACAAATGGCACATTGAAAAACATGTTATTCATTTAATTTCATTTTGGTTTAAGAGATAAACAAGTAAGAGATAAAGCAATTCTCTTGGGAAGACTATATTGCGCTGAATAGATGGATTCATGTGATTTGCAGCTAAGCTATCTTTGGGTACAAGAACTGGCAAACTGCAAGTTTGGCTTTTCCTACTGTAATCTTGATTTGAAATGCATCCTAGTCACACTAAAAACTGCAGACATCAATCGCAGGTACACAATGGAATTCACTAAAAACAGAACAAAGTGAAACAAAGCAAGGTAATCTCGTAAGTTCAAATACATGAGCCATCAACAGGTTATCCTTAAGGTCAGGATAGTGAAGACAATCAAAGGGATTTATTCCTGGAAAATCAAATTGAAAGGCTGTTTCTGCTCGAAACTGCAGTATCTCTCAGCTGCAAGAATCACTGTTTATTAAGGTGCTGCCCTAGTTTTTGAAGACTGCAATTTCCCCCTTTTGTCTTGTGTCAACTGAGACTAGATATTTTTTACAAGATCATTTTATCTTCTTTAAACCATGTTTATTTCTGGCATTTCATTTGGAAAATGCATATTCTGCTGACATGAACTCAGCAAAGATTTTTCGTAAGTTACAAGATTTTTAGTGGTGACTCATTTGATCCTGGTCCTATTTGGCATCTCCAGCTCCATACATGGGTAAATTTCTATCTTCAACACATATCACATTAGCATGATGAAGAGTATATTTCATCTTTATAGACCCTGCTCCTCCCCACTCGCAATGTTTATTACTTTGATCCACTTGATCAGACTCTTTCACGTGCAGTGAAAGTGAAACTGTAATCCTATTTGTCTCAGGGGGTTGTTATCAGAGAATCCCTACAGTGTGGAAACAGGCTATTTGGCCCATCAAGTCTACACTGACCCTCTGAAAAATAACCCACCCAGGTCCATTCATCTACCCTATTACTCTGCATTTACCCCTGACTAATGCACTTAACCAATTTACCCCTGAACACTATGGGCAATTTAGCATGGACAATTCACCTAGCCTTTATATCTTTGGACTGTGGGAGGAAACCAGAGCACCTGGAGGAAACGCATGCAAACATGGAGAATACTTGCAAACTCCACACAGTCACCTGAGTTTGGGATCAAGCCCGGGTCCCTGGCACTGTGAAGCAGCAGTCCTAACCACTGAGCCACCGAGCCCGCGTTATTCCAAGAAAAAAATGAAAATGTCTAAAGAACATTTATTTATCTTCTTATTGAAATATCAAATTTCTTATTTGTTTCCTCAAACCTAGGAATAGTTTATAATTATATTACATTCAGTCTGTAGATTACTGCCATTTTTATGTCATTCTCCATGTAATGCTGTGACATGTTTTTAGTGGTTCTCTTGAAGCTCCTCTAGGGCCTTGGCCTGAGTAGAAGTTCAAAGCATAAATCATCTTTAATGCAACAGGATCTGGCTAAAAGAGAATTAAATGTATTCCATACATATTTTGTTGCATTCCTTTGATACAGAACCTCAAATTGCTGTACATATTTGGCTCTTTAGGCAGCAGTACACAGTGCCTTGACCTAGAGCAACGGGAAGATCTACAGTTTTATGCAGTACTGGTGTACATAATAAATGTGTGAAAATCATTGGCATCATTCTCCACGTTTTTCAATTTCCTTGGAATATCAGGACTTCAAGTTGTTGGGCTCCATTGGAACAGTGTGCAATGAAAGCTGTAAATCAGGAATCCTTATATCAACTTGACTTATTTAAATGATTTGGAGATGCCAGTGTTGGACTGGGGTGTGCAAAGTTAAAAATCACACAACACTAGGTTATAGTCCAACAGGTTTAATTGGAAGCACTAGCTTTCGGAGTGTTCCTCCTTCATCAGGTGGTTGTGGAGGGCACAATTGTAAGACACAGAATTTATAGCAAAAGTTTACAGTGTGAAGTAACTGAATTCATGGATTCATGCAGTTTTTGAGCAAAGTACAATGTAACTCTGCAAGTACAAATTCACTCTACAAACATAAATGCGTATGTGTGCATGTAGGTTTGTGTGTGTGGGTGTGTGTGTCTGGGATGGGGGTTTGCTCAAAAACTGCATGGATCTATGTAAGACTCTGCTAACTCATTTTTAGATTAGAATCAGTCTAAACATTATGGCACAGACAATAGCACGCAGGGGGCTAACACCTTCGATACATTATCTGGGCTGACACCAATTATTCAAGTTAACCTGGGAATGTAACTTTTTAAAAAAAGTGTTGTAACATACATATGAAAGAAGTGAAACTAACAGATGAGAGACTTAAACAATCAAGGTATTTTTCAACGTATAATTTCAGTTACATCACACTGTAAACTTTTGCTATAAATTCTGTGTCTGACAATTGTGTACTCCACAACCACTTGATGAAGGAGCAGCGTTCCAAAAGCTAGTGTTTCCAATTAAACCTGTTGGACTATAACCTGGTGTTGTGTGACTTTTGACTTATTTATAGCTATCCTTGTTTCAAAACACTCATTTTATGTACTGCAGAATTGGCTACATTTCCTATAATATTCCTATGTTCTCTCATTATCACCTGGAATTGCACCTAATTCTAGGGTTCAGCCGATGGGATATGACTTGAGTTTTTTTTTCTGCTTTGTTATCTTCCCCTGTTCATTGGAATTCCTTGGTCTTTTCCCTGAAAGTGCAGTGGCCTGATGCTGGGGTCAGCTACATTAGCAGCACAAACAGGGAAAGGCAGCTGCTGTTGGCCTGGATTGTGAGGCAGATATTACCCAGGTTAGGGGCATTAATGTCTTTCAGATCCCTGTCTAGGATCCCCTTCCCTCTTTGTGCTATAGCTGCCAATGTTTGTAAAGCTTGAGGTGGAAAGAGGACAGTTAACAGCTTAAAAGTATCTGATGTACTGGTGGAGTAGAGTTGTTAATTGTGGTTGGAGGGATTCATAGCTGCATAGATTCATGCAATGTCTGCCTGACTGCAAGATTTCTGAACACAAGAGATTGGATTATGTGATGAAGATTACAGGACCTCTTTAAATAGTGTTTGAGTTAACTTACAGAGGTTGGGTCCTGTTTCGTTAAAGAATATTTTGAACAAATAGTGAATGTGTAAAAAGTTGCAAAGTAACTAAGCAAGTGAAGAGGACAAACTAAAAATCAATAAAAGGAAAAAAGTTCTCTGTATTGCTCAGTCTCCCAACTCCTTCTATTTAGCTCACAATGATTTGAGACTTGCACATCTCCAGACTCAGGCCACTTTATTCTGATTTATTAGGTCCTAAGCCCTGATTGTTATTTTTCTCTAATGAGAGTGTGTTGCTGGAAAAGCACAGCAAGTCAGGCTGCATCCAAGGAGCAGGAAAATTGATGTTTCGGCCCAGACCCCTTCATCAGGATGGTCAATTTTCCTGCTCCTCAGATGCTGCTGACCTGCTGTGCTTTTCCAGCTATACACTCTCAACTCTGATCTCCAGCATCTGCAGCCCTCACTGTCTCTCTGTTATTTTTCTCTACCTCACTTAGAATACACCCTCAGCTGATAGATTCCAGATTTTATGCAATGGAGATCTCTTTACCCTGAATCGATAGTATCAGAAAAACATTTTTATCCCTATGACTGTATCATAACATATTTATAAGCCAGAGGGAGGCCAATAGATCTATTATCTTTGTGTTTGTTCTCTACAAGACTTAGTTTGAATTCCTGCCTTTTCCTGTAACTCTGCAAATATTTTCTCTTCATGAAATTACCCTGTACCATTTTGAAAGCCACAATAGAATCTACTTCCACCAGTGCCTCAGGTAATGTGTTTCAGGTCCTATCTCTTCACTGCACACAAAAAAAGCTTCCATATGTCATCTTTGGTTCTTCTGCCAATCACCTTAAATCAGTGTAATCTGACTCACTATCTGGCCATCAGTAGAAATAATCTACCAAGCTACTCTCTCCAAATTATTCATGATTTTGAACACCTCAATTAAAGTTTCCTTTTAACCTTCTTTACTCAAGAGACAACATCCCAATTTCTGCAATCTGACTTCCTCATGCCCGGAATCACTGTTGTAAATATGTTCTACACCCTTCCTAAAGCTTTCCCATTTTTTTGCTCAGGTGTAGTGTCAAAATTGCTCAGATGTGGTGTCAGAATTGAACATACTACTCTAGTTAAAAATGAACTAACGTTTTATACAAGTTGATTATAATTTCTCATTAACATTTGATCCCCTTGTCCCACCTCGTTCTCCAATGCTGCCACATTACTTGATCAGTCAGGAACATAGTGATATAGGAAATTCTCCTGCACAAACTTCACAATCTCTCCACTCTTTCTGCCATTAACATGATTGCTATGCAAATTTATATTAGGAAAATGAAAGTCCCCATTATAAGTACTCGATAATTTTAACACCTCTTTGTTATCTTCCTATAAATTTCTTTCCCAGTAGATGGTGAGCAATAAAATTCATCCATAGTATCTCTACTATGTTTTCTCTGTAACTGAACAGATTCCTCCACATTGTCGATATTGCCACTTATCTATTCTTTTCTTCTCAATCTTTGCTGAATATCATATATTCATGAATATTTATTACCCAGTTTTGCCCATCATCTTGTCACCATGAATCTTATTGCCACATGGCTATCTGTATCTACAGCTCACCAACTGTATTGACCATGTTTTGTGCATTCACATGCATGCACTGTAAAACTAATGTAGAATTTTTATTGAATTTTCCCTTCCTATGATCCCACTTGATAACTTGCTGTTTTTGAATCTAATTATATGGAGTCTACAGGTTCCCCTCCAAATTTCTTGTGTCCCTTGATTTTCCTGTCTGAAAAAAATCTTCATTCCCACCCCTCTGCCAGGATAATTTAAGTTTTCACCAATAGTAGCACCAAGCCATCCAACAAAGACATTGGTTTACCTATCACTCTGGCAGCTTTATAGATTCCAGTTCCCCCAGAACCAGTCCTATTGTCGCAAGAATCTAAAACTCTCACCTGTATATCTCACCAGCCACGCAGCTATCTGATCTGTCTAATTTCTATACTCACTAGTATTTTGCACCATGTGTAGTTACGTGTTTCCCAAGTACCTAAACTCTTTGTTCAGGACTTCATCCCTATTTTTGCCTGTGCTATTGGTACCTGGATAGATCATGTTTCCTCCCTGCCAATCTCTGTGCATTTAAATCAGCAGTGGTGCCATGAACTTAGTTTTGTCAGCAGAACCCAGAGGAACCATCATTCTCGGCAGTATTCTGAACTAGAAGCGCCTACACTACCTTTCTAATCCTCCTTGATTGCATGGTGATCACCCTCATTATCTGCACAACCTTAAGCTGCCATTTGATCACACTCAAGAGTCACATGTAGGCCAGACCAGGTAAGGATGTCAGATTTCCTTCCCTCAAAGGTATTAGTAAATTGGATTTCTTTTAGATGATTGATAGATGTGGTCACCCTTGGGCTGGCTTTTTATTGATTCCAAATATCATCTGCCATGGTGGGATTTGAACCCAACCCCCAAAATGTTAACCTGGACCTCTGGTTTACTAATCCATTGACACTAACACTGTGCCACCACCTCCCCTGAATTCATGATTTTTTTGTCCTTGTGTATGCACTACAGAGACACCAGCTGTTGCTCATGCTGGAACTGAGCTCCTCGATCTGACAATACTGATTACTTATCGAGGAATTGAAAGGTTCCCTCATGGAATAGTGTTAAAGTAAACTGAGATGCCCTGCCTTTGCTTTATTTTTATTCAATAATTAGTTGATTTAACAGAAGTAAACTGAAGACTTAAACAATCACTGGACATGTGAAAATCAACTGCTTCCCTTGTACTGAGGTCTCTGCTTTACAAGAAGTTAATTTAAACACAACTTAAGGCTTTCTTACACTGAAGTCTACTTCAATGTATCAAAATTAAAAGTGTACCAAACTTAAAAACCTACTCAGCAAATATCTAACTTGCTTAATTTAATCTATAGGCCTTGCATACAGAAATAAAGACAATGAGAACACTGCCCCTCAATCAGAAATCTTGCGACATTACTTCTTGAGAGTGTTTTTCTCTGGATATATGTTGTCTCCTCCTAATGAGCTCCATACTCTGTATCTCGGTCCTATTTCCCATTCTATTTATTGCTGCTGCTGCTAACCTGCTCTGCACTCTGCAACTGGAGTCCTGAACTGACTCTACTTATTGCTGCTGCCACCACTGCTCAAGTTGCGGCTGCTCACTCTGCACTCTGTAGCTAGCACCTGTCTCCTGCTTTGTTTATTCTTGCTGTTGCTGCTGCTCAGCTCTGCACTCTGAAGGAAGTGTTCATATTTTCAATCCCAGACAGAATGTGGTTTTATTGTCAGTAATTCAAGTTTAATAAAGAAATCTCCCTTACAAAAATGTTGCTTTCTTTTCCTTATTCTATCTTGCACTTACTAGATGTCTGCAAATTATGTAATAATCAGCATTAGGTTGTCCAAAGTTCAAAATTTGAAAGTAATCATAGTTTTTTTTATCTACTATATGTAAATGATGTAGAACAATCAGTAAGCATTTATTTTTTGCTGGTCACTTTTTTGACATCTCCATTTGTACAGATTTGTCAGTGCTGCTGCAAAGGTATGAGATACCTGTGTGTTAACCTACACCACACTTAACTCTAAACTGAATGTTAACACTGCAGTGATCAGATGGTAACCTCCAAGTTGTTGGAGGTACTATATTAGTTGCTGAGATTAACAGTTGACCCGATCTGCCTGTTTAGTTGAATGGTAAAATCACATGGAACTATTCCAAGAACAGAGAGTTGGTCAAGCCAATGTTCCTTTTACAATTAACACCACCAGAGGTATGTTGACTGCTTAATGTTATTGTTTGATTTATGGGTGCAAAAATATCTGCTATGGTTACCCAAAATAAATCGCTGCATTTCAAAGCAATTCATTGTGTGCAAAATGTGTAAGACATAACAAACTACTTTCAGAATGTAATGCCTCTAAACCCCAGTAGAACACAACTGCAGGCATATGGATAAACCATGAAAGAGCAAATAATTGGCCTGGTCAAGTAATGCTTCAAGAAGAAATTATGCTGGAGGAAATAAGTCAATCATAGGCTATTGAACCACAATGGAATTAATCAATAAATCCCCTAAAGTTATCTGCACTCTTGTCTTCTAGTGCAAAGTAATCATCATCATATAATGGAATGTGAGCCCACAGACCTCAGCTGCACAATGAGAGTGTTCATGAAACACCTCACCTCTAGGTATACAGTATGCCATTATGAGCTTTGCCACATATGCTGTGGGCCTTATTATTCGTTCACTAACAAAATACAGTGTAAACACCTCCTGCATTACACTATTTATATTAAAGATAATAGAATGATATCCAGGTTATTGGGCTGGATTATACACAGGAGGTGAACTCTTTGTACCCCTGTGTAAATTTCACAGACACATCTACCGCTGCCTGGCCAGCTCAGTCCATTCAGTTTTTCAGATAAAAGCCCTTTCATTAATATGCAAGGACTTCCCTCTATCTCCATGGGGAAGCCTCATCAAGATGCCAGCCAATTGGAAGCTAATAGCTTTGTGCCATACCAGGGCCAGTGGCCACTATCAGTGATAGTAGAAGGTCCAGGAGCCAGAAAATCATGAATACTCCCAAGTGCACATAAATTTGCAATCACAAAAAGGCTGGGTTAAGAGGCTACAGTGAGAAGGTCAGATGATATATGTTAAACAGAATTCAAGTTCACATTTTTACGTCAGAGCTTTATTTCATTTGGCCACACTCCAGACAACTCGTACCACTACTGATTACAAGCTCCCCAAATTTATGCATCCAATTCAAACCTTGTTAACTCCTAATTAATACGTCCCTTGACTGTTTTCTTGTTCCAGCATTTCTTCAGACCATATTAAATGATCACACATATTGGATTGGACAGGGGAAAGCAAGATGTGGAGAGGCAAAAATGTGGGACTGAGACCTCCAGTTACCATAGAGACCTGGAGCAAAATGGCCCCTTTCACTGACCTGCAGTCTATAGGATTACATTTGCTAAGCTCCATCTTGGGCACAGGCCATTCCTTCAACCCACTAAATCCAAACAGCTGGAAGACTAATTGTCCCCTGTAGGGTCTCTGTTGAGACAAACATTGGCAGCCAACTCAATGCCTCCCTCAATTCCCAGGAAGTTATGATGGTGAGGGCAGGATGGCCAAAGTGAGTTCAGTACTGATGGAACGTTGCCCTAATTTATGGGATCCCTTCATTTTCCAGTCTGGCAGCGCTCATAAAATTCAACTTCTGGACATCACCAGAATACTCCAATCATCTTCCAGTATGTTCTCCACAGAGACAAGAGAAATGTTTCTAGTTATTGGGTATCTTTTAGATGGAATGTATTCACTTAAAAGCTAGCTTTTGCAGTCATAATGCTGATGTGTGATCACTCAAAATTTCTGATTGGTTTCACTCTGCATTTTCTGATCAATTATCCTACTCCCCACTTGCCACTTGTAGTGAATTACATAGTTGTTTCAGAAACACAATGTCATCCTCCAAGATATATTTCTGAATTCACTTGCTGATGCTAAGCCTATGGAGTGAGTAGTCACTACACATGTAGAATCATTCTGTCTGTGTGTGGCAGAACTCCCAGAACAAGGGAGGAATTTCTTTTTTCATGGTTTCTCAACTTTCTGTTAAAAAAATAAATTGAAATCTGTTTTCAGTTTAGGATAACTTTCTTATGATCAAATGAAATGTATGCTGAGGTCTGCAGTGATTTTGTGTCACAATTGTCCAGAAGATAATAAACAGACTTACAATTGAGATGTCATTTTACTATAAAAGTTACAAACCAGCTGGAGCTTCCATTTGTCCAATAGCCCATTCCACAGTTTGCATACTGATCATTTCCAGAGTGGTTCTGCATAATGGCTACGAGTTTTGCACTGGGAGTACATCACAATAGCCATTCCCACCATGAAAATCAAAATAATTCTAATTAACTTAAGTGTAACTATCATTGTGCATGATTGAGAATTATCTTGATAAGATTGTAACTAAACTAGTTCCAGCACAAAGATTGTTCTCCCCAGTTCTTACAGCATTTGCAGTTGCTCAGATTTGCTTGTATGTTATTTGTAGCATCCTTTCAATGCTCATACATGTCAACTGAGAAAATTCTGTTTCATTTTCATTGCATGTATTTGTCTATCATTTTACTATTTGGTTGCATTAAAGAAGATTAACTATGATCAGAATACAATTATATTTAACTTTGTGTTTTTATACATAATGATATATCATCACGGAGAATATCATAAAATCCTTGCAAATTTGTCAAACATCAACACATTTGTTATCATTGTGGTTGATCTCTGGTAAATCTGGTAAAATTTGTCTGGTAAATCCACATTCCGTGACTTGTTCTTCAGTATATAATAAAAAAAGGACCTTGTCACACTAAATTCCTTAATGAGTTATCCCAAGGCATTTTCCGCAGTGTTCAGCTGGATTGAAGTAATGAACATCTCATGCCATTTAAGGTGCTTGATAGTTCAATAATAAATGGTTCAATATCATTTAAAGCAAGTGCATCTTTTCACCATTTCCTCTGGATGCACTGTAGAGAAGTACATGTCACCACAAATAATTATCAAAACTGTTGACTTCTGAGGTTGAAACTATCAGCACAAAAATGCTTATCTATTCTTATGCCAAACCAGCATATCCCATTATATAAGATGAAAGTTTTAATCTAAGATTGTTCACTGTATAATATCTCCATGACACTGGACTCCTTTGGCTATAACTTCTGTGAGCATGATCTTATTCTCCACAAACACCAGATGAAGGAGCGTCGCTCCAAAAGCTAGTGCTTCCAAATAAACCTATTGGACTATAACCTGGTGTGGTGTGATTTTTAACTTATGCCAAAATAGGAATTTCTAACTTTAGGTATTTTATTTCCAGTTCACTAGAACAGACTGTTTCTTTATGTATTCAGCACAATGAAAGCCAGGAAGTACACACTAGAATATGGCACAAAATTGATTTATAGCTTCACGTAAACATTTTTGCAAGAGTATTATTTTGTGAAATTGCCACAAACTGAGCTAACATTGCTGATCAAATACATTTCCCTCTAGATATCTACAGCTTGTAATTTTACGTAGAAACCTAGGCACAGCGGGAGTTCACATGGATAATCTAAGTTCTTTACCCACTTCTCCCCAAGCCAACTAATTGGATCAAACAGAAATCACATACATTTATACCAGTTGGATTGCTATGCATGCATGATAGAGAATGTGGTTTATGATGTATTCTTCATGTTTGGAATCCATTTTAGCAGATGGACAGGTGGAAACTGCCAAAGATAGCAGTCCCACTTGCTCCTGAAATACTGAAATCAGTTGAAAAGGAAGAAAAATATCTCTCCTTATTTCTGCTGCTGTATTGATATGTATAATGATTATTGAATATTGATATGTATAATGATTATTGAATATTGATATGTATAATGATTATTGAATACAGTGATATTGATTACTTTATGTTATGATGATGAGGTCCAGGTTAATCATTTTATTTTAAACATGTTAAAATAATAATTGTTAGATGATTCTAATGAGAATAAGGTGGAATGTATGTGGCACCAGTAAAGTTGATACACCATGGTCAAAGTCATGTGACAGCCTTAGCATGTCAAAGCAGCATGGTTCATTGCATTGGGTCTTTATCTGGATAATCTGTGTAGGTTTGAACCACAGGTGAGTAATCTGTCAATGTCAAACTTCTCATCTCAATGAAGGGGAAATAGAAAATCATTCATTAACTTGGAAAGCTAATCCCATTGGGATACTTTTGGTCAGCTCTTAGCTTCTGTACACATCCCAATGCATATTTTGCCTGTTCTCCCATTATGCCAATAATGAAGACTCTTCTTTTTAACCTCTGCGTATGTATTTGCAGGATTCCGGAATTTGCACATAGATGATCAAATGACTCTCATTCAATATTCTTGGATGGGTCTGATGGTATTTGCAATGGGATGGCGGTCATACAAACACGTCAAAGGAAAAATGCTGTACTTTGCTCCAGATCTGATTTTCAATGAGTGAGTAGATCCACTCTTACATTTAATTAAAAAATCATACTAACTTAGTGTATTGTTAATCATGACGGTAGATGTTTACTTTTTTGTAAAGGTTACACAGTAACATGTTGCTGCAGTAATGTGTGTATACCGTATTATATAGAGGTCCAACATTGCTTCAGTTCTTGAAGTCAAGTCGTTTAAATCAGGTGACTATACTTTCTGCTCACATTGAATGAAGCACTTGCAACTTTATTGAATTGTAAGAAAGTTATCCGACAGGGGATGCTGAAAAAACTGAATGAATGCTGTCACACAAGAGAATGTGTCAGGATGGCAGGGCGAAACTACTTCAGACATGTTGAAAACCATTTTGAAAAACATGTTACCTTTTCCTGAGGCTATATGGGGGAAAAGAAAATGTGGCCGAACAGCAGAAAGCAGACCTAATTTAGAGGGTGAAGCAAGATGCATGGGCAATTAGTAAAGCACTCATTATCCTTATCCTGATTTAACGGTGGAAAAAATAGGCATGATAGAATCTAGTTTGTATGTGAGGAAAGTTAACCTGCTTTAAATTTCAGCCATTCACTGTACAAACAGCAGTGCATCATAATGAGCAGAAACTGGCAGCCAGTGTTAATGCTATATAAGCAGGGGGACGTGATGGCCTAATGGAATGATTACTGGATCGTTAACCCAGACACCCAGATAATGCTCTCAGGATCTCAGTTTGAATCCCATCATGGCAGATGTGGAATTTGAACTCAACTAATGTCTAATGATGACTCTTTGAAACCATTGTTGATTTCCAGGTTCACTAATATCCTTCAGGGAAGGAAACTGCCATCCTTACCTGGTCTGCCTACATGTGACTCCAGACCCTCAGCAATGTGGGTGACTTTTAACTGCCCTCTGGGCAATTAGGGATGGGCAATAAATGCTGGTCTAGCCAGAGATGTCCTTATCCTGTGAATGAATAAGGACAAAAACACAGTGCCTTGTCGATAAAGATAGTACAACTTAGGGATCTGTATAAACTAGAAGTACCTGACTAGTATATGATATAGCAGGTAGATAACACGAATGTAAGTGCTAAAAAATGTTATATTTCAACCTGTTTGTATTAACTGCTCCCCAAAGTCTAATCTTAAAGCTCTTTCAATGCATCTTAGTCACACAAAAAAAGCATCATTAACTGTAATTAACCATGAAAACTTTCAGATTAGCTAAACTCCAGTCAATTTTTTTCAAAAATATATTTTATTCGTAAAATTAATTTGATATCTATACAATTGGTCATGCCGTACATACGTATACATTCCATTTCTTTACTTACAGAGATCAGAATTAATCATTCATATATACAAGTCTGTCCATTGACCATCCAGGTATTTTGCTGAGGCATCGGCTGGACCCGATTACTGAATGGGCCCAGTCAATGCAATTTAAGGAACAGAGCCATGTTGTCCTATCAGTGGGAAACAGTTGGAAGTGCCTGAGTAACCTCTGTAGTCTCTTTGTTAAGTGTATAAGCAGCTCATGAGCTTAGTGCACCATCAGGCAGGAGTGAGCTGTAATAGGGGAGGATAGGATTAACATTATAAATTGGCAGTGTAGTTCGCTTCCTTGTTGTAGATGGAAACAAAATGCTCCAACTATAATTCTGCTGAGGCATTTGTCTTCCATCTGTGATAGGGAGATGCACCAAGCTAAGCAAATATAATCATCTGCATTCTGATCTCCATCCTCTTCATGAAAAGGTCTCCAGCTCTTGCTTCATTCAACCTGACCCTTCATAAGAATATAAGACATAGGAGAAGATCAAATCAGCCATTTGATAAGATCATAGCTGATCTTTGGCTTCACTTCCTCTTCCCTCTCAACTTTCATATCCCTTAATTCTCTGAGAGACCAAGAATCTATCTATTCCAGTCGGAAATGTATTTAGTGATGGAACATCCACAACACGATAAAGTCACCTAAGTCTTATCAGGCTACAGGGCTGCCTTCTCATTAGGGAGACAGGACTGGTGGTGGTTTAACTTAAGGGCTATCATGCCCTCAGGGACAGCGGGCAGTGGTTGAAAATAACAGTTCTTCATAATAAGCACAGCAATTGAACACACACTGTTAGAATCACTCTACATTACAAACCAGCTGTCCAGCCAACTGAGCTAAACAATTCCAATAATTCACAATTCTTTGAGTGAAGATTTTTCTCCTCATCAAAGTGCTTAATCTTTAACCCATGAAACTGTTTCCCCTTGTTTGCTAATGGCTCGGGTAATTAGGCAATAGTTTGGTTTGAGCATGTTTTTCCCTCGTGTGAGCATTGGCTTACAACTCTTTGTTGAAGCTTGTATATTGAATCCTTGTATATTGAATGTACCTTATCACATACTTTTGGGAATCCAAGTGTTGTACATCTTACTGGGTCCCCTTTTGCTACCTCGCTAGTTAGGTTCTCAAAACCTCTAATCCGTCTAACCTGGATTTTCCCTTTTGTAAAACCATGTTTAAGTTATACCATGCTTTTCTTTGTAAATTGTTAAGACTTCTTGGTTATTATATTCCAGCATGTTGTCAATGTTAGATGTCAGGCTAACTAGAGTGCTCTTCATTCCCTCAGTCCCCACTTTTCTGAGTAGCAGAGTTTATATTTTATAATTACGAACTGTTGGGACTTGCAAAATTTTGAACTTTTTGAAAAATCATCTGGAGCATCTTAAATACTCCTATAGGTATTTCTTGTAGAATCCTACAGCAGCGTTTTCCCCTCCCTGGGCGGGAAAACAACTACTCACACAACTGGAAAATTTTAAAAAACTGGAAATCTGAAACAAAACCAAAATTACTGGAGAAATCCAGCAAGTTTGGCAGCATCTTTGGGAAGAAAGAGAGTGAATATTTTGAGTCTAGTTCAGTCCTAAAGGATCACTGGACCCAACATAGGTAGGAAAAGGGATGGGAATTTCAGGCAGAAATTCAGGGAGCTAGGTGGAAGCATAGTGCTAGAACAAACAGAGTTGTTATCTCTGGTTTGTTGCCCGAGCCACATGCTGGTGAGGTGAGAAATAGTGAGAGAGAGAGGAGTTGAACATGTGGCTATAGGAATGGTGCAGGAGGAAGGGTTTCAGATACCTGGGTAATTGGGGGTCATTCTGGGGTAGGGGGACCTCTAAGCAGGATGGTCTTCACCTGAACCAGAGGGGTATCAATAATCTGGGGTGAAATTTGCTAATTCTCTTCAGGAGAGTTTAAACAAATTCAGCAGGGCAATGGAAACAAAAATTATAGTTCCAGTGTCCAGGAGGTTGAGAATAGTGAGGTCAGAAATAAGGCTTCAAAGTTGCAAGAGTTCACAAGGCAAGCAGGAAGGTGGTTTGAAGTGTGTCTACTTCAACACCAGGAGAATCCGAAATAAGGTGGGTGAACTTGCAGCATGGGTTGTTACCTGGGACTTCGATGTTGTGGCTATTTCAGAGACATGGATAGGGCAGGGACAGGAATGATTGTTATAGATTCTGGGATTTAGATGTTTCAGTAAGAGCAGAGAAGATGCTAAAAGAGGGGGAGGTGTGGCATTGTTAGTATAGTATTACGGTAGCAGAAAGGACATTTGAGGACTTGTCTATTGAGACATTATGGGCTGAGATTAGAAACAGGAATGGAGAGGTTACCCTGTTGGGAGTTTTCTATACTGAAAATGTGTTGCTGGAAAAGTGCAGCAGGTCAGGCAGCATCCAAGGAGCAGGAGATTCGACTCCTGAAGAAGGGCTTATGCCCGAAATATTGAATCTCCTGCTCCTTGGATGCTGCCTGACCTGCTGCACTTTTCCAGCAACACATTTTCAGCTCTGATCTCCAGCATCTGCAGACCTCACTCTCTCCACGGGGAGTTTTCTATAGGCCTCTGAATAGTTCCAGAAACATAGAGGAAAGGAACGAGAGTGACAGGGCATTTGTTATGGGGGCTGTAACTTTCCAAATATTGACTGGAAATACTATAATTTGAGTACTTTAGATTGGTCAGTTTTTGTCCAATATATGCAAGATGGTTTCCTGACACAGTATGTAGACAGGCCAACAAGGGGGTGAGGCCACATTGGACTGGGTACCTGATAATGAACTTGGCCAAAATTTGGAGCTAGGTGAGCACTTTGGTGATAGTGACTACAATTTGGTTGTTTTCTTTAGTGATGGAAAGGGATATGTATATAACTGCAGGACAAGAGTTATAGATAGGGGAAAGGCAATTTTGATGCAATTTGGCAAGATTTAGAATGCATTGGATGTGGAGGGAAACTGCAGAGGATGGACACAGTTGAAATGTGGGGCTTATTCAAGGAACAGCTACTGCATGTCCTTAAGAAGTATGTACTTGTCAGGCAGGGAGGAAGTTGTCGAGCAAGAGAGCTGTGGTTTACGAAAGAGGTTGAATCTCTTGTCAAGAGGAAGAAGACAACTTATATTAGGATGAGACATGAAGACACAGTTAGGGCACTTGAGAGTTATAGGTTAGCCAGGAAAGACCAAAGGAGAGAGCTAAGAGGAGCCAGGATGGGACATGAGAAGTCGTTGGCGGACAGGATCAAGGAAAACCCTAAAGTTTTCGATAGGTATGTCAGGAATAAAAGAATAAGAGAAGGATTAGGTCCAATCAAGGATAGTAGAGGGAAGTTGTGTGTGGAGTCATGGGAGATAGGGGAAGCCCTAAACGAGTATTTTTTGTCATTATTCACACTGGAAAAAGACAAAGTTATTGATGAGAATACAGAGATACAGGCTACTAGACTAAACGGGATTGAGGTTCACAAGGAGGAAGTGATAACAATGCTAGAATGTGTGAAAATAGATAAGTTCCCTGGGTCAGATGGGATTTATCCCAGGATTCTCTGGGAAGCCAGGGAGGAAATTGCAAAACCTTTAGCTTTGATCTTTATGTCATCATTGTCTACAGGAATAATGTCAGAAGACTGGAGGAGAGCAAATGTTGTCTCCTTGTTGAAGAAGGGGAGTATAGACAACCCTGGTAATGATAGACCAGTGAGCCTTAATTCACGTGTGGGTAAAGTGTTGGAAAAGGTTTTAAGAGGTAGAATTTATAATCCTCTCGATTGTAATAAGTTGCTTAGGGATAGTCAACACGCTTTTGTGAGGGGTAAGTCGTGTTTCACAGACATTATTTGAGTTCTTTGATATGGTGACCAAACAGGTGGATGAGGGTAAAGCAGTTGATGTGGTGTATAAGGAGTTTGATAAGGTTCCCCACAGAAGGCGATTGCTCAAAGTATGGAGGTATGGGATTGAGCGTGATTTCGTGGTTTGGATCAGAAATTGGCAAGCTGAAAGAAGACAGAGGGTGGTTGTTGATGGGGAATGTTCATCCTGGAGTTCAGTTATTAATGATGTGCCACAAGGATCTGTTTTGGGGTTACTGCTGTTTGTCATTTTCCTAAATGACCTGGATGAGGATCTTAGAAGGATGGGTCAGTAAATTTGCAGATGATACTAAGATTGGTGGAGTTGTGGATAGTGCTGAAGGATGTTGTAGGTTACAGAAAAACATAGATAAGCTGCAGAGCTGGGCTGAGAAGTGGCAAATGGAGTTTAATGTAGGAAAGTGTGAGGTGATTCATTTTGGAAGGAGCAACAGGAATAAAGAATTCTGGGCTAATGA
Source organism: Hemiscyllium ocellatum (assembly GCF_020745735.1). Classification (NCBI taxonomy): domain Eukaryota; kingdom Metazoa; phylum Chordata; class Chondrichthyes; order Orectolobiformes; family Hemiscylliidae; genus Hemiscyllium; species Hemiscyllium ocellatum. The sequence continues at coordinate 632,751 of NC_083406.1, read as the reverse complement.
TAAGATTCTTGGTTGTGTAGTTGAGCAGAGAGATCTCAGTGTCCATGTAGATAGATCCCTGAAAGTTGCCACCCAGGTTGATAGGGTTGTGAAGAAGGCATGCGATGTGTTTTCTTTTATTGGTAGAGGGATTGAGTTTCGCAACCATGAGGTCATACTACAGCTGTACAAAACTCTGGTGCGGCCGCGCAGTTCTAGTCACCACATTATAGGAAGGATGTGGAAACTTTGGAAAGGGTTCCAAGGAGATTTACCTGGATGTTGCCTGGTATGGAGGGAAGGTCTTATGAGGAAAAGCTAAGGGACTAAGCATGAGGGACTTGAGGCTGTTTTTGTTAGAGAGAAAAAGATAGAGAGGTGACTTAATTGAGGCGTAAAAGATTATCAGAGGATTAGATAGAGTGGACAGTGAGAGCCTTTTTCCTCTGATGGTGATGGCTAGCTTGAGGGGACAAAGCTTTAAATTGAGGGGTGATAGATATAGGACAGATGTCAGAGGTAGGTTCTTTACTCAGGAGAGTAGTAGGGGCATGGAATGCACTCCCAGCAACAGTAGTAGACTCTCCAAGTTTAAGGACATTTAAATGGTCATTGAATAGACATATGGATGAAACTGGAGGATGAAAATTGAATAGTGTAGGATAGATAGGCTTCAGATTGGTTCCACAGGTCAGCACAACATTGAAGGTCAAAGGGCCTGTACTGCGCTGTGATGTTCTATGTTCTAAAATGTCAAGTCTACTTTAAATCCATAGATCTATCAGACCTACTGAGTTTCTCCAGCAATTTCTATTTTTGTTTGTAATTGGACAACTGACCCAGAAGAAGTTCCCATCTACTTCTCCCCATCTCACCAATTGCACCCTGGATGAGAAGGTTCATGCGTAATCTTTTCAACTCATCACCAATCAAGACCCTTAAATGGTTATTTATTGGTCACTTAATGGTCTCAATCCTTACCCCCTGACTGCATGCCTCCCTGGCAAGCAACAAAGATGACTGGCTTCTGATTTGGGTGAGTCACCTGTCAGGTTCCCCGATCCAGTGGGGGTGGGGTGGGGGGGGGCAGTCAGATGTATCAATGGGGAGAAAGGAGGGAAGTGGCCTCTGCAAGTCAAACAGACCTTAAAGCTGCTCCATCCCTGAGTAATAGAAGATACCCTGAGGGACAGAATCAAGAAGGTACCAGCTTCCGGTGACCAAGAACACCAGTGTCAATATCTGCTGTCGACTTAGAGATGGGCTCACACTCATCTGTCAGCTCTTAACAAGCTGATTGGCACACAATCAGTCACATTATCTTAATAATGAAGATGACCGGTTAGTCACATAAAACAATTGCTCCACATTTGACCCCAGTGTAGTGAGCATTCTATCCCTAGATGTAAGCTGTTAGGTCCTACAGACTGGACATATTTCAGGTTTGTATTTTTCAACTACTTTCTGCAGATATTAATTACTGTATATCCTCATTATGATTACTCCGAGGTTACGCTGCATTAATGGAAATGTAACTTGTGTGAAGGCAGACACAAGATATTTGTTCAATGTCTCTGCAGTTTCTTCATTTTCCATGAGAATTTCTCCTGTCTCTGGATCCAAAGTCCCACTGTTCACTTCAGTTGTTCTTTTTCTTTTTACATTATTGTAAAAGCTCTTAGATTCATGGTAGCATTATCTTCACTATTTTTTTTCTCTTTCTGTCACCTTTATGGTGACCCTTTGCTGATCTCTAAAACAGTCAGACTTCATGCTATTCTTTACAACATTAAATCAAATACTATTCTTAACCTTAGTAAGCTCCAGATGCATTTTCCCCACTTAGATAACATTTTCAGTGAAATGTATTTTTGTTGAAAGTTTTGAATTGTTTCCTGAATTTGTTCTTTTTTATTTACTGCAATATCTTTTGGTCAATTTACCCATCAACCTCAGTAAGTTCCCCTCATACCTTTAAACAGGAGGGTTCCCTGTTTGGAGCATCCTGTACTAAGGAATGCAATCCCATGGAGAGGTGTAATTTTCCTGTACTTATGAACAGTTCCTTTACATTGTCCTGCATTGTGTTCCAACTTACAACAAAATGACCTGTGACAGCTCTCCAGAATGGGATCTGTTTGCAACTCGGGGACTTCCGATAATTGACTTTGTTTACATTTTAATTCTTGTTTGTGGTTGGACCATGTATTTTCAAACTTACTGAGGCATTCACTTATATTTCAATTCCTATTTCCCAATGGATCTTTTCCATGACATTATTAATTAATTCTACCTCATTGCCCAATACTAGAGTCATAGAGTCATCCAGCACAGAAACAGCACGTTCAGTCCAACTCGCCCGAAACTGAACTAATCCCATTTGCCTGCATTTGACCCATATCCCTCTAAACCTTTCCTATTTGTATAACTGTCTAATTGTTTTTTTTTTAGATGTTGTAATTGTACACACCTCTGCCACTTCCTCTGGCAGCTGCTTCCACATTTGCACCACCCTGTGTGTGAAAAAGTTGCCTCTCAGGACCATTTTAAATCTTTTCCGTCCCACTTTAAACTTATGCCCTCTAGTTTTGGACTCCCCTAACATGGGGAAAAGACATTAGCTATTCACCTAATCTATGCCCCTCATGATTTTATAAACCCCTGTAAGGTTACCCCTCAGCCTCCAACACTCCAAGGAAAAACATCTCAGTCTATCCAGCCTCTCCTTATAGTTCAAGCCCTCTAGTCTCAGTAACATCCTTGTCAATCGTTCTATCAAACCCTTTCCAGTTTAAAAACATCCTTGCAATAGTAGAGTGATGGGAATTGTGTGAAGCACTCCAAATGTGGCCTTACCACTGTCTTGTACAGCCGTAACGTGACTTTCCAAATCTTGTACTTATGAAAGCAAGTATACCAAACACTACCTTCATCACCCTATCCACCTGTGATGCCACTGTCAAGGAAATATGTACCTCCACTCCCAGGTCTGTCTGTTTGACAGCAACCCTGAGGGCCCTGTGTAGGTCCTGCCTTACCAAAATGCAGCACCTCACATTTATCCAAATTAAACTCCATCTGCCATTCCTCACCCACGGGCCCAGTTGATCAAGATCCCATTGTAGTCTGAGAGGACCTTCTTCACTATCCACTATACCTCCAATTTTGGTGTCATGCACAAACCTACTGACCATACCTCTTATTTTCTCATTCATATCGTTTATATAAATGACAAACAACAAAGGACCCAGCACCGATCCTTGTGACACTCCACTGGTCACAGGCCTCCAGTCCATACAGCAACCCTCCAGCACCATCCTCTGTCTCCTACCTTCAAGCCACTTATGTACCCAAAAGGTTAGTTCTCCCTGTATTCCATATGATCTGACCTTATTAACCAGTCTGTCATGGGGAACCTTGTTGAAGGCCTTGATGAAGTCCATGTAAATAATGTCTACCACTCTGCCTTCACCTATGCGGCACGGTGGCACAGTGGTTAGCACTGCTGCCTCACAGCGCCAGAGACCCGGGTTCAATTCCCGTCTCAGGCGACTGACTGTGTGGAGTTTGCACATTCTCCCCGTGTTTTTCCTCCGGGTGCTCTGGTTTCCTCCCACAATCCAAAGTTGTGCGGGTCAGGTGAACTGGCCATGCTAAATTGCCCGTAGTGTTAGGTAATGGGTAAATGTAGGGGTGTGGGTGGGTTGCGCTTCGGCGGGTCGGTGTGGACTTGTTGGGCCGAAGGGCCTGTTTCCACACTGTAAGTAATCTAATCTATCTTCTTGAATACCTCTTCAAAAAACTTAATCAAGTTTATGAGATACAATTTCCCACGCACAAAGCCATGCTGACCATCCTAACCAGTCCTTGCCTTTCCAAATACATGTAAATCCTGTCTGTCAGAATCCCCTCCAATAACATACCCACCACTGAATTTAGGCTCACCAGTCTGTTGTTTTCCAGTTTTTCCTTAAATAAAGGCACAACATTAGCCACCCTCCAGTCTTCTCGCACCTCACTCACAGCTGCTGATGACGCAAATATCTCTGCTAGAGGCCCAGTAATTTCTTCCCTAGCTTCCCAGTATTTTCTGGGGTACACTTGATCAAGTCTCAGGAACTTATCTATCTTTATGCATTTTAAGACCTCCAGCACCCCCTCTTCTCCAATGTGGACTCTTTTTAAGACAGCATTATTTATTTTCCTGAGCTTCCAAGCTTCCAGGTCTTTCTCCACGATGAATACTGATGTGAAATATTGGTTTAGGAGCTCACTCATCTCCTGTGGTTCCACACCTAGATGGTCTCTTGATCTTTAAAGGGCCTTATTCTCTCCCTTTTGTTTTGCCCTTAATAATATACTTGTAAGTAAAATCACTTTGGATTCTCCTGAGTCTTATCTACCATTTCTATCTCATGCCCCCTTTTTGTCCTCCTGAATACTGTCTTAAATGTACTCCTACACTCCTTAAGCGAGTCACTTCATCCCAGCTGCCTATAACTGACATATGCATCTTTCATTTTCTTGACCAGAGCCTTAATATCTCTAGTCATCTAGTGTTCCCTACTTCCGTTAGTCTTGCCTTCTCATTAACAGGAACATGCTATGCCTGAACTCTCGTTACCTCATTTTTGAAAGCCTCCCACTCACCTGATGGCCCTTTGTTGTGAACGATCTCCCAATCAACTTTTGAAAGTTCCTGTCTAATACCATCAACACTGACCTTGTCCCAATTTAATACTTTAGCCTGCGGACCATAACTATTTAAAACTAATAGGATTATGATCTCTGTTCCCAAAGTGCGCCCTCAATAATACCTCAGTCACCTGCCTGAATTATTTGCCAAAAAGAGGTTAAGTTTTGCCCCTTTTCTAGTTGAACGTGTTGATTGAGAATGTGTCCTTCAACACTGTGACAATACTATGGCTATAACTGGGGCATAATGATATCTCAGTAAATAGCACTGCTGCTTCACACCCCTGATGAAGGGCTTTTGCCTGAAATGCCAATTTTCCTGCTCCTCGGATGCTGCCTGATCTGCTGTGCTTTTCCAGCACCACTCTGATCTAGACTGCTACTTCACAGCACAAGTTGGAGGTGCCAGTGTTAGACTGCTGTGTACAAAGTTAAAAATCACTCAGTAATTGTAAGAAAGTTCTGAGATTTACATATGAAAGAACTGACACCAACATGCCCATTATAAAAGATGAGAGACTTAACAAACAATCCAGGTCTTCTTCAATATATAAATTCAGTTACATCACATTGTAAACGTTTGCTATAAATTCTGTGTCCTACGATCTTATACTCTACAACCACCTAATGAAGGAGCATTGCTCTGAAAGCTAGTGCTTCCAAACAAACCTGTTGGTCTATAACCTGGTGTTGTGTGACTTTTAACTTTGTTCGCCTCACAGCACTGCTGCCTTACAGCATCAGGGACCCGGGTTTGATTCTAGCCTGAGGAAGCTGTCTGTGTGGAGTTAGCACATTCTCCCCGTGTCTTCATGTATTTCATCTAGGTGCTGTGGTTTCACCCAGCCTAAATGGGTGGCAAGTTTTCATAGAACTAGGATTTTTAGTTTTAGCTTTCTGTAGTATTTGCTGGGGTCTTGTAGCTGGATGTGGAAACTCTTATTCCTTATAAAAGCTGGGGTTCTCTTCCTGCTGTTGGAATTTCACATGAGACAATCGAGATTACTGAATTTGTCTTTGCCAAGCATGAGCTATGGGATTTTGCTATTTGGGAACAGTTGCTTTAGTCATTAAAAATCTATTATTTTATTCAGTTTTCTTATCGAGTTAGGTTATTCCAATACGTTTATTGGTATATTTTAATTATAGTTTATGCATAAGGCTTGTTTCACGTTGGGGTTGCCTTTGTCCTTGGGAAAATAGGAGGGAATTGCAGAATAGCTCAACATTTATGATTGCTGGAAATTCCATTGGAAACTTTAGAAATGGCTAAAATTCAATTGCAAATGAAACAGTTTGAACATGAAAAGTAAATGAAACAGTTTGAATTATGATTAAAATCATAAAGAGAGAATAGCTCCAGCAGAGGAGAAAGAAAAGGAAAGAATAGGCCTGACAGAACAAAAAGAAAAGGAAATGATGGCCCCAGCAGAAGAAAGGGAGAAAGAGAGAGCTTTAGGACATCAGAGGTTGGAATTGAAAACTAAAAGTTGACTTAAAATGGCAGAAGTAGAGTTGAAAGATAAGACTAGTGATGAGGACAGTGATGAAGAGTAAATCCATCAAAGCCAAAGGCATGATGGAGGTCTGTTTAAATGTATCCAAGCATTGCCAATGTTTGATGAAAAGGTGGTAGAAAACATTTTCATTTTATTTGAGCCAGTGGCTAAATGAATTACATGGCTGGTGACCATACGGGTATCGTTGTTTCAGTAGGTTGGTAGGTATAACTAGTGAGGTATTTGCATCTCTAGCATGGGAGGTATCTGGGGAGTATGATGAGGTCAAAAGTGCACATGAGTTAGTACCCAATGCTTACAGATATTATAGGAATCTGAGGTGGGACTTTGGTCAAATGTACGCCAAGTTTGAAACGATCAAAAAAAGTAATTTTGAAAGGTGGATAAAAGCACTGAAAAAGATCAAGCTTATCATGCTCTTAAAGAGACAATTATTTTGTAGGAGGCTGTGAGAAACAAAGCTCACTCACTTCAATAATTTCATTCCAAGACAAGATCTGAATCAGTAGTGTCATTTATTTTACCCTTGCAAGAGAGTGCGATGTCCACTGTCTACAAGGCAGGGACACACACACCCTGAATTCAACTAATTCACGATATTTATGTAATTTGTTTCCTTTCTCTCCTCCCATTTTTCCTCCCCTGTTTATATCTCCCACCTCTCTAAGACCGGTCCCCATTACTCCTGTTGATCTCTTGCCTTATCTGGCCTTGTCTGTGACAAAATGCTTATTTCTGGCCTCACAAGGCCGTTTGACCACATCCCGCTGTGGCCCATTGTTAAGTATATCCTTTCTTCGCCATTACCTACTCCCTCCATCTGTGCTTTCCCCAACCATACTGATCCTTATGACCTTCTAATTGGGGTTTGTTCCTGTGTTTCTATAAAAGTGGGAAACAGATGCTCATACCTACTGCTGTACAAGCATATCTGGCTTAACCTACATCCTCACAGCACCTGATCTATTTGTCTGTAACAGCTACCATTGTTTTGCAGTCATGCTTCATTCTTGCATACAAGTTTAGCTATTACAAAAACAATTATGTACTTCCTCCACATAGTTTTCATTCTTGTTGGCTCAGCTCTTGATTGAAACAATTATACACTGGTGTGAGTTCATTTACCTTGCATAAGTAATTATAATTGCAGAAGTATCACTACTTTACCTATATCCCACAGAGGTCAACAATTCATTTCCTGTAGTAGTAAGACCTCATGCAGAAGAGCAGAGAGTTAAAACGGCAAAATTAGCAGCTGAAATGGCTGATGATTAAGAATTGGCTCATAAAGTTTGGCTTCCCATATCAATTTCAATCTGTGAAGGGAAAAGAGAAATCCTCAAGTGGTAAGGGAACAGGAGATCTCATTGAAGATCATAAGGATCAATTACCACAGGGTAATGAGAAGAGGAAAGAGAATTGGAAAGGTCTCAGGTGTTTTCACTGCAATAAAGTAGGCCACATGAAGTCGCAGTGATGGTGGGTTAAGAAAAGCAGTGGGAAGATGGATATGGGAAAATAAGGTAAGCCAGTGAGTTTTGTTGGAGTGGTAATGGAAGGCACATAATAAGCTGCAAAAGAATATACAACTGATCAAGGTTGATTGGGAAAAAAAAGTGCCAGATCTTTTTAAAGAATTTTACCTGCATGGGTAAGATTTAATCATGTTTGCCAGAAGGAGTAGGGTGAAGAACATAAGATTTTAAGTGATATAGGAGCAAGTCAATCTTTGATGGTGAGAGATAAGGAGATATGCTATTAAGAAGGAGTATTGCCAGAAAAGTTGGTAATATGTGGAATTGATGGTGTGAAGAGTAGTGCACCATTGTATAAAGTGAGGTTGGAGAGTTCAGGGGAAAGTGGTGAAGTGATGGTAGAAGTAATAGAGAAATTTTCTGTCCAGGGATGCAGCTTATCCTTGGTAATGATATAGCCGGTTCACAAGTGGGAGTGATGCCTACAGTGGTTGAAAGGCCAGTGGAAAATCGGGCAATTATTACAGGAAGTAAATTCTGGGATTTCTCCTGACTGTATGATAACAAGGTTCCAAAGCCACAGGGGAAAACAGGTGGAGAAATCAAGGAATAAAGATAAGGATGTTGAAGTTCAATTATAAAAAAAACTATATTTGAATAAATGGTTGAAAAGAAAGCAAGAGCAGGTGGAGGACAAAGTGAATATTTTTAACTCAGAGAAATTAGCTAAATTACACAGAAAGATGAAAAACTAAAGCAGCCGTATCAAAAAGCAGACACAGATGAAGAATCTGATTGTATCCCAGAATATTGCTATCTTAATAATGAAGTCTTCATGAGCAAATGGAGACCATTACATATTCAGGCAGAGGAGATGGGCCAACGTTCATCAAGGTGTATTACCAGTAGGTTATAGAAAGGGGAAATCTCAGGCACTAATCAAACAAGCACCTTTACGACCCATTCCCAATTTGAGGAACCTTTGCAAGGGTTTTATTTGATTGGTTAGGATGCCTACCTAGAACAAAATGTGAAAATCAGTATTTGTTGACAATAATAGATGTGTCCACTAGATTTCCAGAGGCCAATCCATTGTGCAGTATCATGACTAAAATGATTAAAGAAGAGCTACTTCAATATTTTATTAAACTACCCACAGAAATACAATCAGATCAATAATCAAATTTTACTTCAAAATTATTCAAAGGGGTTTTGGATAGCTTAGAAATAAAAGAATGCAAATCCACTGTATACCCATCCACAATTGCAGGCAGCATTAGAATGATGGCCTCAAACTTTAAAGACCATGTTGAGAGCTTATATAAGGCTAACCAAAGGATTGAGATAAAGGAATTCCATTTGTACTTTTTGCAATTAGGAATGTGCCTAATGAATTCAGTGTATTTCAATTAGGTTTTGGCAATGAGGTGAAGGAGCACTGAATTGGTGAGTCAGAGTTCAGAGACCACATATTTGGACTATGTGTCAAATTTTAGGGAGAAGTCAAATAAAGCGGGTGAGTTGGCTAGACAACATTAAATGTAGAATAGTATGTGATGAAAAGGAAGCAAACAAAAAAATCAAAAAATTGTAATTTTGTTAGTGATGATAAAGTATTAGCATTACTACCAGCAATAGATGAAATTTTAAAGGTAAGATTTACTGGGCCTTATGTAATTGAAAGGAGATTGAGTGAGGTGAATTATTTGATAAAAACGCCAGATGGAAAGAAATAGAACATAGAACATAGAAAAGTACAGCACAGAACAGGCCTTTCGGCCCACAATGTTGTACCGAGTTTTAATCCTAATGTAAACTATAGTAACTTAACCTACGCACCCCTCAACTCACTGCTATCCATGTCCAGCAGTCACTTAAATGTCCTTAATGACTCTGCTTCCACCACCACCGCTGGCAACGCATTCCATGCATTCACAACTCTGTGTAAAGTGATCACAACTGCCTTACATTTAGTATAGCCTTGCAGAGTGAAAAGAGCAGTTACCAAGGGAAGATATTTAATTGGGGAAAAGGAAATTATGACACTATCAGACAGGAGTTGGGAAGTACAGACTGGGAACAATTGTTCCACAGAAAGGGCACAGCAGACATGTGGAGATTATTTAAGGAGCAGTTGTTGCGAGTGATGCATAAATGTGTTCCTCGGAGACAGGTAAGAAGGGGTAAAATTAAGGAACTGCTGTGCTTTTCCAGCACCACTCTACTCCAGAATCTGGTTTCCAGCATCTGCAATCATTGGCTTTACCTATCTTCAAACTATGGCTTCTCGTACCAGTCAATGCTGCCCTGAAGAAAAGTCTCTGGCTATTGACTCTTTCTATTCCTCTCATTATTTTGCACACCTCAATCAGGTCTCCTCTCTTCCTTCTTCTCTCCAGAGACAAATGTCTAAGCTTATTCAGCCTTTCTTCATAAAGCAAGCCCTCCAGTCCAGGCAGCATCCTGGTAAACCTTCTATGCACGCTTTCCAAAGCCTCTGTATCTTTCCTATAGTGGGTGACCAGAACTGGACACAATATTCCAAGTACAGTCTCACCAGGGACTTGTAGAGCTGCAGCAAAACCTTGCAGCTCTTAAACTCAATCCCCCTGTTAATGAAAGCCAAAACACCATATGCTTTCTTAACAACTCTATCCACTTGGGTGGCAACTTTGAGGGGTCTATGTACTTGAACACCCAGATCCTTCTGTTCCTCCACACTGCCAAGAATCCTGTCTTTAATCCTATATTCAGCATTCAAGCTCGACCTTCCAAAATGCATCACTTCTCATTCATCCAGGTTGAACTCCATCTGCCATTTCTCAGCCCAGCTCTGCATCCTGTCTATGTCGTGCTGCAGCCTGCAGTATCCCTCTATACTATCGATGACACCTCCAACAATTTACTAACCCGCCCCTCAACCTCCTCATCCAAGTTATTTATAAAAACTACAAAGAGCAGAGACCCAAGAACAGAGCCCTGCAGGACCCCACTCAACACTGACCTCCAGGCAGAATACTTTCCATCTATAAGCACCCTCTGCCTGTGTCAGGCCAGCCAGTTCTGCATCCAGATAGCCAAATCTCCCTGTATCCCATACTTCCTGACTTTATGAATAAGCCTACCATGGGGAACCTTATCTAATGCCTTGCTGAAGTCCATATACACCACATCCACTGCTCGACCGTCATCGACCTGTCCTGACACCTCCCCAAAGAACTCAGTAAGATTTGTGAGTCATGACCTGCCCCTCACAAAGCCATGCTGACTGCCTTTAATCACACTATGCTTTACCAAATAGTCATAAATCTTATCCCTCAGAATTCTTTCCACACCTTTGCTGACCACAGACAAAAGACTGACTGGTCTGTAATTGCCAGGGATTTCCCTATTACCCTTCTTGAAAAGAGGAACAACATTCACCTTCTTCCAAACCTCCGGTACGACTCCCATGGAGAGTGAGGAGGCAAATATCCTCGCCAGTGGCTTAGCAACCTCCTTTCTCACTTCCCGGAGCAGCCTGGGATAAATCTGGTCTGTCCCTGGGGACTTATTAATCTTAATGTTTTCCAAAATTTCTAGCACATTAACTTCATTAATCTCGATCTGGTCAAGACTATATTCCAGCTCCTCAAAGTTTTCATTTACAACAAGTTCCCTTTTCTTGGTGAAAACTGAAGCAAAAAACTCATTTAGGGCTTCCCCTATCTGCTCAGATTCCACGCACAAGTTCCCTCCACTATCCCTGATCGGCCCTACCTTCTCCCTGATCATTCTCTTATTCCTCACATATGAGTAAAATGCCTTTGGGTTTTCCCTAATCCTTCTTGCCAAACCTTTATCGTGTCCCCTCCTGGCTCTCCTCAGTCCATTTCTGAGCTCCTTTCTACAAGCCTGTAATCCTCTAAAGCTGTGCTAGATCCTTGCTTCCTCCACCTTACATAAGCCGCCTTCTTCCTTTTGACGTGAAGTTCCTCTGTTCTCGTCATCCAAGATTCCTTAATTTTACCCCTTCTTACCTGTCTCAGAGGAACACATTTATGCATCAATTGCAACAACTGCTCCTTAAATAATCTCCCCATGTCTGCTGTGCCCTTTCTGTGGAACAATTGTTCCCAGTCTGTACTTCCCAACTCCTGTCTGATAGCGTTATAATTTCCTTTTCCCCAATTAAACATCTTCCCTTGGTAACTGCTCCTTTCACTCTCCAAGGTTATACTAAATGTGAGGCAGCTATGGTCACTGTCACCAAAGTGCTCTCCCACCGCGAGATCTGACACCTGTCCTGGCTCGTTGCCGAGCACCAAATTCAAAATGGCCTCCCCCTTTATCGGTCTGTCTACATACTGAGTAAGGAAACCCTCCTGAACACACCTGACAAAAACGGCTCCATCCAAACCATCTACACTTACAGTCGATGTTGAAAAAATTGAAATCACCCATAACAACAACCCTGCTACTTTTGCATTTTTCCAGAATCTGCCCGCCTATGAGATCTTCAATCTCTCTACTGCTATTAGGTGGTCTGTAGAAAACCCCCAATGAGCTGGCTGTTCCCTTGCTGTTCCTAATGTCCACCCATACTGACTCAATCGACAAACTTTCCTCAACAACCTTCCTTTCTGTAGCTGTGATGCACTCTCTGATTAGCAATGCTACACCCCCTCCTCTTTTTTTTCCCTCCCTGTTCTTTTTAAATGTTCTAAACTGTGGAACATCAAGCAACCATCCCTGCCCCTGTGAAACCCACGTCTCCATTATGGCCACAACATCATGATGGATGCCCTGGAAATATGCAGGGAAGAGGTTTTGGGAATATTGGAAAGGATGAATATAGATAAGTCTCCTGGGCCTGATGGCATTTACCCCAGGATCCTATGGGAAGCTAGGGAGGAGATAGCAGAGCCATTGGCCTGGATTTTTATGTCATCATTGTCAACGGGAATAGTACCAGAGGACTGGAGGATAGCGAATGTGGTCCCATTGTTCAAGAAAGGGAGTAGGGATAGCCCTAGTAACTATAGGCCAGTGAGTCTGACTTCAGTGGTGGGCAAAGTCTTAGAGAGAATGGTAAGGGATAAGATTTATGAACATCTGGGTAGGAATAACGTGATCAGGGATAGCCAGCATGGTTTTGTGAAGGGCAGGTCGTGCCTCACAAACCTTATTGAGTTCTTTGAGAAGGTGACTAAGGAAGTGGATGAGGGTAAAGCAGTAGATGTTGTGTATATGGATTTTAGTAAGGCGTTCGATAAGGTTCCCCATGGTAGGCTAATGCTAAAACTTCGGAGGTATGGCATTGAGGATACATTAGAGGTTTGGATTAGGAATTGGCTGGCTGGAAGGAGACAGAGGGTAGTAGTTGATGGATTATGTTCATCTTGGAGCGCAGTTACTAGCGGTGTACCACAAGGATCTGTTTTGGGACCATTGCTTTTTGTTATCTTTATAAATGATCTAGAGGAAGGACTTGAAAGCTGGGTAAGCAAGTTTGCGGATGACACAAAAGTCGGTGGAGTTGTGGATAGTGTGGAAGGAAGTGGTAGGTTACAGCGGGATATAGATAAGTTGCAGAGCTGGGCGGAAATGTGGCAAATGGAATTCAATGTAGCTAAGTGCGAAGTCGTTCACTTTGGTAGGAATAACAAGATGATGGATTACTGGGCTAATGGTAGGCTACTTGGTAGTGTGGATGAGCAGAGGGATCTTGGTGTCTATGTACACAGATCTCTGAAAGTTGCCACCCAGGTAAATAGTGCTGTGAAGAAGGCATATGGTGTACTGGGCTTTATTGGCAGAGGAATTGAGTTCCGGAGTCCTGAGGTCATGTTGCAGTTGTATAAGACTCTGGTGAGGCCTCATCTGGAGTATTGTGTGCATACTATAGGAAGGATGTGGAAGCTTTAGAACGAGTGCAGAGGAGGTTTACCAGGATGTTGCCTGGAATGGTAGGAAGATCTTATGAGGAAAGGCTGAGGCACTTGGGGCTGTTCTCATTGGAGAAGAGAAGGTTTAGGGGAGATCTGATAGAAGTGTATAAGATGATTAGGGGTTTAGATAGGGTAGATACTAAGAACCTTTTACCGCTAATGGAGTCAGGTGTTACTAGGGGACATAGCTTTAAATTAAGGGGTGGTAGGTATAGGACAGATGTTAGGGGTAGATTCTTCACACAGCGGGTTGTGAGTTCATGGAATGCCCTGCCCGTATCAGTGGTGAACTCTCCTTCTTTATGTTCATTTAAGCGGGCATTGGATAGGCATTTGGAAGTTATTGGGCTAGTATAGGTTAGGTAGGACTCGGTCGGCGCAACATCGAGGGCCAAAGGGCCTGTACTGCGCTGTATCCTTCTATGTTCTATGTTCTATGTTCTATCATAGCCCCAAGTACTGATCCATGCTCTAAGTTTGTCACTCTTATTTCTGACACTCCTTGCGTTAAAGCAGACACACTTTAACCGATCCCTTTGTTTTATCGCGTGAAAAACCTTCCCGATAGGTTCACTACATCCTGTCACTGCCCCATCTACAACTGCCCCCCATCTCAGACATGTGGCTCTGATTCCCACCCCCCCGCCAAACTAGTTTAAACCCTCCCAAACCACACGAGCAAATCTCCCTCCCAGGACATTTGTGCCCCTCCAGTTCAGGTGCAACCCGTCCTTCATGTACAGGTCCCACCTTCCCCAGAATGTATCCCAATGGTCTAGGTATCTGAAGCCCTCTGTCCTGCACCAGCCTCGCAGCCATGTGTTAAGCTGCATTTGCTGACTGTTCCTCATCTCACTATCCCGTGGCATCGGTAGGAAAACCCGGGATCACTCCTCGTTCTGCTCTTCAGCTTCCAACCTGACTCTCTGCAGTCACTTTTCAGATCCTCAATCCCTTTCCTGGCTATATCATTGGTGCCAATATGTACCACGATTTCTGGCTGCTCACCCTCCCCTTCAGAATCCTGTAAACTCAATCTGTGACATCCTGGACCCTGGAACCGGGGAGGCAATATACCTTCCGGACGTCCCGTTCCTGACCACAAAATCTCCTGTCATTCTGTCTAACTATTGAGTCCCGTTCCACTCGCGCTTTTCTATTCTCCCCCCTTCCCTTCTGAGCCTCAGTGCCAGGCTCAGTGCCAGAGACCTGACAACTATGGCATTCCCCTGGGAGGCTGTCCCCATCAGCCGTAGCCAAAATAATATACTTATTGCTGAGGGGAACGGCCCCAGGGGATCTCTACTCTGACCATTGGTTCCCTTTCCTTCCCCTGACTGTAACCCAGCTGTCCTTATCCTGTGTCTGGGGAGTGACCACCTCCCTGTACATCCTCTCAATTTCTCCCGCAGCCTCCTGGACGATCTGTAGTTCATCCAGCTCCAGTTCCAGTTCCCTAACTTGGTTTTTGAGGAGCTGGAGTTGGGTGTACTTCCCACAGGTATAGTCGACAGAGACATGTGAAGAGTCTCTCACCTGCCACATTCTGCAGGAGGAACAGGCAACTGCCCTGACATCCATATCCCGCTATTCTGAAAGCCCACACAGAACTAAACAAAGGAAGAGAAGAAAAAGAGAGAAACCTGAAAACTTACTGAGTTTACAGACCCTTAGTAAGGTTAGAGGAGGTGGGTGGGAAGGAGGCCCTACAGTGTAGGGTCTCGGGTTTAGATCTCACCCACTTAAAAACTCCCCAGAAGTCCTTCACTCCTCCCTAGCACCTCTCAGCAAATGTCTCAGAGTGTGTCATGTGTATATGCTCAAAAGATATTTTGATAGGGAAGGAAAAAAAAGGAGAACGTATTACCAGTTACAACCCAGGGTGAAGAACCAAGTTCTGAATTAGATATTTCTCAAATTAAATTGATCAACAAGGGAATTCTCAAAAATTGAGATAAATTATTGGGGATTACCTTCCAGAGGAAAATCAAAATGATCTGAAAGGGTTATTATAACCGCATGGAGAGATATGTGGGAATACGCTAGAATGTATTAATTTGATTACGCATGATATAGCTATGTAAAATGCTGTTCCAATGAAGCAACATCCTTATGGACTTAACCCTCTAAAGTTGGCACAGGTTCAAAAAGAGATTGAAAACGTGCTCAAAGACAAAATAATGGAAGTGAGTTGCAGCAACTGGAACTCACCAATAGTCATGGTGCCAAAACTAGATGATGCCCAATGATTATATGTAGAATATCACAAAGTAAATGCAGTTACAAAATCTGATTCATATCCTATTCCACATTTGGAAGATATATGGAGAAGGTAGGACACGCAACTTATTTTTCAAAGTTGGACTTACTCAAGGGTTACTGGCAGGTACTTTTATCCAAAAGAGTGAAGGAAATTTCAACTTTTCTGACACCAAATGGACTGCATCAATTTAAACTTATGCCTAAAATCTGATTGAAGATTTGTAGCTCGGGTATCCGTTGTTGTGGTTCTGCTCGCCGAGCTGGAAGTTTTTGCTGCAAACGTTTCGTTCCCTGGCTAGGAACTTATGCCACTTGGTATGAAAAATGTGCCAGCGTCATTACAAAGATTAACTAATAAGGTCATTTTATGGTGTACATTGATGATCTGGTGATTTTTACTCACAAATTGAAAGAACCTTTTGGACCATCTATTGGAATTGTTCAATTGACTTTGGGAGGCGAGCTTGTTAATAAACCTGGCTAAGAATGAATTTGCAAAAGCCCAAGTCATGTCTCTCAGCCATATCATTGGACATGGACAAATGGCCCCATGGGATGTAAAAACAAAGATTATTGGGGAGTTTCCCTTACCATCAACGGACAGGGAAGAACTATAATTCCTGGGACTGAATGTTTTTTATCAGAAGTTTGTCCCAAATTTTAGCTGTGTGATTCTCCACTGCCTGACTTGTTTAAAAAGTGCAGAAAATGTCAGTGGATGGAGGAATCTCAGAAAGCATTTGACAGCCTGAAAGCTGTGTTAACCATTGTCCCAGTATTAGCCACACTTAATTACACAAAGCCATTCAAAGTTGCTATCAAAGCAAGTGATGTGGGTATCAGTACTGTACTTTTATAAGAAGGCAACGAGGAGATAGAAAGACATATTGGATATTTTTCCACAGAATTGAATAATCATCAACAGAAATATCTCACACTTGAGAAGGAGGTCTTGAATTTATTGTTGGTGCTGCAACATTTCAACATTTATATTGCCAGTAATTGTCTGGGACAATTGTTTATACTTATTATAACCCCTTAAAACTTTTGGAAAAATTTAAGGATAAAAATACCAGACTGTTTTGTTGGTGTGTATTATTGCAGTCATTTAATTTAAAAATTATATGGGTGGCAGGATGAGGGAACTTAATTACCAACATGTTGGTGTGATGAAAGAAGACAGAGGCGTTTAGTAATGGGACAAGTATGGACTGAAATGGGCTGTAATGGGAAATGTTTGAATGCTTAAAGTCGTTGTGATGTATATGTATTGTAATGTAACGATAGCATAAGGCTAACGGTTTTTAAATGTGAAGCCACCTTTATATATTGATGGTTTATTTTTTAAAGGGGGAGGTGTGACGTTACTAAGGCTTTAAGAGGTTATTTCATTCTGTTTGTTTTAGTGAAGAAAGATTGAGACAGAGGTCATGAGCAGTCTGCTCAAAGTCAATAAAGGAAACAGCTTGTGGGACCTTTTTTTTAAATTGGAGCAATAGAAACAACCTGAATGGGTGGGGTCAAGCTCTCACAGAACCAAGACATTTAGTTTTAACTTTCAGTAGCAGTTGCTAGGGTCTTGAAGCTGGGTATGGAAGCCCTTAATCCTGTTTTTGTTACAGCTAAAAGCTGGGGTTCTCTTCCTGCTGCTCAAATTGCACATGAGACAATTGGTTTTGCTGAATTTGCCTTTGTCAGGGGTATGTTTATGAAATGTTACTATTTAGGAACAGTTGCTGTTTACTAGTTAAATAATCTATTATTCTGTTAAGTTTTCCAATGGAGTTACGTTATTCCAATACTTATTTCTTTTATTGTATTTTAACTATAGTTTATGAATAAAGTGGGTTTTGCTTCAAGCCTAATAGTTTGACCAATCCAATTGCATCTGTAATGCAATGCCTAGCACTGGCCTTTAACGCAAGAAAAATTTAAGGTTTAGGCTATCTCCTTGATACATTTTCAGGGGATTTGTTCTGGTTTATAGCAAATGCACTTAAGAAATTAGTCCTCATCCAAGCCCTTAATGCTACGGCACACTCAATCTATGATTGGAAAGTTAACATGCCCTACTGTTACAACCTTAATATTCTTACAACTGTCTACATATTTTGCAGATATCTTCCTTCATATTTCCTCCTCAATTTCCCATTGCGTATTCCGGGACCTATCGTACAATCCCATCAAAGTGATCACCCCCTTCTTATTCCTTAGTTTCACCTATATAACTTCACTGGACAATCCCTGAAGAATATTCTCCCTAATCAAAAACACCACTCGCCCTCCTTTTCCATCCTTTATCTAGCATCTATAAACTGGAACATTGAGATGCCAGTCCTGTTCCTCCCTCAGCTATGTTTCTGTAATTGCTATGAGATATATCCATGCCTAATAGATATATCCATGCCTAATAGATATATCCATGCCCTGAGTTTATCTGCCTTATAATCAGGTTTCTTGCATTGAAATAAATGCAGTCTTCCCTCACTCCCTGCCATGCTTTTCTATTTAACTTGCTGTCTAACATCCATGCCAGCCTCAAACCTTTCTATAGTTGCATGACTGTTTGGGTGCCACCCTTCCTGCCAGACCACTTTATACCCTCCCAGGTAGCTCCACCAAGATATTGGTCCCCTTCCAGTTCAGGTGCAACCCATCCTTCTTGTACAGGTCACCTTTGCCCCAGAAGAGATATCAATGATCCAAATTCTGAATCTATGTTCCCTACACCAGTTCCCCAGCCAGGTATTCATCCAATTCTCCTGTTCCTACTCTCACTAGAACATGGCATCAGGAATTCACTCTGCAGGACTTCACCCCATTTTCTATCTGTGGTTGGTACCAGTGTGTACAATGACCTCTGGCTGCTCACACTTCCCCTTGAGAATTTGTAGCAACTGCTGTGAGATATCCTTGACCCTGAAACCAGGGAGCAACACACCATCCTGGAATCTTGATTGTAGCCACAGAAACGGCCTGCCTGTGCCCTGACCAGACAATCCCCGATCACAATTGCTGACTTGATCTTTGCAATAACCTGCATCACAGCACAGACAGTTTGTGGTGCCTTAGACCTGGCTGCTGCTGCTGCTATGTTCCCGGGGAGGCTGTCCCCTACAATAGTATCCAAAATAGTATATTTTTGAAGTTGATTACATTTAATCAATGCTCAGCGTTTTCATTTTTACTTAATCGAGAGGCTTGTACAGATGAGATGGCATTCACTCTTTCAGCCACTTTCTTCCGATCTGCTGTGTTTATGTTCTTCACTGGGGAATGACACCTGCTTGATAAAGCTTTACATTCCTGCAACAAGATCTCCAAAGCTGTCACCTATAGGGGAGCTGATAGTATCTTTCTCCAGCATGTTCTTTACTCCGTAACACATAGGTTTAAGCCTTGAAGCTGATGTCACTGGATAACCTGTTAGTTGACATTAGAGCATCTCCATTACATGATGCACAATGTGTTGCAGCACCACAACATTATTGCAAAGCAAGGTCAATTTGTTTTTGAGAAGTGGATGTAAAAGAACACCCTCTGCAGAATATTCACCAGGCTGCAGCTGTTTCCACTAAACTTGAGATAATCCTTCAGTATTCAATAGGTGCATTAGTTTTGGATACGTGAAAAGTAGAATGTTTACAAGTATTCTTATGAATTCTCTATGTATTGGTTACATTCCAGTAACATCCCTATCGAGATGAATCCTGATGAAGGGCTTATGCCCAAAACGTCGATTTTCCTGCTCCTTGGATGCTGCCTAACCTGCTGTGCTTTTCCAGCACCACACTCTGGATTCTGATCTCCAGCATCTGTAGTCCTCACATTCTCCTAGTAACATCCTTATATACATCAAAAGTCCTGAAGTCTTGGTTCTCATTCTTTTGTGTCTCTATGTGGAAAGTATAAATTTAATGTTGAGCAAAAGAAAGATCCATTCAAAACATTTAGCCACAGATATGTTATCAGATGGAATGAAGTATTTCTTTTTATTTTGATTTATTCCTGCAATGTGGCCATTGATGGCTAAGCCAGTATATATTGCCCCTCCATAGTTGCCCTCACGACTGTAGTGTTGAGCCACTGTCTTGATCATTTGCAGTCCCTGGAATCAAGATATAACCCCTATGCTATCAGCAATAGAGGTCTTGACACCATCGCAACTGGAGCACTATGTATCCAAGAATGCAGTGATTAAAGGACAGGATTTACTTTGCTGTTAGATAATTCACACTT
The DNA here is from genome assembly GCF_020745735.1 of Hemiscyllium ocellatum. NCBI lineage: Eukaryota > Metazoa > Chordata > Chondrichthyes > Orectolobiformes > Hemiscylliidae > Hemiscyllium > Hemiscyllium ocellatum. The sequence continues at coordinate 612,651 of NC_083406.1, read as the reverse complement.
GAAAATGACTGGAGTTGGGAACATTGTGTACTTTTTATGCTTGTCATATACTTTGATGATTATTTTTTTCAGGCAGCGAATGCAAAAGTCTGCAATGTATGATCTGTGTATAGCAATGCGACAAATCTCACAAGAATTCATTCATCTTCAAGTGACCCAAGAGGAATTTTTGTGCATGAAAACCTTAATACTCCTTAATACAAGTAAGTGAAAATAGAATTTGACACAATGTAGCCAACCAGCATCCTTTTTCCGAATGAATTGTTTTCTAATTTGATCCTGAAAAGTTGGCTAATGCTCTGTTTCACTGTTTATCTGTCAGTGTAGATTCTGAGATTGACAATGACCCCATTGTCAATTACACATAAGAGTTTTAAGTTCTCTGAATTGCCTGGTGTATAATTATCTTGATCACTGTGATCATGGTCAATACAACTGCAGCAACTACAAACAATAAGTGCTTGTTCTTTGGTTGAGTCACAGGGTTGGTTTGATAGCACACTTGGTGAAAGATGTGTTCTCACTTGAGATTATTGCCTATTTAAGGACATTTTTTGAAATGAATTCTTATAGGAGAAATTAGTGATCATATCTGATTTCTATGGAACCCTGCTATTCCTGGTTCTCAACTGAGCCAATATCAGCTCTGGGCTCAAACAATATTCAACCCAAGACTGCTGCATGTTGCAAATATTTAATCTGTAATTCTAGTTGAAAGGTAACAGAGACCAGACAGACCTTTTAATCCAGAAAAAATAGACAGCTTTGAGTTGAATAGAATGTAAAAATGGTCCCAACACACCTACCCTGTTTAATAGAGTTAGGATAAGGGGCAGACAACAACGCACTTACATGCCTCATATCTAACAATGAATTTAAATTTAACTCCCCTGACCCCAGCGTCTCAATATTTGCTGCATCCCAAGTTCCTCAACTATTCCCCAACCCTGCCTAATCTTGTCCAGTGCCACTACACTCCCTCACCACAACCTCATTCTCATTGCTTATTTACCCAAACACCAACTACCCAGCTTCTCCGATTGGCTGGCTGTACCTAGAAGGCAGGGAGAAAAGGTTGTGATTGTTTTTCTTGCTCCAAGAGATGGGACACATGAGAAACCTAGTCCTCTGACTCTGCTGACCTCAGTGGGCTACTTTATTCCCTTCCTGCTTCCAATTTAACATTCAACCCTCCAAATTGAGTACCAGTCCCAAGATATCAAATATCCATCTTGTTTCTATATCCCACAGAGCATTTTGAGGAATTGTGCTTGTCAGGAGGAAATCAAGACTTGGTCTTTATTTTTATTCCAGGTTGAGTTAGATAAATTTTTGACAGTTAAGGGAGCCCAGAGTTATTGATGTGTGGGGAAAGGTGGGTGGGAAATAAAAACTGCACAGAGGCTGGGTGCCATCACCAAGTGACCCTTTAATAATTAAAGGGGAGGACACTGGCTGTGGCTGGCTGGTCAGCTAGCTCAGAATCCAGCCTCAACTGAGAAGATTCTAATCTCTTGGTTATATATTTTTCCCATTCTTCCTGGTGATGGAAATTTGAATAAAGATTTGTGCACCTTGTTTCTTTCAAGATTAAAATCTCCTGGTTTTTTTTAGTTTTATTTTTTTTTTACAAATCTTTATTCAACTCCAGGGTGTTGGTGGACACCACGTGCTCCCTCTCCAAGGATACCCGGGCTCTAACGTAACCGGAGAAGAGGGACAGGCAGTTGGCCCTAACAACTCCCTCCACAGCCCTCTGCCTGGACCTGTTTATGGCCAGTTTGGCCAGGCCCAGGAGCAGACCCACAAGGAGGTCTCCTGGTTATTTTTTTTTCAGGACCTCTGACACTGGTCTCCTGGTTATATTTTATTAAACAAATTGCAAAAACAGTTTACAACAAACAGTTACATTTACAGCTGCATACAGCAATTTTACAGGGAGAGGAGCAGCAAAGCCAGGGCCCAAACCCTACCGTTCAACTGGTTTACGGGGACATGAGGACAAACCTCAAATCCCAGTTTCACATAAAAATATTAAAAAAAAGACATCAATGACATTTGTACATTAAACAATACTGTTACATACAGACGTCCCACCTTCCCACCTGGTTATATTTGTCAGTAAAGGCCTTCCTGATTGGTCCAGGTTAACATCCCAATCAAGAACCTCATAGTCAACAAGATCCATCTGGTTCCAATCACTACAGTGGGGAAAGTGCAATTGAGACTAAAACCGGATCAACCATAAATGTATTGAATGGTGGAATAGGCCAAATGCCAGATTCCTGTCCCTATGCCTCATGTTTCCACATGCTACAATGAGAAGATTGTTCTGTACTGTAGGCTGCTGCTCACACACTGACTCAGAACTCACATTAGCTGTATTCTTCCATATGCTTTTTTAAGAATGATTGGAAAGTCTCTGAGGCAGTGCAGCAATCATTTCAATAATAAGATATAATTAATTAGATGTATTTAATTTGATGAAAAATGCATCTTAAAATAATGGAACTTATGTTGCACTTTCACTTCAGAAAGCTATCACAAAATACAGGAATGACAATGGGCACTTGGGGAAAAGGAAAGACGATGGAATGGATTTAGAAGCAGATCCAATAAGGCACTTGTTTAAACAATTTCAGTTGTGGTTTTGAATGTAAAGTGGATGGAGACCAGGTAAAGCGATGTTGTGGCTAATGAGACATGAACCAGTTTTAAAAAGGTGAAAGAAGCAAACAGAGATGTGGTGCTGTAAGTGGTTACCGAGCATGTTAGACTAAATCTATGGATTGTTAGATGGTAGCATTAATGATTTTGAAAACAACTTATAGGAGCACCCAGTATCAATGAAGCTTGGTGAGGATCAGAGTTAGCAGGTAATAAAGTACTCCAGTTCTGGATAAATAAATTCATGTTGATCGAACTGCCAAGCCCAAGGGACAGTGTATTTGTAAAGAGGCCTTGTTAGGAAGTGAAAATTAAATAATGTTACATTCAAATTACTCAATTCTCCACATACCATTATATTCAAAACAACCAACTTTTTTTTAAGGTTAGATACCAACCCCTAAATGAATTAATGCAAGAGACACACATTTATCATTCTAAACAAATGTGCAGGAATATCTGCATTAATCAATAAAGAACAATATTGAATTGTTTCTATGTCAGGATTTATCTATGTCAATCAATCACTGGTAAATAATATTATTTTGAAACAATTTTAGACTCTTATTTTTATAAAACAAATTATGGAATTACATTATGATCTATTCAATTGAAGAGTACCTCACTTTTAGGCAAAATCATATTTATCTATCACCATGCCACTTGTTATTTATTTGGAATAGCAATTATTCATCTCTGATTAAACAATAACATTTTAATGATTTTCATAAGATTAACACTTTTTCATAAATCTACAAAATATACAACATAATATTTATAGATCATAAATGTCACTTCTAACATTCCTTTCATGTTGATAGTTCTGTATTTATGAATAATGATCATGTGAATTCTTTTGAATGCCCATTGGAAATTCATATTCTATTGGCTATTTTACCTAAAATTGAGATTATACTTTCAGAATTAAAATTGAAATCAAACAATTCAATCAATTTTAATCAATAAAATTTAAGCAAATAAATGTATATTTGCAAATTGAAGAATTGTGTTTTCCAACAAATATCCCTATTTTGCCCATGAGTTAAAATAATCAGATTTTAAAGAATTCCTTTACTTGGACATGCACAACTAAAGAAAAGGGAGGCAAACAGCTCAGAAATAAGCTGTTCATTCTAATGTTTGTTCCAAGGTACTAGCATCAAAGATTATTAAATTTTGTTCTGTTTCCGAGCAAGTAAAGAGATACCCATTTTCATAAAACCCAGTTTTGAATCAGAAAGGATATCTGTACATTTGTTAATATTCTTGCTAGTGCAGGAATCAAAGAAATTGAAAAACAAAACTGTTTGCAAACAATATGTTTGAAACGAATGGGGCAGCTTTTTTGATGTTTTTAATCTCAATTCTGCATAAATCATAGCATATGCCAATATGGAGACTGGACATGGAATATATCCTTCAGTAAAGGAGGGCAGAATAGATCATGAGCAGCTCATGGATGAGGGAGCTTCTTCAGCTAACTTCTGAAAAGAGCACTCATATTTCGTAATGAACTTGCCACTGGACTCTTGAAAGATCATCAACTTTTTGAGAATGAATGTGAAACAAAATCATAAATGTTAAAAATGTTTGCAAATTAAAATTTTAAAACGATAGTAATAGCCCTTGACAAGCACTACAGAGTTGGGATTGATTTGGTTCAAGGTAATATGATTGGGAACACATCCCAACTGACTGTATTGGTATCTATGATCATTTTTATGGCAACAGATTTGTGACATGCTCACTTGCCAGTGTACAATCAGAACTATTCTGCTGGCATTATATTAACCAATAAACAGGTCCAAACTAAAGGAGAAACATAAACTCACAAATCTTTGGGGATGTGATTATAAAATCTATAGGCATGCTGAAGCCAATGAACTTCCTGGGACATGTATTTGCCACCAGTATGTTCCACGTGTGCAACTACATGTGAGTGCAAGAGAGAAACATTTAGCAATATCTCTCTTTCAATAACATTTAAGTTCTGTACTAAAAACAGAAAAACAACATAATTTTTAGGGTGAAAAGGTGTGTTGGAATTCTCAGGTATCTGGGTGTCCTTGTTTGTGGATCACAGTACGGCAATAAGCGAGTACAGAAAGCAGTCAGGAATATAAGTGTTATGTTAGCTTCCATTACTAAGGTGTTTAAGATTACAGAAGTATCAATACAATGATAAAGAACATTGTTGAAAGCCAATCTGGAATAACACAGCTGCAAATGTGTTGCTGGTCAAAGCACAGCAGGCCAGGCAGCATCTCAGGAATAGAGAATTCGATGTTTCGAGCATAAGCCCTTCATCAGGAATAAGAGAGAGAGCCAAGCAGGCTAAGATAAAAGGTAGGGAGGAGGGACTAGGGGGAGGGGCGATGGAGGTGGGATAGGTGGAAGGAGGTCAAGGTGAGGGTGATAGGCCGGAGTGGGGTGGAGGCGGAGAGGTCAGGAAGAGGATTGCAGGTTAGGAGGGCGGTGCTGAGTTGAGGGAACCGACTGAGACAAGGTGGGGGGAGGGGAAATGAGGAAGCTGGAGAAATCTGAATTCATACCTTGTGGTTGGAGGGTTCCCAGGCGGAAGATGAGGCGCTCCTCCTCCAGCCGTCGTGTTGTTGTCTTCTGCCGGTGGAGGAGTCCAAGGACCTGCATGTCCTCGGTGGAGTGGGAGGGAGAGTTAAAGTGTTGAGCCACGGGGTGATTGGGTTGGTTGGTTCGGGCGGCCCGGAGGTGTTCTCTGAAGCGTTCCGCAAGTAAGCGGCCTGTCTCCCCAATATAGAGGAGGCCACATCAGGTGCAGCGGATGCAATAGATGATGTGTGTGGAGGTACAGGTGAACTTGTGGCGGATATGGAAGGATCCCTTGGGGCCTTGGAGGGAAGTGAGTGTGGAGGTGTGGGCGCAAGTTTTACATTTCCTGCGGTTGCAGGGGAAGGTGCCGGGGGTGGAGGTTGGGTTGGTGGGGGGTGTGGATCTGACGAGGGAGTCACGAAGGGAGTGGTCCTTGCGGAACGCTGATAGGGGAGGGGAGGGAAATATATCCTTGGTGGTGGGGTCCGTTTGGAGGTGGCGGAAATGGCGGCGGATGATACGTTGTATGCGGAGGTTGGTGGGGTGGTAGGTGAGAACCAGTGGGGTTCTGTCTTGGTGGCGGTTGGAGGAGCGGGGCTCAAGGGCGGAGGAGCGGGAAGTGGAGGAGATGCGGTGGAGGGCATTGTCGATCACGTCTGGGGGGAATCTGCGGTCCTTGAAGAAGGAGGCCATCTGGGCTGTGCGGTGTTGGAATTGGTCCTCCTGGGAGCAGATGCGGCGGAGACGAAGGAATTGGGAATATGGGATGGCGTTTTTACAGGGGGCAGGGTGGGAGGAGGTGTAGTCCAGGTAGCTGTGGGAGTCAGTCGGTTTGTAATAGATGTCTGTGTTGAGTCGGTCACCCGAGATAGAAATGGAAAGGTCTAGGAAGGGGAGGGAGGAGTCTGAGACAGTCCAGGTGAATTTGAGGTCGGGATGGAAGGTGTTAGTAAAGTTGATGAACTGTTCAACCTCCTCGTGGGAGCACGAGGCAGCGCCGATACAGTCATCGATGTAGCAGAGGAAAAGGTGGGGGGTGGTGCCAGTGTAGTTGCGGAAGATGGACTGTTCCACATATCCTACGAAGAGGCAGGCATAGCTGGGGCCCATGCGGGTGCCCATGGCAACTCCTTTAGTTTGAAGGAAGTGGGAGGATTGAAAAGAGAAGTTATTCAGGGTGAGGACCAGTTCAGTCAGTCGAAGGAGGGTGTCAGTGGAAGGGTACTGGTTGGTGCGGCGGGAAAGGAAGAAGCGGAGGGCTTTGAGTCCTTCGTGATGGGGGATGGAGGTGTACAGGGACTGGATGTCCATAGTGAAAATAAGGCGTTGGGGACCGGGGAAGCGAAAATCCTGGAGGAGGTGGAGGGCGTGGGTGGTGTCCCGAACGTAGGTGGGGAGTTCTTGGACTAAAGGGGACAGGACCGTGTCGAGGTATTGGGAGATGAGTTCGGTGGGGCAGGAGCAGGCTGAGACAATGGGTCGGCCAGGGCAGGCAGGTTTGTGGATTTTGGGTTACAGCTGCAAATGTGTTGCTGGTCAAAGCACAGCAGGCCAGGCAGCATCTCAGGAATAGAGAATTCGACGTTTCGAGCATAAGCCCTTCATCAGGAATAAGAGAGAGAGCCAAGCAGGCTAAGATAAAAGGTAGGGAGGAGGTACTAGGGGGAGGGGCGATGGAGGTGGGATAGGTGGAAGGAGGTCAAGGTGAGGGTGATAGGCCGGAGTGCAGCTGCAAATGTGTTGCTGGTCAAAGCACAGCAGGCCAGGCAGCATCTCAGGAATAGAGTCCCCCTAGTCCCTCCTCCCTACCTTTTATCTTAGCCTGCTTGGCTCTCTCTCTTATTCCTGATGAAGGGCTTATGCTCGAAACGTCGAATTCTCTATTCCTGAGATGCTGCCTGGCCTGCTGTGCTTTGACCAGCAACACATTTGCAGCTGTGATCTCCAGCATCTGCAGACCTCATTTTTTACTGGAATAACACATGTCATTTTGGTCCTTTCACCAAAGAAAGGAACGGTTGGCTTTCAAAGGAAGTGCAATGAAAATTCATTAGACTGATTCCTGGGATGAGGGGATTGTTCTCAGAGCAGAGATTGAGTGGATTAGACCATTATTTCTACAATTTTTAAAAAAATGAGAGTTGATTTCATTGAAACGTATCACATCTGTAAGGGAGGACACTCACCCTGGCACCGTAGTCTAGAACTAGGGCCACACTTTCCTAGCAAGGGATTGACTATTCTTTTACTGAATTGTGAATATTTGGAATTCTCTTACCCAGAGTGCTGTAGATTACATTGATTCAAGACTAAGATAGGTCAATTGTAGGATAGAGTGTTTGTGATTTAAGAGACAGGGGAACAGTGCCAAGGACTGTATGATTTTTTTTTAAGCTCTTAAATGTAGAACCAGCAAGTAGTGGGTTCACCAAGTGAGTGTAGTGAGGAGATGCATTCACTAACTTTCATTACATTGTTTGTGAACCTCCTGGCCTTTCCCATCTTGTCCATCTCTTCAGTGCCTGTGAAGTCGTGTCTTTACTCTGATGTTCCACTTTCCTTGTTTAGAATTTCAATAACAGTATTCAGCAGCAGCCTCCCTTTAAGATAGACAAACTGAAGAACAAGAGGCTGATGGCAGGTCCCAGCTGAACACAGAGACAGGGTAGCAATATGCTCCAGCACTGCTACTGTCAGGTAAAGAAGGTGGCAACTACAAATATATATGGCACCTACTTCCACTGAAACCAACATGGACATGCCATAAATCACGGCTTCTGTGCTTAAACCATGGGGCTAGCTCTATTCGAGACACATAAAATCAAAAATGAATCTTCCAGCAGACTCAGAGGTAACATCATGCTGTACTTGTTAAGTTCATTTTTCTTCAGATTCAGAGGAATTTAGGTGTGTACACAACTGCAAAAACTTTATCCAAAATATCTTGCAATATCTGCTTGAAGGTGTCTGCATAGCTCAATTATTTTAAAGTATTTTCAGTTTGTTCAAGTATTTCCGTCTACAGCCATAAGTCTGCCAGCACTATGTGTTCCAGAATAAGCCAATACTTTATAACACCTAGCATTCCTTACAGAAACTTTACACAACTTCTATGTGTATAGTCCCTTTTGATACTTAAGGTCATTTCAGTACGAACCTTTCCCTTAAAGTGCTCTCTGCTTCAGTCACTGGACATAGCAGTGAGCTACAAACTTTCGCAAGTTTCTGCAAAAATAAATTCCTAACTTCTTACTCAATTTCTTTGTGGCTTTGTATTTCTTTCCCGATGGGGCGGGAAGGATAAACTCATCCACAAGTAAACATTTTCTGAACATCAACCTATTGAACTTCTTCAGAGCACTAAAAGCCTTTATCAAATCTGTTCTTGGAATTCTCTTTCCCAAAGGAAGTACTCCCAATCTGCTCGGTTATTCCAGATAGTTGTATATCCTCAGTGCTGGTGAGATGCTTATAACCTTTCTTCACTAATGCTGTCTAGTGCTTCCATGTTTATGGTATGGAATGAATTTTTAGTACAGAGACTATAAGTGCTCACAGCACTCAGTCCTTCCAAAGTTTTATATACATTTAATATTGTTTCTTTGTCTTTGTGTTCTGTTCTCGTATAAATAAAGCCAAGTACTTCTGTTTGTTATGAACAGAGAGGAGGACTGAATCAGTTTCCATCTTTTTAACCCCCTCAGTTGTCTGCAACAATGATTTTTAATTATTTTAGCATGTAGCTATACCATATTTCAGTTAGACACAGTTCCAGGCAAAATTAAGGAGCCACGGTATTTATCAGTAAGAGAAAGAAGAATTTCATTATTTACTAATCATAAGAAAAGTGATAACATGTGACATCAAACATGCATAGTCATAGGTATAGCATTTTATTGTCTATAACAGTTGAATGATAAAGAATATAATTTTAAATGTTCATAGAGTTCTTCTTGTTGTTGTTGAACCTTGATGGATGTGTTAAACTTGGCTGTATGTCCTTCGGCTCAAAGTGACCCAGCAGTTACACGCCAGTCACATGCCAGTTACACGCCAGTCAGAGGAGCCTCTGATCTCCACAGTGAAATCCTGAGGGAGGAAGTGGATTCTGAGTTAACCCAAGGTCAGACAGGATAATGGGGGGAGGCTGGTGGATTGCTGATGCCACCTTCAGTAGCTGAAGATTGGAGGAGCTATGTCCTTGGAGCATTTATGTAGCAAAAAAACAGAGTTAACATTTTAATTCTGGTTTGACAGTGCTTCAGGTTGAAAGATATTGGAAAATAGGTTTCCTTTTATACTTTTGACAGAGGCAAAGGAAAAGCAAGATAGTGTGGATGCCCAGTGCAGAAGATAAAGAGGTGGTTAATAGTGGAGGAAGAGAAAAAAATGTAAAAAGGGCTCAAAGTTTATGAGAAGATTTGTAACTCGGGTGCTCGTTGTTGTGGTTCTGTTCGCCGAGCTGGGAATTTGTGTTGCAGACGTTTTGTCCCCATCTAGGTGACATCCTCAGTGCTTGGGAGCCTCCTGTGATGTTTCCTCCGGCATTTATAGTGGTTTGTCTCTGCCGCTTCCGGTTGTCAACACTGAGAATGTCATATAGACAGGGGACGAAACGTCTGCAAATCTGCAAATTAACAAATTCCCAGCTCGGCAAACAGAACCGTAACAATGTAAAAAGGGAGTAAATTAAGATGTAGAAAGCAGAGAATGGCTCCCTTCTCCAAAGCCAACTTGAAATTTTAACTGTTTCTCTCTCCACAGATGCTGTCACCTGCTGAGTTTCTCCTGTATTCTGTGTTTGTTTCAGATTTATACAATATTTTTAGTGATTTATTTATTTAGTGATTTAGTTGAAGTGTTGTTTCTTTAATAATAGCAAAGTTTGCAGAATCATTGAGTTCCCTCCAAATTCCAAGTTGATGAGTCACTGTGTTGGCTTTGGATTGGAGAAACAGGAAGAGAGAGAGAGAGAGAGAGAGAGAGTCTGCCAGATCTTGCAGTTATTAATTTGTTTATTTTTTCTGTCTGCTGTTTTACCAAGCAGCTATTGACATTGAACATAAAGATGTAAGAACTAGGAGCAGGAGGAGGCCATTCAGCCCCTTGAGCCTCCTCTGCCATTTGATGCGATCATGGCTGATCTCATCTTAGCCTCAACTCCACTTTCCTACCCACGTCCCATAACGCTTCAACCTATTACTGATTAAAAATCTATATGGCTCCTCCTTAAACTTACTAATGTGTCCCACACAATAGGGTAATGAATTCTACAGATTTACAACCTTTTAAAGGAAGTAATTTCTCCTCATCTATGTTTTAAATTTTGCCACCCCTTATCTGAAAACTATGACCTCCCATTCTGTGTTGGCCGACATGATGACACATCCTCTCTACATCTACTTGGTCAATCGCTTTAACACCTTAACTGCCTCATTTAGATCTCTTCTCATTATTCTAAACTCCAGACAGTATAGGCCTAAACTGTTCAATCTCCCTTCATAAGACAAACCACCCCACCTCTAGATTCAATCTAGTGAACCTCACCTGGACTGCCTCCACTACTCGATGTAGGTTTGGTCACTGAGCTGGAAGGTTCATTTTCATGTGCATTCCACTAATCTCCTTAACTCCTTACTGACATGAGTTTTCAATTCTGTGTGTTAATTAAAGTCAGTGTCCATTGCTGAAGGTGTGAGTGAGTAGAGGGTCAATCTGACCGGATTGATTATACAGGATATTGGTGTGACCTCTTCTTGCAATGCTGTGTCCATTTCTGGACACCATTATAGGAATGATATTAATCTGGTCCCCATATTGAGCTGGAGAGGGTTCAGAAGAGATTTACTAGGATGTTGCCAGGAATGGAGATTTTGAGATATGAGGGGAGGCTGGATAGACTGGGACTACTTTCATTGGAGTGTAGGAGGTTCAGAGTTTACCTAATTGAGGCTTATAAAATAATGAAGCGTGTAGATATGGTGAATAGCAGGAGTCTTTTCCCTAAGGTGGGGGATTTCAAGAGTAGGGGGCCTCCTCCTGCTCCTAGATCTTACATCTTTATGTTCAATGTCAATAACTTGGAACTTGCAGGGAACCCAATTATTTAAGGTGAAAGGAGAAAGATTTTAAAAGGACATGATGGGCAACATTTTTAATGAAGAATGATCTATGTGTGGAATGAACTTTTAGAGGAATTGGCGATATGGGTACAGTTACAATGTTTAGGAGACATTTAGATAATTACATGAATAAGAAATTTTGGAGGGATATGGGCCAGTGCAGGCAGGTGGGACTAGTTTAGTTTGGGAACATAGTCAGCATGGACTGGTTGGACCAAAGGGGGCGGCACGGTGGCTCAGTGGTTAGCACTGCTGCCTCACAGCACCAGGGACCTGGGTTCAATTCCCATCTCGGGCAACTGACTGTGTGAAGTTTGCACATTCTCCCCATGTCTGCGTGGATTTCCTCCAGGTTCTCCGGTTTCCTCCCACAGTCCAGGTTAGGTGAATTGGCCATGCTAAATTGCCCCAAGTGTTAGGTGGATTAGTCAAGGGTAAATATAGAATATTACAGCACAGTACAGGCCCTTCAGCCCTCGATGTTGCGCCGCCCTGTCATACTAATCTGAAGCCCATCCCACCTACACTATTCCATGTCTGTCCAATGACGACTTAAATGTACTTAAACTTGGCGAATCTACTACTGTTGCAGGCAAAGCACTCCATACCCTTACTACTCTGAGTAAAGAAACTACCTCTGACATCTGTCCTATATCTATCACCCCTCACTTTAAAGTTGTGTCCCCTCATGTTTGCCATCCCTATACTTGGAAAAAGGCTCTCCCTGTCGACCCTATCTAACCCTCTGATTATCTTCTATGTCACTGTTAAGTCACCTCTCAACCTTCTTCTCTCTAACGAGAACAGCCTCAAGTCCCTCAGCCTTTCCTTGTAAGACCTTCCCTCCATACCAGGCAATATCCTAGTAAATCTCCTCTGCACCCTTTCCAAAGCTTCCACATCCTTCTTATAATGTGGTGACCAGAACTGTTCACAATACTCCAAGTGTGGCCGTATCAGAGCTTTGTACAGCTGCAGCATAACCTCCTGGTTCTTGAACTCAATCCCTCTATTAATAAAGGCCAAGACACTGTATGCCTTCTTAACAACCCTGTCAATCTGGGTGGCAACTTTCAGGGATCTATGTACATGGACACCGAGATCTCACTGCTCATCTTCACTCTCAAGAATCCTACCATTAGCCCAGTACTTTGCATTCCGGTTACTCCATCCAAAATGTCACCTCACACTTGTCCACATTAAACTCCATTGGCCACCTCTCAGCCCAGCTCTGCTTCCTATCTATGTCTCTCTACAACCTACTACATATTTCGTCACCATCCACAACTCCACC